>NC_092357.1:69117175-69840278 GCF_963676685.1 Mytilus edulis | reverse complement strand
CCACAATTTTTAACATGGGTTAAGTAAAAAATCCAAGGTATTGAAGAGTCAAGGAATATTGACCCCCCTTTTTTAAACCTGGTTTAAGTAATGGGACTGTTAAATGATCAAAAGTGCAGTCATGGTCATTTAACTGTTTTTATTTACTATCAGTTGATACAACTTAAGGTATAAAACTTTCATTTGAGATAAATAAATGGGATTTTTGTGAGTTTTTGCAATGTTTACATCAGGCTATGTTATCTGCCAAATACATGCTATGACGCAATGATATAAGGGATAAAAATCAAATAATTTCATTAAATCTTGATGACAACAACTTATTTTGGTAGTAAAATAACCATGTTTTAATGTTGATACCACAGAAACAACTTACTGTGCATTTATAACAATTTGGGACATTTTTTTTTTATGTAAAGCATATTGTTAGGGTGGGAAAAGCTAAAAATAGCACAAATTCAAGTTTAAGGCTCTAAGTTTGCAATATGTGACTTTTTGCCCCAAAAAAGATTGAAATGTGACTACTATCACTTCATATGATCAGTTAAGTAAAAAAAATCAATTGTTTTCTGAATTTGAGGTTTCAGCGCATTTCCCTTAAAGGTGTCAGACCACCAATTAAAAGTCCCTATCTGTTCAACCAAATTTTGCAATTTTCATAGCTTTCTAATTTTTTTATCTTAAGTTTAACCTCTTACAAACCATGTATGTCCTGAATCGTACAGGTATCACCTTTCTTCATGCCAATTTTCGACATACCTTTAAAGCCATATAAGAAAGAAGAGACCTTCCGAATGGATGTACCACTAAAAATAACCCCTGGTTTTCTTGAAATCCTTAAATTAGTATACTATGGAGCGCATTAATCCTCAATTTTTAATTTCAACTCATAGACAAGTTAATTTGGGCTCAAAATGGTCTTAATATATTTCTCTTTCACCAAAAGTTTCATTTCTGCAAATTTGTTTGGTAGTTTAAGTAAACAATGACATCAAATGCACTATTTTTTGTCCCGAGTAGGCCTACTTTTACATACGTTCTAAATTTGAGGGAGTAATTGGTGGTCTGACACCTAAAGAGCCAAAAAGTTGCTCAGAAATCTTTGCTTTGCTTTATTCTTAATCCTTAGTCAATTTGAAGTCAGAAACAGCTTATCTGAGCATAATGTGACTTATATTACAAATTTCACAGCTCAATTTAAACTGACTGTAATGTATGACTTTGATAGAAAATACTTGAAAATTTAATTTTGGGCTACAGGAACATAAACTTTCAATATCAAGATCAGTTTTGTTGATTTTTTTCTTGTTTGTTCTACTACTTAAAAGACTTTCCACAATTTTTAACATGGGTTAAGTAAAAAATCCAAGGTATTGAAGAGTCAAGGAATATTGACCCCCCTTTTTTAAACCTGGTTTAAGTAATGGGACTGTTAAATGATCAAAAGTGCAGTCATGGTCATTTAACTGTTTTTATTTACTATCAGTTGATACAACTTAAGGTATAAAACTTTCATTTGAGATAATAAATGGGATTTTTGTGAGTTTTTGCAATGTTTACATCAGGCTATGTTATCTGCCAAATACATGCTATGACGCAATGATATAAGGGATAAAAATCAAATAATTTCATTAAATCTTGATGACAACAACTTATTTTGGTAGTAAAATAACCATGTTTTAATGTTGATACCACAGAAACAACTTACTGTGCATTTATAACAATTTGGGACATTTTTTTTTATGTAAAGCATATTGTTAGGGTGGGAAAAGCTAAAAATAGCACAAATTCAAGTTTAAGGCTCTAAGTTTGCAATATGTGACTTTTTGCCCCAAAAAAGATTGAAATGTGACTACTATCACTTCATATGATCAGTTAAGTAAAAAAAATCAATTGTTTTCTGAATTTGAGGTTTCAGCGCATTTCCCTTAAAGGTGTCAGACCACCAATTAAAAGTCCCTATCTGTTCAACCAAATTTTGCAATTTTCATAGCTTTCTAATTTTTTTATCTTAAGTTTAACCTCTTACAAACCATGTATGTCCTGAATCGTACAGGTATCACCTTTCTTCATGCCAATTTTCGACATACCTTTAAAGCCATATAAGAAAGAAGAGACCTTCCGAATGGATGTACCACTAAAAATAACCCCTGGTTTTCTTGAAATCTTAAATTAGTATACTATGGAGCGCATTAATCCTCAATTTTTAATTTCAACTCATAGACAAGTTAATTTGGGCTCAAAATGGTCTTAATATATTTCTCTTTCACCAAAAGTTTCATTTCTGCAAATTTGTTTGGTAGTTTAAGTAAACAATGACATCAAATGCACTATTTTTTGTCCCGAGTAGGCCTACTTTTACATACGTTCTAAATTTGAGGGAGTAATTGGTGGTCTGACACCTAAAGAGCCAAAAAAGTTGCTCAGAAATCTTTGCTTTGCTTTATTCTTAATCCTTAGTCAATTTGAAGTCAGAAACAGCTTATCTGAGCATAATGTGACTTATATTACAAATTTCACAGCTCAATTTAAACTGACTGTAATGTATGACTTTGATAGAAAATACTTGAAAATTTAATTTTGGGCTACAGGAACATAAACTTTCAATATCAAGATCAGTTTTGTTGATTTTTTTCTTGTTTGTTCTACTACTTAAAAGACTTTCCACAATTTTTAACATGGGTTAAGTAAAAAATCCAAGGTATTGAAGAGTCAAGGAATATTGACCCCCCTTTTTTAAACCTGGTTTAAGTAATGGGACTGTTAAATGATCAAAAGTGCAGTCATGGTCATTTAACTGTTTTTATTTACTATCAGTTGATACAACTTAAGGTATAAAACTTTCATTTGAGATAATAAATGGGATTTTTGTGAGTTTTTGCAATGTTTACATCAGGCTATGTTATCTGCCAAATACATGCTATGACGCAATGATATAAGGGATAAAAATCAAATAATTTCATTAAATCTTGATGACAACAACTTATTTTGGTAGTAAAATAACCATGTTTTAATGTTGATACCACAGAAACAACTTACTGTGCATTTATAACAATTTGGGACATTTTTTTTTATGTAAAGCATATTGTTAGGGTGGGAAAAGCTAAAAATAGCACAAATTCAAGTTTAAGGCTCTAAGTTTGCAATATGTGACTTTTTGCCCCAAAAAAGATTGAAATGTGACTACTATCACTTCATATGATCAGTTAAGTAAAAAAAATCAATTGTTTTCTGAATTTGAGGTTTCAGCGCATTTCCCTTAAAGGTGTCAGACCACCAATTAAAAGTCCCTATCTGTTCAACCAAATTTTGCAATTTTCATAGCTTTCTAATTTTTTTATCTTAAGTTTAACCTCTTACAAACCATGTATGTCCTGAATCGTACAGGTATCACCTTTCTTCATGCCAATTTTCGACATACCTTTAAAGCCATATAAGAAAGAAGAGACCTTCCGAATGGATGTACCACTAAAAATAACCCCTGGTTTTCTTGAAATCTTAAATTAGTATACTATGGAGCGCATTAATCCTCAATTTTTAATTTCAACTCATAGACAAGTTAATTTGGGCTCAAAATGGTCTTAATATATTTCTCTTTCACCAAAAGTTTCATTTCTGCAAATTTGTTTGGTAGTTTAAGTAAACAATGACATCAAATGCACTATTTTTTGTCCCGAGTAGGCCTACTTTTACATACGTTCTAAATTTGAGGGAGTAATTGGTGGTCTGACACCTAAAGAGCCAAAAAAGTTGCTCAGAAATCTTTGCTTTGCTTTATTCTTAATCCTTAGTCAATTTGAAGTCAGAAACAGCTTATCTGAGCATAATGTGACTTATATTACAAATTTCACAGCTCAATTTAAACTGACTGTAATGTATGACTTTGATAGAAAATACTTGAAAATTTAATTTTGGGCTACAGGAACATAAACTTTCAATATCAAGATCAGTTTTGTTGATTTTTTTCTTGTTTGTTCTACTACTTAAAAGACTTTCCACAATTTTTAACATGGGTTAAGTAAAAAATCCAAGGTATTGAAGAGTCAAGGAATATTGACCCCCCTTTTTTAAACCTGGTTTAAGTAATGGGACTGTTAAATGATCAAAAGTGCAGTCATGGTCATTTAACTGTTTTTATTTACTATCAGTTGATACAACTTAAGGTATAAAACTTTCATTTGAGATAATAAATGGGATTTTTGTGAGTTTTTGCAATGTTTACATCAGGCTATGTTATCTGCCAAATACATGCTATGACGCAATGATATAAGGGATAAAAATCAAATAATTTCATTAAATCTTGATGACAACAACTTATTTTGGTAGTAAAATAACCATGTTTTAATGTTGATACCACAGAAACAACTTACTGTGCATTTATAACAATTTGGGACATTTTTTTTTATGTAAAGCATATTGTTAGGGTGGGAAAAGCTAAAAATAGCACAAATTCAAGTTTAAGGCTCTAAGTTTGCAATATGTGACTTTTTGCCCCAAAAAAGATTGAAATGTGACTACTATCACTTCATATGATCAGTTAAGTAAAAAAAATCAATTGTTTTCTGAATTTGAGGTTTCAGCGCATTTCCCTTAAAGGTGTCAGACCACCAATTAAAAGTCCCTATCTGTTCAACCAAATTTTGCAATTTTCATAGCTTTCTAATTTTTTTATCTTAAGTTTAACCTCTTACAAACCATGTATGTCCTGAATCGTACAGGTATCACCTTTCTTCATGCCAATTTTCGACATACCTTTAAAGCCATATAAGAAAGAAGAGACCTTCCGAATGGATGTACCACTAAAAATAACCCCTGGTTTTCTTGAAATCTTAAATTAGTATACTATGGAGCGCATTAATCCTCAATTTTTAATTTCAACTCATAGACAAGTTAATTTGGGCTCAAAATGGTCTTAATATATTTCTCTTTCACCAAAAGTTTCATTTCTGCAAATTTGTTTGGTAGTTTAAGTAAACAATGACATCAAATGCACTATTTTTTGTCCCGAGTAGGCCTACTTTTACATACGTTCTAAATTTGAGGGAGTAATTGGTGGTCTGACACCTAAAGAGCCAAAAAAGTTGCTCAGAAATCTTTGCTTTGCTTTATTCTTAATCCTTAGTCAATTTGAAGTCAGAAACAGCTTATCTGAGCATAATGTGACTTATATTACAAATTTCACAGCTCAATTTAAACTGACTGTAATGTATGACTTTGATAGAAAATACTTGAAAATTTAATTTTGGGCTACAGGAACATAAACTTTCAATATCAAGATCAGTTTTGTTGATTTTTTTCTTGTTTGTTCTACTACTTAAAAGACTTTCCACAATTTTTAACATGGGTTAAGTAAAAAATCCAAGGTATTGAAGAGTCAAGGAATATTGACCCCCCTTTTTTAAACCTGGTTTAAGTAATGGGACTGTTAAATGATCAAAAGTGCAGTCATGGTCATTTAACTGTTTTTATTTACTATCAGTTGATACAACTTAAGGTATAAAACTTTCATTTGAGATAATAAATGGGATTTTTGTGAGTTTTTGCAATGTTTACATCAGGCTATGTTATCTGCCAAATACATGCTATGACGCAATGATATAAGGGATAAAAATCAAATAATTTCATTAAATCTTGATGACAACAACTTATTTTGGTAGTAAAATAACCATGTTTTAATGTTGATACCACAGAAACAACTTACTGTGCATTTATAACAATTTGGGACATTTTTTTTTATGTAAAGCATATTGTTAGGGTGGGAAAAGCTAAAAATAGCACAAATTCAAGTTTAAGGCTCTAAGTTTGCAATATGTGACTTTTTGCCCCAAAAAAGATTGAAATGTGACTACTATCACTTCATATGATCAGTTAAGTAAAAAAAATCAATTGTTTTCTGAATTTGAGGTTTCAGCGCATTTCCCTTAAAGGTGTCAGACCACCAATTAAAAGTCCCTATCTGTTCAACCAAATTTTGCAATTTTCATAGCTTTCTAATTTTTTTATCTTAAGTTTAACCTCTTACAAACCATGTATGTCCTGAATCGTACAGGTATCACCTTTCTTCATGCCAATTTTCGACATACCTTTAAAGCCATATAAGAAAGAAGAGACCTTCCGAATGGATGTACCACTAAAAATAACCCCTGGTTTTCTTGAAATCTTAAATTAGTATACTATGGAGCGCATTAATCCTCAATTTTTAATTTCAACTCATAGACAAGTTAATTTGGGCTCAAAATGGTCTTAATATATTTCTCTTTCACCAAAAGTTTCATTTCTGCAAATTTGTTTGGTAGTTTAAGTAAACAATGACATCAAATGCACTATTTTTTGTCCCGAGTAGGCCTACTTTTACATACGTTCTAAATTTGAGGGAGTAATTGGTGGTCTGACACCTAAAGAGCCAAAAAAGTTGCTCAGAAATCTTTGCTTTGCTTTATTCTTAATCCTTAGTCAATTTGAAGTCAGAAACAGCTTATCTGAGCATAATGTGACTTATATTACAAATTTCACAGCTCAATTTAAACTGACTGTAATGTATGACTTTGATAGAAAATACTTGAAAATTTAATTTTGGGCTACAGGAACATAAACTTTCAATATCAAGATCAGTTTTGTTGATTTTTTTCTTGTTTGTTCTACTACTTAAAAGACTTTCCACAATTTTTAACATGGGTTAAGTAAAAAATCCAAGGTATTGAAGAGTCAAGGAATATTGACCCCCCCTTTTTTAAACCTGGTTTAAGTAATGGGACTGTTAAATGATCAAAAGTGCAGTCATGGTCATTTAACTGTTTTTATTTACTATCAGTTGATACAACTTAAGGTATAAAACTTTCATTTGAGATAATAAATGGGATTTTTGTGAGTTTTTGCAATGTTTACATCAGGCTATGTTATCTGCCAAATACATGCTATGACGCAATGATATAAGGGATAAAAATCAAATAATTTCATTAAATCTTGATGACAACAACTTATTTTGGTAGTAAAATAACCATGTTTTAATGTTGATACCACAGAAACAACTTACTGTGCATTTATAACAATTTGGGACATTTTTTTTTATGTAAAGCATATTGTTAGGGTGGGAAAAGCTAAAAATAGCACAAATTCAAGTTTAAGGCTCTAAGTTTGCAATATGTGACTTTTTGCCCCAAAAAAGATTGAAATGTGACTACTATCACTTCATATGATCAGTTAAGTAAAAAAAATCAATTGTTTTCTGAATTTGAGGTTTCAGCGCATTTCCCTTAAAGGTGTCAGACCACCAATTAAAAGTCCCTATCTGTTCAACCAAATTTTGCAATTTTCATAGCTTTCTAATTTTTTTATCTTAAGTTTAACCTCTTACAAACCATGTATGTCCTGAATCGTACAGGTATCACCTTTCTTCATGCCAATTTTCGACATACCTTTAAAGCCATATAAGAAAGAAGAGACCTTCCGAATGGATGTACCACTAAAAATAACCCCTGGTTTTCTTGAAATCTTAAATTAGTATACTATGGAGCGCATTAATCCTCAATTTTTAATTTCAACTCATAGACAAGTTAATTTGGGCTCAAAATGGTCTTAATATATTTCTCTTTCACCAAAAGTTTCATTTCTGCAAATTTGTTTGGTAGTTTAAGTAAACAATGACATCAAATGCACTATTTTTTGTCCCGAGTAGGCCTACTTTTACATACGTTCTAAATTTGAGGGAGTAATTGGTGGTCTGACACCTAAAGAGCCAAAAAAGTTGCTCAGAAATCTTTGCTTTGCTTTATTCTTAATCCTTAGTCAATTTGAAGTCAGAAACAGCTTATCTGAGCATAATGTGACTTATATTACAAATTTCACAGCTCAATTTAAACTGACTGTAATGTATGACTTTGATAGAAAATACTTGAAAATTTAATTTTGGGCTACAGGAACATAAACTTTCAATATCAAGATCAGTTTTGTTGATTTTTTTCTTGTTTGTTCTACTACTTAAAAGACTTTCCACAATTTTTAACATGGGTTAAGTAAAAAATCCAAGGTATTGAAGAGTCAAGGAATATTGACCCCCCTTTTTTAAACCTGGTTTAAGTAATGGGACTGTTAAATGATCAAAAGTGCAGTCATGGTCATTTAACTGTTTTTATTTACTATCAGTTGATACAACTTAAGGTATAAAACTTTCATTTGAGATAATAAATGGGATTTTTGTGAGTTTTTGCAATGTTTACATCAGGCTATGTTATCTGCCAAATACATGCTATGACGCAATGATATAAGGGATAAAAATCAAATAATTTCATTAAATCTTGATGACAACAACTTATTTTGGTAGTAAAATAACCATGTTTTAATGTTGATACCACAGAAACAACTTACTGTGCATTTATAACAATTTGGGACATTTTTTTTTATGTAAAGCATATTGTTAGGGTGGGAAAAGCTAAAAATAGCACAAATTCAAGTTTAAGGCTCTAAGTTTGCAATATGTGACTTTTTGCCCCAAAAAAGATTGAAATGTGACTACTATCACTTCATATGATCAGTTAAGTAAAAAAAATCAATTGTTTTCTGAATTTGAGGTTTCAGCGCATTTCCCTTAAAGGTGTCAGACCACCAATTAAAAGTCCCTATCTGTTCAACCAAATTTTGCAATTTTCATAGCTTTCTAATTTTTTTATCTTAAGTTTAACCTCTTACAAACCATGTATGTCCTGAATCGTACAGGTATCACCTTTCTTCATGCCAATTTTCGACATACCTTTAAAGCCATATAAGAAAGAAGAGACCTTCCGAATGGATGTACCACTAAAAATAACCCCTGGTTTTCTTGAAATCTTAAATTAGTATACTATGGAGCGCATTAATCCTCAATTTTTAATTTCAACTCATAGACAAGTTAATTTGGGCTCAAAATGGTCTTAATATATTTCTCTTTCACCAAAAGTTTCATTTCTGCAAATTTGTTTGGTAGTTTAAGTAAACAATGACATCAAATGCACTATTTTTTGTCCCGAGTAGGCCTACTTTTACATACGTTCTAAATTTGAGGGAGTAATTGGTGGTCTGACACCTAAAGAGCCAAAAAAGTTGCTCAGAAATCTTTGCTTTGCTTTATTCTTAATCCTTAGTCAATTTGAAGTCAGAAACAGCTTATCTGAGCATAATGTGACTTATATTACAAATTTCACAGCTCAATTTAAACTGACTGTAATGTATGACTTTGATAGAAAATACTTGAAAATTTAATTTTGGGCTACAGGAACATAAACTTTCAATATCAAGATCAGTTTTGTTGATTTTTTTCTTGTTTGTTCTACTACTTAAAAGACTTTCCACAATTTTTAACATGGGTTAAGTAAAAAATCCAAGGTATTGAAGAGTCAAGGAATATTGACCCCCCTTTTTTAAACCTGGTTTAAGTAATGGGACTGTTAAATGATCAAAAGTGCAGTCATGGTCATTTAACTGTTTTTATTTACTATCAGTTGATACAACTTAAGGTATAAAACTTTCATTTGAGATAATAAATGGGATTTTTGTGAGTTTTTGCAATGTTTACATCAGGCTATGTTATCTGCCAAATACATGCTATGACGCAATGATATAAGGGATAAAAATCAAATAATTTCATTAAATCTTGATGACAACAACTTATTTTGGTAGTAAAATAACCATGTTTTAATGTTGATACCACAGAAACAACTTACTGTGCATTTATAACAATTTGGGACATTTTTTTTTATGTAAAGCATATTGTTAGGGTGGGAAAAGCTAAAAATAGCACAAATTCAAGTTTAAGGCTCTAAGTTTGCAATATGTGACTTTTTGCCCCAAAAAAGATTGAAATGTGACTACTATCACTTCATATGATCAGTTAAGTAAAAAAAATCAATTGTTTTCTGAATTTGAGGTTTCAGCGCATTTCCCTTAAAGGTGTCAGACCACCAATTAAAAGTCCCTATCTGTTCAACCAAATTTTGCAATTTTCATAGCTTTCTAATTTTTTTATCTTAAGTTTAACCTCTTACAAACCATGTATGTCCTGAATCGTACAGGTATCACCTTTCTTCATGCCAATTTTCGACATACCTTTAAAGCCATATAAGAAAGAAGAGACCTTCCGAATGGATGTACCACTAAAAATAACCCCTGGTTTTCTTGAAATCTTAAATTAGTATACTATGGAGCGCATTAATCCTCAATTTTTAATTTCAACTCATAGACAAGTTAATTTGGGCTCAAAATGGTCTTAATATATTTCTCTTTCACCAAAAGTTTCATTTCTGCAAATTTGTTTGGTAGTTTAAGTAAACAATGACATCAAATGCACTATTTTTTGTCCCGAGTAGGCCTACTTTTACATACGTTCTAAATTTGAGGGAGTAATTGGTGGTCTGACACCTAAAGAGCCAAAAAAGTTGCTCAGAAATCTTTGCTTTGCTTTATTCTTAATCCTTAGTCAATTTGAAGTCAGAAACAGCTTATCTGAGCATAATGTGACTTATATTACAAATTTCACAGCTCAATTTAAACTGACTGTAATGTATGACTTTGATAGAAAATACTTGAAAATTTAATTTTGGGCTACAGGAACATAAACTTTCAATATCAAGATCAGTTTTGTTGATTTTTTTCTTGTTTGTTCTACTACTTAAAAGACTTTCCACAATTTTTAACATGGGTTAAGTAAAAAATCCAAGGTATTGAAGAGTCAAGGAATATTGACCCCCCTTTTTTAAACCTGGTTTAAGTAATGGGACTGTTAAATGATCAAAAGTGCAGTCATGGTCATTTAACTGTTTTTATTTACTATCAGTTGATACAACTTAAGGTATAAAACTTTCATTTGAGATAATAAATGGGATTTTTGTGAGTTTTTGCAATGTTTACATCAGGCTATGTTATCTGCCAAATACATGCTATGACGCAATGATATAAGGGATAAAAATCAAATAATTTCATTAAATCTTGATGACAACAACTTATTTTGGTAGTAAAATAACCATGTTTTAATGTTGATACCACAGAAACAACTTACTGTGCATTTATAACAATTTGGGACATTTTTTTTTATGTAAAGCATATTGTTAGGGTGGGAAAAGCTAAAAATAGCACAAATTCAAGTTTAAGGCTCTAAGTTTGCAATATGTGACTTTTTGCCCCAAAAAAGATTGAAATGTGACTACTATCACTTCATATGATCAGTTAAGTAAAAAAAATCAATTGTTTTCTGAATTTGAGGTTTCAGCGCATTTCCCTTAAAGGTGTCAGACCACCAATTAAAAGTCCCTATCTGTTCAACCAAATTTTGCAATTTTCATAGCTTTCTAATTTTTTTATCTTAAGTTTAACCTCTTACAAACCATGTATGTCCTGAATCGTACAGGTATCACCTTTCTTCATGCCAATTTTCGACATACCTTTAAAGCCATATAAGAAAGAAGAGACCTTCCGAATGGATGTACCACTAAAAATAACCCCTGGTTTTCTTGAAATCTTAAATTAGTATACTATGGAGCGCATTAATCCTCAATTTTTAATTTCAACTCATAGACAAGTTAATTTGGGCTCAAAATGGTCTTAATATATTTCTCTTTCACCAAAAGTTTCATTTCTGCAAATTTGTTTGGTAGTTTAAGTAAACAATGACATCAAATGCACTATTTTTTGTCCCGAGTAGGCCTACTTTTACATACGTTCTAAATTTGAGGGAGTAATTGGTGGTCTGACACCTAAAGAGCCAAAAAAGTTGCTCAGAAATCTTTGCTTTGCTTTATTCTTAATCCTTAGTCAGTTTGAAGTCAGAAACAGCTTATCTGAGCATAATGTGACTTATATTACAAATTTCACAGCTCAATTTAAACTGACTGTAATGTATGACTTTGATAGAAAATACTTGAAAATTTAATTTTGGGCTACAGGAACATAAACTTTCAATATCAAGATCAGTTTTGTTGATTTTTTTCTTGTTTGTTCTACTACTTAAAAGACTTTCCACAATTTTTAACATGGGTTAAGTAAAAAATCCAAGGTATTGAAGAGTCAAGGAATATTGACCCCCCTTTTTTAAACCTGGTTTAAGTAATGGGACTGTTAAATGATCAAAAGTGCAGTCATGGTCATTTAACTGTTTTTATTTACTATCAGTTGATACAACTTAAGGTATAAAACTTTCATTTGAGATAATAAATGGGATTTTTGTGAGTTTTTGCAATGTTTACATCAGGCTATGTTATCTGCCAAATACATGCTATGACGCAATGATATAAGGGATAAAAATCAAATAATTTCATTAAATCTTGATGACAACAACTTATTTTGGTAGTAAAATAACCATGTTTTAATGTTGATACCACAGAAACAACTTACTGTGCATTTATAACAATTTGGGACATTTTTTTTTATGTAAAGCATATTGTTAGGGTGGGAAAAGCTAAAAATAGCACAAATTCAAGTTTAAGGCTCTAAGTTTGCAATATGTGACTTTTTGCCCCAAAAAAGATTGAAATGTGACTACTATCACTTCATATGATCAGTTAAGTAAAAAAAATCAATTGTTTTCTGAATTTGAGGTTTCAGCGCATTTCCCTTAAAGAGCCAAAAAAGTTGCTCAGAAATCTTTGCTTTGCTTTATTCTTAATCCTTAGTCAATTTGAAGTCAGAAACAGCTTATCTGAGCATAATGTGACTTATATTACAAATTTCACAGCTCAATTTAAACTGACTGTAATGTATGACTTTGATAGAAAATACTTGAAAATTTAATTTTGGGCTACAGGAACATAAACTTTCAATATCAAGATCAGTTTTGTTGATTTTTTTCTTGTTTGTTCTACTACTTAAAAGACTTTCCACAATTTTTAACATGGGTTAAGTAAAAAATCCAAGGTATTGAAGAGTCAAGGAATATTGACCCCCCTTTTTTAAACCTGGTTTAAGTAATGGGACTGTTAAATGATCAAAAGTGCAGTCATGGTCATTTAACTGTTTTTATTTACTATCAGTTGATACAACTTAAGGTATAAAACTTTCATTTGAGATAATAAATGGGATTTTTGTGAGTTTTTGCAATGTTTACATCAGGCTATGTTATCTGCCAAATACATGCTATGACGCAATGATATAAGGGATAAAAATCAAATAATTTCATTAAATCTTGATGACAACAACTTATTTTGGTAGTAAAATAACCATGTTTTAATGTTGATACCACAGAAACAACTTACTGTGCATTTATAACAATTTGGGACATTTTTTTTTATGTAAAGCATATTGTTAGGGTGGGAAAAGCTAAAAATAGCACAAATTCAAGTTTAAGGCTCTAAGTTTGCAATATGTGACTTTTTGCCCCAAAAAAGATTGAAATGTGACTACTATCACTTCATATGATCAGTTAAGTAAAAAAAATCAATTGTTTTCTGAATTTGAGGTTTCAGCGCATTTCCCTTAAAGAGCCAAAAAAGTTGCTCAGAAATCTTTGCTTTGCTTTATTCTTAATCCTTAGTCAATTTGAAGTCAGAAACAGCTTATCTGAGCATAATGTGACTTATATTACAAATTTCACAGCTCAATTTAAACTGACTGTAATGTATGACTTTGATAGAAAATACTTGAAAATTTAATTTTGGGCTACAGGAACATAAACTTTCAATATCAAGATCAGTTTTGTTGATTTTTTTCTTGTTTGTTCTACTACTTAAAAGACTTTCCACAATTTTTAACATGGGTTAAGTAAAAAATCCAAGGTATTGAAGAGTCAAGGAATATTGACCCCCCTTTTTTAAACCTGGTTTAAGTAATGGGACTGTTAAATGATCAAAAGTGCAGTCATGGTCATTTAACTGTTTTTATTTACTATCAGTTGATACAACTTAAGGTATAAAACTTTCATTTGAGATAATAAATGGGATTTTTGTGAGTTTTTGCAATGTTTACATCAGGCTATGTTATCTGCCAAATACATGCTATGACGCAATGATATAAGGGATAAAAATCAAATAATTTCATTAAATCTTGATGACAACAACTTATTTTGGTAGTAAAATAACCATGTTTTAATGTTGATACCACAGAAACAACTTACTGTGCATTTATAACAATTTGGGACATTTTTTTTTATGTAAAGCATATTGTTAGGGTGGGAAAAGCTAAAAATAGCACAAATTCAAGTTTAAGGCTCTAAGTTTGCAATATGTGACTTTTTGCCCCAAAAAAGATTGAAATGTGACTACTATCACTTCATATGATCAGTTAAGTAAAAAAAATCAATTGTTTTCTGAATTTGAGGTTTCAGCGCATTTCCCTTAAAGGTGTCAGACCACCAATTAAAAGTCCCTATCTGTTCAACCAAATTTTGCAATTTTCATAGCTTTCTAATTTTTTTATCTTAAGTTTAACCTCTTACAAACCATGTATGTCCTGAATCGTACAGGTATCACCTTTCTTCATGCCAATTTTCGACATACCTTTAAAGCCATATAAGAAAGAAGAGACCTTCCGAATGGATGTACCACTAAAAATAACCCCTGGTTTTCTTGAAATCTTAAATTAGTATACTATGGAGCGCATTAATCCTCAATTTTTAATTTCAACTCATAGACAAGTTAATTTGGGCTCAAAATGGTCTTAATATATTTCTCTTTCACCAAAAGTTTCATTTCTGCAAATTTGTTTGGTAGTTTAAGTAAACAATGACATCAAATGCACTATTTTTTGTCCCGAGTAGGCCTACTTTTACATACGTTCTAAATTTGAGGGAGTAATTGGTGGTCTGACACCTAAAGAGCCAAAAAAGTTGCTCAGAAATCTTTGCTTTGCTTTATTCTTAATCCTTAGTCAGTTTGAAGTCAGAAACAGCTTATCTGAGCATAATGTGACTTATATTACAAATTTCACAGCTCAATTTAAACTGACTGTAATGTATGACTTTGATAGAAAATACTTGAAAATTTAATTTTGGGCTACAGGAACATAAACTTTCAATATCAAGATCAGTTTTGTTGATTTTTTTCTTGTTTGTTCTACTACTTAAAAGACTTTCCACAATTTTTAACATGGGTTAAGTAAAAAATCCAAGGTATTGAAGAGTCAAGGAATATTGACCCCCCTTTTTTAAACCTGGTTTAAGTAATGGGACTGTTAAATGATCAAAAGTGCAGTCATGGTCATTTAACTGTTTTTATTTACTATCAGTTGATACAACTTAAGGTATAAAACTTTCATTTGAGATAATAAATGGGATTTTTGTGAGTTTTTGCAATGTTTACATCAGGCTATGTTATCTGCCAAATACATGCTATGACGCAATGATATAAGGGATAAAAATCAAATAATTTCATTAAATCTTGATGACAACAACTTATTTTGGTAGTAAAATAACCATGTTTTAATGTTGATACCACAGAAACAACTTACTGTGCATTTATAACAATTTGGGACATTTTTTTTTATGTAAAGCATATTGTTAGGGTGGGAAAAGCTAAAAATAGCACAAATTCAAGTTTAAGGCTCTAAGTTTGCAATATGTGACTTTTTGCCCCAAAAAAGATTGAAATGTGACTACTATCACTTCATATGATCAGTTAAGTAAAAAAAATCAATTGTTTTCTGAATTTGAGGTTTCAGCGCATTTCCCTTAAAGAGCCAAAAAAGTTGCTCAGAAATCTTTGCTTTGCTTTATTCTTAATCCTTAGTCAATTTGAAGTCAGAAACAGCTTATCTGAGCATAATGTGACTTATATTACAAATTTCACAGCTCAATTTAAACTGACTGTAATGTATGACTTTGATAGAAAATACTTGAAAATTTAATTTTGGGCTACAGGAACATAAACTTTCAATATCAAGATCAGTTTTGTTGATTTTTTTCTTGTTTGTTCTACTACTTAAAAGACTTTCCACAATTTTTAACATGGGTTAAGTAAAAAATCCAAGGTATTGAAGAGTCAAGGAATATTGACCCCCCTTTTTTAAACCTGGTTTAAGTAATGGGACTGTTAAATGATCAAAAGTGCAGTCATGGTCATTTAACTGTTTTTATTTACTATCAGTTGATACAACTTAAGGTATAAAACTTTCATTTGAGATAATAAATGGGATTTTTGTGAGTTTTTGCAATGTTTACATCAGGCTATGTTATCTGCCAAATACATGCTATGACGCAATGATATAAGGGATAAAAATCAAATAATTTCATTAAATCTTGATGACAACAACTTATTTTGGTAGTAAAATAACCATGTTTTAATGTTGATACCACAGAAACAACTTACTGTGCATTTATAACAATTTGGGACATTTTTTTTTATGTAAAGCATATTGTTAGGGTGGGAAAAGCTAAAAATAGCACAAATTCAAGTTTAAGGCTCTAAGTTTGCAATATGTGACTTTTTGCCCCAAAAAAGATTGAAATGTGACTACTATCACTTCATATGATCAGTTAAGTAAAAAAAATCAATTGTTTTCTGAATTTGAGGTTTCAGCGCATTTCCCTTAAAGAGCCAAAAAAGTTGCTCAGAAATCTTTGCTTTGCTTTATTCTTAATCCTTAGTCAATTTGAAGTCAGAAACAGCTTATCTGAGCATAATGTGACTTATATTACAAATTTCACAGCTCAATTTAAACTGACTGTAATGTATGACTTTGATAGAAAATACTTGAAAATTTAATTTTGGGCTACAGGAACATAAACTTTCAATATCAAGATCAGTTTTGTTGATTTTTTTCTTGTTTGTTCTACTACTTAAAAGACTTTCCACAATTTTTAACATGGGTTAAGTAAAAAATCCAAGGTATTGAAGAGTCAAGGAATATTGACCCCCCTTTTTTAAACCTGGTTTAAGTAATGGGACTGTTAAATGATCAAAAGTGCAGTCATGGTCATTTAACTGTTTTTATTTACTATCAGTTGATACAACTTAAGGTATAAAACTTTCATTTGAGATAATAAATGGGATTTTTGTGAGTTTTTGCAATGTTTACATCAGGCTATGTTATCTGCCAAATACATGCTATGACGCAATGATATAAGGGATAAAAATCAAATAATTTCATTAAATCTTGATGACAACAACTTATTTTGGTAGTAAAATAACCATGTTTTAATGTTGATACCACAGAAACAACTTACTGTGCATTTATAACAATTTGGGACATTTTTTTTTATGTAAAGCATATTGTTAGGGTGGGAAAAGCTAAAAATAGCACAAATTCAAGTTTAAGGCTCTAAGTTTGCAATATGTGACTTTTTGCCCCAAAAAAGATTGAAATGTGACTACTATCACTTCATATGATCAGTTAAGTAAAAAAAATCAATTGTTTTCTGAATTTGAGGTTTCAGCGCATTTCCCTTAAAGGTGTCAGACCACCAATTAAAAGTCCCTATCTGTTCAACCAAATTTTGCAATTTTCATAGCTTTCTAATTTTTTTATCTTAAGTTTAACCTCTTACAAACCATGTATGTCCTGAATCGTACAGGTATCACCTTTCTTCATGCCAATTTTCGACATACCTTTAAAGCCATATAAGAAAGAAGAGACCTTCCGAATGGATGTACCACTAAAAATAACCCCTGGTTTTCTTGAAATCTTAAATTAGTATACTATGGAGCGCATTAATCCTCAATTTTTAATTTCAACTCATAGACAAGTTAATTTGGGCTCAAAATGGTCTTAATATATTTCTCTTTCACCAAAAGTTTCATTTCTGCAAATTTGTTTGGTAGTTTAAGTAAACAATGACATCAAATGCACTATTTTTTGTCCCGAGTAGGCCTACTTTTACATACGTTCTAAATTTGAGGGAGTAATTGGTGGTCTGACACCATTACCGATACAAAGTAATAATGAACAATTAAACAATTCTATGTACGCAATATATAATTATTCCCCCTAATGGAACCATCTGTCACTATAAGACAGTGCATGCGGGTACAGTGTGTTACTACCAAACAGTGTGTGCTGGTACAGTATGTTACTTCCAGACAGTGTGTGCTGGTACAGTCTGTTACTACTAGACATTATGTGCTGGTAGTCTGTTACTACCAGACAATGTGAGCTGGTACAGTATGTTACTACCAGACAGTGTGAGCTGGTACAGTCTGTTACTACCAGACATGTGAGCTGGTACAGTATGTTACTACCAGACAATGTGAGCTGGTACAGTCTGTTACTACTAGACATTATGTGCTGGTAGTCTGTTACTACCAGACAATGTGAGCTGGTACAGTATGTTACTACCAGACAGTGTGAGCTGGTACAGTCTGTTACTACCAGACATGTGAGCTGGTACAGTATGTTACTACCAGACAATGTGAGCTGGTACAGTCTGTTACTACTAGACATTATGTGCTGGTAGTCTGTTACTACCAGACAATGTGAGCTGGTACAGTATGTTACTACCAGACAGTGTGAGCTGGTACAGTCTGTTACTACCAGACATGTGAGCTGGTACAGTATGTTACTACCAGACAATGTGAGCTGGTACAGTCTGTTACTACTAGACATTATGTGCTGGTAGTCTGTTACTACCAGACAATGTGAGCTGGTACAGTATGTTACTACCAGACAGTGTGAACTGGTACAGTCTGTTACTACCAGACATGTGAGCTGGTACAGTATGTTACTACCAGACAATGTGAGCTGGTACAGTCTGTTACTACTAGACATTATGTGCTGGTAGTCTGTTACTACCAGACAATGTGAGCTGGTACAGTATGTTACTACCAGACAGTGTGAGCTGGTACAGTCTGTTACTACCAGACATGTGAGCTGGTACAGTATGTTACTACCAGACAATGTGAGCTGGTACAGTCTGTTACTACTAGACATTATGTGCTGGTAGTCTGTTACTACCAGACAATGTGAGCTGGTACAGTATGTTACTACCAGACAGTGTGAGCTGGTAGTCTGTTACTACCAGACATGTGAGCTGGTACAGTATGTTACTACCAGACAATGTGAGCTGGTACAGTATGTTACTACCAGACAATGTGAGCTGGTACAGTATGTTACTACCAGACAATGTGAGCTGGTACAGTCTGTTACTACAAGACAAGTTAGCTGGTACAGTCTGTTACTTCCAGACAATGTCAGCTGGTACAGTCTGTTACTACCAGACAATGTGAGCTGGAACAGTATCTTACTACCAGACAGGGCGAACTGATACAGGTTGTTACTTCCAGACAGTGTGTGCTGGTACAGTATGTTATTACCAGAAAATGTGAGCTGGTACATTCTGTTACTTCCAGACAGTGTTGGTTGGTACAGTCTGTTACTACCAGACAGTGTGGGCTGATACAGTCGGTTACTTCCAGACAGTATCTGTGGGCTGGTACAGTCTGTTACTACCAGACAATGCGAGCTGGTACAGTCTGTTACTACCAGACAGTGTGGGTTGGTACATTGCAGTCTGTTACTTCCAGATAATGTGAGATGGTAGTCTGTTACTACCAGACAATGTGAGCTGGAACAGTTTGTTACTTCCAGACAGTGTGTGCTGGTACAGTATGTTACTACCAGAAAATGTGAACTGGTACAGTATGTTACTACGTAACTGTGTGGGCTGATTGTCTTTTACTTCCAGACAGTGTGGGCTGGTACATTCTGTTACTTCCAGACAGTGTTGGTTGGTACAGTCTGTTACTACAAGACAGTGTGGGATGGATACAGTGGGACAGACTGTCACCAACAAACAGTGCGGATTGGTGCAATCTTTCCTCCGAGTGAGACAGTCTACTCGTTCATACTTCCCCATTTATGTATTAACGTACTCACTCTTGTAAGATATGGTCTTTTTTTATAGGAATATTGACAGAACCCGGATTGTATTCCTCTCCCACGTATATACTCCAGGGCAAATACACTTATACTGGAAAGGAGTGTTCTCTAAATGTTCCCGATACCGAACACAAGAAGCCCTCTCAAACACCCCCATACCCTTGGTCCCAACCATTGACTTTCCCGCCAAACATCTTAACAGGGGCGAAAGATACAAGAGGGACTTTCAAACTCATAGATCGAAAACAAACTGACAACGCCATGGCTAAAAAAAGGAAAAGTTAAATAAACAAACAATTGTACAACACAACACAGAAAACTAATTAAAAGACAAAGCAACACGAACCCCACCAAAAAAAATGGGGCGTTCTCAGCTAGCTGTGTTCCGTAAATAAAAACTTATGAATTGTTTCAATTTGCAAATCTAAAAAGAAAGAGAAAAGAATTTCTAAATTACCGATTGCCTATCATGCATGGTCGATTTGCCCTTCACGACGAAGATTTTAGTTAAAGACATCAACTACCATGAGCGTCTTGCACAGTCAGTAAATCAACTACAAATACAAATAATTTTATTCACAGTGCCCGTTTGGCTAGAGGTATAAAGGGGGGGGTGTTGAGATATAAAAAAAAAACATGTTTAATCCCGACACATTTTCCCCACCTGTCCCTATAGTCGGGAGCCTCTGGCCTTTGTAAGTCTTGTATTATTTCTAATTTTAGTTTCTTGTGTACGTACGGAGTTAAATATGGCGTCCATTATCACTGAACTAGTATACATTTTTGTTAAGGGACAAGCTGAAGCACACCTCCAAGGCCCCTCATGGGGGGGTCCTAGTAATCACATAATCACCATTTTTTTGCCAATATAATCACATAATCATTAAATATTTGCTTATCTTTAGTAATCAAATAATCATAAACTAAAAATACAGTCCTAGGTAATCAAATAATCATGAAATATTTGGCTTAATAATCAAATAATCATTAAAAAAACGGCCAAGTAATCACATAATCAAAAACCCCATGAGGGCCCTCACCTCCGGATGCGGGAGTTTCTCGCTGCATTGAAGACCCATTGGTGGACTTCGGCTGTTGTGTGCTCTTTGGTCGGGTTGTTGTCTCTTTGACATATTCCCCATTTCCTTTCTCAATTTTATACTTAACATGATTTAAATAGACTGATTAAGTTGATTAAAACATTTAACATATATACATTTATTAAGGAAATGCATTAAACACTTTCAACTGATAAATAAAAACCAGCAATATAGATTCCACCTATAACATAAAAATTTCACACGTCAATATATACTAGATATATAATAAAGTAAGGTGGTCAGCTCGTATATGAATTGTTCAATTGTAGTACCGATTTCTTTGTTTTGATAGTTGTTTTCAGTAAATTTAAGTGTATTAATTTTTATAAACGATGAATAATATGCATCTTCGTTGCTTGACAGTTAAATTAGTTTTTTTAATCGTCAACAGAATTTTGACATAAGTTTTACTTTCTTTCACCAATATCCAAGTTGAAATATCTTCCCTTTTCAATGTTTATGGTATGTGAACTTACTCTAAATTTAGTTAAGAACCTTGTTTCATTTTTATTACCACAACTTATATATTTTTCTAATTTAAAATGTATTTAAATTTACGTATGTTCTTAACGTGTTCCAAATTTTTGAATGCTTTGTATTATCATCAAAAGAGCCATTTCATAAATACAGTTTTTAGAGAACTTTTAACTATTGCTATAAATTAATTTATTCCCCGCAAAGTGGAACTGAGGGATTTTTCCTAAGGGAGCTACCATTTGATTTTTATGGGGGGGCTAGGATGAAAAATTTTGTCCTGCATTTTTTTTTAGCTGTAATCTCTGTCCTGCCTTTTTATTTTTCACTCTGTTTGGTCCTGCCTTTTTTTTTTTAGTTTATCCTGACTTTTTTTTACCTAAATTGTCATCCTGACTTTTATTTTTTTGCAAGTGTCTCATCCTGCCTTTTTTTTTTACTCAAAACTCCTGTCCTGCCTATTTTTTTCAAATTTCATCCTAGCCCCCCCCATAAAAATCAAATGGTAGCTCCCTAATCCACTTTAAATAAATTTGTTTATTTAAACTAAACTGATTAGATGAACTAGGCATATAAAATGAATAATCAAATTTTAGATAGGACAAAAGTTTTCTGAATTTGCTGATCCAGTCTGAGGGTTCTTCAGTGTTGTTCAGGTCATATTACCGCAAGCTTTTAATATTTTTTTCTATATTATACCTATATGTATGAATAAAATGGTCTAATCTTATTATATTTCAAATTTCAGAGAAATATTCTGAAAAAATAAAGAGTAATTAGCAATTTCATCTTGTCCGGTCATTGTCGAGGTTGGTCCTGTCAGTCAGTGATGGTCATGTCAAGTTTTCGAAAGTTTTTGAAAAAAATCTGTATTTTGTAAAAAAAATATATATTTAAAGATGACATCTTATTTCATATTTCAAATCTGAGAAAATTCCTTTGACAAATAAAAGCGTTATTAGCATTTTCATTTGGTCCTGTCATTGTCAATATTGGTCCTGTCATTATCTGAGTTGGTCATCTCACGTTTTCTAAAGCTTCTTAAACATTTTTTTTCTTAAATCTATATATCAAATGATGAAATCTTATCTATATTTTACGGATATTTCGAATTTGAGATTAATCCTTTGAGAAACAAAAAAGTTATTAGCATTTTTCATTCGGTCCTGTCATTATTAGTACGGTGACCAGACCAATTCTTTTTTTAATTTAATCGTCAAACATACTATGGCTATATTATATATATCATTGGATTCGGCAAAATGAGTACTTTTGGAATATCGATGTCGTCAAAAATAAATGTGGTAACAGTTGTGCATAAATTTAGGTCAAAGATCGACAAACTGCATCCTTTTTTTTCCCTTCTACATTTTCAAAATTGAAAGATATAGGCATCATTTTGTGTTGAATGTCAGATACTGACATTTTTTCAAATTAATTAACAATGAATTATCTCGAAAATGTAAAAAAAAAAAAGGAAATTTTTACTTAGTTATCGACAAATACTGAAAATTGGCGTTTTTCAAACACTTGTTCTATTAAGATCAATACAAATTCCGTTAAGGTTACAGTAGTAACCTTGCCGGGTGACATTCAATCTCAGCAATAAATGATAAAAGAGGGACGAAAGATACCAAAGGGACAGTCAAACTCATAAATCTAAAACAAACTGACAACGCCATGGCTAAAAATGAAAAAGACAAACAGAAAAACAATAGTACACATGACACAACATAGAAAACTAAAGAATAAAGAACACGAACCCCACCAAAAACTAGGGGTGATCTCAGGTGCTCCGGAAGGGTAAGCAGATCCTGCTCCACATGTGGCACCCGTCGTGTTGCTTATGTGATTACAAGTCCGGTAAATAGTCTAATTCGGTAGGTCACATTCATGAAAGGGAAGGGGATTGTAGTTACGACGTAAGGAACATATCCGATATCATTTGTGAAACGGTTATTCCATAACGGTCAACCAACTCGTGATGGCGTCCGTAAAATTTACGAAGGGATGATTTCAACTTCACCATTTGGAACTCTTGGTTTAATAGCTTCCTTGTGAGCAGTAACCCTCTATCAAGAAAATAAACAAGATAAATGTTGTTTTCAATTAAAGCATAAAGCTACTATCCCGAACGTTTATTTTGCAAAAGCTCATGCATGTAATTCATTACAACCAAAAACCACTTATTAATTACCTCGAAAACAGTTACACTTATGAAATCAAAATGATCCACAAAATAGATTACATCTAGGAGTATCTTCTGGTTCATCTGTCAAGGTTTCTACATAATTCTGACCCTTGACAGGAGCAAAGCTACGTACACGTAAGGTTTTGTTGTGAACAAACACATTACTTTTTACATAGAGATTTTCCCTTACATTAACACACAAGATCCTGTAAGAATTCTGCTGACATATATATGCCCTTCAAAATACACGGGGTGTTATGAATTATTTAATTTTCGCCAACCGTATTCTGAAAGTGATAAAATAGGGGGTTTAGCAATGTGTGATGCGGTCTAAATTGCCGTTTCACCGGGAGGTAACCTGACTAAACCTACATCTTTACTGGTGGCAAGCCTGGCATGCATTTTATTCATACATGATGGAATGATTAAAAGAGATTATTCAGATCATACATCTTTGAAACTAAACTTACACAATCAAGGGCTTCATCTTCGTCAGTACTTCCGAAGCTCTGCAACTAAAATAGTCGTGCGTGTCCTTCAAAGTCTTGTAGACTGATTTCTTACCTACTCCAAACAGAGACGAAGTTGTGTTGCATCCGGAAAGAGTATGTACAGCAGGCAGCAGTTTGCAAATTGCTGGGGAAAAGCAAGCACATACATGTAGTTGGTGAATTGGTAAAAACCCTCGCCCATTCTTTACATCTGCACCCAAAACTCGCTTGTATGTGTCACCTGTTTGTTGAAGTGAAGACAGAACAATCACATCCGTATCAGAGGACCGTATGCTTGTTCTGTCGCTCTTTCCCATTTCTCTAAACTTCATGTCAAAGTATAAGGCATTAATTATCATACGAGTATTAACCCTTGTTGAGTGCTCAACAAGTTACGACAGTCATTAACATTATTGTCTGAAGTTACTTTGACAATTTCGGGATTTACAAACGTTCCAGCTAAGTACAGCTCACTATAAGGTGGAATCATACGGGATTTGTCATAGTTTTGAAGAAGAAAAAACTACCAAAAAAAATAGGTAGAGCCTGTTGTTTTTCTTTAACCGAAAGAAACTTCTTCCAGTCAGGCATCCTTCTCCCTTCAATAATCTGATACACATTGGTGAAAGCTGTAGTCTTTGTGCGGCGTTCCTTTTCAGCAGACTACTTTATTGAGTTTTTTTTATGTCGTAGCGGTCAAAAAAGTTTGCCTTATGTGTCCGCTAGAGAAAAGCATTGGGTCATATTTTTATAATAGTAATCTGCAAGGTCACCGAATGTTTTACTTTTTTTTATCATCAATTCATTGAACCAATGCCATACCTTCTCTCAGACTGATGTAAGTTGGTAGTGATGGGCAGAAGGAAGATTGGGAAAGTGCACAAGAGACTTCAGCAGGAATTTCAACAAACGACCTAGTATGCATCGTACTTCTTCTCTGGCAAACGATACACTTTTCAAAATCAAAACACATGTTTGGCCTTTTTGAACTACTAGGACCTAATCGTAAAGGAGTTTCTTATTCAAACATTTTTCATTTAATAACAGGTCTAAATTCAGATTTGGTTCTTAATTTTTGAAATGTATAAAAAGAAAAAAAAACATATCAAATAAAATAAGAAATCTTTTAAAAATACCTAAAAAAAAAACACCACGACAACCCCACACGAAATGGGAACATGAACAAACAAAATAAATCGAAGTGAACAAATTTTACCAATAAAAATAACTGATGAAAATGAATTGAAACATACTCTGTTTAATGCAAAATATTTGTAGTGTTCAGCTTTTAAACAAAAACTCTTCAATAACGGATTAATTTTGCTAAACTTTGTTTGAAATTGTTAAAATAAGGTGTAACAACAACGTATATAATAACAGAAAGCATTTCACGAATGAACTTTTAGAGTGTAAAATTTTGAAAGTAAATTTTTCTTTAACGTAAGGGAACGTACTTCAAAGCCCATTTTACAAAAATTGCACCACGCCGACAATTCAAAATGTGAAGTGTAACCTTTGAACTACCAATATTGTGATTTATAGCCGTATAGTCCGAATGACGATTAAACTCCTTAAATACGCGACTTTTCCTTACTTGGTCACCGTACTATATGTCCAGTCATTAGTGTAATAGTTAGCAGCGATACGAGTTTGCAGTGGTACGAGTTGACATTGGTACGAGTTTGCAATGGTACGAAATAACAATAATTTATGTGTACTGTGAATGTCAAAAATATTTTTATAATTATCTCCCTTTTCCTAATTCTAAAACCCGGAGGCAGGAATTGTGCAACTTCCGGATTTGACACACGTTGACAGCTGTCAGAATATTCGTTCAATTTTCCCCAGATAAATATCGTTTTAGTCATATTTTTAAATTTGGTTCTGCAAATTTAACATCAGTACAATGTCGTCAATCGAAGAATTACAAAAGAAGGTGAAACAATTAGAAGAAGAACTTGAAAAATCAAGACAATCTGGTGCAGTAAGAACAAAAATTTCTCAGATGAGCTCAGAAGTTGTTGATTCAAATCCGTACAGGTAAATTCAATGATATTTTACCAATGTCTTGAAGGGCAATAGTTCCTATCAAATCCTGATATTTTTAAGTAGCTAATATTTCCCCATTATTCAGAATCTTACAAATCACGGTCAGTTCCCCTGATCACGGGAGTTTGAAATCCTATCAATAACGGGTTAAAATATACCAAACTCGGTTATCACAGTAGAACTTCTCTCGAAGAGAGTCTTCGAGAGAAGCTCTACCGTGATAGTCGAGTTTGGTATATTTTTCTTCGAGAGAAGCTCTACTGTGATGGTCGAGTTTGGTATATTTTTACCCCATTATTGATAGGATTTCAAACTCCTGTTCCCTGATTCACATTCCCCCTAGTACCTGTTCACCTAGGGTCCTTTCCCCTGATAACTCTCCATCTTAGTCACAATTTGTAAAAGTATAAATTGTTATACTGGGCAAAGTACAACCTTCAACACAGAACCTTGGCTCACATAACACAGCAAGCTATCAAGACCCCCAAAATGGTTAGTGGGGCGGTCTGAGGGGTCCTAATCCCAAAATCCTGGGCTTTGTCATGGAATCCTGAGGTCCCGAATTTAAAGAAATTTAAATCCAGACATCCTGAAATTTCAAAAAAAGAATTTGAAAAGTTAACCCGAAAGGATCAATCCGGAAATCCTGAGCTTAAAAACACCTCATCCTGGAGTCTTGATAAAGGATCTACCCCCCTCCCCCCCTCAATAGTGTTAAACAATTCAAACATCTACATTTATATCATACATATAAAAAAGAAGATGTGGTATGATTGCCAATGAGGCAACTGTCCACAAGAGACCAAAATGACACAGACATTAACAACTATACATGTAGGTCACCGTACAGCTTCAACAATGAGCAAAGCCCATACCGCATAGTCAGCTATAATATGACAATGTAAAACAATTCAAACGAAAAAACTAACTGCCTTATTTAACTTATAAAAATGAACGAAAAACAAATATATGTAATTGACACAAACAAACGACAACCACTGAATTACAGGCTCCTGACTTGGGACAGGCACATACATAAATGATGTGGCAGGATTAAACATGTAAGCAGGATCCCAACCCTCCCCTAACCTGGGACAATTCAGTGAACCTGAGAGGATCAATCTGGAAATCCTGAGCTTAAAAACACCTGATCCCGGAGTCTTGATAATGTACATATTACATGTATTATATTTTTTATCAGTAAACTTTAATACTATAATATATTCTTTTTCAGTCGTTTAATGGCATTGAAGAGAATGGGAATTGTTGATGATTATGAGGTAAATAAATGAGTATTGAATAAGATCACAAAGAATTATTTCCATGCAAACAAACATGGATAATATTCTGTAATTTCAAATAACAACAACAAAATTTACGATGTAATATAAAATGTTTCCTGTAAATTCTAAACTAGTTGTTTCGTTACACATGTACATGATCATCAAAAGATTTAATTAGATGTGTAAAATTGTGAATGAATTTTATGCAATTTGCTCACATTATAAACTCATATAAAAAATGACCCTGTAACCTCTGAACTTCACAAAATAAGACTTTGATGTTAACAGGGCAGCAGAATTTGTGAACACCCATGACTAGGAGGAACCATGCTTGCCATTGAAATTGTCCTTAAGCATGTAAGAGCCAATGAGTAATCTTAATAATAAAACAGCTCTATCATAAATATCCATTACTGTATTAACACTGAGGTTGTGAGTTTAAGGTGTAATACCACCATTGATTTTCCCCTATTAGTCTTTGTTAAATTTGCACTTTTCAAAAAAATGTGCAGAATTTATCCTTGTTTCAAATAAAGAAATACTTGGCATGAGTAAAGTTTTATCCTGTCCAGTTCTATAGAAAAAAAAATCACATAACATTTCATTGCATATAAGAAAATAACCATCATTGGAAGTTAACCAATCAAATTTCTCCCCTTATTTTATCTGTGTACAAGGTTTAGTCACCATGTAACCTCAAGATTACAAAATTTTCTATAGAAATCCCAAATGAAAAATTATGGTGTTTTGAAATACCCAAGACATATGTTTATGACACAGAAATGGTTTTACTGCAATAAAATGTAGAATTAATTACCTACAACTGTCAAATTCAAGGGAATATTTTTTTCGACCTACTTTCGTATGCAACTGGATGTGATGTACCATGATTTGGTGGTATTACACCTTAAACCCCGCTTGTGAGGTTGCACTTGAAACCAATCTTAATTGATTAGGATTGTCAGTCCTTTCAAAGGTCAGTGTTTTTTTCCTGGCACGTTGGCTTCCTCCACCAATAAAAACCTGACGCCACGAAATAGCTTGAATGCAGTGCTTAAAAGAAGCATTAAAACACCAAAAATCAAATCATTACCGTATTATAGTTTTTTTCTCTCTCCAGAAAATTCGAGAATATACAGTGGCAGTTGTTGGAGTTGGAGGAGTAGGATCTGTGGCCGCTGAAATGTTAACTAGATGTGGCATCGGAAAGGTTAGTTGTTTACAAGATGTGGCATCGGAAAGGTTAGTTGTTAACTAGATGTGGCATCAGATGATCAGAAAGATTAGTTGTTAACTAGATGTGGCATCGGAAAGGTTAGTTGTTAACTAGATGTGGCATCGGAAAGGTTAGTTGTTTACAAGATGTGGCATCGAAAAGGTTAGTTGTTAACTAGATGTGGCATCGGAAAGGTTAGTTGTTAACCAGATGTGGCATGGGAAAGGTTAGTTGTTAACTAGATGTGGCATCGGAAAGGTTAGTTGTTTACAAGATGCACAGGAAAGGTTAGATAGATATTTTATTTTCTAAAACTATTTGATAAAGGAAGAGAGAAAGAAACAAAAAGATTTTGCACATTTATTTTTAATTCTTTGCAGGAAATGATGTTTGCAAACAATTATACTGATTTTAGTACCCCCGTCGTAGCGGAGGGTGCATTAAGTTTGACTGTTGTCAGTCTGTACATGTACATTTCAATCTCTAATTTTAGTTTGCCTCAACCAAATGTTATGAAACTTGTACACAATGCTAACTACCACATACATGACATAACATAAATTATGTTTTAATTTTGGTAGCGTCACATTTACTGTTCTAGAGTCAAATTGAAAAATTGCTGTTTTTTATGCCCTCACCGTAAAATTAAAGCTTTTGAAATCAATATTTTGAAATGAATATCCAGTTAAATTAAGTAGGCAGAATTGTCTTTTGCCATGTTTGACAAATGAAGAAAACAAATCTACCTGTGCTATAGATTCTATTAATGATATATATTTTCAGCTACTACTGTTTGATTACGACAAGGTAGAGTTAGCCAACATGAACAGATTATTTTATCAGCCAAATCAAGCTGGAATGAGTAAAGTAGAAGCAGCAGAGAGAACATTAAGGTAAACCCATCATCCATATGTTAAAATGGTGACGTTCAATCGGCACTATCTTAGGGGTCATCCATAATTGTCAACCATTTTCCAAAGTGTACAAAACGTACACTTGGGGGGAGGGGGTTAAAAAATCAACATTTTTATACGACCGCAAAAATTTTAATTTTTCGTCGTATATTGCTATCACGTTGGTGTCGTCGTCGTCGTCGTCCGAATACTTTTAGTTTTCGCACTCTAACTTTAGTAAAAGTGCATAGAAATCTATGAAATTTTCACACAAGGTTAATGAGCACAAAAGAAAGGTTGGGATTGATTTTGGGAGTTTTGGTCCCAACATTTTAGGAATTAGGGGCCAAAAAGGGCCCAAATAAGCATTTTCTTGGTTTTCGCACTATAACTTTAGTTTAAATAAATTGAAATCTATGAAATTTTTACACAAGGTTTATGACCACAAAAGGAAGGTTGGGATTGATTTTGGTAGTTTTGGTTTCAACAGTTTAGGAATTAGGGGCCAAAAAAGGGCCCAAATAAGCATTATTCTTGGTTTTCGTACAATAACTTTAGTATAAGTAAATAGAAATCAATGAAATTTTAACACAAGGTTTATGAACACAAAAGGAAGGTTGGGATTGATTTTGGGAGTTTTGGTCCCAACAGTTTAGGAATTAGGGGCCAAAAAGGGGCCCAAATAAGCATTATTCTTGGTTTTCGCACCATAACTTTAGTATTAGTAAATAGATATCTATGAAATTTAAACACAAGGTTTATGACCATAAAAGGAAGGTTGGGTTTGATTTTGGGAGGTTTAGTCCCAACAGTTTAGGAATAAGGGGCCCAAAGGGTCCAAAATTGAACTTTATTTGATTTCATCAAAAATTGAATAATTGGGGTTCTTTGATATGCCGAATCTAACTATGTATGTAGATTCTTAATTTTTGGTCCTGCTTTCAAATTGGTCTACATTAAGGTCCAAAGGGTCCAAAATTAAACTTAGTTTGATTTTAACAAAAATTGACTCCTTGGGGTTCTTAGATATGCTGAATCTAAAAATGTACTTAGATTTTTTATTATTGGCCCAGTTTTCAAGTTGGTCCAAATCGGGGTCCAAAATTAAACTTTGTTTGATTTCATCAAAAATTGAATAATTGGGGTTCTTTGATATGCCAAATCTAACTGTGTATGTAGATTCTTAATTTTTGGTCCCGTTTTCAAATTGGTCTACATTAAAGTCCAAAGGGTCCAAAATTAAACTAAGTTTGATTTTAACAAAAATTGAATTCTTGGGCTTTTTTGATATGCTGAATCTAAACATATACTTAGATTTTTGATTATGGGCCCTATTTTCAAGTTGGTTCAAATCAGGATCCAAAATTATTATATTAAGTATTGTGCAATAGCAAGAAACTTTCAATTGCACAGTATTCAGCAATAGCAAGAAATCTTCAATTGCACAGTATTGTGCAATAGCAAGCAATTTTCAATTGCACAGTATTGCGCAATAGCAAGAAATCTTCAATTGCACAGTATTGTGCAATAGCAAATATTTTCAATTGCACAGTATTGCGCAATAGCAAGAAATATCTAATTGCACAATATTGTGCAATAGCAAGAAATTTTCAATTGGTGTTATCTTTCTTTGTCCAGAATAGTAGTTGAATCAACTTAAATCATTGTTTTATACAATATACAATATATATTCACTTTTACTACCAACTGATAAATTAAAACAATCTTTACCATTCAGTGATAACAAGCACTTTATTTTACATTTTAATATTTTATGATGTATTTAAATGAGGAGTTATTGTTGCAAACTCCATTAGGAATTTGAATTGAGATCAGTTTTGGAAAAAGGGAAAGGGGGATGTGAAAAAAAAAGGGGGGGGGTTAAATTTTTCTCATTTCAGATTTCATAAATAAAAAGAAAATTTCTTCAAACATTTTTTTGAGAGGATTAATTTTCAACAGCATAGTGAATTGCTCAAAGGCAAAAAAAATATTTTAAGTTCATTAGACCACATTCATTCTGTGTCAGAAACCTATGCTGTGTCAACTATTTAATCACAATCCAAATTTAGAGCTGAATCCAGCTTAAATGTTGTGTCCATACTTGCCCCAACTGTTCAGGGTTCAACCTCTGCGGTCGTATATAGCTGCGCCCTGCGGAGCATCTGGTTACACTTTTTTTTATCACTGTATAAAACAGTCAGATATGTTTCAGTTTTTTTTCAATGCAAATTTCTATATTAAACTATATTAAACTAAACTATGATAGACAGGATATTTTTTTTTTATTAAAAATGATTGCTTCTTGTCTTGAAATCTGAAAATGGTTGATGTACACTTTTTGAGGGAGGGTGGGGGGTATGAAAAAGTGTATGTTTTGTACACTTTGGAAAATGGATGACCCTTTATTGTGTTTATATATATATATATATAATTAGTTAATGTATGTAACAATGTATTTGATTAAAGAAGAAGCTACAGAGAGAACACTAAGGAGGCCCCTCATGGGGGGTCCTAGTAATCACATAATCACCATTTTTTTGCCAATATAATCACATAATCATTAAATATTTGCTTATCTTTAGTAATCAAATAATCATAAACTAAAAATACAGTCCTAGGTAATCAAATAATCATGAAATATTTGGCTTAATAATCAAATAATCATTAAAAAAACGGCCAAGTAATCACATAATCAAAAACCCCATGAGGGCCCTCACTAAGGTAAACCCAATTTGCATTATCAATTTTTAGATGATGACGTTTAACTTGTACAATTCGCTAGTGTATGTAACAATATGTATTTTATTTTAACGAAAGAAATCTCTGTATTACTGAAAAATGATTACAACAGGGTTTTCCATATAACAAACTTGTCAAAACATTTACTACATTTATCATTGGTACAAGAACATCATTCAAAAATATATCTCAACAGGCAGACATCTATGCCCTTCAACAATGAGCAAAAGCCATACTTTTAGTCAGTTGCTTTTAAACATGAAAACCAAGTGCCTTTTATCACCAAAATCAATAACTTGATAACAAATACAATAAAACGCAAGCAATATTTCTCAACAAACTGGTTGATAATTAAAATTTTTGGTTTTTCACCAAAAAATAATACCTCATGCATAATATTCACAGTTTACAATAGTTTATACCTCATTGTAATATTTGCCATTGAACTTAAATAAGCAATAAATATTCAACCGTATTTTTTCTTTTAAAGAGAGATAAATCCAGATGTAATATTTGAGATATATAATTACAACATCACAACAATGGATAACTTCCAACATTTCATGGACAGAATAAGTCATGGTGGGATAACAGATGGGAAACCAGTTGATCTGGTTCTCAGTTGTGTTGATAACTTTGAAGCTAGGATGACAATTAATACCGTAAGTCAGGGTAACCAGTAGATAGAAATTAATTAATGATAAGGGACGACATCAAAAGTTCAATGTTGGATAAAAAACTTAATTCACAGTTTTTTCACTGAACCCCCCCCCCCCCCCCCCCTCTTAACTTTATTTGGGAAAAATTGATTTACCAATAGGGATATATTTTAAAAATTGATTTTAGATATACAAAACTTGCAGAATTTTAACCCCCCCCCCCCCCCCCCCCCCCTAATCCCCAAACTACAGTTAACTCTCGTTGTCTCGAACTCGGTTGACTCGAAATTTCGGATGAGTCGAAGTTTTCACGTGGTCCCGAACTTTATTCCATAAAAAAGTATGTAATTCGACTCCTGATGAGTCGAAATTGGATGAGTCGAAATTTCGGTTGAGTCGAACTAAATCTACGGTCCCACGGTTAACAAAAGCATTCAAAATTCATTTTTTATCTCTAACTAATACACATATGTCAAAACATGACCTTCCGGGATTTAAATTGATTGAAGAGTTAATCTGACAATACACGTGTAATTAAATTTCCGGTCATTGACCACTGTATTGATTTATGACATGTTATTTCCATGAGTGTTTACCTAAGATTATCTTTTATAGAATTTTGATAAAAAATTAGTGATACATTGTTAATGTTCATGAAAAAGTATTTAAAATGTTTACAAAACAATTAATTTGTGATTTACACTAATGAGCTTGGGTGTGTATAAAGTGAGGATTATGGCTTCCGTTGATGATCACCTAAAAACTACTCAAACGGCGTCTTTGATCTTGTTATATTTTCTTTTGAAAAGAAAGAGTGAGATAAAACAAAATGAATAGAAATCAAAATTTTCTTAAATCTTTTGTATCCGAGAATAAACAATTTTGTCAGCTACATGTATAACCGACCTGAATAACGAAACTATCGATTGGAATTTACACTCTTGGAAAAGCCATAGGATTTTTTTTTAATTGAAACAATTGAATAAGTAAAAATAATATCATTATAATAATAAAAGACTGTGACATACAAACACATCGATCTGATACTAGAATATCGATCCCCTTGCCATATTCACCCGGATTTATTTTAGCTTTACCAAGCTTAGCAAGAGTTGTGTCCCTTAGATTGTCGAACTTCCGGTGTTCGTTTGAGTCGAACTACGTGTATCTCGAAATATTTCTCTGGTCCGGCTGACTTCGACATAACGAGAGTCGACTGTATTTGATTTAAGTTTTTTATTCTACATCGATCTTTTGATGTCGTCCCTTACATCTCCAAGGCTTAAATTAAAATATTGTTTGTTTGCCCTTTACCGACCGACCCTATCAATTCGTTCCGCCTGAAAATCTTTTATTTGTATTTACCAGCAAGATTTTATTTTATTTTATTTTTTCGTTCCTACCAAAAATCTTATATTTGTATTTCCCGCTCAAAACTTTTTTACCGGAATCCTCGGGTTTTATCTTTACGTATAAGGTCCAGTCCGTTTGGTATCAACTGAGCGTTTGACATGAACACTTGCATTTGAAGTTTCAAAGCATTTGTTTGAAATCGATGTTGAACGCTTTCTGAATCATGATATGAAGTACGTTACTCTGTACCTTTAAACTTAAAGAGCAGGGTTCATTTACAAAAAAGTTCGTTTGATACAAAAGTATTAACGTGTGTACAAACTAATTTGTAAACGGACGTTGTATTCTATGTAGGGATGGCCTTTTGTGATCCCAAATCAGAATGATTATGTTAACGATGCCGCTAAATTATTTATATCTGACATGAACCAAAAGTGACAAAACCCTGTAAAGTGGAGAATATCTGGCAGTAAAATCGCCAAGTTTTCCATACAGATCATTTTTAAATGTGATGCAAAATACGTGCACTGACAATTGAGTTTTAAGTCTTATAAAATTGAGAAAGGAAATGGTGAATATGTCAAAGCGACAACCATCCGACCATAGAGCAAACAACAGCCGAAGGCAACCAATGGCATTTTTATTGGAAAAAAAGGCACACACGAAATTTGTAACTCTCTAGGGACTTTTTCTACTAGTAATATATGTCTGCCCGGACATTATCTTACCAGTACAAAGTTATCTCTTATATATTTTTTTTCAAAACTAATAGTCCCAGCGGAAAACTTATTTGCAAAAACAAAACGGACAAAAAAATGACATTATGCAGATTTTGTATCTATAAAATAAAATATTTTACCTACCTGCCTACCCATGACAAATAATATACCGAGCCAAGTTATTTTTTTGGGGAAAAAAATAAAATATTTTACCTACCTACCTACCCTGTTTCAAAACATAGGGTCGGAAAAGGGCAAACAAACAATATTTTAATTTAGGCCCAATATTGATCATTCCAAACAAAATCCTAAAGAAAAATATTACTTAAAGAAATAAACATTAGATGTTTTTTGTAGAAAGGAATTGCTGTGGATTAATTTATTTTTGTGGGTACCAATTTAGTGGATTAACATGATTAAGGATGTACTTAGGTTAGGTTTTGGAACTTGTGTCAAATGTTCAAACTCCTTGGTGTTTTTCCATACAATACCAGGTAAAATATTTTGCCCCATAACACCCATTTATTTTTTCATATAAGACTTTATAGCTCATTGAAAAGTCATTAACCAAAATTTAAGAAGATTTTTTATTTTCTTTGTTTTGTTTTGAGACCCTAATAATACCAATGCAAATATAAGGGAAAAGTCTGAGTCAGCCTTTTCCCGCCATATTTTAAATCTCAAATATCTCGAAAAAGGCGGTCCATGACCTATCTAATATTTTTAGCTTATTTTTATCCTTAGCGAATGCTCTAACGGCTTAAAGTATCAATTTTAATTTCTTAATTTCTTAATTTTCACCTAACCTCACGTAAGTACATCCTTAAGGAAAACTTACATTTTTGTGAATATTTGATTTTGTGGTTTTGCCAAAATTGCATACAAGCCTATGGAAAATAAGCTGTTCTTTGAACATTTAATTTCGTGGTTCACCAGAACCCACAAAATCCACGATAATTGGAATCCAATGAATAAAAGTGAATCAACTATTTTTTGTTGAATATTAATTTTTTGGGGTTTCATGGTTACAGGTAAACCACAAATTTAAATGTTCAACCAAATACGAATTTCTATCAGGATGTTTGCAGACTTTGGCAAAACCACAATATTACATACATGTTTATCGCAAATATAGGTAAGTTTTTTCAAAATCCATGAAAACTGGTACCCACAAAAATAAATGAATTTACAGTATGCTAGTTGAGTACTGGATGTAGTCTAGTAACTTTTGTTCCTGTTATAAGCCTGCGTTGGAAACAAAATAGGCCAGGCTACAATAATGCCAGGTATTATATCTGGTAACCTTTTTACTCTTTTATAGGCATGTAATGAATTAGGTCAGTCTTGGATAGAGTCAGGAGTTAGTGAGAATGCTGTGTCTGGTCACATACAGTTTATAGTACCTGGTGATACTTCATGTTTTGCTGTAAGTGTGAATAAATCTTTAAAATAAAAAAAATAATTTCTAATGAACTTTCTGTATGAACTTTTATCACATGTAGGAGAGACTGTTTTGCATTAGATCAGATAGATAGATTGATTGATTGGTTGGTTGATTTAAAAATTGTCATACTTCTTCTGCGATTGCGCATACTTTCAGAACATCAATTTCTATGTAACGTTACCCAATCAAAATGAACATTACAAACGATGTTGCATTAGAATTATGAGTAAATATTCTATGGGAGCCAGTAAGTTATTTATCATGTTTATTGTAGGAATGGCTGTAATATTTTATCTGACTTATGAAGAAATAACATAAAAAATGTTTTGCACACAGAATAACCAGCATTTATAATTTAAATTTTGGCTGAAAGTTTTTTAGTCTATCAGCTCATAGACATTCTTGTCATGTGATCGTGACATTATCAATGTTTTTTTCATGATTTAGTCCTTAAATATGGAATTTAGAATTAAATTATAAGGAATGTATGTAATATTTTTGATGAATATTCAAAATAACCAGAAAAATGTGGTGTACTTTTAAATAACCTGATATGGTAATTACATTTTCAGTGTGCCCCACCTCTTGTTGTAGCCACACACACAGATGAGAAGACATTAAAAAGAGAAGGTGTCTGTGCAGCAAGTCTTCCCACCACTATGGCAATTGTTGCTGGGTTCTTAATACAAAACACATTAAAGTAAGTAAGATATATAGAATGATTAGATATCACGATCTGCATCCCTAGGGGCAAACATAGAAAGGGTGGGTAAAATTATGCTTCATGGGAATCATATTTTAAAGTAATCATAGGTCACCATATGGCCTAGTTTATATATTGTAATATGAATACATTAGGAGGTCCGAGACCACAATTGTCGTCCCTTGATTTTCGTTGTTCACGAATATAGTCCCTAGTGTTAACAGTGGGTTACTTGCCATTTATTTTTATACCCCTTCCAAATTTATTTCTCCAGGTTTAATGCCTCAAATTGTAAGAAGGGGGTTGAAATTACACTGTAAAAAAATTTGGGCCCAGAATTTTACAGGAAAGTAGGGATTTGGTCCAGCTGAAAAAGGTTAAAAATTAGCACTTCGGAAGCTGTCAAAAGATTTCAAGACACCCTAAACTCAAAATTGTCCATATTTTGAGTTAGAGGCAATGAAGTTTTCTATAATTTTTACGTAATTTGTCCCAAAAATAGTACAACACACTGTAAAAATTTCATTGAGAAAGCGCAGGTGGGATTTTTTTAATTTTCATTTATGTTCTAAAAGAAATGTTGTACGAATAAATTGTGGTCTCGGACCTAAGAGGTGAAGTCTGTAAATATAGAATCTGTACTTTGGCAACCTCCCTAAATGATTTGGTGGTGTCAATTTGTCAAATAGCACGAAACTGAAGGATTTAAACTTTTATTTTATAGAATTTCTGCAAAAATGACTAATTTTGGCATTTTATGGTCAAAATAGGCATTTTAAGGCTTTTTCAATATTGATGCATACATGGCATCCCGACTTTCTATCTGACAGGTTGTCATGCGTCAATACTTGTGTTTCTATGCCTTAAGTTTATCTACTTCTTTTATTTGTTTATGAACTCAGAATCTACAGAAAAGAAGATTATCTCAGACAGTATGTGCAAAATGTGTTGTATATATGACCCTTGTCTAACGCCCTGTTTGGATGAAGTCAAAAGTAGGGTTCTTGGTACATAAAGTTAGAAGTCCACAATAAAGACCTCACTAAATTTGTATCAAAACCACTTTACAATGTCTATTGTACCTGTTCCATTTCACATAATATCTTTCTTTTCTTCTGTAGGATAGCAAGTGGTTTAAATATAAGCCTGTTGAGACTAAAATTTCATTCAAGTTTTTCACTAAAAAGGCAAAAATCTTTGTATCAGACCATACTGTCTGCAAGAAAAGTTAATTGTAAGAGCCTTTTTGTGCTCAGATTTGTTGCATCATGTCACATGAGTATAGAAATGATAAAAAAGACACATTTTTTTAATTTCTTATAGCCACAATAAGCATTTTTTAATGTAAATATGTGGCACGGCCTAAATTGACCCTTGTCTTTGTCCAGTCTTCCTTGGCCTAAGACCCTTTCAAACTAATATGAAATGTTATTTGTCACTTTTCTTTCCATTTAAAGTACATTCAATACATATGTAAGGATTATTTTTAACCAAAAAGCTTCACAAATTTAAAATTGCTGGAAAATATTACATCTTCATGTAAGGCCCCCTTTCATTGAAAAACCTCAATTTTTATGCCCAGGCTCATATAAATTTGACTTTTGAAAAATTATGCTCAGTCTGATAAATCAAATGAGTACTCTAATGCTTTTAGTACATAATAAATGATATATTAAGACATTAAAAAAGTATTTTTTTGCAATATTTTAATTTTTAAAGCCCAAAATGTTTCTAAGTGAAATTTTTCAATTTTAACGTTAAAATTTAACACACAAAGATGAGTATAGAATTTAACATATTGTCTATAATATATATCCTATTGCTATGAAACTTTGTAGGCAGTCTTATAATACATTAAGCTTTGATCACACCAAGTTTGTTTAAGATTTATCAACTTTTTCTATCCTATTAGGTCCGAGACCATAATTGTCGTCCCTTGATTTTCGTTGTTCACGAATATAGTCCCTAGTGTTAACAGTGGGTTACTTGCCATTTATTTTTATACCCCTTCCAAATTTATTTCTCCATGTTTAATGCTTCAAATTGTAAGAAAGGGGGGGGTGAAATTACACTGTAAAAAAAAAATTTTGGGCCCAGAATTTTACAGGAAACAAGTGATTTGGTCCAGCTGAAAAAGGTTAAAAATTAGCACATCGGAAGCTGTCAAAAGATTTCAAGACACCCTAAACACAAAATTGTCAATATTTTTAATTAGTTGAAGTTTTCTATAATTTTGTTATAATTTGTCCCAAATTTGTACAACACACTGTTAAAATTTCATTGAGAAAGCGCAGGTGGGATTTTTTTTTATTTTCATTTATGTTCTAAAAGAAATGCACTACGAATTAATTGTGGTCTCGGATCAGGACAATAGAAAATCACTTATAACAAGAATGTGTCAATAGTACACGGATGCCCCACTTGCACTATCATTTTCCATGTTCAGTGGACCGTGAAATTGGGGTAAAAACATTGATTTGGAATTAAAATTAGAAAGATCATATCATAGGGAACAAGTGTACTAAGTTTCAAGTTGATGCGACTTCAACTTTATTAAAAATTACATTGACCAAAAACTTTGAACTTCGCAGTATCATTTTCTGTGTTCAGTGGACCATGAAAATGGGGTCAAAACTTTAATTTGGCATTAAAATGAGAAAGATCATATCATGGGGAACAGGTGTACTAAGTTTCAAGTTGATTGGACTTCAACTTCATCAAAAACTACCGTGACTAAAAAAACTTCAACCTAAAACGGGACAAAGGACGGATGACATACGGACGGATGGAGGCACAGACCAGAAAACATAATCCTCCTCTACTATTGTAGGTTGGGCATAAAAAGGACTACTTTAGAAATAGTGTGCCTCTTAGGCCACGGTTTTTTAATTTGTTGGTTTACGTATTTTCCCCATGAAAAAGTCAGGTCGGTCGGTCGGGGGAAAAAAAAAAATATCTTTCAACACAGAAAAAAAAATGCAAAATAAATATACATTTCACCTTTCTTACAAAATGTTTTGTATGATATTTTGTCATCATTTCAAATTTTAGTTCGATGAAATATTCTTGCTCAGCTGTCATAAATATCGCATGACATTGTCTAATGATTTGCCGTAAAAAAAGGGGGGTGTTCACAGACAAAGACGAAATTAAATCGTCTTTTCACAAACAAGAAAAACAAATTCGCGTAGCTCTTAATCAATTCCAGAAAACTTGGTGAGTAATGATCTTCAAAAACGAAAACTGATAAAGGAAAAAATGTAAAAAACGTCGTACGAAAATAAGTTTCAACACACGTGTCAAAAACGTAATAGACTCGTCCACGGAAAAATTGAGAATATCGGGTTAATCTAGTGTCATGCATCCCCGTTTTTAATCCAAATGGACGATATTTTTTTTTATTATCCATGAAACAAGAAAATTCTAAATGACTTGTTGATATTCAGAACTTTTACTTCCAAGGTGCTTTCCACCTGTCCACATTTGGACAAGTCTATTTCTATGAGATTATGCATCTTACAGACTGATTAGACAAATAAGGGAAACGAACTTATTGTGTAATAGGTTTTAAACACAAATTTTGTTCCGCAAAATTATTTGGGTTAAAGACATTTCAAGGTCAGTAATAATTGATTTGTCTATTTTTAGAAACGTAAACTGGAAGTTTTATTTTTTCACAACAGAGAGTGTTATCAATTTTGTTAGTGATTCATGCATTTCATTTCATAAAAAAAGAAAAATTTAATTATTTTTCAGCGATAATGTATTTGTTTGGGTCTTGGGAATAAAAAAGCATGAAAAGTCAATTTTATTTTTATACTAGGAATCGGCAAAATCGGGTCGGCGGATCCGTAAACCAACAAATTAAAAAATCCTGGCCTTACTTTCTTGCAAGTTTGACATGGCGCAATCAGTCTGAAAAAATATTTCTCCTCTCTAGACATGCTAGAGGAAACTTTGTACATGGCAAATTATTGATTGAATTTTTAAGTATGACTTCAAATTATCTTAAATAATTAACTTTTTTTTCTGAATTTTCTTTTGTGACATCATAAAAAAAAGATGACCATTTCCGATGACGTCACATATATAGAGAACACAACTTTCTGCAAATCTTTGTAGAGGAAGGATAAACTTGATGAGATATTCTCTTTAAATCATTAGACAAACAAGATTCCACCACTATATCTTGTGTATTACTATAATTTGCCACTCTCGATAGTTAAATTTCAAATATTTTATGCCTCATGTTTTAGATTTTAGATTCCTGTGGAGAAATATCACAACACACTTGATGCAGTGGTGTAATTTTATATATCTGCAAAAATCATTTCATTTACAGTAAAAATATACATGTATATACATTTTTTGTTGTAGATATAGGAAGATGTGGTATGAATGCCAATGAGACAACTCTCATATAAGACATGTCATATAGACTTGTCTTTGCATCTTTTTTCAAATGATAAAATTTCTCCTTTCAGATATTTATTAAAGTTTGGTAATGTGACCTACTATTTAGGCTACAATGCATTAAAAGACTTCTTCCCAATGATGGCAATGAAACCTAACCCTGAATGTGATGACTGTAACTGCAGAAAGCAACAAGAAGAATTTAAGGTACATATAACATACGGTAAAGGAGTAGGTCCAGTAAGACCCCTTTTAGACCCCAAAATATAGCAGTTTTACAAAATTGTTTAAATGTAAACTTTTAGTTATTTATTGGAAAGCAGTATGCTTCTGCTACATAAATATGGGCAGTTTTTGACAATACAATGCACATATATCAGGTACTAGCATCAATAAGTGATGCTTAATTACTGAAATCTTCACAATTTTAGCAATTGAGTTAAATCTTAGATGAGTGGGAAACAATAATCATATTCCTGACTTGGAACAGGCATTTCCTTATTTAGAAAATGGTGGATTATAGCTAGCACCAGAGAATTATAGGGGTAAATTCAGTAAAAAATCTCCCATTCACTTTAATGCTAATCTATGTGTGGAAATAAATTTATACCTGATTTACCTTTAGAAATTAAAATCTTTCATATATCATTTATGAAAGTACAAATGTAGCCCTATCTTTTGCAACAATAAAAACATAGGGTCATGCAGCATTTTTGGGCATTCACATGGCCTTGTTTACAAACAATGTTGATTCGCACTGAATTCCCATACTGACCCCCATTACTTTTCAACCCTGAAGGGGAAAAAATTAGTACATTCAGCATTTATTTTTTATTTTTTTTCAACTCTAGTTTTGATCCATCTACCAAAAAATATTTATTACAAACATTATCTGCCAATCAGAAGACCATATAACTTCAGTGTTATACAGAAAGTTCTCCCCTAAATGGGCGGTCCCTGATGACGTATATTTATTTACTGAATTTACCCCTATAAGAGACTTCTTTACTTCTTTTCCATCTTTTTTTGTAGTAAACATGTAATGTATCCAATTTTCAAGTTCCAGTTTCAATACAACCTTCAAAAATGCTGAATTTGTAAAGATAGAGCAAAATTTAGACTACAACCCATACTGTGGCCAATGTATATTTGGTATATACAGTTGGGCATTGACTGTTTTTAAAAGAATGGTGTAAAATACTATGTTTAATAAATATGAATTGTTTTCTGTGTTTGCTTTGAGTAGTATTGCAAGTACATCTAGAAACTAAAGTCTTGGTGTACTCTTAGTTAGTTTTTTTCCTTATATGGAAGTGTTTGGTTAAATACCATGAAAAGACCACAAAAAGATTTTTCAAAGGCTTTTTTAAGCAGTTTCATACCAAATAAAACAACAATTATGTTTCATTATACTAAATCTGTGTTTTAATTACTTGTAAATTTCACAAAATGTCATTGACAATCACTCTGCAGAATTTCCTGTTACCCGGACATCAGGATGGGTTCTTCGCCAAAACTAGACAGCTAGAACTGAAGTAGAAAAAAGTGCCAAATATGAAAAATAAGATTAGGTATGACCAAAATTTACATTTGGGAGATTAAAGTAACAATTTAGAGTATTTAAAAGCAATAATTTAACTTGAAAATCCAATTACAAACATTTTAACACTTGTTTCATAGATGAAGGACCTGTAATCATGAAAACTTGTCTAGTATATTCTTTAAATAAAGAAACGCAAAGCGTTATGTAAAAATAAATGAATACCTTCATGCGGTCAGATTATTCGAGTGTTAAAATACTAGAAAAGTGCTTATTTACCACTTGTTCTACAACTTAACATGGGGAACACAGCTAAAAAAAAAACCACTCCGTCAAAGGGAGGTAATCCATTTTTTTCATATGATTTTATACATTATGAGAAGAAATATGTGTAAAATGTGATGTAAATAGGGAGAATATTCATGCCTTTCATTGATATCATAACTCTCAAGTGTAATTTCTATTGTTTCTTTCAATCTGGACACAAAACTGATTTTTAAAATATACTTCATGCTTTTCTCACTGTACACTGAGTGCATCCTGGATAGCCGCAGTTAAAGATAGAAATTTGTGTAAAAAACAGCTTTAAATGGTTCCAAAATCCTTCCTTTACATGAACATTTACAGGAAATGAGTTTTGTGATTATTGTGTGGCCTTGGACAAGTACAGTGAAAAAGTGCATATTTTCCTATAGGGGTAAATTCAGTAAAAAATCTCCCATTCACTTTAATGCTAATCTATGTGTGGAAATAAATTTATACCTGATTTACCTTTAGAAATTAAAATCTTTCATATATCATTTATGAAAGTACAAATGTAGCCCTATCTTTTGCAACAATAAAAACATAGGGTCATGCGGCATTTTTGGGCATTCACATGGCCTTGTTTACAAACAATGTAGATTCGCACTGAATTCCCATACTGACCCCCATTACTTTTCAACCCTGAAGGGAAAATAATTAGTACATTCAGCATTTTTTTTTTTTTTTTTTCAACTCTAGTTTTGATCCATCTACCAAAAAATATTTATTACAAACATTATCTGCCAATCAGAAGACCATATAACTTCAGTGTTATACAGAAAGCTCTCCCCTAAATGGGCGGTCCCTGATGACGTATATTTATTTAATGAATTTACCCCATTTGTTTTTATGCTTGCATACATACCCTATCTAAATACAGGTATATGAAAGAATGATTAAAAGATATATCATTTCTTAAATTATTTTCTCCCATGGTTTAAAGTAAATGATACTTGAAATATTTTTCTCTATGTATATATTTGTTTTGTTTATCTCTAGAAAAGAGAAGCATTGAAGCCCAAACCTGTTGTTGTTGAAGAAGTAGATACTGCACCTTTACATGACGAGAACCCATTTGGTAAGTTAATACCACAAGGGAGACATCAAACTTTAACAAAAGTCATATGAAAATATGTGTCGTTTTCTATCCATTTGAATATTTTTACCTTGGATCTTTTCAAGCCAGCTCATATTCAAGCAGGTATAGAAAGATTTAGTATGAGTGCCAATGAGACAACTCTCCATCCAAGTTACAATTTATAAAAGTAAACCATTATAGGTCAAGGTACAGTACAGCCTGTGACTTCCTCTTAGTTATGTCGACCCTCTTGCATGGTCAACATCCAATGGTGAACATTTATTGGGGTATTCAATCTTGAGATGTTGGCCATTTATTGGGGGTCATAAATCATAGGCAGATTTTTTATCTAATTATGTTACCTGTTAAAATCAATCAGGATTGAAGTTTTCAGCTGGTATGTTTCATTAAAATTTACCTGTACAGTTAACTTGGGTTTCTTTTAAAATTGACATTTCACCTTTTTTTGAAAGTGTAGAATAAAATATTGTTTTAGTCTGTTAATTTATTATTATTTTTTTGTCTTTAATTATATATAATTTTTTTATTTATTAATTGTTTTTTCCCCATTTTGGTATATTTTGTTTCTTATTCTTTTAGTTTCTTCTTAGTAAGAATCTTGAGTAGAAATGGCAGAAAGTCAAAGATAAAGTTATTGAAATAAACAGACTTTTAATAATTGTTGTTTAAGTAAAAAGTTTATATAAATGTACATGATGTACATTGTATTCAATTGTCTGTTAACATTATTAAATGAGTTATTACTATTATCAATAACTAATAATCATGCAAGTGATATTTTAAATAAAAAAAATGAAAGTAATTAAACAATTTGGTTTCTTAACAAAATAAGATGATCAATATCAATCCTTTTACAATAAATTTTGATAACATCTAATATTATTCAGGAAAACTACAAGTACCATTATAAGGTTTAGGAAAAAACTAATTTTGTTTATCTAATTTTTTTTCAAATCTCAAAACAAGAGTTGTGCACAAACAATCACAGAAACGACTTATTTTCCAAATGCTTTTCAGTATATTATATTGTCGATAGTGCTTTTAAATAATCGGAATTTAGTTTTAGGATTTTGTTCTATCTGGGAAAATAAGTGAAAATTTGCACTCTGCTGAAATAACCGCTATAAAGTTCAAAGTTCAAAGTTCTTTATTTCCAATTAAGGGCCCCTGACGGACATAATGACAACAATACACAATACATTCTCATTCATACATATATTGAAGATAAAATGAAAATTATAATTCACATAAAGAGGATGAGATAATATCATAGAATATATATAATCAAATAAAATATCACAACATAAAACAATTGTTATTGTTATTATACATGTTATACTGAACGACTTTAGAAACGCAACACTCATTTTGTTGATTTTTTTTACCAAATCTTGTTTGATTTTCTTACATATACATGTTATACTGAACGACTTTAGAAACGCAACACTCATTTTGTTGATTTTTTTTACCAAATCTTGTTTGATTTTCTTACAACTACTTTGCATGCTTATCATACTTCTTTCTCTGTACAAAAAATCAAACTCTGACTTACCTGTGGTTATTGAACATACCGAATTTTTGAAGTCGCACAAATTTCTTAAAGCGTAATTTTGGACCCATGAAAGATTGTTTCAGTTGTTTTGCTCTGTGAAACAGTTCTTTCAAACCTTTGCATCACTTAAACCAGTTTAGAAATGTTGCATCTCCATTTTGCCAAAACTGAGAAACAAAAAAAACTAAATTACCCCTTAAGAATACTGCAAACATTAAAACATAAACGTGCTGCAACCATACTGTATGACTACAGAAACTCGTCTTACTGTCCCTCTGACAACAATACAAGTAAACAAGATTTGTTGCTGTCCATCAATGAACAGATAAACGTTTAGTGACAATGAAACGTCAACAGAATTTGATTACACAGCATCATTTGCCAGACATGTTTACGGCCGCAACGTCAACTGCTTATCAAATTGCCGAGTGCCATTGAGTAAAGTTTCATGCCATAAATGTTTCCCTTCAAAAGAATCGACTGAAGAAAAACTTTCAAAGCCCTCAAGTTCCAACCACATAATTGCCAAAACCAATTTATGGGTTGAACAAATGCAAAACCAGAAGGTGTTAAACAGAACCCAAAAACATGTCAGACAGAATTTGTGGACCTTTCTGACAATTATTTTGGCGTTTGTAACATGCAGTCATCGCTTTTGACGGGGACACATTCATTCAAAAATAATACAAAAATAATCTAGTGTTGCGTTTCTAAAATCGTTCAGTATATTTATAAGTTATTTTAGTTCTGTCAAAGTTTAATGTTTGATTTTACTGCCATGCCAGTGTGCCAATAAAAATAGTTTAATTATTCCATCATATAGATAGCTAACAGAGGTCCACCATGTCTCTTATCCAGAAAAGCAAGTTGAAGCAATAAATAATACAAGTAATTATAATGTAAAAGAGACCAAGGGCAAAGACATGTTAGCAAGTTAGATTACGGTAAGTCTAACATCTAGAAATTATTGAAACTTATTTATACATAATTATTGTTTATTTACAGAAATAGAAATAGTTTCTGAAACAACAGAAGAGGAATTGAAACAGGCTGAAGGAGAGAAACCTCAGCTAACAGAAGGGGTCACAGTAGCATACACAAAACCAGCCAAATCAGCCACAAATGTAGGTTTGGGTAAACAAAGAGTTATTTATGATCAAGTTGTTACAGCAGTCTCAAAGGCTATTTCTTAGAGATAATAAATACCCACAAATATGTAAAGGATAGGCAATTCGAACATTGCAAAGTTTATAGACTTTTTTAAGTAGACATTTATGTAGAAAACTAGGTCAAACTTTCCACTCATGCAAAACATCTGGTGTCTGGTGAAACAATCTATAGGTTTTCCAATGTTGCTTTCACAAAAAGAATCCTTTGTTAAAAGAGAGGAGAAGGACCTAAGGGACATTCAAAATTTGCAAGTTGAAAAGAAAATGACAACTCTATGGCTTAACAGAAAAAGACACACAAATACATGTTTCAGTACACATAACACAACATAGAAATCTAAAGACTGACTTTCTGGAGTCAATTTCACAATAAAACTTACGACTAAGATTGATCGTAAGAATACTGATTTGTTCATGACTTACGATCAATCTTAGTCTTAAGTATTTTTGTGAAACCGACTGCAGGAACCTCAACAAAAACCAGGGGGCATGTAATGTTCTCTGAAAGGGTATGCTATTCCTGCTCTACCTGTGGCACTTGTCGTGTTGCTCAATAGTATAATGTAGTAACAGTGTTTTCTTCACATAATTCATGTAATTAGTGAATTTCATTTTTATACCTAAAAAATAAAAATGGTGCTAAAATATGAAAGATAGAGAATACAAAAATGAGGAACCCCCAATCCTGATTTAAATTAAATCACCCAAAAAAAATCAATGGCTAAGAAGACAATCTCTGGCATGCAACCAAAATAATGTTATGTCATTGTGAAAAAAATACAGATTAGTCTTTTTCTGGTTGTACATGTTGTAGGATACATCTGAAGTGAATAAAATATGTATTTGTGTTTTTCGTGTTGTAGGACACATCAGCAACAGTAGGAGATGTATCAGGACAAAGTTTGGACGAATTAATGAAACAAATGCAAAGTTTATGATGTTCAAGTTGTGATAAAATCTTGAAATACATTTAAAAATTATGCTTAAAAATTAATTCAACATGTAAAGAAATACTGGCTATTTCTGAAGTATTAAAGCAGTACTAGTCAAGACATGTGAAGATATGTGCCATTCAAGAAGGACAGGAGAAGCAGACATGGAAATGAGTTGTCTGCCCTTTGTTTCTATATTCCATTACAAAAGATAACAACAATATTGTAAAACAAATAATATAAATTTATAACAGTTTAAGGATGCAGACCTAGGTTAAAGGAAATAACTCTTAAAATCATCAATACGTTTGAGACAACCATTTTCATAAATATATTCTTAGCTTCTAGGTTACATAGATTATTTTCAATCTGTTTCAGGTAAATGCTTAAAATACATTGATGAATTTCACTTTTACAAACGCCTAACTGATTTAAAGAGTTATCTAAGGTGGTAGACCTTGGTTCAGGGAGATAACTCTTTAAATCAGTTATGCGTTTGTAACAGTCAAGTATTGTCAATGAATTTTAAGCATTTACCTGAAACAGATTCGAAATAATCTTTGTATCCTAGAAGCTTAGAACATATTTATGAAAATGGCTGACTCAAACGTACTGATGATTTTAAGAGTTATCTCCCTGAACCAAGGTCTACCCCCTTAAGTATAAACATGATGTTACAGATTTTAATAGAACTGGTAAATAATTCTAGAAGCAAGGAACTTTCTATTAATGTTTAAAGCTTTAGATTGCTTAAAAAAATCAGTTATTTTTGTTGTTATTTAAACTAATAATATATATGTTGACAGGACAGTCAGATACAGTGTATTAAAACATTCTAAAATTCAATAATATATATGTTGACAGTACAGTCAGATGCAGTGTATTAAAACATTCTAAAATTCAATAATATATATGTTGACAGTACAGTCAGATACAGTGTATTAAAACATTCTAAAATTCAATAATATATATGTTGACAGGACAGTCAGATACAGTGTATTAAAACATTCTAAAATTCAATAATATATATGTTGACAGGACAGTCAGATACAGTGTATTAAAACATTCTAAAATTCAATAATATATATGTTGACAGGACAGTCAGATACAGTGTATTAAAACATTCTAAAATTCAATAATATATATGTTGACAGGACAGTCAGATACAGTGTATTAAAACATTCTAAAATTCAATAATATATATGTTGACAGGACAGTCAGATACAGTGTATTAAAACATTCTAAAATTCAATAAAATATATGTTGACAGGACAGTCGGATACAGTGTATTAAAACATTCTAAAATTCAATAAAATATATGTTGACAGGACAGTCAGATACAGTGTATTAAAACATTCTAAAATTCAATAATATATATGTTGACAGGACAGTCAGATACAGTGTATTAAAACATTCTAAAATTCAATAATATATATGTTGACAGTACAGTCGGATACAGTGTATTAAAACATTCTAAAATTCAATAATATATATGTTGACAGGACAGTCAGATACAGTGTATTAAAACATTCTAAAATTCAATAATATATATGTTGACAGGACAGCCAGATACAGTGTATTAAAACATTCTAAAATTCAATAATATATATGTTGACAAGACAGTCAGATACAGTGTATTAAAACATTCTAAAATTCAATAAAATATTAAAAACCTTTCCTATATGTTTGTAATTTGGGTGTTTTTTTGTATACTTTGTTGATAGCTCAGTGTATTAAAAAATTCTAAAAATTGAATAAATATATGAAACACCATTCTTATGTGTTTGTAAATTTCAACTTTTTTTGTTTTTGGTATACATTGTTGATGATAATTGTCTTTTGCTAAGATGGTTTGTTTTATTGACACATATATGTCTTATAAATGAACACGATATTTGTTATCATATATAACAAGAAAACAAGATATTCTTCTTTACCTTAAGCTTGTCTGTTTGAAAGAAATGTAGGATGTAATCGTCTATATTGATGGCATTGATATTGATTCTCTTCAGAACAAAAATGTGTCAGAACTCTTCAAGAAAATAATTAGTGTGACCTTTTGTAAAGTGCACATTAGTAAAACAGTTAAACAGAAGACATCTAAAGGTCATTTATTTTCTAGAAAACAATTAGTGTGACCCTTTGTAAAGTGCACATTAGTAAAACAATTAAACAGAAGACATCTAAAGGTCATTTATTTTCCAGAAAACAATAAGGGTGATCCTTTGTAAAGTGCACATTAGTAAAACAGTTAAACAGAAGACATCTAAAGGTCATTTATTTTCCAGAAAACAATTAGTGTGATCCTTTGTAAAGTGCACATTAGTAAAACAGTTAAACAGAAGACATCTAAAGGTCATTTATTTTCCAGAAAACAATTAGTGTGACCCTTTGTAAAGTGCACATTAGTAAAACAATTAAACAGAAGACATCTAAAGGTCATTTATTTTCCAGAAAACAATTAGTGTGATCCTTTGTAAAGTGCACATTAGTAAAACAGTTAAACACAGACATCTAAAGGTCATTTATTTTCCAGAAAACAATTAGTGTGACCCTTTGTAAAGTGCACATTAGTAAAACAATTAAACAGAAGACATCTAAAGGTCATTTATTTTCCAGAAAACAATTAGTGTGATCCTTTGTAAAGTGCACATTAGTAAAACAATTAAACAGAAGACATCTAAATGTCATTTATTTTCCAGAAAACAATTAGTGTGATCTTTTGTAAAGTGCACATTAGTAAAACAATTAAACAGAAGACATCTAAAGGTCATTTTTTTCCCAGAAAACAATTAGTGTGACCCTTTGTAAAGTGCACATTAGTAAAACAGTTAAACACAGACATCTAAAGGTCATTTATTTTCCAGAAAACAATAAGGGTGATCCTTTGTAAAGTGCACATTAGTAAAACAATTAAACAGAAGACATCTAAAGGTCATTTATTTTCCAGAAAACAATTAGTGTGACCCTTTGTAAAGTGCACATTAGTAAAACAATTAAACGGAAGACATCTAAAGGTCATTTATTTTCCAGAAAACAATGAGTGTGACCCTTTGTAAGGTGTACAACAGTTAAACAAGAAATTTAGAGGTCATTTAAAAGTCAAAAACATGAGAGGTTGTAGATCCATTCTACTGTATCCACATTGTAAAGAGACAACTCCTTAAATAGGGTTGCCTTCTTTTCATTTCAGAATTTTCAAAATTTAATCTGCTTTTGTCAGACACCTTCTAAAAATCATGCCCTGTATAAGGTACCGTATAGTGGGTTATTTTCGCAGGTGTAAAATTTCGCGATTTTCATTGAATAAAGTATACGAAGTATTTTGGCGGTTGTTATTTTGGTGGATTTAAAACTTTTATCAATACCTTTGAACGTGCACTTTTAAATTGGTGGAATTTATTTTGGTGATTAGTTCTATCTACGACAAATAAGCGAAAATTTACACGCCGCGAAAATAACCTGCTATACGGTATCAGTTAACCAATTAAACAAAAGACATCCAGAGGTCATTTAGAGGTAATAAAACTCAACAAATTATAAAGATACTCATAACTTTTAAATAGAATATGAGTTTTATTGATTGTTTAAGATCATACAGTGACCTATAGTTATTCTTAATTTCTGTGTTTTTTGGTCTCTTGTTAGGAGTTGCCTATTTGGCAATCATACCACACTTCTTATTTATATGACCAGCTTTTCATGGCAGACGTTTCAAAATTTAATTTACGTAAGATTCTGGCCTTGTTTTTTTTAGATAATTATCGGGTTGGTACTGTTTCTCTGCAGAACTTAGAACTTTGAAAGTGCATTCACCAAAATTGTCTAAAGACACTTCTAGCCATAGAATAATCATGAGTGAAATCGTTGTGTATGGAAGTGTCTTTATGAACGAATGGAAAGATATAAAGCGTGAAGACAAATCGGGTTGACCAAACATTAATTCCTTTTCTAATAAAAAGATTATACAGTCATTGCAATTACACATTCTTTCAATTTGTATGAAGACGGACATGATCTGAATGCTTCCAACTTCCATATAAAAAGTTTTAATATAAAAAGTCAAGAAGAAGACGATAAAAAAAAAACGTTAATTTTTAACGTAATAAAAAAACCCGGTATGATTGTAAACAATCTACAGATAGACATTGATTAAAGTTTCTTGTGTGTTTAAATGTGATGTATAAATTGTTAATATGCGTTTGAAAATTAAGTGAACCCTGCAAATAAAATTAAGATATCTGATATTGGCCTTGCGACTTTTTCTATCGTTATTTCATTACTTTAGCCGCTAAATGAATTTGTTTCCACATTTTGATCTACACGTAAAATTTTACATGTTATTATCTTATTTCTGGTCGATTCCTACGCATTTATTGTCTGTCAAATACTTGAGTATCAATATATTTTCTCTGAAATAAAAGAATATAGATTGAATCATACAGTTGCGAAATGATGAATCGATACTTTTCATAATTTGAACTTTTATCTAGAGGTTATCAAGTGTAATGATATGATCTTTGTTTTATAGAAGAACAGCGCAATTTTATTCATTAATCTTTAAAACAAAAAGAAGTGAAAAATCTTCCTGGAACGTCGATTGATATAACAGCTATAAGAGGGTTTGTATGGTTATTCAGGAGCTGTACTTCACAGAGATAAAATGGATTACAGGGTGAAAGAAGCTTGAAAAAAATAAAGGAAAACAGAAAATGAGATTGACCTCTCTTTTCATCTGAAAACGAGGACATTGTACATTTTTCAATTGACAGAATAACTGGCGGTAGGCAAATGCACTTTGTTTGTATGCTCTTCCATCTATATCCCAAACATTTTACATGTAATGACATTATCTTGGAGCGATTATGTCATTACTCTGGTCGATTTCTATCGCGGCGAAAGTCTGAATCAATGTTTTTCTCGGAAATCAAATATAAAATCTATACATATTACTTCTTTGAGCGATTATTCTGGTCAATTTCTATCGCGGCGAAAGTCTGAATCAATGTTTTTCTCGGAAATCAAATATAAAATCTATACATATTACTTCTTTGAGCGATTATTCTGGTCGATTTCTATCGCGGCGAAAGTCTGAATCAATGTTTTTCTCGGAAATCAAATATAAAATCTACATATTCCTCCTTGCTCATAGAGCTTTGGCCGCTAAGAAAAAAAAGATTGGGTGCAACTTATGCTTTACCTTTTATATAAAACAAAAACATTTTGTAGGCAGTGGCTTTTGGAGCAACAGGAGTAAAAGAAATTATGCATGGAATATAGTTTCATTTGAAAGGTATGAATGTTGGTAGATTATTCAGGAGTCGTACATTCACGAGGAAACGTGTTCTGTCAATGGGAAAATATATCTGGTCTCTATAGTAGATCATACCCGTCTTTTATTGTTTTTATTTAATTTATTTTCCAACATCCTTTTCGGAAGATATGCAGATACTAGTAACAATATGGACGTAAAAGTTGTAACGAAAACTAAAATGGACGGTGTTAACTCTATATTGTAAAAAGTCCTCTTTAAAAACATTTTCCGGTTGACAGAATAACTACCGGTAGGAAAATGCACATTGTATATACTCTTCCATCTACATGTATTAGACACTGTATATTTACAACATTTTACGCATAACATTTTACATGTAAATAAATTATCTCGATGCAATTTTTCCGGTCGATTTCTATTGGTATCTTTGCAGTTTTATATCTTATTTTGGCGAAAGTTTGTATCAATGTTTTTCTAGGAAATCAAAGATATAATGTAACATACAAATACGAAATCAGGATACTAGTAACGATAGGGACGTACAAATTGTAACCAAAGCTAAAAGGACTGTGTTAGTTCTAGACCATCTCTATACTGACAACATTCTTCTTTCAACATTTTCTTTTGAAAGATAACTTTTTGATCTTTTAATGTGGGCTTATATACTCTTCCTAAATATACATTGTTCGAGGGTGCAGACTGTATTAATGTTGCCTACAAACGGACGGAAACTTTATTTGTAAACATGTAACATTTACCTAGTAACATTTACCTAGTGCAATGAGATATTAATTTTATTAAAACGTTTTACATGATATACACTTGATTGAAATTTGTAGCGTTTACAATGTATGTCAGTGTTGTTACTCTTCAGAAACTAAAATCATAGAAACGTTTTCATGAACATACAACTTATATCGAATACAAACATACATTACACCCCAGCTTCTATATTCTAACAGGGGTGATCTGAGCTGGATCACCAGATCACCCCTGTTAGAACAAAGGAGTTTGGTTGCATGCTTTTCTTTGTTATGACAATTTGGCGGGAAAGATAAACACATAATAAAACTTAGAAAATGATTAAATGAAAATTTATGCAGAAAAGGATCGATAGAATTTCAACGCCTGTAACGGGGATCGAACCCAAAACCTCTACCTGACTGTCCATACTCACTAACCACTAGACTACGGACAGCTTACGTCAAATCCTCGTTATTTGTTGTATTTAAATATGGTGTTCGGGGCTCATATAGGGTATATAATATATATGTATATATAACGTGTTTTTCGAATATAATTCGGCATTTCAGGTTAAAAGATTACTTTTAATCAATTTATGGACGCTTTATAAGAACAGCTGGGGTGTAAAATAGTTATACCACTTGGACTTGGTATTTCAGTTTTAGATCGTCCCTCAGGCCTTCAGGCCTTACACTGACACACCGCGTCCTCATGGGATAACTAACTAACTAACTAACTAACTAATTTTATTCAGTATAAAATCCAGTACAAAAGGATCATCGCTGAAACACAAAAACACATATAAAAAAACATATACAAAACAAAAATAAACATAACAGACAACAATTTTGACACTTATAACAAGCAAGAGACAAAACTCACATTTCAATATTATGCAATTATTCCCACTGATGAATGTCTAATCAAAATACATTTGTCTATATATATAAGAAATCTGGTGAGAACATCAGTCTCCGAACAGTTCATTAAATATTTAAATTTTTCAAAATTATCTAAATTGCAAAAACATGGTATACATAATATTAACAATGTCATCATAAAACTTTTCCCTCTCCTCGTGATAGAGGTTGCATTCACATATGAAATGAAACTCATCTTCAATTTTGTTATCAATACAATGTGTACATATTCTTTGATCCAAAGGCGTTTTATTATATCTGCCTTTTTCAATGTGTAAATTGTGGTTAGAAATTCTTAATTTTCATAATTGTCTAACATATTGTTTTGGGATATTTAACTTTGTATAAGTCTCAGGTTTATATTCCTCTTTTAACTTGTAATATGTGCGTAGTTTGTTTTGCTTTTCACCTGACAAACATGAGAAGAAATAATTTCCATATCTTTCTTGTAATATCTTTTTCACTGCAGATATGAGTTTTCCTTCTGACATAGTTCCTTTATTATTCCAAACATGGTCAAAATTAATTAATTTTAGAAACTTAAAAATGTGGTTATTGAAGGTAAATGGAAAGGTACAATCAACTTCTTCGATTGACTTGTATGCTAATTTTGAAAAATTCAAAAGAGGGTCTTATTACAAATATAGCCAGTATTTAAGAGATTGCAAAATAACAAAATGAAATATAGAGATTGGATAACGACCAAGTTCTGCCATACTGGCAATATTAGGAACATATTTAGTGGCACCAAGTACATATTTACAATATCGAATGTGAACCTTTTCAGGAGCAAAATTTAAAAAAGTTTTTTCTAAATCATCATTTGAACCTTGTGTTAATCTTTTTTCCAGGTTAAGAATGTACGGACCCCACAATTCACTTCCATAGAGAAGGACTGGTTTTACACAGGAGTCAAAAAGTTTTAAAAGCAAAGGTGTATTATTATGTGTACAGTGAAATTTACGTTTAATCATGAAAATTACTTTAAGTGCTTTCTTACTAAGATCTTCAACTGCAGTACTGAAAGAACCAGATGCTCTCATTACAATACCTAGGTATTTATACTCTTGAACACTTTTGATCAGATTTTGCTCAAAATAAAAATTACAGTCTTTCAATAATTTACCTGATTTGTTAAATACTATTATTTGAGTTTTTTCTATATTCAATGATAATTGCCATTTTTGACAATAAAGTTCCAATGAGGATAAACAATTTTGTAGCCCTTCTTTGGTTTGAGATATTAAAATTATGTCATCTGCATACATTAAACAATTTAGGCTTGTATTTCCTATATCTACTGGATCACACTTTTTATCAAGGTATCCTGGAAAGTCATTCATAAATAAATTGAAAAGAAGGGGACTCAGTATACACCCTTGTTTAACACCAACATTTGAGAGTATGGAATCAGTCAGTCCGGAATCTAGTTTAACTGAATATTTAACACATGTGTACATATCTTTAATTAAATGGAAAATATTGCAACTAATACCTTGCTCAAAAAGTTTAGAAAACAGAAAATTCCTCCGGACTGTGTCAAAGGCTTTTCTAAAATCAACAAAACAGCAATATAGATATTTTTTTGCCCTAAACATTTTATCCACAATGGATTTTAATGTATAAACATGATCAATTGTTCAATAGCTTTTCTAAAGCCTATTTGATTTTGACATAGTATGTTGTTCTCAGTTACAAAAAAATCTAATCTGTTGCACAAGATCTTTACAAACAACTTACTTAAACAGCTAGATATTGCTATACCTCTGTACTATTACTGTACGAATTATATGTTAAGGAGATATAATGGTCAAGTGTGAATTCATGAAGAAGAGTCCACAAGCCGGAGACGAGTTGGTTATTATTCATGAATTCACACCTGGCCATTGTATCTCCTACGTAAACTATTGTTGGGACGTCTAACCCACGGGGGGGGGGGGGGGGGGTGATAACTTCCTATTATTGTGTATACGGGGATGTGCCAAAAATATTGGTCATATTTTTGCGAGATTTTATATAAAAATGACCCTCCTTTTTAGTGACATCCTATATTAAAATGCATTTACGTTTGATAACTGTAAATTGATTTAGGGTATGATCTACATATCATATATAAATATGCTATTGAGAATCTTACATTATTAATGACAATATGATATATGTGCCCCAAACGATGTCAATTCATATATAAAAACTTAAGGGTAGCTGTATATTTATGAATTATGAGTAATGATATTGATTTAGTGCTTATATATACATGGGTCATATTTTAAATATTGTATATAAGTATATAAGTATAGGTCATTCTTTCTTAAATATTTATATAACTATAGGTACTGAATTTCAGTGAATGTTATATTAAAATGGGGACGTTTACTGAGGCAAAAATGGCACAGCTCCTACCAAATAAATATCGAAGTCCCCCCCTGGTCTAACCAGTCTAGGGATCAAACTGATTACAAACTTACTTATGTATTACATGTATATATCAAGGTCTTAATGAACGAAAGTTCACTCAGTTACAATTTAGATATATATCGAGGTGTTGTTTTTAAAGTGGGTTTGTGAAAGATTTACAGTACTCAAGACTATTTGAAATGTGGTGTGAGTATATTTTATATATAGATTAGTAAAAACGTAATTCATTAATATTGCTGAACCTGCAAAAGTACTGTAAACCAACTTATTTTCGCGAGCGATTTATTTTCGCGACTTTCGCGAGTAGAAAAATAACGCGAATATAAATCGTCGCGAAAAGGTAAAACGTGGATCTTTCCGTCTTAAACTACATCATATACATTCGAAAATCACGAAACTAAATAGCCGCGAAGTGGACTAGGGAGGATAAAACGCGAAATAAAGTATCCGCGAAAATAATTTGGTTTACAGTATCTCACAGAAGAACAAAGAACACAGAGAAAGTAAGTTTTGTTTGTATACTGAATTACCTTTCCTTCAAACATTATATTTTAAGCATAGACACGCACTGTCAAAAACACAAACTGTATGCATTGTACCTAATTTTCGTTAAATACCATGAAACATGGTGCCTTAACAAATTAATGAATAACAAAATTGGGATATTGTGTACACAAATTTATGTTTTTTCTTATCTGATTAAATACGATCCCCCCGGGCGCCATGGTGACTTCAGATGCAGCACAACAATAGAGGCGTTTCCCCCCATGTTTTCCCTGTATTGGTCGGGATTTTGTCATATGTACATCTTCCTTTATCCTTTCATGTTATTCACATTCACAATTGTGTTTGACTCGATCGTGTATTTCATTTCTTATTGCGTCTAAAGCGTCTCGTCAAAATCATCTAATGACAAAACTTTTCTCGAGGAAGATAGTTCTTAGGTTTTGAATTTTGAAGTTTCGATTTAATCAATGTGTATCCGCCCGAAGGACGTATTATGGTATACCCTACGTCTGTCCGTTCGTCCGTCTGTCCGCAAATCCGTCCGTCCGATAATCCATTCGTCCGTTAAGATAAGATTTCCGTCAAACCTTTCTTGGCTTGTATAGATTGGAATTATTTGATATTTGGTCTGCAGCTTGGTAATGATGAGTTGAACGTTGTAAAGAATTTTCAGATCCGTAACGCTACTACTTCTTATTTGCCGATAGTTTGAAATTTTTAATATTTTAATTTTTCGTCAAAGTTTTCTTTGCTTGTATTGATTGGAATAATTTGATATTTGGTCTGTAGCTTGGTAATCATGAGTTGAACGTTGAAAAGAATTTTCAGATCGTTTGGAAAAAAAACAGTATCTTCGTTTTATTTTCGTTTACTTTCATTTTCTATTTTTTTTTTGCAATAAGTATGAAATTGGTCAAACTGAGCCTGTAAGTCCTTTGCAGTTTCTGCTAAGAGTGTGGTATCGTCAGCATAGAGAAATAGGAATATTTTCAAGAATTTCTTTAGATAATCTTCAATTTCTTTAGATAAAGTTTTTAGTCCAGTTAAATCAGTTGTCAAGGTCATTTAAAAACAACGCGAATAAGAAATTATCACAAGGAAAGAATTCTGTTTTATGGTCATTATAAACAATACACGACTTTATTCCTTCATACATATTGTGAATCACGTTGAGCATTTTACCATTAACGTTATTCATTAGTAATTTATACTACAACCCTTCTCTCAAAACTCTATCGAAACCTTCTCAAAGTCGACGAAAGCACAATATAATTTTTCCTTTTTCCTTTTCACAATTTCGTAAAAAACATGCTATCGATTGTAAAATAGCCTCGTTTAAACCCACATTGGCTTTCACTTAATAAAAGCATTTCATCTGAGTAATTTTGAAGACGATGGCTCAATATGCTTGTGAACAGTTAACCTAAACAACTTACAATTGCTATTGGTCAAAAATTTTGGGGTCCTTTTTATACCTCCTTTATTTTTAAATATAGGTTTGATTTGCCCTCGAAGCCAAACTTCTGGCACAATATCAGTTTAAAAATAAGATTAATAAACAGTTTTTCATATGGATCTATGAATAGGTTTGCTGTTAATTTAATATATTCATTTATAATATAATCTTCGCCGCAGCTTTAATTGTTTTTTAATTTTTAATAGTGTAAAATTTCTTCTTTTTCGAAATAAATTGAACGATTTTCAGTTGCTAATTTCCATTGTCAATAAAACACTATTATAATATTCTAAATGGTGAAAGGGAGAAAAAAATGCAGCAGCGTAAACATTATATTACATTATACGAGTCTTTCTTTATCTTTACATTTTTCACGAAACTTGTGTGCAGGTAGAAAATATCGTCGTTCGTATTAATTTTGAAAATTGATTTTCAAAAAATAATTAAGGATTAATTATCTTCCTCGTGAAAAACTTTGTAATGATTTCGGCTAGACCCTTTAGACGCAATTAGAAATAAAATACACGAGACAAAAGCAATTGTGAATGTGACAAAACTCCCGATCAATACAGGGTTAAACATGGGGGGGCTTTATTGTTGTTCTGCATCTAAAGTGTTCATAGCGCCCTGGTGGATCCGAAGGATCGTATATAAACAGAAAAGGAATAACAGATATTGTGTGTACAAAATACGCCGATTTAGTACTTCATTAATTTGGCACCATATTTCATGTAATTTAACGAAAATTAGGTACACTGTATAAAGTTTGTGACAGTGAGTGCCTATGATTGAAATATAATGTTGGCAGGAAAGGATATTCGGCATACAAACACAACTTAATTTCTCTGTGTTCTTTGTTCTTCTCTGAGATAATTTTGCAGGTACAACACTTTTCATGAATTACGTTTACTAATCAGCACTCGGTTCACTTTAAAATATACGCAAACCACAGTTCAAATATTCTTGATTACTATAAATCTTTCACAAACACACGTTAAAAGCAGCATCTCGATGTCGTTCTGAATTGTAATTGTGCATTCCCCCCACCCCTTTTTTTCCCCGCCAAACAAAACTAAAACTAAAACAGCAAATATGATTCGCTGACGAATGTGTTTGGATCAAGTCTTAATGAACGAGAATTATAAGAAAGAAATCCAATTGACGTTTTTTTTGTAGTTGGTTTGGTTTGGGGGGAGGGGATCTTTTTATTATCTGCAACAATAAGAAGTGTTTTTGATTATTATTTCAAATTTAGAGCATATTTTGCAATATTGTAAGACAAGGCACTCTTCTTTTTGTATGTTTCTAATATTTAATATTTTTTTTTTCATATGATACATTGTCCAAGATTGTCCCTTGACCGCCGAAGAAAACCCCAAAGTATGGATTCACACGAGTTCACCTTGCTATTATTATTCTAACTAGAACACACCCGCGAAATCGCGGGCATTCAGAGCGTAGTTTAAAGTATGTAAAGTGTTGTTGGAAGAATTTTGTGAAATATTGAATGACTGGAAAATTTCAGCAAAATTATCATAAATCATAGGTTATTGGGGACAGGAAAATGTTTTTTTTAATCCCTCCTCCTTTATTTCCAAAATTCCCAATGTGTGGTTTTCTATCAATTTCAATATGAATATACATTTAGTATGTTATAAACATTTAAGTAAGGAGCCTGTACTTCAGTGGTTGTCGTTTGTTTATGCGTTACATATTTGTTTTTCGTTCATTTTTTGTACATAAATAAGGCCGCTAGTTTTCTCGTTTGAATTGTTTTACATTTTCATTTCGGTGCCTTTTAAAGCCGAGTATGCGGTATGGTCTTTGCTCGTTGTTGAAGGCCGTACGATGACCTATAGTTAATTTCTGTGTCATTTTGAATAATTTTAGTGCTTATCTGTATATTATGAACATTCACTATATAAATATTAAAGTGTATTTACTTTCAATTATCGATTCATGGTGGTCATTGATATAGTATACAGACCCTCTCTATTTGATAAACTCTGTGACCACCGTGGATAGTAAACTTGAAAATGATAGCAGATAGAATTCTGAAAATACACTTTATTCGTAGTATATGTATGTTCAAAGTATACAGAAAAACGCAAACCGGAAGTATAATCTGACTTAAAATTTTGTCCAATGACGGGACAATATCCGGATGCCCTTTTTCTCGATTTTCTCCCAAAATAACTCAATCTGAATAATCATATGAATGGATGACAAATGCGACTATGCACTGTACCTATAGGACACAGAGGCGTGTTGATTAATTTATTGTGGAAAGAAGAGAAGCGACACCCAAAATGAGGTCTTCTCGTTTAATAGTATAGATTTGTCTTGGTCGTTTTGTGTCGTCGATATAATCGTGTTACCTGTTCGCCCTTAAGATAGAATAATCCAACACTTAGAATGTTTATGACAAAAATCATGAAAATGTACATGTCTGCAGAGCCCTGTGAACGTCCTTAAAGTCGACAGCGTAATTTTTCAGTTATGTATGGTCATTCTTGATTTACATACAAAAAAATGGAGACATTAATGCACAAATAAAGCAGAAATCTTAAAATTTTCATTATCTAAAGGAAGTGAAACAGAGTTTAACCCTACCGTTATTTATGGTGTTTTAACCCTACCGTTATTTATGGTGTTTTAACCCTACCGTTATTTATGGTGTTTTAACCCTACCGTTATTTATGGTGTTTTAACCCTACCGTTATTTATGGTGTTTTAATCCTACCGTTATTTATTGTGTTTTAATCCTACCGTTATTTATGGTGTTTTAATCCTACCGTTATTCATGGTGTTTTAACCCTACCGTTATTTATGGTGTTTTAATCCTACCGTTGTTTATGGTGTTTTAATCCTACCGTTATTTATTGTGTTTTAACCCTACCGTTATTCATGGTGTTTTAATCCTAGTACCGTTATTTATGGTGTTTTAACCCTACCGTTATTTATGGTGTTTTAATCCTACCGTTATTTATTGTGTTTTAACCCTACCGTTATTTATGGTGTTTTAATCCTACCGTTATTTATGGTGTTTTAACCCTACCGTTATTTATGGTGTTTTAATCCTACCGTTATTTATTGTGTTTTAATCCTACCGTTATTTATGGTGTTTTAACCCTACCGTTATTTATGGTGTTTTAACCCTACCGTTATTTATGGTGTTTTAACCCTACCGTTATTTATGGTGTTTTAACCCTACCGTTTTTTATGGTGTTTTAACCCTACCGTTATTTATGGTGTTTTAACCCTACCGTCATTTATGGCGTTCGCCGTAGGTGCGTTCGCTACGATTCTCGTTCGCCCTGGATTGTTTCGCTCCTCTTTTGTGTATTGCTTTATTAAAAAGGAAGGCTGATCATCTGTGATCATCTGAGTTCACGGAAGTCGTGCTTATGATACGAGAACACGATAAGGTCCCCTTGATTTTCATGCAACATTTCTTATTTCTTTCAGTATAGTAGTTCACTTAGTTTTATCTTTGAAGCTTATTGGTCCATGCTTATTTATACTTGACAGCATTGCTTTATTTTGTTCATTTTGAAGCTTGCAGAATTATGCTTTAATTATATAAAATTTATAATTAACAAGATGCGTATATTGTGGATTTATTTATTAAAAACAAAACATTAATTAATTTAATTTACCTTTTTATTGATATCAGAGCGAAACGACTCACTTTCAGTCGCGAAGCGACCCGCCGCGAACAAACCCGAGGTGAACAGGTAATCGGAGCGAAACTATCCGGTACCTTTATCGCGCCGTATCCAGCAGGGTCATATTATACGTTTTGAAGTTTATATCCTAAAATCAGTATAGCTTGCATACTCTGTTTTGCTTATATAGGGAGTGGAGTTGATTTAAACTTATCCTTTTTGCATTTGAGCAAAAAGGATAAGAAAAAAGTTAAAGAAACTTATGAAGTCTTCTCCCAAAATACAATACGTAACAATAATATCAGATTATTGCGAAGTCACAGCTAATTATTTGAGAATGAAGGAATTAATCATCAATCAAATTTCATAATTGGTTCACAAATACATCGGTAATTAAGTTCCAATAAAGATTTAAACACGAGTTCAAAGAAATAATTAATTGGTAAACAAATATTTAATTATGTTTCAGGAGTATACGGTAATATACAATCAAACATGTCACAATAATTGCAAAGTAAACATACACATCACCTTGATTATTAAATGTTGGGCGAATTGACCCACTACGATGGGCGAACGAACCCTGGGCGAACATGTATTTTGGGCAAACGGACCCTTTACCTTTCAGAAGTACATTACTAGGATGACTTCTGATAATATATAAAAGAGCATGTTTGTAGAAGAATGCATATTGCATTAGCATGTTATATAGACAAAAATACAAAACATTTAAAAAGAAAATATTTGAATAGTTTTGAGATGTTGAGGGGTGTATACATCATGTATATCATATCCCGTGACACTCCCCATTATTTTTCTCTAGAACTCCTGGAATAGGCCGACCTACCCCCATTTTTTGACATTTTTTTCGAATTTTGAGCTCTAGTTTCAGATTTTTGAACATAGCGCCCTTCGATACCTAGCGCAAAAGAAGCGCCTGTTTCTCCTCTACAAGACCTATATACTCATATCCCGTGACAATCCCCATTATTTTTCTCTAGAACTCCTGGAATTGTCCGACCCTACCCCCATTTTTTTTACATTTTTTTCGAATTTTGAGCTCTAGTTTCAGATTTTTGAACATAGCGCCCTTCGATACCTAGCGTAAAAAGAGCGCCTGTTTCTCTTCTACAAGACCTATATAGCCATATCCCGTGACACCCCCCATTATTTTTCTCTAGAACTCCTGGAATAGGCCGACCCTACCCCCATTTTTTTTACATTTTTTTCAAATTTTGAGCTCTAGTTTCAGATTTTTGAACATAGCGCCCTTTGATACCTTGCGCAAGTGAAGCGCCTGTTTCTCCTCTACAAGACCTATATAGTCATACCCCGTGACACCCCTCATTATTTTTCTCTAGAACTCCTGGAATAGGCCGACCCTACCCCCATTTTTTTTACATTTTTTTCAAATTTTGAGCTCTAGTTTCAGATTTTTGAACATAGCACCCTTTGATACCTAGCGCAAAAGAAGCGCCTGTTTCTCCTCTACAAGACCTATATAGTCATACTCCGTGACACCCCTCATTATTTTTCTCTAGAAGTCCTAGAATAGGCCGACCCCCCTAATTTTTTGACATTTTTTTCAAATTTTGAGCTCTAGTTTCAGATTTTTGAACATAGCGCCCTTCGATACCTAGCGCAAAAGAAGCGCCTGTTTCTCTTCTACCAGACCTATATAGTCATACCCCGTGACACCCATCATTATTTTTCTCTAGAAGCCCTGGAATAGGCCGACCCCCCTAATTTTTTGACTTTTTTTCGATTTTTTGAGCTCTAGTTTCAGATTTTTGAACATAGCGCCCTTCGATACCTAGTGCAGAAGAAGCGCCTGTTTCTCTTCTACAAGACCTATATAACCATATCCCGTGACACCCCTCATTATTTTTCTCTAGAAGCCCTGGAATAGGCCGACCCCCCCCTAATTTTTTGACATTTTTTTCAAATTTTGAGCTGTAGATTAAACAATGACATAAAAGTTGCTATATTTTACAGGGTAGGACTACTTTTACGTTCTAAATTAAAGAAGGTGCATAGGTGGTCCTACACCTACAAATAATCCGTTGATAGATGCAGAGTTATTGTGGTACTGAATATAAGCCGAAAAAGTTATGCGACTTGTTAAATCAATGGATTGGATAAAAATCATTTCAAAATTGAGTTAAAATTGCTATATTTTAACTGATTTTCTGCCTTTTTGAATATTTTTTTATTTAACGGCCGTTGTTGTCTTATTCTGTTTTTTGGTTTCCCGATATATCGCCTTATTGTTCGCTGGCTTATTGTTCGCTAGCTAGTGTTCGCTAGCTTCTGCCTGGTTTCACATTTGCCGATATATGCTTTAAATATATTGAAATGATCAACACAAGTGTTAATATATCTTTTGTTTTACAATATTCGTCCATGAAATTCAGGAATCTATGAGATTAATAAATATATTATACGAAAATATAAACTTCATGATGAACAAAAATTTTTTTCTGCCAAAAAAAAATAACCGGACGGTGTTCACATTCGCCGATGTACGCGTTGATTATACATGTATGTTAATACAAAAAATTAAGGATTAACAATATTTAAGCAGCTGATTTAAGTCATGAAACTGAGAAATCTGCGACATCAATAAATATATGATATGAAAATACAAAATTTCTTGAAAAAAAATGTGTTTCTTCAAAATAAAGTTGACCGGACTGAGTTCACATTCGCCGATGTAATTTAACACAGACATATGATACAAGAGATTCGCAAATCTAAAAGAGTCTCTAGTTGTAATTTTTGTGTCTGGTTTTAAATATATTAACAGGATCGACACAAGTGTTAATAACTCTTTTTTTCCCATTAAACCAAGAAATCTTGTCAAGTTTTGCTCTCTTCGCGGAAGGTGGTGCTCCAACAATAAAGTGCACGGGTGAATTAAATAATAAAATATATAAAATTTGTGTTTTCATGTGATCATAGCTAAAAATGTAATTATAAGTATTGAATGCTTCTTTTTGTAACTTTATAGGGTTGTAAAAGCGTTGACCGTGCGTACATTTTTAGAATGAAGCGCTTCCGCGCATCATACAAAATGTACTTCGGTCAACGCTTTTACACCCCAATAAATTTACAAAAAGAAGCATTCAATTCTTAAATAAAAAGTGCATGCAATTCACTATAATCTTTGATTGGATTCTAATTGCCAACTGATTATATAAGTTAATTCAATTAAATGTATTTGATGTCTCAGGTGTGAAAACTTAAATGACATGATTATTGGCATGATTGGTGATTACGATAGGTGTCAAAATTAGATAGGAATCTATAATCAAATAATAAATATTTTAAATATTTCTAATGTGCTGGTCAACATTTTGGGCTCAAAGTTTTTATTATAAAGTGTATATTTATAAAGCTCACAGATTCTTTAATTTCATGGATAGATATTTAACATGTGTCGATCAGTACAATATATTTAAAGCATAGGCAAATGTGAATTCCGTCCGGTCAACTTTATTTGCTCAAAAATATTTTTTTTACTATAAATTTAATATTTTCGTAAAATATATTTATAAATCTCCAAAATTTCTTAATTTCATGGACAAATATGGTAAAATAAAAGAGATATTTACACTTGTTGCCGACCAGTTGAATATATGTATAGCCTTACTATAGCGTATAACGGTGAATTCCGTCCGGTCAACTTTTTTTGAAGAAATACATTTTTATGTACTATAAAGTTTATATTTTTATATCAAGTATTTATTGATCTCGTAGATTTCTTAGTTTCGTGTAAAAATATTGTAAAACAAATAAGATATTAACACTTTTTTTTATCAGTTCAATATAATTAACGCGTACATCGGCGAATGTGAATGCCGTCCGTTCAACTTTTTATGGAGAAAAACATTTTTTTTTTACTTTAAAGTTATATTTTCGTATCCAATGTTTATTATTCTTACAGATTTCGGATTTTTTTTTGGACAAATATTGTAAAACAAAAGAGATATTAACACTTGTTGCCGACCAGTTGAATATATGTATAGCGTATAACGGCGAGTGTGAATACCGTCCGGTCAACTTTATTTGCTCAAAAATATTTTTTTTCACTTATTTTGTTTGATTTTCATAAAATATATTTTAATATCTTTAAGGTCTACAAATATTAAACAAATCTACCGAATAACAAAAAAGTTATGACTATTTATATCTCGTCCGGTCAACCGTCCTGTCACTATCCGGGCAATCGTCCTGTCATTAGTGCAACCCCCGAGGTTTCGACATCGGGAGTGTTGTTTTGACTGCGATATTTTCAAAGCCATTTTTAAAAGACGTTTTTGTCTATTTCATAAATTGTCTTCTCTTGATTATTGTTTCAATCCTGTATTTTATTTTTGTCATAAGTATTTGTATGGGCTATATTTTCTATATATCATTTATATATGAGAAAACCATAAAATATACCGTTTTTGCTAAACCATTTATAAATTGTTTATATATTTTACTAAGTATTAATTTCAAATTAAACATGTTAAATGAAAATAAGTTTGTAATATGCCGAGTTTGTAATGTGCCGAGTTTGCACTATGCCGAGTTGACATGTCCCGAGTTTGTAATGTGCCGAGATGTCCTGCTTCGGACTGCGAGGCTGACACGACGCAATGGTTACTCGACTCTACGAAGAGCTCCGCGATTTTTGGAAAAACTCAGGGAACTCGGAAACAATGCCACTGAGGAATAGTTGTGCATTGTGTCCACTTAAAATCATCAATTGTAATGGCACAGGAGACTGGTCCTTTAGTGATGCAACATTAGAATATACTACACGAGATGGCTGTTTGCTGGAACAGTGGTTTTTGAGTGGTATTAATTGGGTCACTGCAGCGCTATCACACCGAGGGAAAAATAAAATGAACCATGTTCAAAAAAAGGCATTTGATAGTCTTCTGAAATATGTTGGTGATATAGGTAATGAATTCTTTACTTTATTCTCGGGCATACGATTTTACAAAACGAGAGAGGGCATTGTCGGTAATTTTCGTCCACTAATGTTTTTTTCTAACATGTAGTCGTAGGTCAATGAAACTTCATAAATTTGTGTAGGGTTGGCGTACATTGTTGTCATCTGGATTAAGATGCATATGCATGTATGTACAAGTATGCCTAGAAATTCCACCCTTTGTAGGACCACCTCCTTAGAAATTGTGTCGAGGAGTAATCTTTGGCATTCTGTATCTACACATATTACTGCTGTGTCTTTCCTAAACGCCACCCCAGCCTGATGCGTTGGGTCTTATTACTACCTAATGCTTTAATTATATTTAACAAAGAAGGCCTGGCCCAAACACAACACCACCAGATTAAAAAAGCTTACAAACAGTGCACCCAGGAAGCCTAGCTACACAAATGTAGCTCCTATGACAATTTCTGTTTTGGTGGAGCTACAAAGAGATCCCATAACTCGCAATGGAGCAAGCGGACAACCGTGTGAAATATGCATATTTTGTATCTGAAAAAGTGTTTAAATTGTAATGTTACCTTTTTATGAGATAATAAAACTTGAATCATTTATAAACAAGCATTGTCATGGAGAGAGTAAACGACCAAATACGGACAATCCGACTTTCTTGTTAATGGTTTTATTGTCCAAAAATGATGCCGGATCGTCAGAATTGTCTGTATTTGGTCGTTTACTGTCCGACAGTAAAATCTGAAAGTTCGCAACCCAAAGGTTTTCAATATGGCAGCAGAAAGTGCACTTGGGATCATGGATCCGGAAATGTCACTTTTTCGTCGGTCATGACCGAATTTTTCCATTTTTGACCGAACTGAATTTCAACATTTCGGACATTCCAAAAATTTGTACCGGGGTATGTACAAAAATGGGACATTTCATGAAGCCATACAAGCTGAATTTGACTTTTATCACCTAATAGGCGGTCCAACGATTTACAGAAAAGAGCGACGATTTGCAGAAAAGAACCGAAAAGAACCGAAAAGGACCAAAAAGAACCGAAAAGGACCGAAAAGAACCGAAAAGAGCACACATATAATTATTGATCATTATTGTTTAAAGTTAAAACAATGTATATATATATATATACACCACTCCCCCCTCGTAATGAAGAAAATTTAGATTGTACATTTATATAGATATGTAGACTTACAAAAAGTTAGATTTCCCTGTATCAGATTAAGGCATTTAAATATTTTTGAAATAAAGAATCAAAGTGTCATTTCCGTTGTTTTCGAAAATACAGGTTTAACGTGTCAAAGTAACAATCAATGTGTTTTCATTTAATATTTAATACACATACACACACACACACGAAAAGAACGAAATATTCGTATTTATTCATTAACTCCTGTAAAGTTTTCAATTATGTTTTAAACGATATTTTGGTTTTATTTTATGTTTGCCCGATTGTCCGAATGTCCGTGTTATATATATCATCACTGATGAATCGAACACATTTCAAAAAATTATAAAGAACTGTTGTAATGTTCGAATGAATTCAAAACTTAATAATAAACTTTTGTGAAAAATATCTTTTCATTTATAATAGACTTATATAATTTTAAAATTTGCTAATTTTCTTCAAATACAAAAAACTTCTCCTTTTTTGGTTCTTTTCGGTTCTTTTCGGTCCTTTTCGGTTCTTTTTGGTCCTTTTCGGTCCTTTTCGGTTTTTTTCTGTAAATCGTCGCTCTTTTCTGTAAGTCGTCGAACCCCCTAATAGGTAATCAAATTGTAAGTGACATGTCAACAGTTAATTACTAAATAAACACCCAATCAACTTATAATCCAATTAACAGGTGATTAATACCACCTGTCCATTGGTCGTTGATTGCCAATTACGATTTTGAAGAGTTGGCAAATGATTCATAGACATGGGAAGACTATAAAAGGTTTATATTTTAAGTTTTTGGATGAATTCTATCAACGTTCCATCGTATTTTAAGCATTTAATGTCAAAATTCACAATAAAACTCTCGTTTCTACTTGTACTTTCATTTCGATCGCGCATGCAAACAAAATAAAGTCTTGGGCAGAGGAATAAATAACATTTAAATTTAACGGATTAATCACTGTAAATAAAAATATTAAATGTCAAATAATATATCAATTTACTTAATTTGGATAGCCTTGTTATTTGACCACGATGTACAGCAGACATTTATTTCATAGTCGTTTCTGACTTTGTTTCGAATTTACAACTATGTTGTCATTTCCGGTTCGCTTTCACTTGACTTTTGAGAAGAACATCAACCAAAATTTGGCAGTTTTCCATCACCACTGATAATATTAAGCATTCACTCTAAACATCAAAAAGAGCTAAAACTAGCGCAATCATTTAACTATGGGACCAGATATAAAACTATATTCCTTCAATGTCCAACAGAAAGGAGCATCAAGAAAGGGGGGTGGATAAAAAGTTAAAATCTTCTGCTCTTATGATAAGTCTGATAAAATGACAGAAATCAGTTTGAAAGATTTCTGGATCCCTGCTTGGGATTATTATCGATGGAATACTTTGTGACAATGCTTGTTTTATTATATATCTCATAAAAAGGGTAACATTACAAGTTAAATACTTTTTCAGATACAAAATATGTGTATTTCACCCGGTTGTGAATCGCAACCAGCTTGCTCCATTTCTGGTATGTATTATCCACCTACAGATAAGAAATTTGCTCCTTGACCTTGGTTGAAAACTGAATATTTTCCACAATGAATCAGGAATTAATAGTAAAAAACTGGATGACAGCTCTGTGAAATTGGGCTATTTCGGCCACTACAAATGAACTTCCAAAAAATTAAAAGTAATAGGTTCAGAAAGATAATTTTTGAAATGTTATTATTATACCCTCTATCACATATGATCTAATATAATGAATGGTCAATTTCGACAGCGATTCTGAATATATTAGGTGCACTCAAAATAAACTTCTACACTATAAATACCAAAAGAACCGATTCACAGTACTTATGGACCCGTTTGAATGGGTTTAATTTAATTCCTTCTCCAATAAAAAAAAAACTGATCAGTCTGCATGCATACATGTAACATTAACTACTAACGAATTGGGAGATAACAATAAATTTCAAATGAAAACGGTCACTTTTTAAAAAGATCTCTTTACTGGACAATAATAAACAAAAGGTTGGAGGTGAAGTGAAAACACCAATAAATATTATAATACGACAGCAAAACAATTTTTGAGGTTGAATAATGGTATGATGCAGTCGTCTGCGGTGGCATCTGTAGACGCTTCACTTCCGGACGATAACTTACATCCAAGTTCTAGTTGACCAATCCTTATAGAATTTTAACACAATGTTCCTTGGCACAAAATGAAGGCTGGTATTGTGGCCCGTCCGTTTGTAAAAAAAAAGGACCCAAAGCTTAGCTCTGACTGTTTCCGAGTTATAAAGGGCCAAAATCACACTTTTTAAAAATTTTATTTTTCATGGCATTTGTTTCTTTGGATTCCTCTTGACCTTAGTTTTCGGTAGGGTGTTGATAGATTTTGCTTGGCTACCGTTTCTCAGCTATAAGGGGCCAAAGGAGGCCAAAATAGCAATTTTATAAAGTACATTAATTTTAAGCTCACCTGACCCAAGTGAGCTTTCCTCATCACTTGGCCTCCGTTATCGTCCGTTAACTTTTTACATTTTGAACTTCTTCTAAAGAACCACTAAATGGAATGAAACCAAACATGGCATGAATGTTCCTTATGAGGTGCTAACCAAGTGTTGTTTTTTTGTTGTCGATCTGTGATCCGAGATGGCCGCCAGCAGGGGACTTAGTTTAACATAGGATCTTATGGGAAATACATACAAATATCTTCTCCTAGAGCATGTAGAGAACCACTGAATGGATTGAAACCAAACATGGTATGAATGTTTCTTATGAGATGCTGACCAAGTGTTGTTACTTTGTTGCCGATCTGTCATCCAAGATGCCCAACAGGGGGGGGGGGGGGCTTAGTTTAACATAGAACCCTATGGGAAATACATACAAATATCTTCTTCTAGAGAACCACTAAATGGATTGAAACCAAACATGGTATGAATGTTTCTTATGCGATGCTGACCAGGTGTTGTTACTTTGTTGCCGATCCATCATCCAAGGTGGCCACCAGCGGGAACATAGTTTAACATTGGACCCTATGGGGAAATGCATTCAAAGATCTTCTCTTCTGAAACTACTATACCAGTTGGAACGAAACTTGATCACAATAGCCCTTGGATGGTCCCCTTAAAAAATTGTATCTGACAGTTCCACACGCGATCCAAAATGGCCACCAGCGGTAAACATAGTTTATCATTGGACCCTATATGGAGATATGCATTCAAATGTCTTCTCTTCTGAAACTACATGTACTATACCATTTGGAACAAACCTTTTTACACTTTTGGACTTGGCTACCAGAATAAAAAGACTAATGTTGATGCCTGCCTTCAGCAGGTGAGCGATACAGGCTCTTAAGAGCCTTTTGTTTTATTTTTCATCAGATTATATGAGGACTTGTTTCTTTGCATTCCTATTGACTTCAGCTTCCAGTAGAATGTTGGCAAATTTACCCTAGCTCCTACATTTTTGAGCTATAAGGAGCCAACAGAGGCAAAAATCACACTTTAACAAAGTACCACAATTTTTTAAAATTTGAAACTTTATCTCACATTTTTGTGTATGACCAAGGTTGGGCGGTAAATTCAACCCCCAGTATTTACCGGACTGGCAAATATGACTCAAGTGGCAAAAACTGGCAAATACTGGTCGATTGAACTTTTTTTACCTTAAAATGCTTTAAAAATCATAACTAAGTTAATTTAAAATAATACTCTAATAAATATAATGACTTTTAAATGGATTTGTTAATTATTTATATGATTTTAACCATAGGTTATAACATATTTAACAGTTAAAGCTGAATTTTTCCCACAAAAATTTATTTGGTACATGGTATCTTAAATTTAAACCATATAAAATTTAATTAAAAAAAAAAATCTTATAATCAATTAACTTTAGCCTTATATCTATCATGATAATACAGGTAATTACAGGTGATTATAGGTAAAAATCTACTTATACACCAGGCCTAATTAAGAAGACCATGGGTCATAAATTGTAAAAACAACATGTTTCAAGAAATTGTTTATTCAGGGTAACATAGGACAGTCAGAGACAGGGATGAAAACAATAAAATGTCATAAATGATTTCCTGTTCTAAACAGAGGTTAGAAAATTAATTTAGATGAAAGGAAAAAGAGGGGTCTTAGGTACAGATTGAGCTATGGTATGGCTTCAACCCTTGAATACATTATAGCAGTCAGACAATTTCTGGTCATATTCACTGATATTACAGTACTGTTAACTTGTACCAATTCACAATGAAATCCAAAGATCCCATTTGCAATATGTTTTAAGTAGTAGACAAAGACAACAAGACCACTGTTACATGTCTGGAATCCATTTCCATTTTTAACCGGATTTTTGTGACAAAGATGTCGGTTATTGATTTGGGGATGTACGGCGGGCCGTCGGTCGGACGGGCGGGCGGGCGGCAATTAAATGTTGCCCGTGCATTAACTCATGAACCGTTCAACCAAAGCTTTTAAAATTTTAATATGTTGTTACTGACAACTAAATGAAGGTCAAGTTCAATAATGGTGATTTTGACTTTTACCGTTCAGGAGTTATGGTTCTTGAAAGATTGAAAAATGGAGTTTCCAGTCGTGTCCGTGCATTTACGCATGAATTGTTCTACCTAAGCTTCCCAAATTTTAATATGTTGTTACTAGTGACAAAATAGAGGTCATGTTCAATAATGACGATTTTGACTTTTACCGTTCAGGAGTTATGGTTCTTGAAAGATTGAAAAATGGTATTTCCAGTCGTGTCCGTGCATTTACGCATGAACTGTTTTACCAAAGCTTCCCAAATTTTAATATGTTGTTACTGATGACAAAATAGAGGTCAAGTTCAATAATGACGATTTTGACTTTTACTGTTCAGGAGTTATGGTTGTTGAAAGATTGAAAAATGGTGTTTCCAGTCGTGTCCGTGCATTTTCTCATGAATCATTCAACCAAAGCTTTTGAAATTTTTATATGTTGTTACTGTTGGCAAATTAGAGGTCAAGTTCAATAATGACGATTTTGACTTTTACCGTTCAGGAGTTATGGTTCTTGAAAGATTGTGAAATTGCGTTTCCATTCACGTTGTTGCATTTACTCATGAACCATTCAATCTAAGCTTTTCAAATTTTAAGATGTTGATACTGATGACAAAATGGAGTTCAAATTTGATATTGACGATTTTCACTTTCACCATTCATCAGTAATGGTTCTTGTGATATTGCCAGGACACAAATAAATATTAATAAATCCGGTTTGCTGTCGTTGTGACAGCCTCTTGTTATTATTGTTATCCTGATTTTCTGTGAAATAGAGAGTGAAAGTGTGAATATTTGATTAGTTTGAGTATTGAAGGCTGAATTTGTTAATTATTTTTAAAATAGTATTTTCTATAATGGAAATATTACTCTAAGTCATTTATTTTTATAATAGTAAAATTAATTGTATTCAATATAAATAGTAAAATAAAAGTGTAAAACTAACCATTAAAATCCTTAATTCAGTATAAATAGGTTTAACTTTATCTTAAACACTAAGCCAATTGACCAGGATAAATAAAACTACTCTAAAAGGACATGTTAATATATGTTAATATATAAATTCCAGGATTTGCTGGTATTTACCGGTATTTACCGCTGGCATGGAATTTATGGATAAATGACGGCATTTTGCCAACCCTGTGTATGACAACATAATATTGTCTCCATACTGGCTTTAAATGTACACTTATTCAACATGCTGCGGTTGTATCTGATGCGCTTTTGGGATTGTCCAATGTGCATACTTTCTGGCAGCTTTAACTTGAATGTTTATAACCCTTGAATAATGAAATGTGGATGAAAACTGTCTCCGGACGAAAATTGTCAACGTTGCTCTATATACCTTACTATATGGGGGTTATACTAAAAAGCACCTTGCAAATTTTTGCATTTAATGTTCATACATGTATTTATGTAAATATTTTGAATTTTTTAAACAGTTACAAGGTTTTTTACAGGTGTACAAAATATATACATGTATGTTATTTCTATTGCTCCTGCGTGTTTGTTTGGCTGTAAGAGAAAAAACTCTTTTAGTAGAGCTACATGTATAATTGTAGAATAAAGTTGAGGCCTTAAAAAAAATGTGTTGTTTCCGGTAAACATGCATGACATATGTAAAGTCATTTTCAAAATCAGAAAAATCTTTCAAATTTTTTTATTTTTTTTATGGTCATAGTTTGGGTACCTTCAAACACTTCCCCATTCATAACACATTCAGCTTTTAAATCATCTGGTTTTTGAACATCTCTGTTTAAAAGTAGTAATGGACCTCCACATCAGAGAGCAGCATTTAATGGGAGGAATCAGGAATGGACACGTAGGCCAAATTTTTCGGATTTATGTTTTGCCGACGCCATAAAAAGATTAGGGTCGGGGGTAAAAAATAGGGTTAGTCGGGTTACCCGAAACACTTAATTCTTTTTTTAGGCCGGAGAATGTGAAAAATGGTTAAGTTGTATTATCGTGAAGAATTATTCTGGTTTCTGTGACTTTATAACATACAAAAAATTGTAAACACAAAACTTTTTACAATTACTTGGGAGACCTGCGTTAGGAAAAGTTTTGATCATGTTGTAAACCAAATCAAATAATGCAAAATGTGTATAATTTGTGTTGATTTTGTCACATTGTAAATACATGTGACACAAAATAATTTTCATTTAGGTGGCATCATTCACACAACAAATAATCCATGTAATTGAAGCTTCTAGTTATTCTTCTTTCACTTTATTTTCTGACAGATAAACACCAGAAATGTCTTTCGATTTTATGGAATCGTAAAATCAAAACAGAATCTGAGATTGTTGGAATATTAGCACATCATTTATTTGGACCTCTTGTGGATGGAGTTAATATAATTGAAGGCAAATCTAGGAAATCGTTTTGTTGTAAAGCAGATTTAAAAGTTGGAAATACATCATTTGGTAAGTAAAGTACATGTACAAATGCTAGGTCTATTGGTTATTTCACTTAAAAAAGTGAATAGAAAATAATTTCATTATATCCATGCACATACATGTGATGTCTCTTCATCTTCCAAGAGTCTCCCAGATCTAACCAAATGAAATCTTACTCCTGCCAGGAGCAGCAAATCTCCCGGATCTGTAGAAATTATTTCAGGTGTCAATTTTAAATAAATACAGATTAATACATGACCTTTTCCATATTGGCCTGGTTATCCCGGGACCCCTTATCAGCCCAAGGCATTAATTAGCATTCAATACATATTTATGTACCATTTTAACCTATAGAATTCAGATTTGACCTTGGCCCATGATTTCTCGAAAACTGCAAGATATAAAATTATGTGAAAATTATATCAAATTCTCAGTGTTTTCGAAGGTCTGCTGTCATTTTCTGGACATTCTCTCCAGTAGTAGTTAAATTTTTAATCTACCACATCACATATTACCTGACCGAAACTTGTTGGGCAAAGAAAAACAATTTTTGGTGGAAATTTCACTTAATTCAAGACTAAATTCAAAAATTTTGAACAACTTGTCCATTTCATTTTTAACCACCCTTCACAATTATTATAATTGTCATCATTGTCAGTAAGAATGTTGTCATTCATTGCATTAGCATCTTCCTTAGACCCTTGCGAAAATAGTGCAGGATATCACAAGATTTCTCCAGGATATCTCAGGATAATCTTGAGAAAAATCACAGGGCAATCTTGAGATATCCTGATCCTGAGATAGGGTCAAACATGGGACGGTATTGGAACAAGGATATTCCAGGGATATCCAGGGACCATCCAGACCATAAATTTCCTAGTAGAAAATCCTGTGATAATCCTGTTCTCAGGATTCTCAGGTCCTGGTCTCAGGAAATTATCCTGATGTCAGGATTTACAGATTTGCTTGCATTGAGTTGGCCCTGGGATAATCCTGGTATATCCTGTGAATATCCTGAGAATGTCCTTAGTTCAGGACCAATAAATGTCTTACATTAATTCTATAAGAAATTACAAAATTTGAGTAAAGTCCTTTTTTAGCTCACCTGGCCCAAAGGGCCAAGTGAGCTTTTCCCATCACTTGGCGTCCGTCGTCCGTCGTCTGTCGTCCGTCGTCGTCCGGCGTCGTTAACTTTTACAAAAATCTTCTCCTCTGAATCTACTGGGCCAAATTACACCAAACTTGGCCAAAATCATCATTGGGGTATCTAGTTTAAAAAATGTGTCCGGTGACCCCGCCAACCATCCAAGATGGCCGCCATGGCTAAAAATAGAACATAGGGGTAAAATGCAGTTTTTGGCTTATAACTCAAAAACCAAAGCATTTAGAGCAAATCTGACATGGGGTAATATTGTTTATCAGGTCAAGATCTATCAGCCCTGAAATTTTCAGATAAATCGGATAACCTGTTGTTGGGTTGCTGCCCCTGAATTAGTAATTTTAAGGAAATTTTGCTGTTTTTGGTTATTATCTTGAATATTATTATAGATAGAGATAAACTGTAAACAGCAATAATGTTCAGCAAAGTAATATTTACAAATAAGTCAAAATGACCGAAATGGTCAGTTGACCCCTTTAGGAGTTATTGCCCTTTATAGTCAATTTTTAACCATTTTTCGTAAATCTTAGTGATCTTTTACAAAAATCTTCTCCTCTGAAACTACTTGGCCAAATCAATCCAAACTTGGCCACAACCATCTTTGGGGTATGTAGTTTGAAAAATGTGTCCAGCGACCCAGCCATCCAATCAAGATGGCCGCCATGGCTAAAAATAGAACCTTGGGTAAAATGCAGTTTTTGGCTTATAACTCAAAAACCAAAGCATTTAGAGTAAATCTGACATAGGTAAATTTGTTAATCAGGTCAAGATCTACCTGCCCTGAAATTTTCAGATGAATTGGACAACCCGGTTTTGGGTTGCTGCCCCAGAATAAGTAATTTTAATGAAATTTTGCTGTTTTTGGTTATTATCTTGAATATTATTATAGATAGAGATAAACTGTAACAGCAATAATGTTCAGCAAAAAAAGATTTACAAATAAGTCAACATGACCGAAATGGTCAGTTGACCCCTTTAGGAGTTATTGCCCTTAATAGTCAATTTTTAACCATTTTTCGTAAATCTTAGTAATCTTTTACATCTTCTCCTCTGAAACTACTTGGCCAAATTACACCAAACTTGGCCAAAATCATCATTGGGGTATCTTGTTTAAAAAATTTGTCCGGTGACCCCGCCAACCATCCAAGATGGCCGCCATGGCTAAAAATAGAACATAGGGGTAAAATGCAGTTTTGGGCTTATAACTCAAAAACCAAAGCATTTAGAGCAAATCTGACAAGGGGTAAAATTATGTAACAGGTCACGATCTATCTGCCCTGAAATTTTCAGATAAATCGGATAACCTGTTGTTGGGTTGCTGCCCCTGAATTAGTAATTTTAAGGAAATTTTGCTGTTTTTGGTTATTATCTTGAATATTGTTATAGATAGAGATAACTTGTAAACAGCAATAATGTTCAGCTAAGTAAGATCTAGAAATAAGTCAACATGACCAAAATCGTCAGTTGACCCCTTAAGGAGTTGTTGCCCATTTTATTCAATTTTTAACAATTTTCACTAATTTGGTAAATTTTTGTAAATTTTTACAAAATATTTTTCACTGTATCTAAAGGTCCAAGTTTATTATAGATAGAGAAAATTCTAAGTACCAAGAATGTTCAGTAAAGTAACATCTACAAACACATCACTATCAGCAAAACACAATTTTGTCATGAATCCATCTGTGTCCTTTGTTTAATATGCACATAGACCAAGGTGAGCGACACAGGCTCTTTAGAGCCTCTAGTTTAATTTTTCTATTGCAAATATTTTCTTAAATTAGTTTAAATCCATATTCCTCATTCTAAGCAAGGGAGGATCCAGCCATTTCAAAAAGGGTGGTTCCCAACCCAGGATAAATGGGGGTCCAACTATATGTCCCTTTTCAAATGCAATGATTGTCCAAAAAAACAACAAGACCCCTCCCTTAAATACGCCACTGAATGACTGATAAGGTATGTTTGCCCTGGTACACAGGGGCTCGTTAGTGAGTCGCATGAGATCTTACTGTCAATGGCGGTATCTTATGTTTTTTTTTATGTAGGTTACAACCGCCATTGACTGTTTGAATTACATTACATGTAGTTAGGCAGCAACCATTTAATTTTTGTAGGGTGGGGGGCTATGGATTTTTTGGAAAATAAAGTTTGTTTCTAGTTTTTGACCCTGAGAAAAAAAATATGTTTGTTTCACCCTCAGCTGCAACTACATGTAATGCTAAAATTGAAAGAAAAATTGTTTTTTCGACCTGTTCGATACATTGTTTAAATGCAAAAAAAAAGGTTTTTCCGAAAAGCAAACTTGTTGGCCAATTTTATTAATGGCTGTTCATATTGTTAAATTACCAATAAAAATGGTACACCAGTGGCGTATCAAAGGGGGTTCCCTTTATTTAGAACATAAAGTATGACCCCCCCCCCCCCCCCCTTTTCAAAATGGCTGGATCCGCCCCTGTACCTACCCAATATTAAAAATTAAATTATGCGTCAGATATATAAAAGGATACATGTAAAGTTCTGCTTCTTTCTGTAATATGTTGCTGTCTGTTCTTCCAAGTAGTATTGCTGAATAAATAACTGAAATCTGCATGGAATCATTCAATCCCCTAAAAGTATAAAAAAAATCCACAAAGAATCAATTGTTCTAAGACGTTTAAAAGCAGTACAAATAATAGAAATGTTGTTGCCTGTTTATACACTACATCGGAAGCTGTTAACCTAAGGAATCGAATTCATTTACAGCCCCCCCCCCCCTTTTTATCCCCTGAACTTTAAAAAGATTTAAAAAAAACTATCTCAGGGTTGACTTTGGCAATGGTAGTTTTTTTAGCCCACATACATAGTCCTATACAAAAAAAGTAGAAATTTAAGTAGCCCACACTAGATTTTAGGGGCCAATGGCCCGTGGGCCACTGCTAATTTCATACCCTGCTAGCTACTTATTATTCACTAAAGAACCATTCACACAATTCAATATTTATAAAGTTTACGTATCTACCAGTTATACCCGTTATCATATGTGAAAACAATTATTCATTTTGTTTAATTTACGTAAAAATTATTTTTCAAATATGCTTTCAGACTTTCTGATGTTGCTTTGCTCAAATAAAAACCAAAAAAGAATAATAGTTCTTCAATAAATTATATTTTATAATAATATACAAATGTCTGTCATGTTAAATTAAATTTGTAATGCACTTATCTGAAATCTTTCTGTCTGGAAATGTCTTTTTCATGTTTTCGGGTTTCCATCAGCGTAGTTTCCATTTTGGTGACGTATTAATCAAGAGTGCACTTACGCTCACATTGAGGTGACAATCTCGTCCCAAATTATATCGGCCAAAAGTTGATCCGTCACCGTACCGGTATTATGAAAATAAATCAAGGATGTCGCAAACAAATATTTTTTAATATGCAGTTTTCTATGAAGTATAATAAAAATAATCTTTAGTTTGAACGGAACATGGTACATGCGAATGAACAAGTGCCGAAGTGGAGTTACCATCTAGGACGGTATATTTAGGGCCGAACTGTTCAGACCTGTTCAGTACAATCAGTCAGAGCTCAGACATAAACAAGTCGATTTTTGTTTTCGACTTAAAGAAGTCAAAACATGTATTTATCCTAAAAATGTGTTTTCAATTTTAGACTTATCTAAATCAGAAAATGACACACTTGTTAAGGTCTATTTTTGTTGATGAAAAAACTTAATTTCACTTGGTGGCCAAACTACACCAAGTATGACAGCAAAAACCTGTCTGAGAGTTCACAAGGACTTGAGCCATCTATATTTAATTGTCTAATTGAACATCCTTACTAAACACAGATGTTTTACCTCATTAAGTGTGGTTCCAGGTGGTTGCATTGTAAGGTTAATTAACATTATCTCCGATTTTTTAGACTCTCATTCATATTTTTCTTTAGAAGACAAAGCATTGTCTTTCAATGTTGTCATTATTTGATTTAGATGCATGACCTCCTTATAAATATGCGTGGGTCTTGAAGTTAACCAATTTTGATCACTTATCGACTTGTAGAAGTCGATATTTGCAACTTTTTGATTCTGGTCAATTATTTCTTGCTTAACAATATTTGACTTAATAAAGTCGTATTTTGTCTTGCATTAAAGGGAGACAAATCCTAAAACTTACAAATTTAGACCTCTATGAGTCAAAAGCCGATTCAGACTTATTTATGTCTGAGCTCTGACTGACAATTACGAAAAACCGCGAGGTCCTACAATTTGTTTACATTTTGCATACGTTGAGAAATCTATCATTGCTATTCATCTGATATTTTTTCTAAGTTATTTATATGCCGGACGACAATTAATAGAAAGGCACATATATAAACTTGGAGAAAATCAGAATTTACATCTGTAGGGAAAGCTAGGAAGGGTCAAAAGATACCAGTTACAAAAAAATGTACCACCGCCACCGGCACTGTAAGTTCAAAGTTCTTTATTTTCCAATTAAGGGCCCCTAACGGGACATAATGACAAGTTACAACTCTGATTCTAAACACACATATAATGAAGATAAAATTAAAATTTAGCTGTATGATAAATAAAACCAAACAACTCTGCATATCCGGCAATGACAAAATTATGTGTGTTTCAACACTTCAAAAATAGCTCGGAATGAACAGAACAGAGCAGAACATATTTTATATCCAATTAAGGGTCCACAAGGGGCATACAGAGCATACAGGAAAAAGACTATTGATTTGCATAGATACATAGATACAAATGTGATTTATTATTGATGTCATTTAAATTATAATCTTAACCTGCTTGGGCTTAGTCCAAGATTACTCTGAAGTACAGACAACAGTGGCAGATCTAGAAATTTTCATAAGTGGGGGCCCACTGACTGACTAAGAGGGGGCCCGCTTTGGTCATGCCTCAGTGATTCCCTAAATAATCAACCAATTTTTTCCAAGAAAAGGGGGTCCCTTACCCCCTGGGCTCTCCCTTAATCCGCCTCTGGACAAGCTGGGGCATAGCCCCAACTTGTGGCCCCGCCTTGCAAAACGGCCATTGGACATCAGAGTAATCCTCACTATGCCAGACAAGCTTTCTTGGACACCCTGCTGTTTTTATCACAAAAATCTCTGACTTTGAAATACTGTAAAACTGAAACTCGTTATGCTTCCTGAACACGGAGATCAGCAGTAACTGTGTTCATAAGTTAACTGTCAAAATATGTTTAATATTTTTAATTAACACCATAATTTGGGTATTTTAAACATGTTTGACAAAATACTTTTTGTTTCTTCCCCCTATTCTATCACCCTTCACAAATCCTTGCCAAAAAAACTTATTTAATTTAACAAACAACAGTTAATTTCAGTCCCAAAGATATTTTTTATTTGAATTTGTGATACAGATTATATTATTTCTTAAGTCCCAATACCAGGAATCATTAAGGACTTTATTTCAGTTTATTCATTCAGGAAGAAAGTGTAAAGTTTCTGAAAGTAGGATGAATGTTGAAGGAAAAGTCCTGACATATCCTGGTCTAAATTATATTTATTTTTGAAAGTCTTGAGATATCCTGAGAATTCCCCTAGTTTACAGCTGCTTGATTTGAAAGTCCTGACATTTCCTGAAATTCTCCCATCAACTTTTTCCCTAAAAAAAAGGGCTAAATGTTTTACAGGATATTTTCAGGATTTCCCAGGATAATCTTGAGATATCCTGGTTAAAAAAATTGTCAGGATTTATTTCTGCAAGGGTGTTCTTCATATATCACTTGTAAGGCCTCAAGTTTTCAAAAATCAGTTTCTTAATTTTTTTCCCTCCTCGTCAGTTTCTTCATGTTTTCTTTTATTGCTTTTGCCAGGGATGGCCCCTGCCATGTACATCAGCCCCAACATCATTTTTATATGACCACAAAAAATGAGGTCGTATAATGGTATGATGCTGTCGGCGTCTGTTGTCTGTAGATGCTTCGTTTCCGGACGATAACTTTATTTCTAGTTGACCAATCCTTATGAAATTTTAAACAATGTTCCTTGGCACAAAAGGAAGGCTGGTATTGCTTTTGGGTATTGTGGCCCTGTCCTTTTGAAAAAAAGGCCAAACGGGGCAAAATTGGGTGTTTTCGTATATTTTGATGTAGAACCTTTACTATTTGTCAGTTTTTGATGGAGTTTCTTTCATTGTGTTCCTAACAAAATTCCCCATCTGGAGTATGTCAACTGATTTATTGTAGAATTGACCATTTCCGGGATAAATTTTGCCCAAAAGGTGTAATCTCAAAAAAAAATATTGTCTTTTTTTATTTTAAGTCTGATTTTGGCTGCAGTTTTTTTTAATGGATTTCCTATAAAAATTAAACATAGAGCTCAGCAATAATTTTTTTTATAATTCTTTCAATTTCTGAGCTATAAGGGACCAAAGGAGGTCAAAATCACACTTTTACTAATACAAATTACCTACATTTTTTTATTTTTCATCAGATTTTAGTGGGATTTGTTTCTTTGGATTCCTCTTGACCTAAGCTTTCAGTAAAGTGTAGAGGGATTTTGCATAGCTTTTACCGTTTCTGAGCTACAAATGTATAAGGGGCCGAAGGGAGCCAAAATCACACTTATTCAAAGTACCTCAAATTTTTATTTTCCCATCAGATTTTCATGGGATTTGTTTATTTGGATTCCTCTTGACTTAAGCTTTCATAAGGGTGTCATTGGAGCTATATAAGGGCCAAAGGGGGCCACAATCACACTTTTTCAAAATGCCTCAAATTTTTGTTTTTATACAGTTAGCTCATTGTGATCAGGACATCTGTTGCTGTCGATTACTGTGTATCGTGTCAAACCGTTAATTTCAGATTAAACTCCCAGATTTCTCCTAACCTTTCCTCCAAACACCACCAGATTTATTGCTGTGTAGTGCAATAAAACTTTAATTAAATGTACCTGTTGTAAATTCAATAATCGGCATGGTTTTTTTTGGATGTGATGAGCATTTTGTTTAAATTATTTTTTCATTGCTGGGAATGACATTGTCAACCATTTAAAATATAAATTAACCCCTTTGATATTTTTGTTTTGAACAACACTAATTTAAAGATTGAATTCATTTGCGTGGTTGCATAAAAAGTGCATCAAGATCCAAAGACGTACATTTTGTACACACAAATTTTGTCAAAACACATGGCACACGTTTTGTGTAACAGACACGTTTACTTCATGTTTTCTAGAATATTTCATACTTCACGATTTTACAAGAAGACAATGCATTTAAAATGATTAAAAATATGCAAACTTGAGTGTTCTTCACGATTAAGAGAATTCTGCCTATTGTATCCTGCTCCCGGATGATGTACAAACATCTTACAATGGCAGTATTGTTGGAAACTCTGGTTTTCCATAAGTAAACGCAGCTTGTTGGAAAATATGCAAATTGTCTAAAAATAGAATTTAAATCATTCAGTCAAAAAACTTTGTATTTATTTATTAGATCTACATAGGTCAAACAATGTGAATGTTGCAATTTTATGCATTTTCGTAGACCATGTGTACCCAACACATCAATTTATTTTCAACACATGTGTCCCCGTAATTTTCAAGGGCGATTTATTTATTTTTTTATCAAGGACAATTTATATTTTGTATCAAACTATGATCATTAGCACAAACTATAATCTTTGTAACAGTACAAGTGTTTAAATGTCAATGACACTGCAATCAACAGGTGTGTTGGTCAGTAATAGATCAAACGAACACACTGGTAATAAACTTCGCGGTGTTTTGGGTATTTTCCTTTTCTGGGCAACTATAATGACACCATAATTCGAGTTTTTCCTCCAGGTTTACACCGATGAATTTATGGTAAATATAGGCGTTTGGCAGTGTCTCACTGTTTTATTACTTGGTGATGGAAGGGAGGGAACCTTTTCGCGTTGAGCTAACTGCACTCACTTCAAATGTACACTTGTTCAACTTTCCTGTGTCAACATGCTGAAGTCATATCATGAGCTTTGGCAACTGATGTCTCGCATCTGATATTTATGCTGATTGTATTAATAAAGCAATTGATTTCAATGAAAACTTAAAGAATGTTAAATTCAGAATTGAATCAAAAGTTAAGAAAAAAGTTACCAGGTACAACGAAACTATGTGCATTCAGCATGCTCATGCAATCAATGGTATTCAATAAATCCGTGTAAAACATCCATATTCCATGGCTTTCTGCAAATACTTTTTGAGCATTTTCTAAAATCACACTTTTACAAAGTACCTCAATTTTTAGCTCATCTGACCCAAAGGGTCAAGTGAGCCTTCCTCATCACTTGGCGTCCGTTGTCGTCCGTTAACTTTTTACATTTTGAACTTCTTCTAGAGAACCACTGAATGGAATGAAACCAAACATGGTATGAATGTTCCTTATGAGGTGCTGACCAAGTGTTGTTACTTTGTTGTCAATCCGTCATCCAAAATGGCCACCAGCGGGAGACTTAGTTTAACATACATGTAGGACCCTATGGGAAATACATGCAAAGTACTTTTTTATGTAAATCCAATCAAATGTTTCACTTTTGATTCTAAGAAATTCGTTATTAAGTTAATATACTTTGGTGCCGATCAGTCAACAAACATGGCTGCCAGATGCGGACTTAGTTTAACATTGGACCCTATGGGAAATACATGTAAAGTACATTTATATCAGAACCGTTAAACATGTTGAACCGAATGTAATCAAACTTTACACAGTTGATTCTTAGAAAGATGTTATTAAGTTAATATACTTTGGTGCCGATCAGTCAACAAACATGGCTGCCAGACGCGGACTTAGTTTAACATTGGACCCTATGGGAAATACATGTAAAGTACATTTATATCAGAACAGTTGAACGGAATGTAATCAAACTTTACACAATTGATTCTTAGAAAGACGTTATTAAGTTAATATACTTTGGTGCTGATATGTCAACAAACATGGCTGCCAGGCGCAGACTTAGTTTTAACATTGGACCCTTTGGGAAATACATGCAAAGTACATTTCTTTCAGAACAGTTGAACCAAATGTTATCAAGTTAGTATACTATGGTGCCTGCCAGGCACAGACTTAGTTTAACATTGGACATACATTACATACAAAGTACATTTATTTCTGAACCGTTGAACCAAATATAATCAAACTTTACACAATTAATTCTAAGAAGGACCTAATTATCAAGTTGATATACTTTTGTGCCGATCGGTCAACAGACATTGTTGCCAGACGCGGACTTAGTTTAACATTGGACCCTATGGAAATACATGCAAAGTACATTTTTTTGCTCACCTGACCCAAACTTTGGGTCAAGTGAGCTTTCCTCATCACTTGGCGTCCGTCGTCCGTTAACTTTTTACATTTTGAACTTCTTCTAGAGAACCACTGAATGGAATGAAACCAAACATGGCATGAATGTTCCTTATGAGGTGCTGACCAAGTGTTGTTACTCTGTTGTTGATCCGTCATTCAAAATGGCCGCCAGCGGGGGACTTAGTTTAACATAGGACCCTATGGGAAATACATACAAATATCTTCTTCTAGAGAACCACTGAACGGATTAAAACCAAACATGGTATGAATGTTCCTTATAAGGTGCTGACCATGTGTTGTTACTTTGTTGCTGATCAGTCATCCGAAATGGCCACCAGCTGGAGACTTAGTTTAACATAGGACCCTATGGGAAATGCATACAAATATCTTCTTCTAGAGAACCACTGAATGGAATGATCCCAAACATGGCATGAATGTTCTTTATGAGGTGCTGACCAAGTGTTGTTACTTTGTTGTTGATCCTTCATCAGAGATGGCCGCCAGCGGGGGACTTAGTTTAACATAGGACCCTATGGGTAATACATACACATATCTTCTTTTAGAGAACCGCTTAATGGATTGAAACCAAACATGGTATGAATGTTCCTTATGAGATGCTGTCCAAGTATTGTTACTTTGTTGCCGATCCATCATCCAAGATGGCCGCCAGTGGGGGACTTAGTTTAACATAGGACCCTATGGGAAATACATACAAATATCTTCTCCTAGAGAACCATTGAGTGGATTGAAACCAAACTTGGTATGAATGTTCATTTCATGTTATAAGTGGAACCCATGCCCAAAATTTGTTGAAAGGGGCCCTCATAAGGGGCTCAGATGTTGCACGGAGGTCTAAAAAAGTTCTGAAACTTAATGGCCGAACTTTAGCAGAATATTTTGACGATATTATTGGATCTATATGGACAGGTTTTAACAGGGGTGTATCCAGGTGAGCGATACAGGCTCCTGGGAGCCTCTTGTTTTAATAAAAATTGAACCAAATGTAATCAAACTTTACACAACAGATTCTTAGAAAGACTTTATCAATTGAACTGTTTGAATAAATCTCCTGTTTCACATTTTGTTAAATACAGGTGAGAGATTTAGGCAACTGTGAGCCTCTAGTTTATTTTTTATTGGATTATAAGGCCACGGTTTTTTAATTTGTTGGTTTACGTATTTTCCCCATGAAAAAGTCAGGTCGGTCGGTCGGGGAAAAAAAAAAAATTTCTTTCAACACAGAAAAAAAAAATGCAAAATAAATATACATTTCACCTTTCTTACAAAATGTTTTGTATGATATTTTGTCATCATTTCAAATTTTAGTTCGATGAAATATTCTTGCTCAGCTGTCCTAAATATCGCATGACATTGTCTAATGATTTGCCGTAAAAAAAGGGGGTGTTCACAGACAAAGACGAAATTAAATCGTCTTTTCACAAACAAGAAAAACAAATTCGCGTAGCTCTTAATCAATTCCAGAAAACTTGGTGAGTAATGATCTTCAAAAACGAAAACTGATAAAGAAAAAAATGTAAAAAACGTCGTACGAAAATAAGTTCAACACACGTGTCAAAAACGTAATAGACTCGTCCACGGAAAAATTGAGAATATAGGGTTAATCTAGTGTCATGCATCCCCGTTTTTAATCCAAATGGACGATATTTTTTTTATTATCCATGAAACAAGAAAATTCTAAATGACTTGTTGATATTCAGAACTTTTACTTCCAAGGTGCTTTCCACCTGTCCACATTTGGACAAGTCTATTTCTATGAGATTATGCATCTTACAGACTGATTAGACAAATAAGGGAAACGAAATTATTGTGTAATGGGTTTTAAACACAAATTTCGTTCCGCAAAATTATTTGGGTAAACGACATTTCAAGGTCAGTAATAATTGATTTGTCTATTTTTAGAAACGTAAACTGGAAGTTTTATTTTTTCACAACAGAGAGTGTTATCAATTTTGTTAGTGATTCATGCATTTCATTTCATAAAAAAAGAAAAATTTAATTATTTTTCAGAGATAATGTATTTGTTTGGGTCTTGGGAATAAAAAAGCATGAAAAGTCAATTTTATTTTTATACTAGGAATCGGCAAAATCGGGTCGGCGGATCCGTAAACCAACAAATTAAAAAATCCTGGCCTAATGAGACTCATTTCTTTGGATTCCATATAACTCGAGCTTCTGGTAGAGTGTTGATGGATTTTATGTAGCTCTTACTCTTATAAGGTGTCAAAGGGGGCCATGATCGCAAGTTTACTAAGTACAAATGTACCTCATGTTTAAGCTCACAGTGAGCTATAGTCGTCACTTTGCGTCCGTGGGAGTCGTTGTTGCCGTAAAACATCTCCTCCTAGACAGCTGGGCCAATTGAAACCAAACTTGGCAGGAATATTCTTTGCTATGAAGACATGAAAGTTTGCTCATTTAAACCTGATTAGAAAATCATGGCCTAAAATGCAGTTTTATTGGTAGATTACATTTTGATCAAGTCCCCTGAAACATGGCTGCTAGCGCAGAACATACATGTAGTTTAACTTTGTCCCCTATGGGAAAACATGTTAATCATCAACTCCTCTGAAAGTACTAAAGAAAATTGAACCAAACTTGGCAGAATTGATGTATGGAAGGTCTTGTACAAACATTACCAATTTTGTTCCGATCTATCAAAAACATGACTGCCAGCGTAGAACATAGTTTTAACATTGGAACCTATGGGGAAAAAAACATTTGAGTGATATTTGGTTATCTAACAGTTTACCAGGTGATTTGCTACAGACTTCAGGGGGCCTCTGGTTATATATTTGATGTAGCTATAGGACTAACATTATATTGCGTCCACACTCACTTTAAATGTACACTTATTTAACTTTAATGTGTCAACATGCCGCAGTCATATCCTGGGCAGCAACCAAGCCCTTCATTTAAATTCCTGATGATTATTAGAAGGGTTTATTTCAGTATAAGGAGTCATCCCAACCCACTCATTATAGCGAACTTTGATAAGTTCTAAATCAGTTGAGATTCCCACACGAAAACCATACATTTTTCATTCCTCTTTGCAAGACAGCTCATTTAAGAGTATGTCTAGGTCCCTGGAGTTGTTCCCAATAATCTTTGTTATCTACATATTTGTTTTGAGATCCCCAAAAAAACAAAATGACTTTACATTGCTGATGATGGTAAGGCAATATTTCAGTGCGGATTTTGATCCTGGGGTGTTATCCCCACCCCGATAGGGGAATGAAGCAGAGACACATGTTTTAGTCCTCTTAAAGAGGACCTCCTAGTTTGTATTTTGTTCATAAACATACCAAGTTATTGCATTCAAAATTGCTCTGCTGATGTGAAATCTATGAGGATGTGTTGAGTTGAGAGTTAAAGGCTGCTTACCATAAAAAATTATGTTAATTAAGTATGTACATATGAATAACACTAACATTGTTTTAAAGATTAAATTCACTTATCAACCAAATAATAGTAAGTTAAAAGTGGGTTATGTGCAAAACCATGTTATTAAAAAATGTGAAATATTTCTCTCTTCTTTTTTTTTTGAAGGTAACAAAGCAGTTTGGCATGGAAATGCAGATATTGTGGTTAGACATAGTATTGTGGAAGTTAATACAACAGAAGAAGATACTGGTGCATGTGGTGATGAAACGTACCCGGAGGAGAAAGACCTGGCAGAAGGGAGTGGTGAACTAGGACAAATGAGCTTAAATGAAAGTGATTTGGAGGGGCATGAAGATGAGTGCTCCACGTCAGTTTTAGGGCATGGTTGGTCAAGCATTATTGAGGTCAAGCTTCAAACAGCACCAAAGAAAAAAATGCCGTCTCAAGTTCTTGCTCAGACAATAGTCAATGCATTCTGTAATGCTAAAAAGAACAATTCTTTATCAAATTTATTCATTCCATCATTTTTAGTAAAAGGATCAGAAGTTTCCTTTCATATGTACAATTGTGATCAGGACAAATTGCTGACTAGTGAACCGCAAATGTTATGCAGAGAAGATGATGTAGATGTATATAAATTAAATATTAATACTATTTTATACATTTGGATAGCATTGCATTTTGACATATTTGACTCAAAAGTTGAAGAGAAATTACAGGAAAATTTTCCCTGTTCCAACTTCAAAGCCATTGTGGGTAGTAAATATCAAATATATAAAGAAAAAATGACACGCCCTTTGCATATTTGTGATAACATGACAGTACAATCTAAACAATTTACGATAGACCCATTCTTAATAGTGCCAAGCCGATTTGTTGAGGAATATAAGGAGCTTACAAAGGATTTAGTAGCTCAATTCGAAAGTGATGGTGATTAAATTCTAGATAGGGAGATGCAGTTACAAATCATACCGGGTTTACATTTTCCACTTACAGAGCACATAAATTTGCCAAGGTCTAATTCCTCGGTGAAGGACGTTTTTAACTAGAAATTCACCAATGTGAACCAAGTTTGATCACAACAGTCCTTAGATGAGTTCCTTTCATTATTATGAAATAATGACATACTAGTAATTAAAATTATGTCCTGTAATCTGCGGCCAATCCGAGATTACCACCGGCAGGGAAGATACTTTTACATAGGTGTCTTAATTGAACTGTCGAAGAGCCATGCTCCAAGTGAGCGATAAAGGCTCTCGTGAGCCTCTTGTTCAAAACTGTCAAGTATTCAATACTGAATGTTTGCGTGAACAACGTGCATGATGTTGGTTTTTTTATTGTTTTTTTTACTGATCGCAGATTTAGCGAAAATGTCCATGTTTAAAGTATGCCACGCCACTAAGTGGCATTTCGTTCAAACATATTCAGTAACTAGACGTCCTTTCGAAAGTTCTTTGCCTGGAAAAGAATTTCTTCATTTTCAAATTTCTTCGTCCTGCATTTCATCAAAATCTTTCAATGTCGGTTATTTTTATATGTTTTTGAGTCTTTTTTCTGTTGTAGAGTAGAAAATGAAGAAAACATATTCAAAGCTATACAATTTGATAATATACAAAAGTTTTAAAATATATTGCATCAAGGTATATGTGTCAAAAGTGCTGTTTACTTGATTGTCTGCTTTTCTTATTATATACAATCTTTGATGCAGGAGTAAGCTTCTCCCTTTTGTTGTGATAATAAACCAAATGATTAAATTCGGTTCGAGGATATCTATATATTTATAATGCAATGTTAACTTTGTCAACACATGCAAAATATACGCCTTCTGTTTTATTTGTATAATTGGTGTCTTTTTTTCCTCATTTTTGGGGCGATTAAACAAAATCTAAAAAGGCGATAAAATCTGAGGTTAACGAGAAAGAAGAACTTCAAGTGTATTCAATAATTGAGAAGCTTATCATTAGATTGAACTTTGGACAAGATGGTGGATCAATTTCAATTACCATCACGCCCCAGTCAAAACTACCAGGAGTTTATTTTTGTTGAATAGTGTAAATAGTTATGTAAACCTTTTTGGTAGAATTAGATGTTGATGTATCCGCATGTAATCGTCGTTTCACTCTAGGTATTTTTTAAGTAATTTGCAGAGTGATGATACTATAGAAAGGTGTAGAGATCGTAAAGCTGGTCTTCTTATACCCATAATTAAAAAGTTCGAACTTGAGCCAAATTTTGTAAGCATAGTTACTTTTACCAAGAAAAATAATTAAGAAAAATTGTGAATGGCTTCATTCTCTATATATGATCCCATTTATCGGTCCATAATACACAAGTTTTATATGTTTGGCTACTTTGGACTTACAAAGCCACCTGGATAATTAAGTCATGATGAGTTTTTAAGCTCAGGTGAGCTTTTCTCATCACTTGTCGTCCGTCGTCGTCCGTCGTCCATCGTCAACTTTAAAAAAAAATCTTCTCCTCTGAAACGGCTAAGCAGATTGGATTGAAACTTCATAGGAATGATGTATGACATTTTCTCTACAAACGATACTCATTTTATATTGATCCGATGAAAAACATGGCCGCTGTTGCTAAAAATAGAACATAGGGTTAAAAATGCTGTTTTTGGCAAATAACTCGAAAACCGTTACAGATATCGAAAATTAGACAGGGTAAAAATGACCAGCATGGCAATATCTACCTACCCTGCAAATTTCAAGAAAATCTGAAAATCCATCTTAGAGTTATTATTCTTTGTCTTTTATTTCCAAAACTATGATAGACAGAGGTTAAGTTTAAGTTTACCTGTCTTGGAGTTATTGCCCTTTTTTTATCAAATTTTTCTTGTAAACGTATTCAAAGATCTTTTCCCTTGAAACGGCCTGGCCATTTGAAACTAAACTTGGTCACAATAGTCCTTAGGTGGTCCCCTTTAAGAAGTATAGCCAACATGTCTGCACCTAATCCAAGATCCCCACCAGCGGGGAACAAAGTTTAACATTGGATCCCAAGGGGAAATGCATTCAAAGATCTTCTCTTTTGAAACTATTGTGCAATTAGAACCAAAGTTGGTGATTGGTCCTTGGATTGTTTTCATGAAAAGTTATATCTGACACGTCCGCACCCCATCCAAGATGGCTGCCAGCGGGGAAAATAGTTTAACATTGAACCCTATGGGGAAATGCATTCAAAGATTTTCTCTTCTGAAACTACTACCAGTTGGAACGAAACTTGATCAAAATAGTCCTTTGATGGTCCCCTTTAAAAATTGTATCTGACAGTCCCACACTCGATCAAAAATGGCCGCCAGCAGTGAACATAGTTTAACATTGGACCCTATGGAGAAATGCATTCAAATGTCTTCTCTTCTGAAACTACCATACCAATTGAAACCAATTTGTTTACATTTGGTAGCCAAGTGGCTACCAGAATAAAAAGACTAATTTTTAGGCCTGCCTTCAGAAGGTGAGCGATACAGGCTCATGAGAGCCTCTTGTTTAGATTATTGCATGAACTCAAAACATGTCATGACCATTATTTAGTTTACACCTTGCCAAACTGTATTTGTTTTCAATGTACACAATATCGCAAAGAACGATAAAACCAATTGTATGATTGTACATATCCAACACCTCATTATGGTTGCATTCCCAATAGTCCTTTCCGTCACCTACCAAGAAGTGTAAGGGCAAATGCATCAATGAATGGTAGGTCAGGTTGACTGATTTCATTATGTTTAATCAAAGATGTTAAGGCCAATTTTTAATTCCTGTTTAACGAGGTGAGCATCCCGAATTTTTCCAAACTCAAATAAAAAAATGGAAGTGAGCAAATTGAATTTATTTTTATTTTTTCTTCTGACTGGAAAACTGTTCTCTCTGACAAATTAATGTATTGTATCATATCTTGAATATAAGTTTACTATAAGGGTATTTGAAGGTATAAATACATATATATTATATTCGCACCACAAAATGATAACAAAAATCCTTTAAACGTCATATTATATAATTTCGATTGAAGAATGAATTATCACAAATTTGGAAAAAACAAATTGGTTGAGCATCACAACTGTTATTTTCATTTAGGGTCTCGACTCCACTGAAATATCACTTTAATTTTTATTTGTATTGCGTCCCTCGACCCTAAAAATTTGCAAAAAATCTTATTAAACAAGTAATTAAAAAACTCTGGCCTAACTTGTGTTTTACTGGCTTTTGATATATTTTAGATTAAAAAAAATATCATCATCATTTTTTTGGATTTTCTTTGAGTTTGTTAATAAAAATCTTATCCCCCTTATAATGTTGGTTTTTGTTGTTAACACAAATGTTTACAATATACAGGTTAATTTGTCATACATTTTGTTATTATTACGAGAAATTACTTTTTTTAATTGTGCATTGCCTTCTGTTTTATTTGGATAACTGGTGTCCTTTTTTCTCTTTTTGGGGCGGGTAAGATTAAACAAAATCTTAAAATGCGATATAATCTGAGGGTAAAGAGAAAGAAGGACTTCAAGTGTATTCAATAATGGAGAAGCTCATCATTAGATTGAACTTTGGACAAGATGGTGGATCAATTTCGATTACCATCACGCCCCAGTCCAAAATCAATTTAACAACTACCAGGAGTTTATTTTTGTTGAATAGGTAGAATTAGATGTTGATGTATCCGCATGTAATCGTCGTTTCACTCTAGGTATTTTTTAAGTAATTTGCAGAGTGATGATACTATAGAAAGGTGTAGAGATCGTAAAGCTGGTCTTCTTATACCCATAATTAAAAAGTTCGAACTTGAGCCAAATTTTGTAAGCATAGTTACTTTTACCAAGAAAAATAATTAAGAAAAATTGTGAATGGCTTCATTCTCTATATATGATCCCATTTATCGGTCCATAATACACAAGTTTTATATGTTTGGCTACTTTGGACTTACAAAGCCACCTGGATAATTAAGTCATGATGAGTTTTTAAGCTCAGGTGAGCTTTTCTCATCACTTGTCGTCCGTCGTCGTCCGTCGTCCATCGTCAACTTTAAAAAAAAATCTTCTCCTCTGAAACGGCTAAGCAGATTGGATTGAAACTTCATAGGAATGATGTATGACATTTTCTCTACAAACGATACTCATTTTATATTGATCCGATGAAAAACATGGCCGCTGTTGCTAAAAATAGAACATAGGGTTAAAAATGCTGTTTTTGGCAAATAACTCGAAAACCGTTACAGATATCGAAAATTAGACAGGGTAAAAATGATCAGCATGGCAATATCTACCTACCCTGCAAATTTCAAGAAAATCTGAAAATCCATCTTAGAGTTATTATTCTTTGTCTTTTATTTCCAAAACTATGATAGACAGAGGTTAAGTTTAAAACAGTCTCCGGGACAAGTTTGCAATTCCGCTGAGTGCAAAAGTTGTCACCTTAATTTTTGGAGTTAAGTCAAAACAAAGTTGATAACTTGGTTGGTATTGGTTCCCTGATATTTGTCCTAAAATTTTTTGGATCTAGCACCACTGTTGAAAAAGTTATGCCCCTTTTTTCAACAATTTCCTCAGAGGAAAAGTACTTTTCCTCAAGGGAAATCAAATTTCCCTGAAGGAAAAAGATTTTTCCTCAAGGGAAATTGTTTTTTCCTCAAGGGAAAAAGATTTCCCTTAGGGAATTTGCTGCATAATTATTTCCTTTGAGGAAATTCTATTTCCTTAGAGGAAATTCTTTTTCCTTAGAGGAAATTCTTTTTCCTTCGAGGAAATTTGCAGCTTCAAATTTTCCTTGGAGGAAATACTTTTTCCTGTGAGGAAATTTGTTGCTTCAAATTTTCCTTGGAGGAAATTTTTGACAAACACTTTTCCTTGGAGGAAAATTCAAGACAACAAATTTCCTCTAGGGAAATCATTGTTCTTCAAATTTCCTCTAAGGAAATTTCTGAAGATCAAATTTCCCTTAAGGAAATGTTTTCCCTTATTTTTACTTGTTGAACATTTCTTCACTACACCATGTATACAAACAGTATGAATATAATAATAACAAGACTGTATAATTGATGCAAATGATATTTAAAACTTTAATAAATGTTTGACTCAACATTTTAATGACATTGAAAATAATACAGTCTGACTGTTTAGTTCTAGGTATTGTTTATACTTTTTTTATAAATTTAACTTTGATTTATAATTTTTTTTGGAGCAAATGCTTCTATTTTCTTTGTAATTGTTTCAATGCGATACATTAATAAGCAACCAATTTGAATGTCATACCATTTGTGGTGTTCTAAAGAATTTGTTTATATATTTGCAGATTAAATAATAAAATAAACACTTTTCGTGTTATTTTAAATTAGAATTTCTTCTGTTTCAGCTTGTGTACAGTTATTCAATCCACTACGTAAGAATTCAGTGAATACATTATTCCATTCACTAAACAATTCCCTTCAATTCTAAGAGAAATCATTTTTGCAAATTGTTCTTCAATGATCTTCTTCTGTATATTTGATATGAGGGAGCGATGTAAATGAGTGGATAAAACTGGTGTTCCTTTTTTCAACAACAAAATAGTATTTGTTTAGCATTCTCCTTTCTTTTGATTAAGATATGTTGTTGCTTTTATGCAATAGTGTTTTTGTGTATCTATGATAGAACTCCATTTTGTTTATGGTCATTATCATGTGATAATGTTGAAATTTCCTATTTCTTTTTTGCAGGAAAGCACACATTCCATTTCAAATTAATCCAATTATGCACTATGTAAATAAATTTCAACTATAAGTTTCCTCTTCAGTAATGACCTATTGATCATGAAAACCAAGATGTCTGATCACCTACAAATACACAAAATAAACAAATAAAATGTTATAAATGGAGAGACAAACAGCAATAAATGTTTTTCATGTGTATCTTTCCTTATTAAAATACATTAAGTAAACTTGAACTCGAGAAAAATAAATAACTGCGATGTAGACTAGAAAGTATAAAATGCCAAATAAAGTATTCACGAAAAATTAGTTGATTTACAGAAGTCAAGTCCCTGTTTGCAGGAAATTTACATCATTGGTTGTCTGGTGGAGAGTTGTCTTATTGGCAATCATACCACATCTTATTTTTATATAACCTTGCCATATTCCTAAGTCCAAAGTTCAGAGCCTGTAGCTTTTGTCAGTTTAGTCTGACACTAAAATTTAGTGGTTGTTGTTGTTGTTGTTTCATACCGGTCATATTTATTTTTTGTAATTTATTTTGTTATAAACTAGGCAATTACCATGATTAGTTTTACAGTTTGGATTGTTTCAATGTTTCATCTTTAGGTCTTTTATAGCTGCCTACTTTGACTATAGTATAGGGTATGGATTTTCTCATTATTGAAGGTCGTAACAGGGCTACAATTGCTTTCTCAAAGCCATGATAGTTTTCATATTTAATATACCACATCTTTTAATTTTTATAGTAATCATGATACTAGTAATCATCTTTCAAGTTCAATAACTTTTTTAAAATTAAAAGGTGCCTTACCATTTAGGTTTAGTTGGCTTCTGCAAATTTTACATTGCCTATCATTTCTGCTGTATATAATTTCTCTGTATCTTCTATAGTTCTTGTCCTATACATAAAAGAGTAAAAGTTGAATGACATCTTGCATCAATATTTTTTTCTGTTTAATGTACATTATGTATATTAATGTGTGTTTAATAAAAATCTAAACCATGAGTGCTTGATAAGCTTCTTGCCCTTATAGCTGGTCTTTAAGCTTTAAATGAATTTTAATGATAGACTAAAAAACTATGAGCACTGTGCAAATAAGACCCCTGCCCTCCAAAAAAAACAAAACATGCACAAACAGTGGTATTTATTGACATAAAACATGTATATAATTTGGCTCCATTTATAGATATATATCTCAAGTGACTATAAGTTTAAGGCTGTGATTTTTTTAACAAATCCATAAATTTCTAAAACCTTTCAAAGTTTTTGAAAATGGACAATTTTAAAATAACTTTGCAACATTTAAAGTTCCTTAACTCTGCATCTTATAAAAAAATATACATGATAAATAGGGAATGATACTCCAGCTTGCATATTATTCAAAGTTTTAAAGGAACATAACTGAAGAACGGTAAAAGTTTTACTACCAAAATTTGAAATTTGATCTGATTAAAATTGTGATAAAAAGTATTTTTTTAAAGTTTAATAAAATTTGGTTGAGGGAAACTTAAGTTAGAAGGCCGAAACATTTTTTTCCATTTTTAAAGAACATAACTATAGAATTTAGTAAAAGAGACACTACCAAAATTCAAACTTGATCTGTATTTTGTGATGATAAGCATTGTGTATTGATTTCATAACATTTGGTTGAGACAAACTAAATTTTAGAGAACAGGAAACCAAAAATTCAGCATATTTTCCCCATTTCTAAAGGGGCATAACTCTGATACTCTAGTACAGTAACACTGACATTACCAAAATTCAAACTTGATATGAGAATTGTGATAACAAGCTTTTGTAAAAGTTTAATTGAATTTGGTTGAGGCAAACTAAAGTACTGTAAGAGAACAAAAAACAACTTTGGGACATACGGACAAACGATCTGACAAGTGTTAAACATTATGCCCCCTCCACTTTGGGTCATAACAATAAAAAGGGAGTTTGTCAAGATATAAAAACAATTCACCAAAGTTTCATAAAAATTTGTGAAAGCATTCTTGAGACTATCCTAATCCCAAGTCATGATAGTACAATGACATAAATCAGATTTTTTTTTAAATTAAAAGGAAAATTATCATGTTTATGTTATACAAAAATAATTCACCAAGTTTCATGAAAATTGCTCAAAGCATTATTAATAGTATACGTACTGGAAAAATCCCCGCTTTTATGAATAAAATCCCTAACTTTAAATTAAAAATTTAAAATCCCTAAAAATTAAAAAGGAGCTTAATTATCATGATTATATCAATAGATAATTCACCAAAGTATTATGAAAATTTTATGATTAATGTATTCTAATTCCAAGACTATCTAAGACATGGTTTGTTTGAATTAAAAAAGTTGGAATAAAGTACCTGCTAGAATTCAGGAGAATTAGACCAAATCAGGCTATCTTCTAGATTATCAGACAATTGACTACATAGAAAAGGAATTTTCTTTTTTCTTTTTTCTTATTTAGCTATTTGTTATCTCTGTCCTTAATATATACTGAACTAAGCCATTTTTTCACATATTTTTTTTGTTTTTTCTCTCTTGTGACTTGTTATTTAACATAACAAAAAAAACCAAAGGCAATGAAAGAGAAACTGACAATGCCAAGGCAAAACATAAGATGCAGAAAAGAAAAACAAAACAAAACACTAAACAACACCAACATCACCAAAAAACTAGTGTTGAATTCATGTGCTCAGTCAGTCAGTGAGAGTTCGCAGATCCTGACCTACTATATCTATGCTTAAAAACCTAAAAATCATATAGTTCTAAACATATTTTGTAAATTTATACTTGATTAAAATGTTGTCATAAATAGCATAGACACCTCTGAGTTTTGAGAACCACATGTGTTAATTGTGCGAGTATAATCATTGATAATCATGCACAAGATTGACTTTTAAAAGCCTATATATTGAAATTTTCTGAAAATATTGCATGCATTTATTAATATGACCAATTTCAAGAAATGCACAAAGATGTGAGATGATTTATATAATTGTAATTTCAGGAATTTACAGTAAAGGCTTTTATCCTCACTGCATTTTGCACTTTTCCTAATTCAGGAGCCAGAAGTTATGGCCTTTGTGACCTTTGTATGATTTTTATTTTAGTTTCTTTTTTTTATATTGAAGAGTTTAGTATGACGTCCATTATCACTCAACTAGTATACATTTTTGTTTAATGGCAAGCTAAAGCATGCCTCACAGGCACGGATCCAGGGGGGGGGGGGGCTGAAGGTTGGACATGTTGGAACCCCCTTTCTTTATTGGACGATCAATGCATTTGAATGGGGAGTGACATGTAGTTGGACACCCCCCCCCCCCCCCAAAAAAAAAAATTGTCCTGGGTTAGCATGGTTAGGAACCCCTCCTTTATATGACTAGATCCACCCCAGTCTCAGGTTGCGGGATTTTCTCGTTGCAATGAAGACCCATCGGTGACCTATGGCTGTTATCTGCTCTTTGGTCATGTTGTTATCTCTTTGATACATTCCCCATTTCCATTTCCATTTTCTTTTCGGTTGTATTATAAATATTAGAAACGAGTTTGGCGCCTTTACAAAAATATAATTGTCTGTGCTGATAGGGGAGTATGTGTGCATACCAATATTTAAATTTTCTAGGCCTTCTTTTTGAATATTTTGTGCATTTCTTGGTAAAATACTGTCAGACCTCGAGTGCTGTTGTTTTACAAAAACGGTCAAGTAATGTAGGGGAAAGAAACTAACTAAAAAGACCAAAATAAGCCACAACTAATGGGGGTCTCATTGGGGGTTCTGTTCACGGATCCCGCTTAGTTACTACTTATTTTTTTAGATTCTCGCATGATGCCATCCCGCGTACACTATGTAAGTGAACAATTCTGCTATTTTTGTAATTTCCCATGTCCCGCTAAACTTCATTTCGCGTTTTCACGGCACAATAATTTGAGGGAGGATAGGACCTTTATCGGGACTGCGGGATCGGGTGTTTTTAAGCTCTGGATTTCGGGATTGATCATTTCGGAATACGATAATTCTTTTTTCGAATTTCGGGACCTCTGGATTTCGTGTTTTTTAAGCCCGGGATTTCGGGATTTCGTGTTTTAAGCTCGGGATTTCGGGATCAGTACCCCTCCTACCCTCTCTCATAATTTGACTTTCATGTGTCACGTTTACAAAAAATACGCCTCGACAATCCCGAGTCCCGCTCAGACCCCCCTTATAGGTACATAATGAATAGTTTACTATGTAGTCAGTAGTCGGGTCAAATACACATGTATACACTTTTAGACGACCTTAGATTCATTTCACAGCGAAAATACTCATTTATATTGAACATTTTAGATCACTTTACATTTAGATTTTATAACTTTTAAAATAAAGACCATATAGATTTAAGATCATTTAATCGAAAGATTATAATTTGTCAATGCGCAACTGTAACCAGGTACTGAATTTTTTTTTTGCATGCGTTAAGTTAAAAGTGCCGGGAATAGAAAAGCAAGTTAAACTTCTCATCTGGACTTTTTAATAAGTCTGTATACCGGACCTCTTCTCTATTTTGGGATTGAAAAAAAATCTAAAGTTAAAAATGCGGTTTTGAGCCTATATCTTCTTTTTAATTTGGTAACACGTTAAGCCATTAGTGACACTAATATGGTATATTACCAATAATAAGGCCATATATTTCGGTGTGTAGAAATACCGCAAAAGACTTCTTAGTGCACTAAGAAGAAAGTTTTTGCATTAAGGACACTAAAACGATGTTTTAAGATCACAGCGAACATGAATATAAGAGGATATGATTAAATACCTCAAATCTATAAAGTTAGGTATCAATAGATTTTGTAATTTTGAAGTTAAATGACTTTTTAATCAACGCCTGCCACTCGCCACGTCACCAACGGTTTATTGCAGATTCCCGAATCATCATGTTCAATCAACCTAATCCAATAAACAATTGTCTTTTGATCGTTACTTAATGATTAATCAATGGTTGTTAACCTAACGGTTTAGCGTGGTATAAATTCAAGTTTACGAAAGAAAAATAAAAAATAAATTTTGTGTTTTAAAACTTTGTCTTTGTTATATATATTTAGTTTTTAAGGAAATTGCTATGCAAGCTTTTTTTTTATTTAAAGAACCCTATTTTGAGATAAAAATTGAGAAACAAATGCTTTTGATATTTCATTTCCTTACTAACAACACAAGAGTTTACATACTATCATTATTCCTTGAAAGACATTTGAGAGTATGTGGTGTCCATGGGGTTCTTCAAAATCCGATTACAGAAGTAACATATAGAAAAACTCCAAGAGGTAAAATTATATTACGTTTTAAAAAGAGAATTATAGAATAAATCATAACTGTCTTCTATGAACGATAACTTTAAACTGGTGTCAATGCTTTTTTTTTTAACAATTCATCTTTATTTCAACAATTGAAGATGAATACCATTTTATTTTATAATGTAATAAGCACTATGGGCAGGCGCGGATCCAGAGCTTGAAGTGGGGGTTTGGGGGAGGGGTTATGTGAGAAATGTTTTTAAACACTAGAGAAGTTTTCATGTTATACCAAACCATATGTTTTTCAATAAATGGCACACTTTTTGTTCATCCGGCATATGGTTACTCTAAATAAAATTTTAAGTATTAATTTTATAAGGTTAATTATTTGATTACAGATCGTATCTACCCGTTTTGCAATTGTTGTATCACTCTAAGGGAGGCTAATAAAGATATATATAATAAAATATAGAGATAGCAGCCTTGGATTGTCTTAATTAAATCCTTTGGTCCTCTAATTATCAAGTTACCCTCTGGCCAATGTTATTATGACTTGTGTATATTTAAAGAAGTGTAGCGACAACGTGTCACCCTATTCAGTGCTAGATATTCAAATTATAGTAAAGATAACATTAAAACAAGAAATGGTTAATACAAAAAATATTTTTAAGATTTTCAACCGGGGGTGGGGGGGGGGGGGGGGGGGGGGGGGGGGCTCGCTTTAACCCCCTAAATCGGCTAATGATGTGGGAAAACTAAATTATTTAGTTAACTTAATCATATGACTCTTAAGCCCGTTCTGCCATTATTAAGAAACGCTAAAGAACGGAAATGTATGATTTTAAGATTTGGAAATAAATGAAATTGGTGTCACAAATGGTATGTCTGCTTGTATTTAAAATATTTTATAAATAGATATAATGCTCATATACATAATTATTAACGGTTGTTTTACTTCGCTTATTTATAGCATTTAACAAATAACTTCGTATTCTTATTTTTGGCATCAAATAACAATAATGGAATAACTGAATATATAGGAAGTTCCAATCAATAGACAACGTACAGAACAGAGCAATTCGATATTACTTAGGCGTTCACAGATTTGCACCAATTCTAGCACTGTATGGGGATACTGGATGGATACCAAGTCAGTTTCGGCATTGGGTGAACATTATTCGATACTGGAATAGGCTTTTATCGTTTGAAGACGACCGATTAACGAAAGTGGTGTTCAATATGGATTATGATATTTGCACAAACAATTGGTGTAGTGACACTAAAGATATTTTCACTAAACTTAATATGTTACATTATTACGAAAGTAGAACAATGGTGGATTTAACATCTTTTGAACAAATTGTACGAACTTATTACAGTGATATATGGAGAGAGTCCTTGATAAATAAACCAAAGCTACGATCTTACTTAAACTTTAAAACAAACTTCGAACTAGAGCACTATGTAAAACTAAATCTTACGAAACACGAGCGATCTGTGCTAGCCCAGTTTAGATGCGGATTATTACCGATCAGAATTGAGACTGGTGGATATATTGGGGAACCAGTAGAAAACAGACTATGCCGATTTTGTAATTCTCAAAATGTTGAAAGTGAGCTACATTTTCTTATAAACTGCACATTTTATAATGATATCAGACAAACTGTTTTAGCGAGATATTAATGGTGCCTGACTTTACGCAACTAGATGAGCAGGGAAAATTAACATTTCTAATGGTGAACCATCCAAGGAAAATAGCTAAATACTTAGCAGCGTCACTTTTCCGTAGAAAACAAACAGTTTACTCTAGTTAACATTCTTAAACTTTTTCACAAACATTAGTTGAATAATATATGAACTTTTACAATCGTTAATTCTTAATCTATAATTATCTGTATTTAAATTTAAATTGGCAATTGACACGTGATATTAGAACATTTATATTGAACTAACAGTAAAAGGTGACTTATTGGTCCATTGGGCCGGGTGTATTATATATGTAATTATATTTTGTACAAATGTATGCTGATTGACACATGTCACTATAATAAACAATTTACTTACTTACTTTATATTTTAAAAGACAAGGAAAGTGAATTAAAAAATATATACAACAAAAATAAGCGAAAGGAGATGTGGTACGGCTGTCAATGAAACACCTATCCACAAAAGTTAAAAATGAAGAAGATGTCAGAAATAAACTGGTCATAATTTATTTACAGTCTAAAACATCGAAGGGACTAAACATCAACCTATACATATTTATACTTGTAATGCATTTGTATATAAACATCGAATCAGAAATATGTTCCTTTCCTAAACATGTTTAAAAACATTGCTGTGATAGTTATCAAAAGTACCAGGATTATAATTTAGTACGCCAGACGCGCGTTTCGTCTACACAAGACTCATCAGTAACGCTCAAATCGAAATATTGATAAATGGCATAGTTCTTAACATTAGAAAAATGAATGAAGTATTGGCAACTGGACGTTAAGCAACCAAATATCAATCCTCACTTTTCCGTGAAGTGTTCACAATTATTTGTCTTTTTAAAATTAAAAGGATGAAAAATCCCAAACTGAAAAGAGTTGAAAATACGCTATTAATTTAGAAGTAAAAAAATAGCAGACAGAATAAATACGGCAAAAACAAACAAATGAAAAAAAAAATAGAGAACAATTTGAAATACCATATACATGTTTAATCAGTATACTAGTAGATTATTCACGGGCCAAGGTTGAGCGAACATGAATTGCTATCGATTATACTAAAGGTGACAATCAACTTTTTGAGGCACGTGTCGAGAAAACATTAGAAAAAATATAATTTAAAATTATGAAAGGAGTAGGTCCTTAGTGCACATTTTCGTTCTTAGTGCACTAAGGAGGTCCTTTGCGGTGTTTCTACGGACCCCATATATTTGAAGCTGTTCAAAATTCTGTACATTATAGGTACGTGTATCAGATCGGACAATAATTTTCATATATATAAAAAGAATTACTGTATAAGTTATCTAGTATGAAATATGTCCACTGGACCGACCGTGTAAGTGCTATATATATTATATCATGTATATAGCCAGTCAAAAAGATGTGGTATGATTGCCAATGAGACAACTATCCACAAAAGACCAAAATGACACAAACATTAACAACTATAGGTCACACAAGGTCGTTAAAAACTTCCATTTGTTGTTGTCCACTGAAAATAAGCTCATAAAAACACGAATCCCCGTTTACTCAATTCCACCTTTATTTGTTAATATTTCTTAATCTTTTTCTTTTTGATTTTATCATATCTTTTTTGTGAAATATTTTGTGTGGTCGAACATGAAATTGCCTCCGATGCTACAAAGAAAATTTGTTTAATGTCATCTGTTGCAATATATGCTAAGTACTACACGTGGACAGGATGTTCCCCAGAAAATAAGTTATACACACCCCGATATAACCCCGAGGGTACACGCTACTGTCATATGGAAAATTACTGGGTCACCTGTAAGATGGTAATCAGCCATGCAACTAATTAGGTTACTGACCATGTCACTTCAATTTAAAAAGTTTATCGTTAGATATCAAAATGATAAATTCATTTTAATTAAAAATTTAAGAACTAAAGGATTTATCATTAAAATGAAGTGAAATAATTCAACCAAATCGTATATAGATGATATACATATTTTTTTTTATCTATGCCGGAAAGAATTGAAAAACTGTATTTATAATTTTTGATTTGTTTTATAGAAATCTGTGTAGGTCTCATGAAATGGAACTCACGCAACGCATGCCTAATTAAGATTTATAAATTTATTGAAAAATTTAACAAAAATTTAGTTTTCATATTAAATTAAAGTTACCTTTCCGCGCTGTAATTTATTTGATATGACATGAATCAAGCAATTTTTGTTGAGGGATTTATGGGTTTGTCCATACAACGTATAAAAAAAGAAGTGTATGTTATTAGTATTTCACATGCTTTGTTTTCGCCTTGAAGCTCATTATTCAGAGTGTTTCAGACAAGATGATGAAAATAACGTGCAAGATACTTTTTTCGATCATCGTGAAGAGACAATTTTAATTCCCATTCCCCGATGCACTCTATCCCTGTTGAATTGTATATTTATAATTCCTCGTGCTTTTAATTAGCCCCCCCCCCCCTTTTCGTGGTTACCGTTATGCCAACAAATACCCGGGGCTTGATTTACATGTAAAATCATGGGCGGATCCAGCCATGATAAAGGGGGTTCCAACTACATGTCTCCATTAAATAAGGGGTGTCGTTGCCGCTGGTTTTCTACGGTTACCCCACCCTTTTCATATAATTTAGATTTCAAAAGTGTATACCTTATTCATATATTGTCTAGGTTAAAATGTTATCTTTTCCCATATTGTTTGCGTTTTGATTGGTGTGTAATGCAACAGTGCAATACCTAAGTGTCAAAAGAAAGTTTTTCCCGACCTATTCACATATTTTTAAGGTTCCTATATACAAGGTGATAGGACGTTCGGTTCCGTTGGAATAGGTTACCTTTTCACGCTATGCCTTACAACTTTTCCTGATGCACATGTAACCTATTCCAACGGAACGTCCTATCACCTTGTATATAGGAACTTGAGAGGATTCCCGAGATTATCATTTATGCAATGATTGCTCACAAAATGCTAGGGGAGGCCAACCCCGGATTCCATCCCCTTCGACCCGCCACAGAATACAGATATAATTGATAATTGTTATTTAAAAGTCATATACTATAGCCACTATAGTACTAGAACCGAACACCTGTTTTCGGATATATATATATTCCTATGTCTATATAGCTGAAATAACTGCGAGAAAATGAATAATACACAAGTTTATAATTGTCTCTTCTCTGCTAATTTTAATGTGCATGCAATATTCACTCTGATTTACTTGTGAGACCACCGACACTAATAATAATTACCTACAAAATAATAGGTGCTCCTTTACTGGGAAGAACATTTCGGATCCGATCAATTTATTGGTTCCATTCCCCCATTCTACACTTCTCCTTAGAAAAAATGCCTTGCAATGCGTCATAATTATCTGGACTACATAACTTCGAAAACAGACTACAATCTATTTCACTGGATGAGATTGTGCTCACGGATTTTTTAATGGATTGGTAATTTTTATTTATAGTACAAGTTTACAAAGCAAGATTAATCACATTTTTCACCCGGCCTACAAATCAAATGGCTTACTGACTTACACATACACAAGCTAAAAAAAACATATTCATGGGGGGGGGGGGGGGGGGGGGTTCAGATGGGGGATGCTTGCCTCAGTCATGTTTCTGTGATTCCCTATATAAGGGACTGTGCAATATTTATCTGAGGGTGCCGACCGTGCGAGGGCTGAAAGGCCAGTCAAGGTCGTTAAACACCACCACATATATATCTGAGGGTGGGACCGGTGCAAACATGGACGGGGCACATACTTTTTTCATGCAATTAATGAGCAGGGCGCAAAGTTTTTTGTAACAAACCTTTGGCGGGGCGCACACTTTTTTAAAAACCCTTCGTGTGTGCATAAAAAAATTAAATCAGAGTAGACTATAACAGATTAAAACTATTTGTGATTTCTGTGGAAAAAAGTAACTTGATAGAAAAAGAACAATTGAATCTAAAACAAAATAACCTAATACAGTGCTTCAATATATTTTTGTGTGTTTATGCTTTTAATAATCATTTATAAAAAAAAAATGAAATTCTGATCAAAATTCTGGAAAACTATAAACAATGTTTTGAAAATTAAACATATGACATAACATATGGTAATAAATGCTTAAACATAAAACAACTTCAATTGTATTTTAAATAAATCTTTAACATGACAAAATTAAATTCTTAAACATTAAAAGAATTACAACTTAATCTATGAAAAAGCTGAATTATGTCCCTTGGGAGTATTAATTTCCAACAAAAGTCCTTGCAAACAGTAGAAAATGAAAAATTATGTATGCCTGATATAATTAAAGATATAAACTACAAAATCAAGCACTATTGAAATATTTTCTGCATGAATTGCCAAGAATGTGAACAAATTCTTTACACAGGAGAATATAAATTCTATCTAAATTTGGCCTCAAGTGGGCCTCTTTTTTTCTTAGATGGACAATTTTAACGCTGAAAATGCTTCTAGTATGATTAAATATTGCCTTACTCCATAAACAGTACAAACTTAACCAGAACATTTCCAATTTTAATAGCTAGAGAAATACCCAAGTGATACATTAGGGAATTACACAGCAAAGAAGGCAAATATCTCAGTTAAAAACATTTTGTCGCGTCTTGAATTTCTGTGGAAAAAAGTAACTTGATAGAAAAAGAACAATTGAATCTAAAACAAAATAACCTAATACAGTGCTTCAATATATTTTTGTGTGTTTATGCTTTTAATAATCATTTATAAAAAAAAATGAAATTCTGATCAAAATTCTGGAAAACTATAAACAATGTTTTGAAAATTAAACATATGACATAACATATGGTAATAAATGCTTAAACATAAAACAACTTCAATTGTATTTTAAATAAATCTTTAACATGACAAAATTAAATTCTTAAACATTAAAAGAATTACAACTTAATCTATGAAAAAGCTGAATTATGTCCCTTGGGAGTATTAATTTCCAACAAAAGTCCTTGCAAACAGTAGAAAATGAAAAATTATGTATGCCTGATATAATTAAAGATATAAACTACAAAATCAAGCACTATTGAAATATTTTCTGCATGAATTGCCAAGAATGTGAACAAATTCTTTACACAGGAGAATATAAATTCTATCTAAATTTGGCCTCAAGTGGGCCTCTTTTTTTCTTAGATGGACAATTTTAACGCTGAAAAATTTGTCGCGTCTTGAATTCTGGTGTTTCCAATTGAACTATTTATTGCGAAAGGTGAAAAGAAATACAAAAGAACTATAGTTTGGTGCATTTTATACAATATAGTTAATATTGAACTCCCAGAATAAAGTTTTATATCAGTACCCATCAATTTGACTTATTATGATGAATCAGCACTTTTCTCAACACAGTATTGTTCTCAGTGAATAATTTTTATTCTTTGTGATAAAAATCAAATGTACTTATAAAAAGCTTCAAAATAGTATAAAATAACTGAAGTCTGATGCCCACTATCATTTTACACCAAATTTATGAAATTTTGGAAGTCTTTTCAAATAATTGTCTAGAAAATATTTCAATAGGTTATCAAATTTATTTTGTAAATATACACACTGCAATTATTCATAGATAAATACAAAAAAAATATATTGTACCCTTACATTCAATCACAGCGCTCCTAAGTTGACTTCCTTCAAAAATAAAATCTTTATAATATTGAATTAAATGCATTTGAGTTGAAATATCAACTCTGATATACATGTATTATTGAATGTTGTGCATTTTAGTTAAAAAATATCATGTTTCCATATATGTGTTTCATTTTTTTTCCAGCGGGGCAAGGACTTTTTTTTTCATTAATTGAAGCGGGGCAAGAACTTTTTTTATAATAAATATTGGCGGGGCATACAGTTTTTTTTTTTTTAATATTTGCTGTACACCGGCCCCACCCTCAGATAAATATTGCACAGTCCCTAATCAACAAAATTTTTCACACAAAAAGGGGGGCAGGGATTTCTCCTTAATAAGAAATCTCTATTTTCAGCATAAGCTCATATAAATTTGCCTTTTGAAGAACTGAAATAAATATGAGACGGCTAATGATTTTTCAGATGCTTTACATTAAAATACATCCATGTGACATTCACAATTATATATAGATCCAAATTTAAAAAGCTATTTTTTTCAATATTTAAATAATGTAGGAACAAATCTTGATACATGTATGTAGTTGAAATTGTTAGCTTTAAACATGTTAAACATTCAAAAATGAACACCCAAAGTTTAAACCACGTTTAAACATAAGAATGACCATGTAGTCTTTATTAATGTATGCTATTGCTATGAAACTAGGTCATTGTAGGTAAATTGTCATCTATTCCCTTAAATCTTTGTTCCCAGTCACCCCAAGTTTGATTTAAATTAGTCAAGTATATCTACTCTATTAGGTCTCTAGTTTGGATAGTTAATAACTTGCAAATTACAAATGAATTAAAATCATACTCCTCCCAAATTTATTTCTTTAAATATTATGGATGAAATACATGTAGCAAGTAAGGGATGAAATTAAATTGGATGAAATGTGGCATTTTTTTTTTGATAAAGTAGTATGTCGTCTGATGTTGTCAAACTTAATTATAGACCCTTAAGGGGCGGATCCAGTCATTTTAAAAAGGGGTGGGGTGGGATTCTAACCCAGGACAAAAGGGGAAAGGGGGGGGGTCCAATTACATGTCCCTATTCAAATGCATTGATTATCCAAAAAAAGGGGGGTTCCAATCCCTTGAACCCCCCTCTGGATCTGTGCCTGCCCTTTAAAAATAAAATTATCCTTATTTTGAGTTAAAGCTTATAGATTTTTCTATAATGCTTCTCAGGGGCGGATCCAGCCATTTTAAAAGGGGGGTCCCAACCAAGAGCAAAGAGGGGTTCCAACTATATCTCCCATTCAAATGCATTGCTCGGTAAAAGAAAAGGATTCCAACCCTCAAATCTATGGTCAGGTTGTTGTCTCTTTGACACATTCCCTTTTTCCATTCTCAATTTTATCATGTAGTCGTCGTTGTCCCAGGACATTTAGTTTTCGCTTAATAACTTTAGTACAAGTAATAGAAATCTATGAAATTCAAACACAAGGTTTGTGACCAGAGTTTTGTTCAGAGTTTAGGAATTACATGAATTAGGGGCCAATAGGGGCCAATATTAAACTTTGTTTGATTTTATAGAAAATTGAATTATTGGAGTTCTTTGATATGCCAAATCTAACTGTGTATTTAGATTCCTAGTTTTTTGGTCCTGTTTAAATTGGTCTACCTTAAGGTCCAAAGGGTCCAAAATTAAACTTATTTTGATTTTAACAATATTTAAATCCTTGGTGTTCAGATCAATATGCTGAATCTGAATATTTACTTAGATTTTTTTATTATGGGCCCAAATTCAAGTTGATCCAAATCGGGGTCCAAAATTTTACTTTGTTTGATTTCAACAAAAATTGATTATATGGGGCTCTTTGATATGCTGAATCTAACCATTCATTAAGATTTTTGATATTTTGACCCATTATCAAATTGGTCCACATTGAGTTCTAAAAGGTCCAAAATTTAACTTTATTTGATTTCACCAAAAAATGAATTATTGGGGTTCTTTGATCATGTTGATATGCTGCATCTAACCATGTATTGAGATTTTGAATATTGGACCATTTTAGAGGTTAATTGTCAATTTAAAATTTTTAAGTACTTGGACCGCATTCATTCTGTGTCAGAAACCTATGCTGCATCAACTATTGAATCACAATGCAAATTTAAAATTCAGAGTTGTATTGAGCTTGAATGTTGTGTCCATACTTGCCCCAACTGTTCTGGGTTCAACCTGTACGTTTGTATCAAGCTGAGCCATGCATAGCATTTTTATCTGATTTATATATTAATTTGAAATTTTGACAAGTGAGACACATACAGATTATACTGTTAACAATATTTCAGAGTTTAACATAGTCAAGCGAAACAAATTTTAGAAGAATAGTTGAATCATGTCTTTGTTGTCAAATGAAAAATTAGTACGAACACAAAGAAAAAGTATGGGAATGTTTGTTTTTTAAACTATTGACCAGGGTGAAAGTCTTTGAAAGTCATGACTGGCAAAAAGTTTGTGAAATGAAATAGCACAAATATTCCATTCTTTTTAAATATAACTGAATATAAAGAAAAACACAAACTGATGTTTTATAATAGTTTTTACCCTTTTTATGTTTTATAGGACAAGAAATATAGAAAAATGATGAAAAATATAAACAGTTACAATAGAAATGAGCGCAAAACAAGATAAACAGAATACAACAAGGCCTAAATGGTAAGACCACTTCTATATACTGTAAATTCAGATTTTTCAGGGAAGGGACAACTTATTGTGATTACAAAAAAAATCTGCATAAAGATCTATATAGTTACATGATATATATATATATATATATGTTTCTGTTATCAAAATATGATTTCTTATTTTTGCGATACTCACCCAGTCACATTATTAGCATTACTAAAAAGTTTCGATAATTTCTGAATTACAGTAATAAAAGAAATTGCCTTTGAATGATGACTCATGTAAAAATAAGAAAATGTGGTATGGTAAATGAGTGACTTATCCACCAGAGTTCAATGAAGCGGATGCAAGAAATTAAAGGCCAATCATGGGCCTGCCTTCAATAATGAGAAAACACTTCCTTTATAGGTCATCCATTAAAGATCTCAACATATAAAGATTTAAACAATCCAATTTAGTTCAACATGTTCAAAGTCAATAACAATTAATAAAAAAAAATCATGCCTAATATAAAATATTGTTTGTTTCTCCAATCCTGACCGACCCTGCAAAAATGGCCCTACTCATAAAATTTTATTGTCAAAACTAAGCCAAATATTATTTTATTCATTTCTGATTTTCGGGCTTGCCGGATCATCCGATAAATTCAGGCTTTTGGAAAAATAAAATTATTTACCTACCTACCTACCCACACCTGGCTTGTCAGAATAGGGATTAGGGAAACAAACAATATATTAATTTAGACCTCATGTCTGTGAGCACTCAACCTGACCATAATATAGGACAGTGGTTCAAATATTAACACAACATATGAACATTCTATAACAACTATTGCAAGTGGCTCAACTTTAAATATCACTGCAAGGCACTAAACAAAGAATATTAAATCTTGGACACAAAGCACTGAAATAAGAGAACTCATAAGCATGACAAGTAAGAATATCAAATGAAAGTTTCTCAAAATGTTCATTAAAACATGATAAAATAAGCTTATTTATATTGCTGTTTTTTTTCTCCATTTATAACATTTTTTTTTTATTTTGTGTATTTATAGGTCAGATATCTTGGTTTTTATGATCATCAACAGGTCCTGCAGGTCTATACTGAAGAGGAAACTTAATTGTTAATACTTTTCTACATAATGTGCTAATTGGATTATTAATGTGAAATGAACTCAACTGTGTGTTTTTCTGGAAAAAGAAATAGAAAAAATCCTACAAAATTGCTATAAACAAAATGGAGTACTATCAAAGAACACAATTGTGTAAAATGTAACAACCTACATTCATATTAACTGATGGATTATGGAGAAATTAAGAAAAAAAATAGTATCTTTGTCATGTTTGTTGTCGAAATAAACACCTGCTTTATCAATTCATGTACATGGCTCCATCATATCAAATATACAAAGAAGATGTTTGAAGAACATACGTTGCCAAAATTTATTCAACCAATTGAAGGAAGATGTCTTGTGGATTGAATTATTTATGCACTGAACTGTTATGTAGGGGGTCGAATACACAGAAGCTGAAACAGAAGACAAGTTAATTTGACATGAAAAGTGTTTATTTTATTTAATATGCAAATATGAGCACAATATTAATAACATCATAAATGGTATGATATTCATAGCATTTTGCTTATTATTGTATTGTCTTAAACATGCTATACAGTCAGCCTTTTGTTTTTGTATGTTTAATACTCACCATGAAAATTTGTATTACAGTATTAAAGTTTTAATTATCTTTTGTATCAATAATTCAGTCTAGGAGAAAATATATTAATACTGTTTGTACTGTTATGAAATTTCCATAGAGGAAAAACATTTCCTTAAGGGAAATTTGATGTTCAAAAATTTCCCTAGAGGAAATTTGAAGATCAATGATTTCCTTAGAGGAAATTTGTTGTCTTGAATTTTCCTCCAAGGAAAAGTGTTTGTCAAAAATTTCCTCACAGGAAAAAGTATTTCCTCCAAGGAAAATTTGAAGCTACAAATTTCCTCACAGGAAAAAGTATTTCCTCCAAGGAAAATTTGAAGCTGCAAATTTCCTCAAAGGAAAAAGAATTTCCTCTAAGGAAATAGAATTTCCTCAAAGGAAATAGAATTTCCTCAAAGGAAATAGAATTTCCTCAAAGGAAATAATTATGCAGCAAATTCCCTAAGGGAAATCTTTTTCCCTTGAGGAAAAAACAATTTCCCTTGAGGAAAAATCTTTTTCCTTCAGGGAAATTTGATTTCCCTTGAGGAAAAGTACTTTTCCTCTGAGGAAATTGTTGAAAAAAGGGGCATAACTTTTTCAACAGTGGTGCTAGATCAAAAAAATTTTAGGACAAATATCAGGGAACCAATACCAACCAAGTTATCAACTTTGTTTTGACTTAACTCCAAAAATTAAGGTGACAACTTTTGCACTCAGCGGAATTGCAAACTTGTCCCGGAGACTGTTTTAAGTTTACCTGTCTTGGAGTTATTGCCCTTTTTTTTATCAAATTTTTCTTGTAAACGTATTCAAAGATCTTTTCCCTTGAAACGGCCTGGCCATTTGAAACTAAACTTGGTCACAATAGTCCTTAGGTGGTCCCCTTTAAGAAGTATAGCCAACATGTCTGCACCTAATCCAAGATCCCCACCAGCGGGGAACAAAGTTTAACATTGGATCCCAAGGGGAAATGCATTCAAAGATCTTCTCTTTTGAAACTATTGTGCAATTAGAACCAAAGTTGGTGATTGGTCCTTGGATTGTTTTCATGAAAAGTTATATCTGACACGTCCGCACCCCATCCAAGATGGCTGCCAGCGGGGAAAATAGTTTAACATTGAACCCTATGGGGAAATGCATTCAAAGATTTTCTCTTCTGAAACTACTACCAGTTGGAACGAAACTTGATCAAAATAGTCCTTTGATGGTCCCCTTTAAAAATTGTATCTGACAGTCCCACACTCGATCAAAAATGGCCGCCAGCAGTGAACATAGTTTAACATTGGACCCTATGGAGAAATGCATTCAAATGTCTTCTCTTCTGAAACTACCATACCAATTGAAACCAATTTGTTTACATTTGGTAGCCAAGTGGCTACCAGAATAAAAAGACTAATTTTTAGGCCTGCCTTCAGAAGGTGAGCGATACAGGCTCATGAGAGCCTCTTGTTTAGATTATTGCATGAACTCAAAACATGTCATGACCATTATTTAGTTTACACCTTGCCAAACTGTATTTGTTTTCAATGTACACAATATCGCAAAGAACGATAAAACCAATTGTATGATTGTACATATCCAACACCTCATTATGGTTGCATTCCCAATAGTCCTTTCCGTCACCTACCAAGAAGTGTAAGGGCAAATGCATCAATGAATGGTAGGTCAGGTTGACTGATTTCATTATGTTTAATCAAAGATGTTAAGGCCAATTTTTAATTCCTGTTTAACGAGGTGAGCATCCCGAATTTTTCCAAACTCAAATAAAAAAATGGAAGTGAGCAAATTGAATTTATTTTTATTTTTTCTTCTGACTGGAAAACTGTTCTCTCTGACAAATTAATGTATTGTATCATATCTTGAATATAAGTTTACTATAAGGGTATTTGAAGGTATAAATACATATATATTATATTCGCACCACAAAATGATAACAAAAATCCTTTAAACGTCATATTATATAATTTCGATTGAAGAATGAATTATCACAAATTTGGAAAAAACAAATTGGTTGAGCATCACAACTGTTATTTTCATTTAGGGTCTCGACTCCACTGAAATATCACTTTAATTTTTATTTGTATTGCGTCCCTCGACCCTAAAAATTTGCAAAAAATCTTATTAAACAAGTAATTAAAAAACTCTGGCCTAACTTGTGTTTTACTGGCTTTTGATATATTTTAGATTAAAAAAAATATCATCATCATTTTTTTGGATTTTCTTTGAGTTTGTTAATAAAAATCTTATCCCCCTTATAATGTTGGTTTTTGTTGTTAACACAAATGTTTACAATATACAGGTTAATTTGTCATACATTTTGTTATTATTACGAGAAATTACTTTTTTTAATTGTGCATTGCCTTCTGTTTTATTTGGATAACTGGTGTCCTTTTTTCTCTTTTTGGGGCGGGTAAGATTAAACAAAATCTTAAAATGCGATATAATCTGAGGGTAAAGAGAAAGAAGGACTTCAAGTGTATTCAATAATGGAGAAGCTCATCATTAGATTGAACTTTGGACAAGATGGTGGATCAATTTCGATTACCATCACGCCCCAGTCCAAAATCAATTTAACAACTACCAGGAGTTTATTTTTGTTGAATAGTGTAAATGGTTATGTAAAGCTTTTTGGTAGTAAACCTAGTGTAGAATTGGATATTGATGTATCCGCATGTAATCGTCGTTTCACTCTAGGTTATTTTTTAAGTAATTTGCAGAGTGATGATACTGTAGAAAGGTGAAGAGATCGTAAAGCTGGTCTTCTTATACCCATAATTAATAAGTTCGAACTTAAGCCAAATTTTGTAAAGTTACTGTTACCAAGAAAAATTATTAAGAAAAATTGTGAATGGCTTCATTCTCTATATATGATGCCCATTTTAGAAAAAAATATCATCATAATTTTTTTGGAATTTCTTTGAATTTGTTTTAAAAAATCGTATCCCCCTTATAATGTTGATTTTTGTTGTTAACAAAAACGTTTTTCAAAATACAGGTGTTAATTTGTCATACATTTTGTTATTATTATTTTTATATTGTGCATTGCTTACAGATAGGTCAAATGATTATACAGGTCATTTGATATCATGTACAGACCACGCCTTATTGTTTTAAAATAGATCTGGATAACAAGATATATAAATCATTGTCACTTATTTATTGTAGAAATTTCTTCATTGACTACAGAATCAAAACAGTTAAATCCCGTTGTTTCCATTGGTCACAATTGTACAGCATGATAAGATTGTCGTCTATAATCCACGTGCTATAATCAGTTTAAGCGACAGAGAATTATGAAATAAGAACCGCTGATTATATTCTCATTTAAAGGTCTTTCTAGTATTAATAAATAGTGCATAAATGTGAGTTATGGAACTCGTCAATTTCCGTTCATGATCTGTGCTCTATCTTTTTTTTATGCCCCACCTACGATAGTAGAGGGGCATTATGTTTTCTGGTCTGTGCGTCCGTCCGTCTGTCTGTCTGTTCGTCCGTCCGTCTGTTCGTTCGTCCGTCCGTCTGTCCCGCTTCAGGTTAAAGTTTTTGGTCGAGGTAGTTTTTGATGAAGTTGAAGTCCAATCGACTTCAAACTTGGTACACATGTTCCCTATGATATGATCTTTCTAATTTTAATGCCAAATTAGAGATTTTACCCCAATTTCACGGTCCACTGAACATAGAAAATGATAGTGCGAGTGGGGCATTCGTGTACTGAGGACACATTCTTGTTTAAATATTACGGAGACTTTAGTTGTGTATTTGAAGGTTCTTTGTTAAAAAGGTTTGTGGTGAATGATTCAATAACATTTACTGACAGTGACCTAAGTAATATTTTAATGTATGCAAACCAATTAGAAACTCTAAGCTTATTCCGTTGCTCACAAATAACTGGAGAATTCACAGAAAATCTTGTTCTTGACAAATTCGTCTCTTTGCGAGTGTTAAATGTTGCACACACAAACATAAACGACAAAGCATTGTGTGATATTCTAAAAAAACACGCATAACCTTCGTTGTTTCTGGATTAACGATTGTCCAAATATCAACGACAAGTCTGTTAACACAATATGCAGTTTATCTTTCCTTGAAGAAATGTATATTGGACATACTTATCTCGAAGACGTCACTGGTTTAACTACTGACGGGCTTTTTCAAATTGTTGCCAATTGTAGTGGCATTAAACGTCTAAATGTAGAACAATTTGTCTTAAGTGGAAATGAATTTATAAGATTAGTAAAAACCGGTTCAAATCTGCGCGTTCTAGATGTATCAGGATCCGATATATGTGATAAAGATATGACAGTGGCTACCGAATATTTAACAAAAATGGAAGTCCTGTTTTTGATTAACTGTCGTTTGACCGAATTGAAAAAAAAACAAGTTCAAAAACAAATTCCTACATTATTAATAGTCAAAGATCCTATTTTTTTTTAGTTTAACCGTCAAGTGGATTAGTTTTTCCCGGATTATTCCAACTACAAACACTTAAAGTGCATAGTTCATATTTAAATGTCAAGTATTTAAAGATTCAAGGAATTTCGTATTAATCATATTACCGATGCTGTTGACAATACACACGCCTTCTGTTCATCAGGATCAAACAGTACATACACCAGACAATAATTCTAACTTAAAGTGCACTTTTTAAATGCCTTTCGATACCTCAACTAATGTGAACGGATAATGTCCATACCTAAGCGTGCAACAACAAACTACTTTTATTGTTGTACCTCTGCCAACTACATTTGGACAATTTACTAAAATGCCGAATGATTATATGAATATATATATTTTGTACTGATGGTTATTGCATAGTTCTTCACAATGTAAGCGTGTGGGTTGTTTGTAATTTTGTCTCAGTGGCAAATGAGTATTTTAACATATTTTTTTTTCGAGTAATATCCGAGAGTAATGTTCATATTTCCTTGCTAAAATAATTACTTTTTGCAAAGATTTTTCATTTAAATGTATTTATTTGTTTCGTATTGTGTTGTGAATGACCTGTATCAGGGAAAATATATACATAGTATAAATATATACATAGTATATATTGTCCCTGCCTGTATAAATAATTTTCCAGGAAATGATCAAAAGCTTTTTTATTATTAAGAACTTAACATGTCCTCATGTTTTTTTCTTAAACGTTTAAACCTTTTGCATAATTTTAGATCCATGTTTATAGAGGAGGTACTTATTTCTAGTTGATGAGATTTTGGGTGATTTTTAACGTTGGTATGGGGATCTTAAATACTACTTTCAGTACTAACACTGAATTTTAACGTGAGGATGGTGATTCCTAGGTACTGCTTTCAGAAATGAAATTGTATTTTAATGTTGGGGGGGGGGGGGGGGGGTCCTAGGTACTACTGTCAATACTGACACTGTATTTCAACGTGGCTGTGGTGGTCCCTAGTTACTACTTTCAGTGCTGACACTATAATTTTAACGTGGGGATTGTAGTTCCTTTGTACTACTTTCAGTACTGACCTTGTATTTTAACGTTGGGGAAGGGGGGGGGGGGGTCCTAGTATTACTTTGAGTACTGACACTAAAGAACAGAATTGTCTTACAATCAAGAAATAGTTCTTTAAATTTGTCATTCCACAGCCTGAACCCTCCACCTTCCTCAATTTCTGTTGCAGCTTTCTTTTAAACTTACCTATCAACTGTACATTGTAAGACAGTCTCATTATATCTGTAAGTTTGATTGACCATGTGCTCATGTTATGGTTTTTTTTTTCATTTTGTTGAAAAAGCATGTTGTCCATTCTCAGGTTTATATATTCTTGTATATTGATATATTTCATATTCATTTCCTATATGTGTTTGTGTGTTCACTTGTAAATTTGTTTCTAAAAAATAAATAGTGTATGTATCTTTCTTTCCTCTTATTCCTTATAAGCTAACCTGATCACAGGCCATGTGAGCTATTGCTTTCACTTGGCGTCCGTCATAAACTTTTTACATTTTCCACTTCTCCACTGAAACCACTTGGACCAAACTTGGCACATATTGTCTATGGATGGTCCTATACAAAACTCCCTCATTTCGTGGTGATTGGTCAACAAACATGACTGCCAGAGGCAATTCTTGTTTCTGATTCGTAGGAATTTAAAAGAAATCTTCTCCTCTGTAACAACAAAGGCACAGTAATGATGTACGAGAGGTTTTTTACAAAAATTTTCATTACGTGCTGATATGGTACCACTTATGGCCGCCACAGACATTCCTAGGGGCTGTTGGTAAACATTTAAAAAAATCTTCTTCTCTGAAACTACAAGGCTAAATGATTTGTTACTTTGTAGGAATTTGGCCAGGGAGGTCATTTACAAAGTATCCTCAACTCATGCTGATTAGGCAACAAACATGGCCGCCACAGGCAATTCTTATTTCTGACTTTGTACGAATGATGTATTGGAAGTCATTTATAAAGTTACCTAATTTGAAGCTGATTGGATTTGTTACTTTATACGAATGATTAGTTAGAGGTCCTTTACAAAATTAATTCATTTCATGCTGATCACACAACAAAACAACAAACTCTTGTTTCTGATTTATCGAAAATAAAAAAAAAAACTTCTCTGAAATAACAAGACCAAATGATTTGTAATTTGTATGAACAATGTATTGGAGGTCATTTATAAAGTTACTTAATTTGATGCTGATTGGGCAACTATTATAGGTTACTAGACGAGCGACACAGGCTCGCATGATCCTCTAACTTGAAAAATACATAAAAAACATATTAAAACTCACGTAGTTAGCCAGGCATACATTATACTTGGTTATCTAGTATAAATATCAACGTTACACAAAATAGTTTTTATTATTTAAAACCAATTATCATTTGTTAAAGGTATAATGCACATTCAGTTGTATTTTTTAGTGTTTGTCAAGGACTCAGGTCCAGGAAGATATCCACATTGCAAAGTTTACCAGTTGCTGTTTACCACTTGCTGTTTACCACTTTTTGGATTTGAACGTTAATCAAAATTAGTTAAAAATTCAGCACGACTTGAATATAGTTATTGAGTTAAATATTCAACATGAGTGATTATTAATGCAATTCAGCGATGTTAAGCTATATTGAGGTGACAATGTATGGAATTATAAACCTTGTTGTTTGAAGGGTCCAGCTTCATTGACTCTGCCTGAAGGCCTTTCATCAATCTTGGGATTATAACGTCTCCCAAATTAATTCAGCAAGTAAGACCAAATATATGGCAGTACCACATGAAATTAACAATATATACAGCACAGGAACGCACGGGCATCTATATATAACAGGGGGTTGCGACAATCCCCATGAGATATACTTAAACTGAATTGAAACAATATTTTTATCATGAAACTGAGAAAATATACAATTTAGGGGTGGGGATTTCAACTGCTTTTGAGATAACTGAAGATTACTGTTATAAGGGGTAGGGCAAAACCAAAACTTGTTATCAGGCATTAAAACCATTTGGTTATGTTGGAGATCTCAAAAGTTTTGGATACAATTAAAAATTACTAATATGTGGGGAGTGATGACAACCCCAGGGATTGAGTTTTTAATTGACAATTTATGATTTATTAGAGTGGGTGTTAAGCAACCACTATGTAAGGATTAATAAATTATTAGACACCCCAGATTGATTTGATTGATGTGTTATGTAAGGACGGTTTCTATTGGTCTACAGGCAATACTAATTGTGTTGTTTTAGTTGATTGATTGCACTGGTTTATTTGTACAAAAATGAATGTACTTCCAGTTTTGGCAAAGAAAGCATAACATTAAAAAACATACATAACATACTTTATTTACTAATCAAGGGCCCACAAAGGGCAATGATATTCAACAATAATGATTAAGTTACAAGTTAAGAAGAAACAAGTACATATAAAATATAACATTACACATTTTAATTGACAATATATCTTTTTTTTAAATAAATAAATAAATGTGTTTATCAGCAGTGAGAATATGAGGATGAATAAGGATGAATTTTGTTAATGATTGCAATATACTGGAAGAGACACCAGGGGGCGATACATAATAATTAAATGAGATTCTCCCCATGTCTGATCCAAAACTGCAATATTAATTAAAGACTAGAGGTACTGTTGTCACAGGAGTCCAGCATGCTGGACTGTTTTAGTATGCTAAAACTGATGTCTCCCCTTCCATTTCATAGTTTTTTAACATTTTTTAGGGATCATCTTTTAAGTGGAAACTTAAGAGCTATGGTACATAATACATGTAGTTACCTATAGATATGTGCTTCAATCAAGGAATGAATAAGGAAATATATAGTTTTGGGGAAGGTATCTGAACCATTTTTAAGATAAATTTAGGTTTCTGATCTTGAGGGGGTGGGGATGACCCCCAGGGCTAAAATGTATATTGCATACAACTGGTCTTGTAACCATGAGTAGTACAATATATGGTTAAGGGGTGGGATTCCAACCATTTTCAGATAAAATAAGGTTTCTGATCTTGAGGGGGTGGGGATGACCCCCAGGGCTAAAATGTATATTGCATACAACTGGTCTTGTAACCATGAGTAGTACAATATATGGTTAAGGGGTGGGATTCCAACCATTTTCAGATAAAATAAGGTTTCTGATCTTGAGGGGTAGGGGATGACCCCAGGGCTAAGATGTATATTGCATTCAACTTGTCTTTTCATTGTGAATAAGGAAATATATACTTTTAGGGAGGGGATCTCAACCATTTTTAAGATAAATTAAGGTGTCTGGTCTTGAGGGGTGGGGACGACCCCTGGGGCTAAGATGTATATTGCATTCAAGTCGTCTTGTTACCATGAGTAGTACAATATATGGTTTAGGGGTGGGGATTCCAATAATTTTTAAGATAAAATAAGGTTTTTGATCTTAAGGGGTGGGGATGACACCCAGGCCTATGATGTATATTGCATACAACTGGTCTTGTAACCATGAGTAGTACAATATATGGTTTAGGGGTGGGGATTCCAACCATTTTTAAGATAAAATAAGGTTTCTGAACTTGAGGGGTGGGGGATGACCCCCAGGGCTAAGATGTATTCAACTCGTCTTGTAACATGAGAAGATGCAATACATAAATTAAAGTTTGTTTTTGACTCAAAAAATGTGTCACCCTCCTTTCCTTGAATATGTTGATACAATAGCAAAAAAAAATGATAATATTAACATACTGCCCTTGCATGAAGGTGTTAGGGTAGATTAACACACGAGGGGGAAAATTATCACCCGAGACAAAGTCGAGGGTGATAATTTTTTCCTCGAGTGTGTTAATCAACCTAACACCTTCATCCAAGGGCAGTATGTTTTTTATTATACTGAATGCCTAAATAAATTATAGTTTATTTTTATTAACAACAACAAAACATCAAATAGCAACAGAAACGGTTTGTTGTCGTCTAGTGATAACGAAAATAACGAGGATATATGAATCGGTAAACATCGGCCGTAGTGGGTGTTAATTTTTCTGAATCGGCAATCTTCGGGCTCAGCGGGTGTTAATTTTAGGCATTAACACCCGTTGCTAATATTATCACATGTTACTAGGGATGGGCGGGGCTTAAAGAAGGTTAGTTTAAATTAACAAATGCCGCTTGTCCAATGAAATGAATCGATAATATAAGAAATTTGCATAAAGTATAATAATATATATTATTGCATCTATGTAATAAGTAAACAGTATACATCAAATATGTACTGGTACTAGTATTCGAAAATTATGAAATAGTATCATTGTTTCTTACTGGTGTAGCAAGTAAAAACTAGATGGAACTGTGGCCTGGTGGGCCACAAAGTTATACCCCTCGCTTCTTCTATATCTTTTATTAACAAAGAAAACTTAATATTCGACGAATCAATCTGAAAATAACAGAGGCACAAGTTCATATGGTAGTTAACATTCTGACAAAATTTGACAAAGAATTTATAAACTGTTTCTGAGATTTCCTCCGGACAATTTTTTTTCCCATATAGATACCAAGTACCAAACAATCAAAACAGCTGTAACTTTTTTCTAAATTCGAGGAATCCATCTGAAAATACCAGAGACATAAGTTCATATGGTAGTTAACATTCTGACAAAATTTGACAAAGAATTTATAAAGTTTCTGAGATTTCCGCCAGATAAATTTTCGTCCCATATAGATACCAAGTACCAAACAATCCAAACAGCTGTAACTTTTTTTCAAATTTCGGCGAATCAATCTGAAAATAACAGAGGCACAAGTTCATATGGTAGTTAACATTCTGACAAAATTTGACAAAGAACTGAGATTTCCGCCGGACAATTTTTTTCCCCATATAGATACCAAGTACCAAACAATCCAAACAGCTGTAACTTTTTCAAATTTCGACGAATCAATCTGAAAATACCAGAGGCACAAGTTCATATGGTAGTTAAAACATTCTGACAAAATTTGAAAAAAAAAGCTATAAACAGTTTCTGAGATTTCCTCCGGACAAACATGTTATATCATACATACCAAACTAACACTTCGACAATTAATCAACTTGGTTTGTAGTTGCTGTATGTAAACTTCAAGTTACTGGTTGAACTGTGAAACAGTACTAGGTGGTAAATATTATTCAATTATGGACTTTTGATGATGGACCTAGTAAAATGATATTGACAGAGGAAAAAGTCAGAGGTCAATATAATTCTACAGGTCCATTTAAAGTGTATTGGCCGAGTCAGAAGTCCTTAATTTTTATATAACATATCATCGGAACATAAAATCTATGTGAGCTGGTAGTTTGCTGTTTCATTTGATCATTGTCTCATGGACTTTTATTCCACATCTCGGTATTTTCAATGAAAGGTATGCTTTTTTGTGATTCTATCCTGCATGGAAATGTAAATGAGAGATAATGCAAAGAACAAGCAACTCTCAACTAGAGTCTGTAAACACTATAGGTGTTAAACTGAAAGACACAAACAACATAGAAAAAAATCGCTACTTTGAATTGATTGTTTTGCGATTTGAAACTTCAATTTTTAACCTTTGGATAATGTTGAAATTAATGGTAATATTTTAGCAGTTCATCAAGTATGTGACTAGTAACAAAGGAGCTCGATCTGGCGATCACAGAGTTCTTTTCAGTAACTTCTTCTCGAACCTCACATTGATTGAATATTTTATCCAAACCATTGATGGAAAAAAATCAAAAGAATGGTCACTAGATAAACCTGCATCATTCATGATTACTTGGTAGATAGATATACCAGTTCCGTGGCAGTCAGTGGCGTAGGGGAGATCTTTCTGTCCATGTTTTTGTCTATAATATCTGCTAAGCACATTTACTTTTTGAAAACAAGTCATTATTAAAGCAATACTGGTATATTAAAAGGTGTTGCTCTGTGGTTTTTTTTGCAGAGGAGGATAGATGAACTTTGTTATGTGCTGATATTTCTTTAACAATTTTAAACAATTTTAAAAGATTTAAGAAAAGGGTTTTCTGATTATATAAAGTTCATTTTTGTTTTCATTTTAAAATAAAATCAATAAAACCAATTCATTTTCATCGATATAAATTTAATATTACAAGGGTTTATTGGTATTTATTTACAGTGTATTCTATTGAGGTTCCTATATAAACATAAAATAAAGCCTCTTTAAAGGATCTTAAAGATATGCTATGAATATTACCATGATTACAGTAGGTTGTACACATATTACTGTGATAACCAACTGTTTTTTGAATGAATCATTACCAAGAAAATTATTGTAACTTAGTAACTAATTTACTTATCCAGTCTCTTTAATGGTACTATGAAAGTGTTGCATCACATATAAAACTAATCTAATTACGATTACATATAAACAGTAGCATGGTATAAACTGTCATAATAAACTAGATATAAGTATCACAACAATAATTACATCAACAGACACTTGTTATTTATCCAGTCTCTTTAATGGTGCTATTAAAGTGTCTCATTACATATAAAACTAATCTAATTAAGATTACATATAAACAGTAGCATGGTATAAACTGTCATAATAGATTGAGACTTGAATTTGATCTAATTATGGTAACATGTAAATTTTATTATGATATAATTTGATTTAAAGTTGTCAATGCAATTAATTTCAAATTATGCTTACATGTAACTTACCTGTATAGTTTGTAATAATTACATGTTGATTTAATTCAATTATAGAGCTATCAACAGCAATTTATTTTACGCCATTGTTACCTGTAATATTGCTGTCAAGGTCATCATGTAAAGTTTAGTGTAAAAAAGTGTGACATACGTAAAGGTTTGTACTGTAATTGTCTTTTGCTGAGATGCTTTGTTTTATTGACACATATATATCTTATAAATGAACACGATATTTGTTATCATATATAACAAGAAAACAAGATATTCTTCTTTACTTTAAGCTTGTCTGTTTGCAAGAAATGTAGGATGTAATCGTCTATATTGATGGCATTGCTATTGATTCTCTTCAGAACAAAAATGTGTCAGGACTCTTCAAGAAAATAATTAGTTTGACCCTTTGTAAAGTGCACATTAGTAAAACAATTAAACAGAAAACATCTAAAGGTCATTTATTTTCCAGAAAACAATTAGTGTGACCCTTTGTAAGGTGTACAACAGTTAAACAAGAAATTTAGAGGTCATTTAAAAGTCAAAAACATGAGAAGTTGTAGATTCATTCTACTGTATCCACATTGTAAAGAGACAACTCCTTAAATAGGGTTGCCTTCTTTTTATTTCAGAAGTTTCAAAATTTAATCTGCTTTTGTTGGACATCTTCTAAATATCATGCCCTGTATAAGGTTCCGTATAGCGGGTTATTTTCGCAGGTGTAAAATTTCGCGATTTTCATTGAATGAAGTATACCAAATATTTTGGCGGTTATTATTTTGGTGGATTTAAAACTTTTATCAATACCTTTGAATGTGCACTTTTAAATTGGTGGAATTTATTTTGGTGATTAGTTCTATCCACGAAAAATAAGCGAAAATTAACACACCGCGAAAATAACCTGCTATACGGTATCAGTTAATCAATTAAACAAAAGACATCCAGAGGTCATTTAGAGGTAATAAAACTCAACAAATTATAAAGATACTCATAACTTTGTAAATAGAATATGAGTTTTATTCATTGTTTAAGATCATACAGTGACCTATAGTTATTCTTAATTTCTGTGCAATAAGCAAACTAAAAGGAGAGGATGGGAAATTAATTACTAATCAAGAAAATTTACTAGATAAAATAAAAAATGTCTATGAAAACTTGTATAATATAAAATCTGCAAATACAAATTTTACTGAAAAATATATCAATGACACAAAACTAGAAAATCAAGAAGACGAAAAGGATAAACTGATATGCGATGGAAAAGTTACAGTAGAGGAATGCACGCAAGGCATTTATAAAATGAAACTAAATAAATCACCAGGGCTTGATGGTCTAACGGTTCAATTTTATAGACAATTTTGGGATAAACTTAAATTTTTAGTTGTGGATGTCCTAAATACTGGATACGATAAACAAAGTTATCATACTCACAACGTACCAGTATATTAACTTTGATATTTAAAAAAGGAGATCCTTTACTTTTGGAAAACTACCGTCCAATTTCACTTCTAAATGTAGATTTTAAACTTTTGTCATATGTTCTAGCTCAAAGATTAAAAAAGGTACTTCCAAAAATTATAAATGAAGACCAAACCGGTTATGTTAAAAATAGATTTATTGGGTTTAATTTGAGACTAATTCAAGATGTAATAGACTACGCAGACACATACAATATTAAGGGGGCATTAGTTTTTGTAGATTTTACAAAAGCATTTGATTCATTGGAATGGGATTTTATGTTTGGAACATTGAATCATTTTGGTTTTAACGATTCATTTATTAACTGGGTTAAAGCAATGTACACAGATATACAAACATGTGTTATGAACAATGGGTGGGTATCAGAAACTTTCAAAAATTCACGTGGAATAAGACAAGGCTGTCCTTTATCGGCTCTTTTATTTGTTTTGGCTGTTGAAATTATGGCCCAGAGATTAAGAAATAATAAAAATGTAAAAGGAATTAATATAAAATTAGATGGGAAAAGTCATAGTATCAAGATTTCACAATTAGCAGACGACACAACACTATTTTGCAAGGATAAAAACGATGTGATAGCTGCAATGAACGAAATGGAAATTTTTGGTTCCTTTTCAGGTTTACTACTAAATAGAAATAAAACAGAGGGGTTATGGATTGGCAAATTGAAATCTTGTAAAGATAAAATTGTCGGGATTAAGTGGGGAGATAAACCTATTAAAGCTTTAGGGGTGTTTTTCGGACATGACAAAGAAGAATGCAAAAATTTAAACTTGAATGGTAAAATAGAAAAGATGAATAAATTATTTATATGGAAAAAACGAAATCTTTCAATTTTAGGAAAAATCCTAATTATAAAGACTTTAATATCGCCTTTGTTTACTTTCTTGGGAAGCGTATGTCTAACCCCAGAAAGTTATATAAAAGAAATACAGTAGCTATAAATATATTTGGGATGGGAAACCAGACAAGATTAAAAGAAACATGATGATTGGTCCATATGAGAAGGGGGGTCTTAAAATGGTAGACTTTAAAAGTTATTTTGTTGCTTTAAAAGCATCATGGGTAAATAGATGGGTAAATGGTAAACTTGAGACTTGGAAGCTTATACAATTTAAATACTTAAATGTCTCAAACAATATGTTGTCAATATTTAATATGAATTTTAGTGATATCAATTCTTTAAGAAATCTTAAAGATATTCCTGCGTTTTATAAAGAAGTAATAAAGTCTTGGAATTTGACTGGCGGGGGGCAAACAAAACAACCAGACACATTTTTTGATATTAGAAAGCAAGTTATATGGGGAAATAAATCTATAAAATTTGATAATAAACCAATTATATTTGAGAACTGGATTAGGAGTGATCTAATTTACATAAATGATATCTCAGATGATAAAATGTCATTATCGGAAATCTACATTCTAAACAAATTAAAGTTCAAAATAATCTGGATCGCCGAATTTCAAAAATTTTAAAAAATCTATACCAGCAGAATGGATTCAAATTGTTCAAAAAGAGAACTCTGTCAAAACTACAATTAATATTCAAAGAAATAAAATCGTATGGAAAAATAATTTTATTGAGACTACATTATTAACAAATGAAATGTTATACAACTCTTTGATAAATACAAAACTAGAGTCATCAATAGGGATAAACAGATGGCTTAGAATCCTACCAATACAAGAAACTCTTAATATGAATTCATTGTACAAATTTATTTTTGAATATATGACTGAAAATAAATTAAAAATATTTAGATGGAAATTATTACATTATATTGTTTCAACTAAAAAACTGTTATTGCAGTGGAAAGTAACTAAGACAGATAAGTGTAATTTTTGTAAGCAAGAAGAAGATTATGCTCACTATTTTTTTAAGTGTAGATATTTGATTAAATTTTGGCAAAAAATCTATGAACTCTTTAGAAGAAGTAAAATAGATTTTGATATTAAATTGCAACATCTGGTATTTGGATATAAAATCACAGATAGTAATTATTATTTTTTGAATTATATACTAACAGTATTAAGTTTTTCTATATACAAGTCATACTATGTATCCGAGCAGAGAACAAAAACTGTTGATGTCTTTAGCATTTTTAAAAATGAATTTAATAAAAGAATAGATGCATATAAATCAAGATGTCCAATGTTATTGTCAATTAGAAAGAATTTTTAACATTGATAAATCTCTGCATAAGACAACTATACAACTTTATATTATTTTTTATAACTTAATAAGTTGGATCAGCTGTTTATTTCCCTGGATAATCAGTGGAGTGTAACAGGGTAAATCAAGAGAAGCTTGGACTATTGGTGAAACTTGTAACAAGCAAGTTTAGATGAATAAATATTATTATGTTGTTAAAAAAAAAAAAAATCTGTGTTTTTTGATCTCTTGTTTGGAGTTGTCTATTTGGCAATCAAACCATACTTCTTATTTATATGACCAGCTTTTCATGGCAGATGTTTCAATATTTAATTAACGTACGATTCTGGCCTTGTTTTTTTTTTTAAAATAATTATCGGGTTGGTACTGTTTCTCTGCAGAACTTGGAACTTTGAAAGTGCATTCACCAAAATTGTCCAAAGACACTTCTAGCCATAGAATAATCATTAGTGAAATCGTTGTGTATGGTTTTCATCAGTAAAACGAATCATCAAAAGACATATTTAGGTTAAAAAAAACCACAAAAGGCGTGGAGAAAGCCTAAGATACATTCTACTGTAGCCATACGCCACATAGTAAAGAGACAACTCTGTAAAAAATGTGAATGCTGCATCAGCAAATTAAATTTTCTACATTTGAAAATGCCTGTACCTTGTCATGCATATGACAGTTCTTGTCCATTCGTTTTTGTTGTGTTTTGTTATTTGATTTTGCCATGTGATTATGGACTTTCCGATTAGATTTTCCTCTAAGTTCAATATTTTTGTGATTTTACTTTTTGTTAGCCGTTTGCATAAAAAAAGACAACACTATGAACATATATCAAAACAGCAAAGCGTAATCAACAGTCCGCAGAACACTGCACAGAAAACTAAATTAAAATGACTTAGCAATATGGATCCCACCACATTCGTGCTCAAGAAACTAAAATCAGAAAAACTGAAAAATGTTCATCCTAGCGGGCGGCCGGGCAGTCGGGCGGCCGGGCAGTCGGGCGGGCGGGCGGCAACCAAATGTTGTCCGTGAATTAACTCATGAACCGTTCAACCAAAGCTTTGAAAATTTTAATATGTTGTTACTGACAACAAAATGGAGGTCAAGTTCAATAATGACGATTTTAAATTTAACGGTTCTGGAGTTATGATTCTTGAAAGATTGAAAAATGGCGTTTCCAGTCCTGTCCGTGCATTAACTCATGAACCGTTCAACCAAAGCTTTTAAAATTTTAATATGTTGTTACTGACAACAAAACGGAGGTCAAGTTTAATAATGACCACTTTGACTTTTACGGTTCTGGTGTTATGGTTCTTGAAAGATTGAAAAATTGTGTTACCAGTCATGTTGTTGCATTTATTCAAGAACCATTCAACCAAAGCTTTTCAAATTTTAATATGTTGTTACTCATGATGACAAAATGGAAGGCAAGTTTGATATTGATTATTTTCACTTTAACCGTGCATCAGTTATGGTTCTTGTAATATTGAAAAATGCCAGGACACGGATAATTATTAATAAATCTGGTTTGCTGTCGCTCTGATAGCCTCTTGTTTTAAGTTTCTGAATGATATATCAATGAACTATTTATTTCCTCATCTTTTACAAGACATTCACAAAAGTACTAATCATACATGTCATATATAAACACCATATTTTTTTGTTTTTTTCAGTGGAGAGGGCTTTATACATTGGCTATGCCTGTTGCCCAATCCAATTCAATTTATTTGAATAAAATATTGTTTAAGGTGGTACCTAACACTACCGGGAGATAACTCTGTAAAGTCAGCTAAATGTTTTAATTACGTTGTGTTGTAAAAGGAATATTAAACTTCTCAATGATCAAAATTGGTGTTTGTCAAACTTCTATATAACCAGTGTAATTTTTCTGACAAAACCGTTGGTTCATAATTTTTGAAATTTTTATATTTTTGTTAAAGGGTCAAAGTAAATACTATGACAAAATTTTATGAAAATTAAACCAGCCAAATTAATTTTAGTGAAAGTGTTTGGTATACCACCTGAAACTAATATTTTTTATTGGACGTTGGAGCAATATACTATTTACCATGAAGAGACAATTATAGACATTTAACAGTTTCTACATTTCTGAATATGGACATCGGTCATATAGTGTTTTCAACTTTTTTTCATATATTTCTTCAACCCATTCTGACAGAGTGTCCGATTCAACTTCTTCTCGTCTAGCCTATGCTTTGGAGTAGTCCTCAAAGAAATCTATATTTATTTGAAGGCATGGTCTTTCGGAAAACTTCATGTTGAATTATGTTAGGATCCCTAATATTACTGTTATAATTATAGTGACATGGCCAGATAACTGTACGTTAATGGTGAGGATCTCGGAGCAGCAAGGGCCCCAGAGATGCAGTGTGTAGGCCCACCGGCGTGTGGACACGCCCTAGCACTCATCATCCTTGTCCCAGATCTGGTTCAAATAGTATCACTGCCTTGTGATTGGATTCTTGAATCAAAGGAAATGGAAGTAAATCCAGACAGAAAATTCGGGTAGATGGAACTCGATAGCAACAGCAATCGTCTAAGGGATGGAAACCCCTACAGAAAAGCTGTCTGTCTGTCCTCCGGGCAAGCGTAGGGTTAATCACCCTGCCTTGGAAAACTGTATTGATTACAGAAACGACTACAATAGCCAATACTCTTTCTCGTCACAGACTGGAGGAAAAACATGATTTTAATCGAAAACAGCAGATGACGCGAAGGCCGATGGAGCTGTTTTCAACCAAACTCACCACCAGAATAGGCACATGGAATGTAAGAACACTATATCAAAGTGGTAAATGTGCACAAGTAACAAAAGAGATGGATAGGTACAAGATCGAAATTCTAGGACTAAGTGAAGTTAGATGGAACACATCAGGCATGACAAATTTGAATACAGGCCACACCATCATATATTCCGGAAACACCAAACAAAATGACCACACGAAAAGGGAGTTGGATTTCTAATAACGAAAAGATCTAAAACAGCTTTGCTGGAGTGGAATCCCATCCACCAAGAATTATCACAACACGCTTTAACTCACGTTTCCAAAAAAACACCCTGATACAAGTATACTCCCCAACCAATGGTGCAGATGACTGTGAAAAGGAAGACTTCTACCACTCATTACAAACAACTATAGAAAAAGTTCCAAATAGTTATCAAAGGTACCAGGATTATAATTTAGTACGCCAGACGCGCGTTTCGTCTACATAAGACTCATCAGTGACGCTCATATCAAAATATTTATAAGTACAAACCAAAAAGAGACCTGTTGGTACTTATGGGTGACCTAAATGCTAAGGTTGGATCAAAAAGAAAGGGATGGCATAGAGAAATCGGCCCCAATGGGATAGGAAAAATAAACGAAAACGGTAAATTGTTTGCAGACTTCTGTGCTACCAACAAACTTGTCATAGGAGGAACACTCTTCAAACACAAGAACTGCCACAAGATAACCTGGGTGTCACCAGCAGGAAATGCAGAAAACCAAATAGACCCCATAACTATTTCTCAGAGATGGAGGTCTTCACTGCAAGATGTAAGGATAAAAAGGGGAGCAGATGCAGCATCAGACCATCATTTAGTTATAGGGTCAAGAAAGATGAAACTTTTAGCCCAAAAAAAATTAGTTGTCAAAAGAAGAAAGTTCAACGTTGGGAAGCTATAAATACCAAACATAAGAGAAGTATTCCAAATATCTCTTCAAAATAGATTCTCAGCTATAAGTGACCTGGTTATAGAGGAGAATGATATTAACAACACATGGGAGCAGACAAAAAATGTAATACTAGAAACATGTGAGGAAACATTAGGATACATGCAGTATAAACACAAAAACTGGATGTCAGATAATACATGGGTTAAGGTTGAAGAACGGAGAATAGCCAAAGAAAAAGTCTTAAATGCCACCACAAGACAACAAAAAAGACAAACACAAGACCTTTATATAGAGAAAGACAAAGAAGTGAAGAAAAACTGTAAAAAGGATAAAAGAAACTATGTTGAACATCTAGCACAAGAAGCAGAAATTACATGTAGCAAAGGAGACATGAAATATCTCTACAACACAACTAAACAACTAAGTAGAAGAAGATCGAACTCAAATGCTACAGTTAAAGAAAAAAATGGCAATGTGATAACAAAAATCGAAGAGCAATTAAAACGATGGAAATATCATTTTGAAGAAGTGCTAAACAGACCCCCTCCAACAGACCCACCTAACATCGAAGGGAGACAGGTCCTGAATATCAAGACAGGAGATATAACTAAAACAGAGGTAAACACTGCAATAAATTAACTAAAGAATGGGAAAGCAGGAGGGATCGACAACATACCCCCTGAAGCTATAAAGGCAATGGATAACATCTGTATTGATAAACTTCACCAACTACTTAACAAAATATGGAATGACGAACATATACCTGATGACTGGCGTAATGGAATCCTCATTAAAGTACCAAAGAAAGGCGACAAATCAATCTGTAGCAACTAGAGAGGAATAATTTTGCTTTCCATTCCTAGCAACGTCCTTCGTCACATCATCCTACAGAGGTTAAAGAAAGAAGTTGATAAGTTACTAAGAGACGATCAGGCCAGTTTCAGACAAGAGAGATCATGCATTGACCAAATTGCCACATTAAGAATCATCATCGAGCAAACCATTGAATGGCAGACATCCCTATACTAAACATTTGTAGATTTCGAGAGGGCCTTTGATAGTATAGACCATCAAGTACTATGGAACATCCTTAGACATTATGGAATACCCGAAAAAATCATAACCGTCATCCAACAGCTCTATGACGGTTTTACATGTCAAGTGAGCTATGCAGAAACAGATCCATTTCCTGTATCAACGGGTGTCAGACAAGGATGTTTACTCTCCCTCTCCTTTTTCTAATAGTGATAGATAGGGTGAATCGGAAATCGTACAATACTCCTTTTGGTATTAAATGGACATTACAGTCATGCCTTGAAGACCTGGACTTTGCAGACGATATCTGCCAGCTTTCCCATCGCCATGAAGACTCACAAAAGCAAGCAACAAACCTTGAAACAACTGCAAAACAAGTAGGACTATACATAAATGCAAAAAAGACAAAATCAATGAGGGTAAACACAAACCAAAGTGAGAGATGCTGAAGTTGAAGATGTCAATGAGTTAAATATCTTCGAAGTGTCATCAGTACATCAGGTGTGACAGATGAAGACATCCAATCAAGAAAAAGAAAAGCTCAAAAAGCCTTTGCTATCCTAAAACCAGTCTGGAGAAGCAAAGCGCTCAGAACAAACACCAAAATCAGGATCTTCAATTCAAATGTAAAATCTATTCTTTTTTGTGGGTCAGAAACTTGGAGACTGACAGCTGCATCTACAAAAAGTTTTCACGAACAGATGCCTAAGAAACATCATGGGAATCAAGTGGCCAAACGCAATCAGCAACAACGAGTTATGGAAAAGGACAAGACAAGAGCCAATAGAAAGAACGATAACAACACGAAGATGGAAATGGATTGGACACACTCTTCGTAAAAGCAACACAAATGTAACAAGACAGGCACTAGATTGAAAACCTCAGGGCTATCGTATTAAAAGAGGGCGACCAAAATCCACCTGGCGCAGAGATTTAACATCTGATCTTCAGAAAATTGGGAAAACATGGGGTGAAGCAAAGAGACTAGCAAAGGACAGGAAAAGATGGTCGCCCTATGTCCCCCATGGTACGAAGTGGATTAAGTCAAGTAAGTAAGTCATGATGGTGCAGTACATCAGTTACAAATTCAAACTTATAATAGCTTAAGTTTTTCAATCACACATACATGTATATGTAGTTGCCTACTTAATTATGTATGATGATAACATTTATTATTTCATTACAACATGAAGTTCTATGAATCATTTGTACTTACAAAATTACACATACTGATTATCCCATATTATTGAGCCAAAATGCTTCTGGTCTTGCAAGTCTGCTGCAAGTTTGCGGCAAACAATTCAGTTTCATAAGGGTCACCAGATCTGTCAATATTTTCTCTAATAGTTTGCTGGGGATCGGTCGTTCTTCTGTATTTAATTTTATGTCTTCTTGCAGAATATTTAATTGTCTTTCATATTTGCTTGCATTGGTAAATGTCGGGTCAGGGAACAAAAGGGTTGTCTCGAGTAGTTCACAGCAATAGTTGTTAAACATTTGATTGAATATTTACGTAGTATGATGCTACAAATGCAAAGTTGTGTTGTGATCTTCACGAGTTATAGGGGCGGATCCAGTCATTTTAAAGGGGGAGGGTCCCAACCCAGAGTAAAGGGGGTCCAACTATATGCGTCCATTCAAATACATTGATTGTCCAAAAAAAAGGGGGGGGTCCAATTATAGTATTATCAATTCTGCAATCAAGTTATGGTATCACGAGTAAGAAAGTTCAACGCAGCGCTTTACTCTTTTTAAGTTTTCAAAGCACGTGATAATAATCATACTAAACTAAAAGAGGCAGACACTTTGATTTATAACACATTATAAAAAAAAATAACATATACGCCAATGTCCTCATTAAGGTAGCACAATACAAAGATTTTTCATCCCTAATCAGACATCTTTAAACTGATGTAATTCCACTCATCTTTCTTTAAATTTTATAAATGAGGTACCAAAAGAAAGAAGAAGGATTAATCTTTCAAATTGTGATAATTTCATTATGACATAATAATTACATATTAATTAATTGTGATGTCCATACTTGAATGAATTTAGCTTCTTTGTTATTCATAGCATCCCAAAATACTTTATAGATTTTTGCACAACACAGTTATAAAGAAGTTTAAAATATAAAGAAGGATAAAATGAATTACATCAGTTTAAAGTTGTCTGATTGGGAGTGAAACAATCTTTGTATTGTGCTACCTTAAATTCAAGTATCTAAGATACAATAATTTAAAACATGCGAGCCCGACACTCTCTCCGCATCGTTGATGAAACGAAGAATCCTTAAATTGAAAAACATAATGTGTGTATTAATGTTCTACCTAAATCCATATTCTGAGTCAAAGTAGCTGTGGAATGTCTTAAAAATTATGTTGTTGTTCCTCTGCAAAGTCTCAAACAATATAATATGTAATATGTGTAGGTAATTCATATTCTTACGAGTGTGTTATCAAACAATTAGGCATAAATGAAAACTGGTTATTCTACGTAAAAAAACCCGAAAACTTCGAAACAGATGGGATAGTGTCATACATTGTACCACAAATCCTCTATAGTGCCTCATTGAATATTTCAATAAACAACACATCTGAAGCATCGGAACTAAACACATTTATTTAAAAACCAGTTCTTGGCATGACACGGGTTATGTTCTTCTGATATAGTTATCAAAGGTACCAGGATTATAATTTAATACGCCAGACGCGCGTTTCGTCTACAAAAGACTCATCAGTGACGCTCAGATCAAAACAGTTATAAAGCCAAACAAATAAACAGTTGAAGAGTATTGAGGACCCAAAATTTTTGCGCCTGTCCCAAGTAAGGAGCCTCTTGACTTTGTTAGTCTTGTATTATTTTTAATTCTAGTTTCTTGTGTACAATTTGGAATTTAGTATTGCGTTCATTATCACTGAACTAGTATATATTTGTTGAGGACAGCTGAAGGACGTCTCCTGATGCGGGAATTTCTCGCTGCATTGAAGACCTATACTCTACAGGACTTCGTAAAGAATTAGTGGAAAGATTGAAATCTTAGTATTTTTCTGAAATACATTTACATGTAATCAAGACCATCGATTTTCCCTTCTTTATACCACCATATCACAAGAAAAATAAAAATTCATCGTCTTAAAAATCATCTTCCATGCCTTTATCCATAAAAAAAGAACCATACATTACACATTTACATTTTTGAGATATAATAATATTTTTTTGGTTAAGATCCAATTTAATATATATATCAAGTATAAACTTTGAAATCACAATGGTTCTACAGATACAGAGCAGACACGATCTGTTCCATAGATCATGGAGTTGTCAACTGAAGACCCTGAACTTTGACCGTGGAAGTTTTACAAACATGATGACACACCCTCTGGTGTTGGTTAATATGCATGTCAAGTATAAAGTATGATATATATTGGTTCTCTTGATATAGAACGGACTCAATTTGTTGCTGACTGATCACTATAGGCCTTTAGCATGGCCCATAATAATGTAGAATACTCCAGAAGCCTGTAATGTGCATTTAACCAATGTTTCTTTCTAGATGTTTGTGATTTCAACTAGTCTATCCATATGATGGTCGAATATTAATGGAAACTGCAAAATATCATTTAAAAACGTGTCTGGGGAAATAGTCGAGTTGCTGTCTTATTGATGTAATCTACCTTCAGTTTTGCAATATAAACGTTTCATAATAACAATACAAAGAAAGTTAGTGTACTTAAATGTATTTATTCAATTTTCTATTTCATAATCTGTGTTAGTACGAATGTCAAAACAATGACGGATCTACATATATAAAAAGTAGGATATAATTTATTAAACACGAATATAAGTACATAATATAATTTGGTTTTCAACCATGGGCATATCCACAACTTTCACGTCTAATTTTATCATCAGTATGTGATATAATGAATAATAAAACAATAATTGGATTCCAAAAAGAAACTTTAACTTTACGAATAAATGAGATTAAAAAAAGGACAGTTATATATTTAAATTTAAAAACCCACATGTATTTGTGTGTATATAAAAATATTAGAAAAGAGGGGCGAAAGATACCAGAGGGACAGTCAAACTCATAGATCGAAAATAAACTGACCACGGCATAGCTAAAAATGAAAAAGACCAACAGACAAATATGATAGTTCATATGTCACAATTTAAAAAATAAAAGACGACGCAACATGAACCCCACCAAAAATGGGGGTGAAGAGAAGAGAAGGGTCAAACAAAAAAATGTATATTCCTAAAAAATCTACAGAACAATGACAACAACAATGAATATGCTGTTAGTGCAGTCTATGTTTTTTCTAGTTGTATGTTAACATTTTGTTACATATACAGGCATGTACACTGTCTCACTTATCAACATTGTGAATCAAAACAGAGATAGAATACCATGTTGATATATGGATTAGCAGACCAGGAAAACAATTCCTGTCTTTCTCTTAATTAAGGTGCAGATTGTACGTGACATTTAAACATAGTGGGGTTTTTTCTAGCAGTAAATGCAAGACATGTTTTAGTGAACTGACTAAACAAACAATCCTTAATCAATTTGAATTGTTACGTAGCAGCTATGTTAAATACTTATATTTTAAGAAAAATAACAAAAAAGAAAAAGTAATATACATGTATAAAATCTTTGTCAGAGAATACAGTTGTATTTAACTAACTATATTCTACAGATGTAACAGAACATTGAATGGATATAAAACAACTATCAATGCAAATACAGAAAACACAACCAAAAACACAAACAATTTAAAACGTCCGTTAAAATGCCATGTACTGCTCTTAACAGAATTTCTACAAGGCAGAAACTATACAAAGCATCTCAGTCGGTAATACAGAAGTCTTATAGATTGCTGTCTTCCATAATAATCGTCCATTAATATTTGACTTTATAAAAAATACTCATTAAACTTTTTATTTATTTCATCTTTTCCCCTGAGAAAACAGAACACATGTTTAGTTTCCTAATCGAATACGATTTTTTTTTAAAGTTAGCTTTTATAAATGTCCATCTTATGACTCATCGCTCTTGTTTTTTTTTAATGAAACCCCCATTGTCGCTAGTAAAACTAAAAAAGTATGTTCGAAACGTCCATTAATTTGAAGGCAGTAGTTAATAATTCTATAGCTATGTTAAATACTTATATAACAAAAAAGAAAAAGTAATATACATGTATAAAATCTTGGTCGGAAAATACAGTTGTATTTAACTAACTATATTCTACAGATGTAATAGAACATTGAATGGATATAAAACAACTATCAATGCAAATACAGAAAACACAACCAAAAACACAAACAATTAAAAACGTCCGCTAAAATGCCATGTACTGCTCTTAACAGGATTTCTACACGGCAGAAACCATACAAAGCATCTTAGTCGGCAATACAGAAGTGTTATAGATTGCTGCCTTCTATAATCATTGTTCATTAATATTTGACTTTATAAAAAATTACTCATTAAACTTTTTTTTTTATTTCATCTTTTCCCCTGAGAAAAAAGAACAACATGTTTAGTTTCTTAATCGAATACGATTTTTTTTTTAAATTTAGCTTTTATAAATGTCGATCTTATGACTCATCGCTTTTGATTTTTTTATGAAACCCCAATTGTCGCTAGTGAAACTAAAAAAGTATGTTAAAAACGTGCATTAATTTGAAGGCAGTAGTTAATAATTCTAAAGTTTTTATAATTTTTCTAGCAAAAGCTGAAATCTGGAAACAATAACATGTATAATACATTAAAAGAAGGGGTTCGTTATTTGTGTTGCTGAGGATATAAACAAAAGCATATGAAAAAAACAACAACAAAAAACCACTGAGCACTATGAATCCAAAAAATTATCAGAAAACTATTGATATCAATAATTTTAAAACAAAAAATAAATTCCATAATATGGTCATCAATAAATTTAATACAATATATTAGTAAAAATTATTGAGGTTAACATAAACTAAATAAAGTTACAATAGTCATCCGTTAAGTGAATATATTATTACTTATTACCAACAACACAATTAATGTCCTAAGGTGTATTTGTTGTTTGACAGGAAAACTGTTTAACACCTCTTCATATGTCTGTGCAGTTCTCTGCTGTTAAACCATCATTAAGATTTTTGTAGTTAACAAGTTATTTTTCATTCACCGTCGTGGCAGAGATGGAGGAAATCATATGTTTAGGTGTTGCCAGTAGCATAATTCTTCCCATAGCCTCCTGCACGTGTGTCAAATTGACATTGAATATTGATTGATTAAATACATGATACTTATATTAATAGGAAGCAAGCATTTATGAATAGTACCGTGGCTTATAAAATTGATTTTTACATACATACTAAGCAAACAATTTCATTAGTAATTCTTTTATAATGTGAATTAGTTACTAGACAATACATGGTCAAACAAGGAATTTTAAATATACAGAGAATAAGACATGCAAGAGGTTATTTTTTTCCGAATAAAGAAAATTACCTTAAAGTTTGTTCATGTTTCAACATGAAATTGTATTCAAACAAAATTTTATTGCGTAGAGCAAGTTGTAGAATTCAATTACAGTAGAACCTGTTCCAAACAAACCATAAACTGCTCAAAATACAATTATTGCAGACGACGTTTGATTTTACAGGATTTACGTCAAATGCAAAAATAACGGTTTTTACTTGACTGGAATGTCATAGTATTTCATACAATGTAATTAAAGTGTATATTACAACACACAGATAGCAGTATTTATTACAATACATCGATATGAGTGTTTATAACAATACAAAGATATGAGTGTTTGTTACAAAATCAAACACGTGCATAATACAGATCACAGTGTATTCCATAATAACAGTAAGCCTGCATTAGAAAACAACATGATAAATAGTCTATCACAATACACCTACAGACGGTCTTTAAGAAAAAATACTTTGCAAACATAATAATTGTTATTAAAAGTAAAATAAAAAAAAATCATTAACTGTATCCCATCACTGTAAACGTTCATGAAGCGTCTTATTGACCATCACTGTGAAGGATAAACTAGAAATAATGTTTGTTCTGTATGTACTTAATCACAATTCCTTAATCACAGCAGTGCTGATTGTCAATTTTGAGAATCCAATTTGCCAATAATTCTTGCAATATAGCACCATAGTTTTCCAACAACTCACTCAACATGGGAACAGAAGTAACGATGGCCCTAAATGCAAAAATGATGTTCATTTAAACCATTGTTTTTGACGGAAATGCATCGAGCTCGAAAGTTTTCTATTGCATATACCATATACACATTGACCTATGACATAAACTCCATAAATAAACCAAACAATCACATACCTTCCATTGCGATAAATACAATTTCACACATTACATGGATATTAAGACTAATTAAATACACTCCATGCATTAACAGGTTGAAAATATACATAACAGACATGCCATGACCAATGACGTAAACTTCATAATAAACCAAAAAATAACATTTTATTTCATACATATACTGACCAAATACATACACTCCATACAAACACATACCAATTACATAGACTTATACATATACTGATCAATTACATAAACTGTCAAATAACATATGTTTCATACATGCACTGCCCAATTACATGCATTGAACACATGAACAGGCTAAAAAGAGGGTTTGGATGGGGTTAAATGATTAAAGAATAATGCCCTTAAAAAATGAAGATTAGAGAATAACGGGCAAAAAAAATGAAGATTAGAGAAATAAACAGCTGCGCCATGAGCGCATGATACGCCCGACATCTTGTGTGGAAGTTTTATGCAATATTCATAAATAGTTTCTGAGAAAGTTTTAAGCAATAACCATATATTGTTTTTGAGACACAGAGGGACATGTGAAACCCCCAACCCTGTTTTTTTTTGTACAAAAAACTAAATATCACTAAAATAAAATTTTGAATCAAAACCAAAAAGTATACAGATCTTTAGATTAATATAACAAAGAAGTGTGTAAAGTTTTAAGCAATAATCATAAATTATTTTTGAGATACGGCGCGACATGTAAAAAAACCCTCCCCTGTTTAACAAAATACTCAATAACTCCAAAATAAAGTTTTGAATCATCACCAAGAAGTATAAAGATCTTTAGATTAATATAACAAAGAAGTGTGTAAAGTTTTAAGCAATAATCATAAATTGTTTTTGAGATACGGCACAACATGTAAAAAAAAACCTCCCCCTATTTTACAAAATACTCAATAACTCAAAAATGAAATTTGGAATCATCACCAAAAAGTATACAGATCTTTAGATTAATATAACAAAGACATGTGTAAAGTTTTAAGAAATAATCATAAATCGTTTTTGAGATATGGTGCAACATGTAAAAAAAAACCTCCCCCTTTTTTACAAAATACTCAATAACTCAAAAATCAAATTTTGAATCATCACCAAAAAGTATACAGATATTAAGATTAATATAACTAAGAAGTGTTTAAAGTTTTAAGCCATAATCAAGAATCGTTTTTGAGATACGGTGCGACATGTGAAAAAAACACACCCCTGTTTTAGTTAGAAAGTGCCCTAACTCAAAAAGTTTGAATCTTATTTTCACCAAAAAGTATACAGATCATTTGACCATCATAAGAAACAACTATGTTAAATTTCATGAAATTTGGATAAGTCGTTCTCAAGTTACGGTGCGACATGTTTACGCCGGACAGACGGACGGACAGACAGACGGACGGACACCGGACATTTGTATACCATAATACGTCCCGTCAAAATTTTGACGGGTGTATAAAAAGGGGTAAATTTTTTGAAGATTAGAGAAAAAAGGGTAAAATTAAATGTTTAAAAAATAACAGACCCCCCAATCTAGACCTTCTAAAATATGCACTCCTTACATACATCGCCACATTGCATACACTCAATACATATACTGACAAATTGCATACGCTCCATACATACACGGACAAGTTACACACACTCCATATATAAACTAACATGATTTACAAACTTTCTGTGCATATATAAATCAAATAAATAAACTAAAAAAATAAACATAAACTATATACATATTAAATACACACCATGCAATAATGGCCTGAGTTAACCTCTTTGTGAATTGATTATATAATAATGAATTTTATTTTTCCTTTATTATGCACACTATTGTTGTGTATTGTTTGTGTATATATGTAAATATTGCATTCCTCTTATTGAAAGTATGTAGTGATCAAATAAAATAAAGTTCAAAATAAACTTTACAAGTTGTGTTGAAATAATAATGCTCTTTAATATATCACTTATTTGAGTCATGTTATTATATAATTTGCAAAATTAAAAAAAATCGATGTCATAAGAGAATGTAGAAATTATTAAATATTGTCAGGGCATTTATTGTACATATTGAAATCTGAGATAAATCTTGTTAGTTGTTTTGGTTGTATATTCCTTTTAATTACCTGAATAACTAATTAAAAAGAATGTCTGGTTTAAGTAACACCTGGATTATGTATGCATACATTGACTTCCTTTATAGTGATACAATTATTATAATGTAACAATATGTCTTCGTTGTAAAATTCAAACTCAAATTCATGAAAAGTTTACTTTAATTGAGGTTCTTTTAGTTGAAGATTTTCCTCAAAAAGATTTACAAGTTGCTTACAATGTAATGCACGGGCAATATCAAGTGGTGTCTGACCATTCTTATTACGCAATGTGACATCTGCTTTCCATGTTAGTAATGCTTTTACAGTTTCAATGATTCTCTTTGACCAAGTTTTCATAAAATATTTCCTGAAATTGCGATCAAATGAACAAACCGCATGTAAAGGAGAATCTCCCTTTGTATTACACTGCGAGACATCAGCCTTTTTCTGCAGTAACAGTTCTACTGTTTCAATATGTCCTCCTGCACAGGCCACAAACAATGGAGATTGTCCATCCTCATTACACTTAGAGACATCACCATTGTTCTGTAGTAACAGTTCTACTATATCTTTATTTCCTCCTTTACAGGCCACATACAACGGAGATATTCCATCCTCATCACACTGATTGACATCAGCATTGTTCTGAAGTAACAGTTCTACTATGTCTTTATATCCTCCTGCACAGGCCACACACAATGGAGATATTCCATACATACTACATTGATTGACATCAGCATTGTTCTGAAGTAACAGTTCTACTATATCTTTATATCCTCCTTTGCAGGTCCCAAACAATGCAGACATTTTATAGTTGTTACATTGAGATACATCAGCATTGTTCTCTAATAATAGTTTAGCTACAGCTGTATGTCCTCTTTCAGATGACTTATGTAAAGGGGAATTGCCTTCTCGGTCCGTTTTATTCACATCACATTTAACATTAACAATCAGAAATTCAACAATATCAAAGTAACCCCTTATTGATGATTCTATTAAAGGTGTTGTATAATAGTGTGTGTCATACGGATATGTTTTGCAACCTTCTGTATCAAGCTTTGTTAATACTGTGTTGGCATCATTTCTCCTTTTTAAAAAGCTTATTAACTTATCTCTAAATGTCTTATGAATTAACTGGTAATTATTGAATGTACTTATAATAGCATGCCGTGTTAAGTCACATAACAGTCGTTCAAAATAATCTTCTTCTTCGTCTTTTAATAATACAATTAAATTATCATTTTCATGGACATCCGTTACAGATTCAAAGATAAAATTATCCCGAATAAATATAGCTGGAGCATATTTGATAAAACATTCTGTAAGGTGTTGTCCACAGATTACAGCTGCCATTTTATATATTTTGTCATGTATCATTCTATACTCTGTTCCTCTCAGTTTTAAGTAGGTGCCATTTAATGTTGAAAAGCAAGCTTTTAAAGAATTTCTATGCTTCTGTTTGCTTAAGTCTATATCAAATTCTTTAACAATGTACTCAAGTTTATCCAATTCCATGTTCTTCCTTTCTGAAACTGATCCTAATTTGAGCCAATCTGTATCAAATCCTTCATTAAAAATGATACACAGAACAAGAACACAAAATTGTTCTTTGTTTTCATGAATAATGTTGTTTATGTTCTGTTTAATACTGATTAAAGGAACTGTAAACAGTTTCTTCACTTCCTCAGATGTTTTGTCTTTTGACAATTTACAAAGCAAGGGAAAGTAATCAACGTTCTCTGTGACTTGTTTTATATTGTCAATTATGTCATCAGGAAGATACTTGTGCAGCATAGGAATTCTTTCAGCTTCCAGCAGACACAACTCGGGAGATAATAAATTGCATTCTTTTTTTGTGAATAATGAAATACGTTGAAACTGAGCTTCTTTATATATATGCAGTCTACAAGACAGCAGTAGTTTTGGACTTGATACTTTTAAAACCGTTTCATCATTTTTACCTGCAACATCTTTGTGTGCAACTTTAAATATTTTCTCAATTTTTTCTGAATAATCTCTCCACGTCTGTAATGTTTGTGTGTTTATTGTTTCCTTCCCACAGATGTCATCTACAACAAACACTTGTTTTTTGTTTTCATTATGATAATTCATAATGTCTGATGGTCCTGTTAACACTGGTATTATCTCATATCCAAAACTGTCACGTAAGTGTAAGGCAGCTTGATGTATGTTTGAAGATTTACCGCAGCCCGAGCTTCCTGTCACAACAATACAGTTATGTGAGGGTAGAGACTCAAGTATGTGACGTGTTGCTCTGGTTTCCAAAAAGGTAGTTTGGTCTTGCTCCCATTCTCCTATTTCTTGTTCATGGTGAGCTGCAAAGAAAAGAAATTGTACAAGCTGATGTCTGATTTGTAAATTTAATTTTGACCATGAACTGAAGATATAGGCCTGGATATTCATTTACAAATTTCCATGCCCCTTCCTCAGTCCTAATATTAAATTATCATCCCTGATTTACCTGTTACTAAAACCAACCAGCTAGGTAACAGATCAATATAATCTATGCTATTTGTGTCAATGGATTGCTGACTAATTTGTGTATAAACAATATTTTTGGGGTTCTTACTTAAGGTGATTTGATAGAACCTTTTGCTTGATTGACTTTTGATAAACGCCACATCACCAAATGATGCAATACCCTTTCAAGCTATAGATAACTTGTTATAAAATAGAAACTACTGCATGACCTTATCACATAAACATTGATAAAAGAACAATGAAAAAAAAATAGAGCATGTAGAGTTCCAATGTTCTCCTTAAAAAATGGCTTGTTTCTGGCCCCTAATTACTAAACTGTTGGTACCATAACCTCCATAAACAATTCCAACCTTTTTCTTGTGGTATTAAACCTTCTGGTAAAATTTGAAAGAGACCCATTCACTTTAACAACAGTTATTGTCTGGAAACCAAATGTCTTCGGACGACGACAGCGACATCATAGCATTATACAACAGAATTTTTTTTTTGCAGATATATAAAAACAGATTCTGTGAAAATAAGTAAAGAATGTTCAACCCTGCCGCATTTTGCACCTGTCCCAAGTCAGGACCCTCTTACCTCTGTTGGTCTTGTATAATTTGCAATTTTAGTTTCTTTTATATATTTAGGAGTGGAGTTTTAGTATGACGTCCAGCATCACTGAACTTGTACATGTAGTATACTTTTTTGTTTAGGGGCCATCTGAAGCACACCTTCCGGATGCGGGATTTACTTGCTGTATTGAAGACCCATTGGTGACCTTTGGCTGTTTTCTGTTTCTTTGACACATTCCCCGTTTCCATTCTCAATTTTACTTAATATTGGTTTATTCGCAGCCTACAAACTGTATCGAAACACAATCTCAAAATGTCCTTAAAAATTGTTATGATATCTGAAATAGGAGTAACAAAACATTTTTTCCGAATTGTTTGCTAATACATGGTAATGTCGTTTGAACGTTGAGAACCCCTTTGTTTGTATGTCAATGAAAAACAGGTTGACTGAGGTATTATTTCCTCAAACATCTGCTTCAAATCAAGGAATTTGCAACAAAAGCTGATCATCTTACATTTCCAAAGAAAAGAAGCTGGATTATGTATTTTCTTTTAGCTTTCTGAGTGCTGCAGTAGACTTCTAATACTTTAAATTTCCTGTGAACACTGTGTAGTGTAGTGGTAAGATGAACTAAATGACAGCAAAAAAGTACTTGTTTAAGCCTAGGAGGTTGACAAAAATAAAATCTTGTAATAACTTCAATTTAATTCAATTTAAAAAAAAAAGCAGCTAGATACATGCAAAAGTCAAGTTCAGGGGAGTTGGTCTTTAATTATCAAATATATATATCTAACACGTAAAGCTCTGATACCATGTCCAGATTTGGCTAATGTAAGGTTCTGTATCTGGTGAAGTAAAATTTGTATTTTATAAACTGTTTTTTTTTTTTTCGATTACGGAATTGTATATTATAGCACATACAGTAGGTTACTTCAAAAAAGTGAAACGGATACAGCAGAAAACCTTCATCAATAATATACAAGTTGCAAGAAAGATAAGGGCTGTTGTTCTCATAAACTGTTTCGGTCTGTATACATGTTATACATCTTTGGCTTTGAGTGTTCCTTCCACATGTTACAAGGGTAAATCCAGAAAGGAGCTACAAATGCATGAAATTATTAAAAGTGCTGTTTTCAATATGTTCTACCCCATTATCTATGTACCAGTTTATATCTATGTAGAGCACTAGCTATCTGTTATAAATTTTATACAAACATATATAACAACTGATGTGCTAGTGTGATTTTTGAGAATAGAGACTTAAAGTAAACTACAATTATGCATACCTTGAATATGTGGTGGAATATGATCTTCAACTTGTTTTTTTATTTCTTCTTTCAAGGTATCTGAAAATTAATTCAGTTATTCAAGTTGCAATAGATCACACTTTTTTTTATGTTTATTCTATCTTTTCTGTCTTCAGTCCTAATTCAGTACCAGTTTTAAATAAGATTATCTTTGTTGTATAGATAAGAAGTTCTTTTTGAACTATATTGATCTCCCTCATCTTCAGTGTTTTCGTTATGTCTTTGTTTGTTTGTTATGTTTTATATCTAGAGTTTTTTTTATATAAATTGTTTTGTCAAAGATGAGGTCGTTAGTTTTTCGGCTGAATTTTTCTTCCAACCTTTTAAGCTGACTATAAAGTATGAATTCCCTAATTGTGAAATGCCATACAGAGACCTAGCTATAGTTGTTTAAATTAGCAACATTTTGACTCATTTGGATAGCTGTTGGCTGCAATCATACCTAATCTCCTTAATTATTTTATTCCTGATTTAAAAAACAAAATAGAAACCAATTGGTTTCCCGTTCAGTTAAACTAAAACTTGGCATCTCCTAACCTTATAGGCGAAGTATCCAAATAGCGGTTATCCTTCTGCTATCAAAATTTTGATTGTTTTTTTTTTTTTTTATTGTTTTGGGGAATTGTTAATAAATTGATTTACAATTAGTATGCAAACAGTAAATAGATATTCCTGGTCATTAATTTAATCAAATTAGTTGATTTCAACAGTTGTGATGCTTGTGAATTCTTTTAGACAATTGCATGAATAGTGAATCACTATTTCTATTATTAAATATGTTTTAAAGTTTGTTGTCTTTTGGTATTAACCCAAGTATCATTTCTACCACAAGAAATCCCTCTATTGAATTGCAATCAGTAAATTGTGATGTAAGAAATATCTTTCATATTCTGTGAAAATGTATAGATGAAGAACAGCAATTTAAGTGCTATTCCTTTGCTTTTTGTCTGTGTGTTTTTTGGCTGTGTATGTACTGATTATGTGTCATGGATGAATACTCCATACCCTTGTTGTTTCTATTTCAGGTATATGTATGAAACAATAAATATACTCACTTAATGTTTCATCATGCTCCATAGATTTCTGAAAAATAATTGAGTACCTTTAAGGACATTTAACTCAAAACTATATACATCTCAAATGTAACTGTATAGTAAAGAAGCAATCAAGTGAATAAGTGTTGATGTTAAGTTTGGTGTTTGTAAAAATTGATGGCAAAGAAAATAATTAATAAATCTTACAAGGAAAGACAACAACATGACAAAATAAACTGTATGTTTAGGTACAATATGAAAACCCTTGTATCTAGTACACAGCAATAACAATGATCTGTGTTGAATTGAAAATGTTGGTATATTGATATATTTGACTAAGTTTTTACCTATCTCTAGCATATTTTACAAGAAATTAAAAACAACAAAATTGGGTCGAGTTATCATGGGCCAACACCTATATAAAGATGCTATTATTGATTTGGACTAATTGTGGATCTAATAATTACATTTCATGTATGTTTCATAAGAATCCATTATTTTGACTGGATAACAATGCTTGTGCATCATACTAAAATTAACCTTCATATCCTAATGAAGTGTAAATTCATGATGACATTTGCCATCACAATAAAGTGCACAGGTTAACTAAAGAAATAAATGATGAAAGTCGATTTTTCAAGACCCTAGCATAAAACTGTAATTATAAATAAAGGCAACAGAAGTATACCGCTGTTCGAAACTCATAAATCGATAGGAAAAAGCAAGTCAGGATTACAAACTAAAACTGAGGGAAACGCATTAAATATAAGAGGAGAACAACAACACAACATTAAAATGTAACACACAGAGAAACAAACTAAGCATAAGAATTGAATGTTTCTTTAAGTAATTTTATAGGGTTGTAAAAGAGTTGATCGTGTGCACATTCCTAGAATGAAGCACTTTTACACCCCAATAAAATTACAAAAAGATGCATTCAATTCTTATAATTACTAGTCATATGTGCTGTTCATAGAAGAGGGATGAATGATACCAGAGGGACAGTCAAACTCATAAAAGAGGGACGAAAGATACCAGAGGGACAGTCAAACTCATAAATCGAAAACTGACAACGCCATGACCTAAAAATGAAAAGAACAAACAGAACAGAAAAACAATAGTACACATGACACAACATAGAAAACTAAAGAATAAACAACACGAACCCCACCAAAAACTAGGGGTGATCTCAGGTGCTCCAGAAGGGTAAGCAGGAACATATCCTATATCATTTTTGAAATGGTTATTTAAAAACAGTCAACCAACTCGTGATGGTGTCCGTAAAATTAACGAAGAGATAAAATTAACTTCACCATTTGGAACTCTTGATTTAATAGCTTCCTATCTATCTGTAATAGTGTTCAAAATATTAGGTAAAAACACTTAAAAGTGTCTTTAAAGGCCAGTAGTCCAGTAAATTCATGATTTCAGTAATTATTCCAAATTGCTAGATACCATTTTCTGATTATTTTTCTTTTACAGTTTTTTTAAATCTCCTACACATGATGATGTAGAAATGAATGCAAACATGAGCTAAATCCTTATTGAAGGAAAAGAAACTCATGTAAGGAATTGGTTGATGATTTTGCCTCTATCAAGCAGGGGTATAAAAACAATCGAAGAAGAAGGACAGAAGTAGCTACTATCCAGACAGACACATTTTTGACAGATTATCAACTTTTTCTATCATGTTTAGACAGACCATGACTGTCTATTTCTACAATTTCTATATGTATCTTTTTTTATTTTATCACATATAAAACAAAATACTGCTGGTGGAATAAAAATGATTTATCCTGTTATGGATTCCAGCAAATATCATGCATTATATTACTGAGTCTTTCTAAAGTGTAACTTAGATACAATAGTTGCATATATATATATATATTTATTTGTTAATTTTACATACACTTTCTAAATTCTTTATCCTTTCCTGTAACATGTGTAAATCGTTTTTAAAAATCGTTAATTCTTTTTGCACTTTGATAAACTGACTGTCTGTTTCTGTACATAAAGTCTGTACATATTCACTAAGAGTTTGTGTCTGTTGACGAATGTCCCCCACTATCTCTAAACCAAGTGTTGTTCCACTCAGGAAATGTTGACCTATAAAACAAGATCATTTGTTTGCAAAATCATGTATCGATTGCTGTTCAATGTATCAGAAACGTATTTTCTGTGTTTCTTATAAGAGGAATATATTTTATGATGTCTTCAATTTGGATCATGTTGTATAATGTGTTGTAGTTTAAACATATTTATATATAGTGGATTGGGAAACAAGTTATTGCAACTTATATTAATCCTTTTCCACTTTGCGGGTGTGTGTTGCCTTGTAGCAGCATTAGCCTGCTCTTTTTTTCCAAATAATGGCTCTCTCTTAACATGGGTCAGTCATTTGTCGTATATTTTTGACAGACTATCATCGTTTCCTCAAAACCATACTCACAAATGGTGCCAAGGGTGAGCCGAAATTTTCTCCCTGGGGCGGAGATCAAACCAGGAACCTTTGTAATATACCTTTTCAACAATTGTCTACGCCTACAGTTGAGCACAACTACGACAGGTAAGATGTGAAGGGGTCGTGTTGTCTCAAAAATAAATTTGAAAATAATATTATTCATCACTAAGAGATTTAATGCTTGAAATTTATTTGATTGACAATGATATAACTTTCCAACAGAGTAAAGTGGCATGGATGTTTAAATTTAGAAGGAAACAAGAATGTGTCCTCAGTACACGAATGCCCCACTCGCACTATCATTTTCTATGTTCAGTGGACCGTGAAATTGGGGTAAAATCTCTAATTTGGCATTAAAATTAGAAAGATCATATCATAGGAAACATGTGTACCAAGTTTGAAGTCGATTGGACTTCAACTTCATCAAAAACTACCTCGACCAAAAACTTTAACCTGAAGCGGGACAGACGGACGAACGAACGAACAAACGGACGGACGAACGCACAGACCAGAAAACATAATGCCCCTCTACTATCATAGGTGGGGCTAAAAAACAAAGATCAACTAATTTTCTGTATGGTGAAAAAAAACAAAAGAAAAACAAATAAAATAAACAACAAAAAAAAAACAGTGATCTCTGATCAACTAAAAAAGAATGTTCCTTCATCCAAGCATATCTTGGATGTGCAGGATGAAGGTCATTCTTAGAATATGAGCCTGAGGCTCGAAAGTAATGAATTAGCTTTACTTCTCTATGAGGGGTGAAGCTTACATATAATATCTCTGTTTAAAGAAACAAACTATATAACCACCTATAGCTGGCCAGTGACCTTGACCCTAGTATATAAGCACCTGTTCCATAATAACTTGTCATAATTTAAAGCAAGTTTGTGTCGACCAAATATAAAACCCAGTGGAAAAGGGTGGGTCTGACTGATAATCCCTAGGGTGGGAATTAATTACTTTCGAGCCTCAGGCTCATATTCTAAGAATGACCTTCATCCTGCACATCCAAGATATGCTTGGATGAAGGAACATTCTTATTCATATTTCGCCTTCGGTCTCAAGTAATGAATTAGCTTGTTTAAAGTGTAGACACAAACTAAAAACAATTTTTATATAAATGCCAACATTTAATAAAGGATAAAAATCACAAGATCATCCAGTAACTACAACTGAAGAAAAGTGTTTTAGTACTGATATTATTTACTTTCCTGTTATAGAACTTGTAAAAAGTTTTACCATATGTCCAGACAAAACTGTTGCCATAATGTCCTTAATAGAACATCCTGAAGCTAAATGCACTTATGAAGAGGTTCCTCCAAATGAGTTAACCTTAAAACCTCGGATAAAATTAGAACTCTCTCTAACTATCTAAACTTTACGAAAAGACTTAGATGAATTCTCTCACCTATTTTGTACACAAAACATGATAAATCATTGTCTTAATCAACACAAAGTTTTGGTTTATCAAAACCTTTGATCACCTCATTAGGTAAACTAACTAACAGATCTAGTATTTTTCAAAAACTCATGTATATGAAAAAATAAAGTGCCATGTCTCTGAATGAAAGACATAGAATGTAAATCTACAGCTGATAAAGATAGTACTTCAAGGCAGATGTAGTCAAGGCAAATAAAGACACAAGTATAAAAGACAGTTTCAATGTTAAATACTCCAATGAATATTAAGAACTTAAAAAAGATAGCGCTAAATTCATCTCCCAAGTGAAAGAGTATCTAACTCTTCAATTGCAGATTCAGGTTTAAGCAACCTTCCACAAATACATGTAGTAAACAAACAAATTCAGTAAAATCTATTTCTTAAAGGATAAAGTCTGTTTCAACATAGACCAAGAAAAATTCACATTAAACATGCTGAATATGAAAAGCTTGTGTTTTACAAAAATTTCAATAATCCGTGACTAACATCCTTTTTAGATGGTGATAAGGAATTGGTTCTCTAATTGAACACACCAAATAATGAAATTTCTCAAAAAAATATTGATAATGCTTGATTATAGATGCATGGTCTCCAAGATGAAGTGTAAATATATTTTACAAATGATTCTGAAATCTCCTGTTTATATTAAAGTGATTTCTGAGTATAATACACACGTTTTTACCCTACTGCACAATCAACCCTTCAGGTGTTGGTTCACTTTAATTTTTTACAATATACAGTTAAATTAAGTCTCTTCCTGACGGAAAGACATTATCTTCAGTATGTAACATTGTTACTAATTTTTATGCTTAACAGTTTAACTGGCAAATAAATTAAAATTGGTCTTAGCAAAGAAAACCAACTCTGAGCAAGCCAAAAAGGATAATCAAAAGAGCCTTCTGAACTTTATCACTAATAATTTTCTTTATAAATATCCCCAACAATGAAAAAGATGGGAAAATATAAGGTCATAATTCTGATCATGAAAATAAAAACATCTCTGAAGCTTTCAATTGACATCCTTTTGAATCTGTAAATTTTTTAGACATATGATAAGCATCAAAAATTTTCTTACCAGGAATATAAAGAGCTGTGATAAAAATGTTCTTTCTTGAACACCAAGCCCAAATAATGAAATATTTGTAGTAAGCATGTTAAGTGACAAAGAGGTTACACCTCCTATTGCATAATAAAAGCTACTGAAATTGTATCTTCTGATTGTATAACACTCTGTGACTAAAACTTTTTCTCCAGAAGAATATTATAGCCAACAATACTATGAAATCTATATGAAATGAGTGCATACTCTTAAAGAAGCTCCGTCTACCAACAGAAACATTTTCTTCAAATTTGGATCCCAAATCCTTATGTCAGAGGAATCTGGTACAACCCAAAAACTTATTTGGATGGGTCTATAAATCAAATTTTTAATTTCTGATTTTAAATTGTTAAAAAATTTCACCTATTGATGATAATAAACACTGTAACAACTATACAGTGTTTCAACATTATTTCTCGCCATGTTTCTGCAATGTAACATTCCCATGCATGCCACAGATACTGCATTAAAAGCATTCATCACAAGACCAATAAATGATGTAAAACATCTATAATACCGTTACACAATTCTATTTAAAAAGAATTTCCCAAGGGAGATAATTTTACCATTTCTCATCTGTCAGAAAAAACTTAAATAGCTCAGTATCAAAAATGAGACAAAGGAAAACAATGTGCTTCCAAGGAATGAGTACCAACTTCTCAAAATTTTTCTGAAGCACAGCTTATCAAGCATTTGCACCACTTCTTCTGTATTCACAATACAATCATCTAAACTCTGATCCATAATAAAATAATCATCAATGTATAAACTATAGCATGTATATACTTCAAGTGACATTATTTCATAAATACATAGACAGGTTTTAAAACCTTAGTAAAAACTCTTGATGCAGAAGCCAATCCAAAACAAAAAAAAACATAAATATCATATCAATGTCTTTTCCACATAAATCAGGAAATTGTGATATAAACATAAATGATACTTAAATATGCATCTGTGAGATCTATAGATGTTAGCTCTATCTATATATATATATATATATATATAGATAATTATTCTAAAGAATTACATCTAAACAAAAGATAAATGGTCCTGCTCCAAATGCTGATAAGCCACAAACTTAGTTTGTTTTAATTTTTCAAATAGATACAGGCCTTGAAGACCAATCTTTCTTAGGAACCAAGAAAATATAGGAAATAAACTGATTTTCCATTGATTGATCAACCTTTTAAATAGCTCTCTTAGCTATCAATTTTTGGACTTCTGAAATTAATTCATCCTTATGAAAGGTGAAATGTATTTAATTCAAAAAGGATAAACCTTGTGGTACATCATTAAAAATAATTTTATAACCATTTCTTAATAAATCTAATATCAATAGATCATTAGTAACATTTTCCAAATCATAATATTTAAGTTATCTACTGTATATATAGCAACTGGTTGAGAAATGTGACCTCTTTGAGATTCTCTGTTCCCTTTTTGGAAACGTCTCCCTCTCAATGAAGGGAATTGCCTACTACATGTAGTATAGTCGCCCTGTTGACCAACAGAGCCTCTGCAGTTAAAAAACTGATATTGCCTTTCCCATAACAGCTGGTAGTAAATTAATTGCTAGACCTGGAACCTCTTCCAAGGAATCTATAATTTGCTAAGAATCTTTGTATAAACACTAAGTTTGCTTTTTGCAATCATAACTAGAAATGTGATAAAGCAACTATCACAACAGAATTACAAATAAGTTTTATCATCTAAATATTTCTGAGCATCTCCTATGGGTTTAACCAGAAAACCATGGTAAAACAAACAAATATAATTTTACAATAAAATCCTTGTATTATCAAGATCCAATGGCTCATTCCTACAACAAGAAATAGCAAACTCAACAATAGGGTTGATGATAAACCCCTTAATAAAGTATCTCTGGGTTTCCTGCATCTTTGAAACCACAGAGTGGGCCTGTCTAGGCATTGCCATTTCGATTTTTTAATTATCCTAGACACACTAGGATTGTCACAGTTCTCAGTGTGATAGTATTTCCTCTAAGAACTTTATATATTCCTGATTTTATCAAAATCATGATTAAACTGTTCAACAAACAGGATGAGATAATGGACCATTAATCTCACTAAAAGAAGCCTTAAAGGCTTCTGAAAACCTTAATGCAGGATCAAAAGACCTTAATGCAGGATCAAAAGACGTATCAAATTCAACTCCGGCTGGACTATCATCAGCCATGGCACATACTCCAAAAGGAGGTACATACACCGTATCAATTCAGTAGATAAGATCAAAATTTAGAACTAAATCTTCATTAAAGTAAGCCTCTAATGGCAAAAATTCAAATATAGCAGCAGGTTTCTCTACAAACTCTGCTAGAGTTGAAGGCAGTGAAACTGTCTCAAACCTCATGATTCATACAGGTTCTTTAATACATTAATAATAAATAGTAAATGTATCAATATACATGCCTATCTAAATCTCAACAGCACTTTCGTTAGAAACAATCACAAATCAAGTAGATTTTGAAGTTATACAAGTAACACTAGATTTTAAAACTTACTTTTTACAGGTTCTGTTGCTTTGTCAATTATTTCCAATTGCCATGCCATTATGATCTATTATAAAACTACTAGGTTTTATAACTGTTTAAGAAGAGGATTTATTCAAAATACCTCTTGTATTCCTATTAAATTTATCATCTTTAATTTCTAAAACATTCCAGAGGTGATGAAAATCATAACCATCACCCTTGTAAGTGTAAACATCATTCTAAACATCTTGCCAAAACAATACATTTGCATAAACAAATTCAGCCATTGTAATACAAAAATGTGTACCTGTGCAGGTAAAACACGTGTAAATTGTGAAAAGTACTCACGACCTTCAGATGAATAGAAATACTTTTAAATATCTACCTGTTTAACAAACAGGAGTATGAATTAAGTAACAAATGTGCTATTAGGCAAAAACTAAATGAATATATAAAATTGTCATACATCGTAGACAATAAAATATTTAATTAATTTCCATGAACACTTGTCATACATCGTAGACAAGAAATTTTTAAATTCATTTCCATCAACAATTGTCATACATCGTAGACAATTGAGGAATTATTATTTGTAAATAACAAAATAACATTAGAACTTGTCGTACATCGTAGACAAGTTAATGTAACTTTAATAACTTTCTGCCAAATTTAAGATAAAAATAAAATAACTAAAAAGAACTTATGTGAAGTGTTCACTTCAACCCTCTAGAAAAATAAATGACAAGTTATTATGGAACAGGTGCTTATATACTAGGGTCAAGGTCACTGGCCAGCTATAGGTGGTTATATAGTTTGTTTCTTTAAACAGAGATATTATATGTAAGCTTCACCCCTCATAGAGAAGTAAAGCTAATTCATTACTTGAGACCGAAGGCGAAATATGAATAAGAATCAAATATGAAGGCGAAGCATACTTTCCTATGTGTGAAGTCTGTACACAGTATAAACATTTTCAGGACTTGGTTCAGGCGCATAAAACATGCGAGGGGGTTTTACTTATCTAATTAGATAAAAAAAAATCCCTTTTGCATGGTCATAGACGAAATTTTAAAAGAATCATTAGTACGAAAAAAAAGATTTTTAAACCGGCAAAGATTTGCCAAGGAAAAAAGAAACAGTGTAACAATTTCTGATCCTTTGACAACAAAATAAAATATGGTAATGACAGTGTAACATATAAAACCAATGATACTTGATCAATAAGGACCCCATTAAACTCTATTGCAATTCCTGCTTCTTGCAAGAAACTCAAGAGATCATTTTCGAGAACAAGGGAATGGCTCTACGATATAAAGGACAACGTCTGTTGTTTTTTCGGAACACCGGCAATTATATTGGACTATCAGTTCATGAGGACGACCATACAATTAAATGAGGGGAAAAATAAGTCATTGAACAGCAGTTTTTTTTCAGCAATGATGGGTATATTTTTGGACCAGAAAAATGTGTCGGTTAAAGCAGGCTGTTGGAATACTCAGGTGTCGGATTAGACAGGTTAACCTGTATACATAAATGAGACAGTAGCAAAGCAACTAATATTAAACAATACTCTTACCATTCATTGCCCATCTGTTTAGCTCTGCTAATATTCTTTTTTCCTCTCTGTTACTCAGCTTGAGGTTGCTAATAAGTTGTTTCATCAACTGGAAGGAATCTGTATATTTTATAGCAGTCCATTCTGTAAAGTCACAATGTGCCCAGGCATTACGTATATCTGATCGTATCTAATAAAGAAATACATATTACCTTTATATCCATGAATAAATCAAAATGACAGGACATTAATCTAGTGGTAGAGCACTAGCTGTGCATATATGTATGTGTTTGCAATATGAAAAATAAAACATAAACTGCCATACATTTTTAGCTGTTTTGACAAATCCAAGATTCATATTACAGAACATGGTATTTTGTTGAGAATGTCAATTATTGTCAGAGGGTGTAGAAATGTTATATATATTTGTATATATATTCACATTTGTAATTTAATGAGTAATTTCAGTTAGAGCCATATTTTTCCCTGCATATTAAAATTGTTTGAAGTACATAAAAGACACGTAAGAAAGGGAAATAACACTTTTTTTGTACAGCTTTTCTTTTAAAACGTTAAACTTTATCCAAAAAGGTTGTAAGATGTTGGTGAAAATATGTAGGAAGATCTGGATTTCAACAATATGTATGCATATGGAAACAAAGAGGCAGGCTTTAACAAACTAAATATTTCAGATGTATTTGTTATATGTTACATGTGTTATGACAAACATAAAATATATTTTTAAAAGGTTTTTTTGTCAATGCATGGATGAGCATGGAGAATAGCCTGACATGTTTTCTTTGAAATTTTGTGGAAAAATCAAAATGTGTGCTATTTATGAAGTCATGAAAAGAAAGCTAGTATGTAAATTAAAGCCATATTACTATATAAATCTCTCATCCCTACCTATTTTAAGAATTCATTGTATCTGAACAAAATACTGGCATCAACTATATAACAAATATCAAGTAAATATCTTTTAGCATGACAAAAAAAAGTGCTGCAAACTGATTATTTAAGTGAATTTTCTAAGTCCAAGGACCATGCATAACTCTGCACGAGATGACCATGCAGACTATAAATTAATTCTAATTTGATTTGTAACTTGTCATTATAAAACAATATACCAATTTTAAAATCAATATATTCAAGCATGACCAAAAAAAATGCGGAAAACTTATTATTGTTAGTGCATTTTCCTAGTCAAAGGACCATAGCTCTGCACAACAACATCAGACCTGAAGTTTGAACAAAACTAAAACTTTAACCGTAATGACTTGTCATTATAAAATTATATACCAATTTTTAAATCAATATCTTCAAGCATGACAAAAAAGGGGAAAAACTGAATATTTGAGTGAATATTCTAAGTCAATGAACCATAACTCTGCACAAAAACATCAGACCAGAACAAAATTCAAACTTGAACTGTAATGATTTGTCATGATAAAAGTATATACTAATTATGATATTAACATGATTAAATCAATATATTCAAGAATGCCAAAAAACAAGTGTGGAAAACTGATTATTTCAGTGAACTTTCTATGTCAAAGAACCATAACTCTGCACAAAATAATCAGACTGGAACAAAATTCATGAAACTTGATCTGAAACTTGTCACGGACAGAGTGTTAACCTAAATTCCCCTTCAACTTAGTTGGTAGGGGACTAATACAAAAAGAAATTAGCAATTCTAAAGAGCCAGTGTTGTGAACCTTGGTCTATCTGCATCATTTGCATATTCAACAAAAAATACTACACCATTGTAGATGAGAATAGATTTCATGACAAAAATCTGTGTTTTTTACCTTAGATTTCTGATCATTTATTCTGTTTAGTTTCTCTCTAACTTCTTCAATTTTTGCCCAAAACACAAAATCCGGACTCCTTATAGAGAGTGACAGTCTAATAACTATATGGTCAACAATTGACTTATTAGTAGATCCTGTCTTGCTGATCACTTTTGCTTATTTAAGTTTCTATCTGTCTGTCTATTTACGATATATATATAAGGCAATAACGCAAACAAATGGTAAATATTGTCATCAAAGGGCAATTACCCTCATAAGGCATGCAAGGAGTCGACTGACTATTTTGAACATGTATATCTATTTGTAGAACTTAATTTGCTGATCCTTTCTATAATTTAAAGTTTCTCCCTATCTATTATAGTTTTCAAGATTTTATCGAATTTTTTTTTATTATTAAAATGGTAAAATTTGTCATTTAAATGGCATAACTCCTATAAGAAGTTTTCTGATAGTTTTGAAGTACAAAACCATTGCTAGAGCTTCATATTCTTAAAATTTTTGCATATGTCAGATTTTCTCTTTTTGTACTGTTTTCAAAATAGAAAAAAACTTGCATATTACCCTTATGTTCTATTTTTAGTCATGTCAGTCATCTTGGTTGGCAGATGAGGTCATCGAACACATTTTATAAACTAGATATATCCAAATGATGATTGTGACCAAGCTTCAAAGGAGAAGATTTTTGTAAAAGTAAACGACTACGTATGATGACAATGGATGCCAGACACCATTGACCAAGTGAGGAGAAAAGGTCAATTAGCCCTTCAGTCCAGGTGAGCTAAAAAAGCAGCTTATTTCAGTATAGATATTAAAAAGTCACCAAAGTAACATGAAAACTGATCAAAGCATTTTTGAGTTATTATCAGGAAACTGAAAAATCCCCCCTAGTATATCTTTGGTGAGTTTATAATTACAGTAAAACCTGCAATTTAGGTGTCATCCATTCTTTTGTGGTAATTACGTATGCAGTTCAAATCTCAATTGAGATTTTTATATGTTAATACAGGACTAACTGTATATTGAAATCCTTTACTTGAACTGGCCTTGACTTCTTTACCATCATGACAGCACAAAACAGAGAATGTTTTTTTGTTTAATATAATGCATGATTTAAATTTATTGTTTATAAAATTACCTCTTTAGCATTAGCCTGTACAACTGGTGAGAATCTGTCAATGTTAACAATGATTCCAAGAAGGGCAGATGAATCACATGAGTCATCAAATGCTGTGAAGTGTGCCATGTGTGTCTTGAGGAATAATCGGGATAAATCGACGGCACTCCTCACTCTGTAATCATACTGTGCTTTATTCCTTTTAGTTGTGTTTTTGTTAATAGCTTGGTAATTAAGTTGTGTGTTAGGAGCATAACTCTCCAGATGACTTCCATATGTTTGTTTATGAATTTTGTTCCGTCTTGTTAGTGAATAGCAAAGTTTTGTGACAATAGGTACAACATATGTCCTCAGTATTGGAGAAATGATTGTATGGAGACATATACCCACTATTAACCATCTTTTTCTTCTGTCATCTAAATCATCTGGTGGGCCTATATATATAAATGAAAAAGTAAGTAAGTTAGATTATCCTGATTATCTCCCTTTACCATCAGGACCATGACATGTACAGGACTAGGTCTGTGTTTCACATACAAATCTAAGTAAGTTTGATTATCTCCAATGCTACGTACATGACTAGGTCTGTATCACATATAAATCTAATGACTATAAAATTGATTTTCAGAATACTCAATTGTTCAACTAACAATTAATTTCTATCTTAAGATATTTGTGAAACAAAGCCTTTTTCAACTGATTTCTATAGTTTGTTCTTATAAAACATGTATAATCTGTTGTTGCACCACTATCCAAGGTTATAGTAGTTTATTGGTCGCCTGTGAACATGTTTAACTTCCACATTTTGCATGTGCCTGTTCTGAATTTCCAAATAACCTTAAAACAAATCTTTAACCTGATATTGGATGGCTGAATACACATATCATTTTCTAATGCATGGAAGCAATAACATACAGAGAGAGAAACACACAGACAAAAGTTAATACCCCTCTTATAGAACTATCACAGACATGCATAAAAACAAGAAATGAAATTGGAGTTGTTAAACATTTGTAATGTGAGAGACATTCTGTGAAGAACATTAAAGAATATATACTTAAAGCTGTTTTTAAACATTATTTGGTAAAATGTTATAATTATCAGAATATAAATAATTATAAATAAGCAACAAAACCAAAATCTGTGAAAGTTTTAATAAATGTAACGTATCATTCATGTTATGTTAACTTATAGAAAAACTTGTTATTGTTACCTCCGTAATTAATTGGTTCCCAACTCAACCTTGCTTTCAAGCAATTAGTCTTAATTAATTTTGTTTTAACAATTTTTTGTCAATGTTATGTTTTCAACATAACCATAGCCAGTCACTTTTGTTTATATCATAGTGTTAAATATATATAGACAGTGCCCATACCCGCATGCGGGGAAGCGTAGCCAAATTTGTCTTCGTACATGTAGGTCACGTACCCACATCCGGTTTTATAATTTCATGTCATTGCATCGGGAATTAAACATGAAAAGTTCCTGGAAATTATCGCAATAAGTGAAAACAATTGATTACTCAAGATTTTAAGATTTGAAATGTCAAAATTTCAACTTTGAAAAAAAAGTTCAATGCCAATTTAATTTTTACTACGTCCCTTTCTTAGAAACGACCCTGGTTAGTTTTGAACTATTTTTTTTAAATATTAATTATAATTATTAATATGGTCCGAGTACACAGTATATTTCCTAGTTCATTTCTTTTGGACAATAAATGGAAATAAAAAAAATCCCACCTGCGCTTTCTCAATAATATTTCATGTATATTAAAAGCAATATAATACTCATTTGATATATCAGACTTAGCATAATTATTCAAAAGTCAAATTCATATGAGCCTGCGCCTAAAAATTGAGGCTTTTCAATGAAGGGGGCCTTACATGAAGATGTAATATTTTCCAGCAATTTTAAATTTGTTAAGTTTTTTGGTTATAAATAATCCTTACATATATGTGTATTGAGTGTGCTTTAAATAGAAAGAAAAATTACAAATAGTATATCATATTAGTTTAAAAGGGTCTTAGGCCAAGTAAGACTGACAATAATTTAGGGTCAATTTAGGCCGTAGCATGTATTTACATTTAAAATGCATACTGAAGTTATAGGAAATAAAAATTTGTGTCTTTTACATCATTTATGTACTCAGGTTACATGATACAATAGATATGAGCACAAAAGGACTCTTTTATTCAATTTTTTGCAGACAGTATGGTCAGATGAAAACATTTTTCAATTTTTAGTGAAAAATTGCTAGCAATTTTAGTCGCAATAGGCTTATACTTGAACCACTAGCTATCCTACAGAAGAAAAGTTTTAAAGATATTATGTGAAATGAAACAGATATAAAAGACATTATAAAGTGCTTTTAATACCAATTTAATGAAATCCTTATTATTTAATGAGGAGCTTGCTTGGTACATAAAAGTTAAGGTCCATAATAAGGATTTCATTAAATTTGTATTAAAAGCACTTTATAATGTCATTTAACTTGATCCAAACAGGGCGTTAGACGAGGGTCATTTATACAACATATTTTGCACACATTATCTGAGATAATCATCTTTTCTGTAGATTAAGAGTTCACAAATGAGTATTACAACTGGATTAAATTATAGAAACACAAATATTGACTCATGAAAACCTGTCGGATAGAAAGTCAGAATGCCACTTGTGCATTGAAAGTTTAGTCTTAGATACATGATTTTTTTATTAGTTATTAGTGGCTTTGAACTAGCTGTCAGATAACTGCCAGTACTCTCAGATCTGTTCATTGTGTATTTTTGTGTCAGGATGTATAAGTTCCTGGCAACGTCCACTTGTATTTTTGTCCATCTGATGAGTTAAGCCTTTTTCAACTGATTTTTATAGTTCGCTCTTATGTTGTACTGTTATACCACTGTCCCAGGTTAGGGGAGGGTTTGGATCCCGCTAACATGTGTCATTTTGGTCTTTTGTGGTCAGTTGTCTCATATTGGCTATCATACCACATCTTTTTTATATTGTTGTGCATCAAAATTCATTCTTGTGAAAGATAACTAAGATTTACGAAAAATGGTTAAAAATTGACTATAAAGGGCAATAACTCCTAAAGGGGTCAACTGACCATTTTGGTCCTGTTGATTTATTTGTAAATCTGACTTATCTGAACATTTTTGCTGTTTACAGTTTATCTCTATCTACAATAATATTCAAGATAATAACCAAAAACAGCAAAATTTCCTTAAAATTACCAATTCAGGGGCAGCAACCCAACAACCAGTTGTCTGATTCATCTGAAAATTTCAGGGCAGATAGATCTTGACCTAATAAACACTTTTTTCACTAATATATTTGCTCTAAATGCTTTGGTTTTTGAGTTATAAGTAGTGTTGTCAACGATTAACCGGTTAACTGGTCAAACGACCGAATACCGAATACCAAAAACGCTAACCGGTTAACTGGACTTTTTTTCAATTTTGATAGATTTGATATAAATTTGCATTGAAATCAATAAATAGTTATGTTTTATTTAAAAAATGTTGTCGTGGTAATTAATTTGACAGATCAATTGTCCAGTATATTGATTGATATTGTTAATCCTAAAAACATAAAATTAATTAGAGCTCGAGCAGGATCTTAAAGAAACATAATTAGTATTACATGTTTTTTTAACAGTAACTTTAAATCAGTGATGCGATTAAATTTTTCTAATTACTTCATTATTTCGTTTTTGATCTAATATTGTGTAAACCTACATCTAAATGTGCAACCTCCGTAGTGCTAGGCTTAGTCTTATTTTAACGAACTGCTAACTAAAAAATTAAGAAATGCAAATCAATGTGAATGTACTCAATGTATACATGATAGTACGAGTAACATACTTAAAGAAACAAGCAAACAAAGTAAAGAATCATGTTGTACGGGCACCTATAGTTGTTCATTTCTGTGTCATTTTGGTCTCTTGTGGAGAATTGTCTCATTGGCAATCATACCACATCTTCTTTTTTTTTAATGATTACTCATTTCAAATTGAAACGCTCCACATTATTTTCGGAGACAACAAGAGAAAGGGAAAGAATAAACGGTTTCAGACATATTCAATTCTACGAGATCAAGAAGTTTTTTTTTTCTTTTTCAATCTGAAGTTGGTACAACCGCTATATAGTTGATACGGTGTATCCGATTATTAAAAGTCAAACTTCGCTAGGAATCCTCACAGACAAGCCTTATAATGCCAAAGGACAAACTTTAATTCCATGAGCGTAAATTTATGACTTTGATGAAAGGTTGTCAAATTGACACTCATACCTCATCTTATCTATGTTTAGGGTACTATTGATAAAGCTTTCAAACACCTACTTAAACTTCCGGTTAACAGGTTAATCGGTCGAACGATTATCTGAGTAACCGGTTAGGAAAAAGTGTACGATTTGACAACACTAGTTATAAGCCAAAAACTGCATTTTACCCCTATGTTCTATGTTTAGCTATGGCAGCCATCTTGGTTGTTTTGCCGGGTCACTGGACAAATTTTTTAAACAAGATACTCCAATGATGATTGTGGCCAAGTTTGGTTAAATTTTGCCCAGTAGTTTCAGAGGAGAAGATTTTTGTAAAAGATAACTAAGATTTACGAAAAATGGTTAAACATTGACTATAAAGGTCAATAACTCCTAAAGGGGTCAACTGACCATTTTGGTCCTGTTGACTTATTTGTAAATCTTACTTTGCTGAACATTATTGCTGTTTACAGTTTATCTCTATCTATAATAATATTCAAGATAATAACCAAAAACAGCAAAAATTCCCTAAATTCGTTTTGTTTATTCTGTGTTTGTATCATATATAGTGTTAAATATACATAGGCAGCCAAATTTATGTTCGTAGGCTACTCGTACCCGCATCCAGTTTTATAATTTCATGTCATTTGATCTGTGTCATTGGATCGGGAATTAAATGTGAAATAAACAAAATCAGAATATAACTGATCATTTTCGTTTATCTTTCACGTTTCATTCCCAATCATATGACAGTTTATTATAAAATCGGTTGCAGGTACGCGTCAACGCATGTCGGTACACACAGATACTGCCTATATTTATTAAAAGCGCTGAGGTTAAATCATCAGGTTTTGATTGGTTTAAAGCAGTTACATGGTGACCCCTTACCGTAGGCGTAGGGGGTTAGCAAATTTCATATGGGGTCATGTCTACTGTTAATATTGATGTCATCTATTAATGTTATTGTGTTTCATTGTTTATTTTCCTACAAAAAGCAGCAGAAAAGGTCAAGCGTCGATAAATTTGTTATACAGTTTGTTACTGACCCCCTACGGACCATAGAGGGTAATTAAAATCAATAGGGAATTCGTCCTCTGTCCTCACCCCTATGAATTTTACTTACCCTCTATGGATCCTTGCGGGGTCAGTAGCGAACCATTTAACATATAATAACAACTAGAACACACCCACGAAAGCGCGCGCACATACAGCATGTAAACTGTTGTAGGATGAATTTTTGTAAAAGATATTATGACTGGAGAATTTCATATAAGGTATCAAAAGCCCTCTCCCTTTTTTCAAAGTCCGTTATGTGTTTCTTTTCTGTTAAGTTCAATTATTTTACTTGTTTCTGGCCTTAAACCACAATTATTCTTCCCCTTTGCAACAATGCATTTTTTGGTAAAAGTCAAATTAAATCAAAAATTTGCACCGCTTCAAACATGAAATAAATGAAACTGCTTATAGACCATTATTATTCTAATAAAATGTGTTTCTAGGACAATCCATTAGTGCTTTTCCTTTTGAGAGCCCTATTAACATGCCAATGGTAGGATTTGAATCTCGTATAAATTACTAAGGCTCATTTAAGGGGTAGTCTCAGTGGCCCTGATCCAGAAACCCGGGCTTAAAAACATGAAATCCCGAGGTGCGTATTTTAACGAAATTCATGTCTCGACATTGATATCCCGAAAATAAAATAAAAATGTTCCCGCATCCCGTAAAGATCAATTCCAGAAATCCTGAGCTTAAAAACAAGTAAATAAGTCCTGCCTTCCTCTAATCTCTACCCTACTTTCATTTTGGCCAAATCACTACTTTCACTTTCAACATTAAACTTTTATGGGAATTATGTTTTCTAGTCTGTTCTTCCGTTCGTTCGTTCGTCTGTCCTTCTGTCCGGCTTCAGGTTAAAGTTTTCACTTTTAACAATAAATTTGTATGCCCCATTAATGGGAACTATGTTTTCTAGTCTGTTCGTCCGTTTGTTCGTCCGTCCGTCTGTCCCGCTTCAGGTTAATGTTTTTGTCCAGGTAGTTTTTGATGAAGTTGAAGTCCAACCAACTTGAAACTTAGTAAATATGTTCCCTATGATATGATTTTTTCTAATTTTAATGCCAAATTAGAGATTTTACCCCATTTTACGGTCAACTAATAAAACATAGTAAATTATAGTGCCAATGTGGCATCCGTATACTATGGACACATTCTTGTTTCCACAAGTTAAAAACTTTTACTTATTTCAATATATATGCAACTATTATGACCTCTTATATAGTAAATATTTCAGAAAAAGTAGACATAATACAGAGAGTCTCTGTATATTATAGTAGTATAATCGTAGTTTACAGGTGGATAAACGCGAAAACATAACTGTCTCTAAGGAGGTATAATAGTTGTGGTTTTTGCGATCTAAAACCCATGATATGGTGAACGCTCTGATTGGCTTGTTTATTTTTCATTTTTGTAATCTATCATACGATTGGTTGTTCTTGTGCATGTTTAACCAGAAGTTTTATCTAAACAATATCCGGACATCTATTTTGTCGTTTTTCTCCCAAAATAACTCAATCTGATTAATCATAAGAATGGATGACAAATGCGACTATGCATGTTACCTAAAGAACACAGAGGCATTATGATTCTTTTATTGTGGAAGGAAGAGAAGCGAAACACAAAATGAGGTCTTCTCGTTTAAGTAGATAACCTTAGCCGCATTTGGCACAACTTTTTGGAATTTTGGGTCCTCAATGCTCTTCAACTTTGTATTTGTTTGGCTTTCAATTTTTTTTGATCTGAGCGTCACTGATGAGTCTTATGTAGACGAAACGCGCGTCTGGCGTATAAAATTATAATCCTGGTACTTTTGATAACTATTAATAGTATAGATACTTCTGACATTTTTGTAAGAATCTTAATCAGAGCTATTTCAAAAACATGGTAAACATGATAATAAAACAAGAATGTGTCAAAAGTACATGGATGCCCCACTCGCACTATCCTTTACCATTTTCCATGGACCGTGAAATTGGGTAATAATCTAATTTGGCATTAAAATTTGAAAGATTATACTATAGGGAACATATGTACTAAGTTTCAAGTTGATTGGACTTCAATTTTATCAAAAACTACCTTGACCAAAAACTTTAACCTGAAACTCCCACTTTCATTTTCTATGTTTAGTGGACTTTGAAATTGGGGTCAAAAGTTTAATTTGGCCTAAAATTAGTAAGATCATATCATAAGCAACAAGTGTACTAAGTTTCAAGTTGATTGGACTTCAGCTTCATCAAAAACTACCTTGACCAAAAACTTTAACCTGAAACTCCCACTTTCATTTTCTATGTTCAGTGGACCGTGAAATTGGGGTCAAAAGTCTAATCTGGCTTAAAAATTAAAAAGATCACATCATAAGCAACAAGTTTACTAAGTTTCAAGTTGATTGGACTTCAGCTTCATCAAAAACTACCTTGACCAAAAACTTTAACCTGAAACTCAAACTTTCATTTTCTATGTTCAGTGGACCGTGAAATTGGGATCAAAAGTTTAATATAGCTTAAAATTAGACAGATCATATCATAAGCAACAAGTGTACTAAGTTTCAAGTTGATTGGACTTCAGCTTCATCAAAAACTACCTTGACCAAAAACTTTAACCTGAAACTCCCACTTTCATTTTCTATGTTCAGTGGACTGTGAAATTGGGGACAAACGTTTAATTTGGCTTAAAATTAGAAAGATCATATCATAAGCAACAAGTGTACTAAGTTTCAAGTTGATTGGACTTCAGCTTCATCAAAAACTACCTTGACCAAAAACTTTAACCTGAAACTCCCACTTTCATTTTCTATGTTCAGTGGACTGTGAAATTGGGGACAAAAATTTAATTTGGCTTAAAATTAGAAAGATCATATCATAAGCAACAAGTGTACTTAGTTTCAAGTTGATTGGACTTCAGCTTCATCAAAACCTACCTTGACCAAAAACGTTAACCTGAAACTCCCACTTTCATTTTCTATGTTCAGTAGACAGTGAAATTGGGGTCAAAAGTTTAATTTGGCTTACAATTAGAAAGATCATATCATAAGCAACAAGTGTACTAAGTTTCAAGTTGATTGGACTTCAGCTTCATCAAAACCTACCCTGACCAAAAACTTTAACCTGAAACTCCCACTTTCATTTTCTATGTTCAGTGGACAGTGAAATTGGGGTCAAAAGTTTAATTTGGCCTAAAATTAGAAAGATCATATCATAAGCAACAAGTGTACTAAGTTTCAAGTTGATTGGACTTCAGCTTCATCAAAAACTACCTTGACCAAAAACTTTAACCTGAAGCTCCCACTTTCATTTTCTATGTTCAGTGGACCGTGAAATTGGGGTCAAAAGTCTAATTTGGCTTAAAAATTAAAAAAAGATCATATCATAAGCAACAAGTTTACTAAGTTTCAAGTTGATTGGACTTCAGCTTCATCGAAAACTACCTTGACGAAAAACTTTAACCTGAAACTCCCACTCTCATTTTCTATGTTCAGTGGACGGTGAAATTGGGGTCAAAAGTCTAATATAGCTTAAAATTAGAAAGACTATATCATAAGCAACAAGTGTACTAAGTTTCAAGTTGATTGGACTTCAGCTTCATCAAAAACTACCTTGACCAAAAACTTTAACCTGAAACTCCTCCCACTTTCATTTTCTATGTTCAGTGGACTGTGAAATTGGGGACAAAAGTTTAATTTGGCCTAAAATTAGACAGATCATATCATAAGCAACAAGTGTACTAAGTTTCAAGTTGATTGGACTTCAGCTTCATCAAAAACTACCTTGACCAAAAACTTTAACCTGAAACTCCAACTTTCATTTTCTATGTTCAGTGGACCGTGAAATTGGGGTCAAAAGTTTAATATAGCTTAAAATTAGACAGATCATATCATAAGCAACAAGTGTACTAAGTTTCAAGTTGATTGGACTTCAGCTTCATCAAAAACTACCTTGACCAAAAACTTTAACCTGAAACTCCCACTTTCATTTTCTATGTTCAGTGGACTGTGAAATTGGGGACAAAAGTTTAATTTGGCTTAAAATTAGAAAGATCATATCATAAGCAACAAGTGTACTAAGTTTCAAGTTGATTGGACTTCAGCTTCATCAAAAACTACCTTGACCAAAAACTTTAACCTGAAACTCCCACTTTCATTTTCTATGTTCAGTGGACTGTGAAATTGGGGACAAAAGTTTAATTTGGCTTAAAAATAGAAAGATCATATCATAAGCAACAAGTGTACTTAGTTTCAAGTTGATTGGACTTCAGCTTCATCAAAACCTACCTTGACCAAAAACGTTAACCTGAAACTCCCACTTTCATTTTCTATGTTCAGTGGACAGTGAAATTGGGGTCAAAAGTTTAATTTGGCTTAAAATTAGAAAGATCATATCATAAGCAACAAGTGTACTAAGTTTCAAGTTGATTGGACTTCAGCTTCATCAAAACCTACCCTGACCAAAAACTTTAACCTGAAACTCCCACTTTCATTTTCTATGTTCAGTGGACAGTGAAATTGGGGTCAAAAGTTTAATTTGGCTTAAAATTAGAAAGATCATATCATAAGCAACAAGTGTACTAAAAGAGGGACGAAAGATACCAAAGGGACAGTCAAACTCATAAATCTAAAACAAACTGACAACGCCATGGCCAAAAATAAAAAAGACAAACAGAAAAACAATAGTACACACGACACAACATAGAAAACTAAAGAATAAACAACACGAACCCCACCAAAAACTAGGGGTGATCTCAGGTGCTCCGGAAGGGTAAGCAGATCCTGCTCCACATGTGGCACCCGTCGTGTTGCTTAAGTGATTACAAATCCGGTAAATAGTCTAATTCGGTAGGTCATATTCATGAAAGGGAAGGGGATTGTAGTTACGACGTAAGGAACATATCCGATATCATTTGTGAAACGGTTATTCCATAACGGTCAACCAACTCGTGATGGCGTCCGTAAAATTTACGAAGGGATGATTTCAACTTTACCACTTGGAACTCTTGGTTTAATAGCTTCCTTGTGAGCAGCAAACCTCTATCAAGAAAATCATGATAGGAAATGCAAGCACGGGAATATCGTATCAATTGGGAGATATATACCCCGTATGCAGGTGCTGCTGGAATGTTGCTACTTAGAAATGGAAAGTTCACAATTGGAAAGCTGAAATCATCTCTTTTGTCGTAAAGTTTTGTTTTCAACCGACCCTCATTGTCAATTTCTAGATGTAAGTCAAGATATGAAGCCGACTTAACTGTATCTGTAGTATCCTTTATCTCTAGTTCGATTGGATAGATGCGTTCCACATAGTCACCAAATTTTGAATTGTTTAGTGAAAGAACAATTTCAAGTTGATTGGACTTCAGCTTCATCAAAAACTACCTTGACCAAAAACTTTAACCTGAAGCTCCCACTTTCATTTTCTATGTTCAGTGGACCGTGAAATTGGGGTCAAAAGTCTAATTTGGCTTAAAAATTAAAAAAAGATCATATCATAAGCAACCAGTTTACTAAGTTTCATGTTGATTGGACTTCAGCTTCATCGAAAACTACCTTGACGAAAAACTTTAACCTGAAACTCCCACTCTCATTTTCTATGTTCAGTGGACGGTGAAATTGGGGTCAAAAGTCTAATATAGCTTAAAATTAGAAAGACTATATCATAAGCAACAAGTGTACTAAGTTTCAAGTTGATTGGACTTCAGCTTCATCAAAAACTACCTTGACCAAAAACTTTAACCTGAAACTCCTCCCACTTTCATTTTCTATGTTCAGTGGACTGTGAAATTGGGGACAAAAGTTTAATTTGGCCTAAAATTAGAAAGATCATATCATAAGCAACAAGTGTACTAAGTTTCAAGTTGATTGGACTTCAGCTTCATCAAAAACTACCTTGACCAAAAACTTTAACTTGAAACTCCCGCTTTCATTTTCTATGTTCAGTGGACGGTTAAATTGGGGTCAAAAGTCTAATATGGCTTAAAATTAGAAAGATCATATCATAAGCAACAAGTGTACTAAATTTCAAGTTGATTGGACTTCAGCTTCATCAAAAACTACCTTGACCAAAAACTTTAACCTGCAACTCCCACTTTCATTTTCTATGTTCAGTGGACCGTGAAATTGGGGTCAAAAGTCTAATTTGGCTTAAAAATTAAAAAAAGATCATATCATAAGCAACAAGTTTACTAAGTTTCAAGTTGATTGGACTTCAGCTTCATCGAAAACTACCTTGACGACAAACTTTAACCTGAAACTCCCACTCTCATTTTCTATGTTCAGTGGACGGTGAAATTGGGGTCAAAAGTCTAATATAGCTTAAAATTAGAAAGACTATATCATAAGCAACAAGTGTACTAAGTTTCAAGTTGATTGGACTTCAGCTTCATCAAAAACTACCTTGACCAAAAACTTCAACCTGAAACTCCTCCCACTTTCATTTTCTATGTTCAGTGGACTGTGAAATTGGGGACAAAAGTTTAATTTGGCCTAAAATTAGACAGATCATATCATAAGCAACAAGTGTACTAAGTTTCAAGTTGATTGGACTTCAGCTTCATCAAAAACTACCTTGACCAAAAACTTTAACCTGAAACTCCAACTTTCATTTTCTATGTTCAGTGGACCGTGAAATTGGGGTCAAAAGTTTAATATAGCTTAAAATTAGACAGATCATATCATAAGCAACAAGTGTACTAAGTTTCAAGTTGATTGGACTTCAGCTTCATCAAAAACTACCTTGACCAAAAACTTTAACCTGAAACTCCCACTTTCATTTTCTATGTTCAGTGGACTGTGAAATTGGGGACAAAAGTTTAATTTGGCTTAAAATTAGAAAGATCATATCATAAGCAACAAGTGTACTAAGTTTCAAGTTGATTGGACTTCAGCTTCATCAAAAACTACCTTGACCAAAAACTTTAACCTGAAACTCCAACTTTCATTTTCTATGTTCAGTGGACTGTGAAATTGGGGACAAAAGTTTAATTTGGCTTAAAATTAGAAAGATCATATCATAAGCAACAAGTGTACTTAGTTTCAAGTTGATTGGACTTCAGCTTCATCAAAACCTACCTTGACCAAAAACGTTAACCTGAAACTCCCACTTTCATTTTCTATGTTCAGTGGACAGTGAAATTGGGGTCAAAAGTTTAATTTGGCTTAAAATTAGAAAGATCATATCATAAGCAACAAGTGTACTAAGTTTCAAGTTGATTGGACTTCAGCTTCATCAAAACCTACCCTGACCAAAAACTTTAACCTGAAACTCCCACTTTCATTTTCTATGTTCAGTGGACAGTGAAATTGGGGTCAAAAGTTTAATTTGGCTTAAAATTAGAAAGATCATATCATAAGCAACAAGTGTACTAAAAGAGGGACGAAAGATACCAAAGGGACAGTCAAACTCATAAATCTAAAACAAACTGACAACGCCATGGCCAAAAATAAAAAAATACAAACAGAAAAACAATAGTACACACGACACAACATAGAAAACTAAAGAATAAACAACACGAACCCCACCAAAAACTAGGGGTGATCTCAGGTGCTCCGGAAGGGTAAGCAGATCCTGCTCCACATGTGGCACCCGTCGTGTTGCTTAAGTGATTACAAATCCGGTAAATAGTCTAATTCGGTAGGTCATATTCATGAAAGGGAAGGGGATTGTAGTTACGACGTAAGGAACATATCCGATATCATTTGTGAAACGGTTATTCCATAACGGTCAACCAACTCGTGATGGCGTCCGTAAAATTTACGAAGGGATGATTTCAACTTTACCACTTGGAACTCTTGGTTTAATAGCTTCCTTGTGAGCAGCAAACCTCTATCAAGAAAATCATGATAGGAAATGCAAGCACGGGAATATCGTATCAATTGGGAGATATATACCCCGTATGCAGGTGCTGCTGGAATGTTGCTACTTAGAAATGGAAAGTTCACAATTGGAAAGCTGAAATCATCTCTTTTGTCGTAAAGTTTTGTTTTCAACCGACCCTCATTGTCAATTTCTAGATGTAAGTCAAGATATGAAGCCGACTTAACTGTATCTGTAGTATCCTTTATCTCTAGTTCGATTGGATAGATGCGTTCCACATAGTCACCAAATTTTGAATTGTTTAGTGAAAGAACAATTTCAAGTTGATTGGACTTCAGCTTCATCAAAAACTACCTTGACCAAAAACTTTAACCTGAAGCTCCCACTTTCATTTTCTATGTTCAGTGGACCGTGAAATTGGGGTCAAAAGTCTAATTTGGCTTAAAAATTAAAAAAAGATCATATCATAAGCAACCAGTTTACTAAGTTTCAAGTTGATTGGACTTCAGCTTCATCGAAAACTACCTTGACGAAAAACTTTAACCTGAAACTCCCACTCTCATTTTCTATGTTCAGTGGACGGTGAAATTGGGGTCAAAAGTCTAATATAGCTTAAAATTAGAAAGACTATATCATAAGCAACAAGTGTACTAAGTTTCAAGTTGATTGGACTTCAGCTTCATCAAAAACTACCTTGACCAAAAACTTTAACCTGAAACTCCTCCCACTTTCATTTTCTATGTTCAGTGGACTGTGAAATTGGGGACAAAAGTTTAATTTGGCCTAAAATTAGAAAGATCATATCATAAGCAACAAGTGTACTAAGTTTCAAGTTGATTGGACTTCAGCTTCATCAAAAACTACCTTGACCAAAAACTTTAACTTGAAACTCCCGCTTTCATTTTCTATGTTCAGTGGACGGTTAAATTGGGGTCAAAAGTCTAATATGGCTTAAAATTAGAAAGATCATATCATAAGCAACAAGTGTACTAAATTTCAAGTTGATTGGACTTCAGCTTCATCAAAAACTACCTTGACCAAAAACTTTAACCTGCAACTCCCACTTTCATTTTCTATGTTCAGTGGACCGTGAAATTGGGGTCAAAAGTCTAATTTGGCTTAAAAATTAAAAAAAGATCATATCATAAGCAACAAGTTTACTAAGTTTCAAGTTGATTGGACTTCAGCTTCATCGAAAACTACCTTGACGACAAACTTTAACCTGAAACTCCCACTCTCATTTTCTATGTTCAGTGGACGGTGAAATTGGGGTCAAAAGTCTAATATAGCTTAAAATTAGAAAGACTATATCATAAGCAACAAGTGTACTAAGTTTCAAGTTGATTGGACTTCAGCTTCATCAAAAACTACCTTGACCAAAAACTTCAACCTGAAACTCCTCCCACTTTCATTTTCTATGTTCAGTGGACTGTGAAATTGGGGACAAAAGTTTAATTTGGCCTAAAATTAGACAGATCATATCATAAGCAACAAGTGTACTAAGTTTCAAGTTGATTGGACTTCAGCTTCATCAAAAACTACCTTGACCAAAAACTTTAACCTGAAACTCCAACTTTCATTTTCTATGTTCAGTGGACCGTGAAATTGGGGTCAAAAGTTTAATATAGCTTAAAATTAGACAGATCATATCATAAGCAACAAGTGTACTAAGTTTCAAGTTGATTGGACTTCAGCTTCATCAAAAACTACCTTGACCAAAAACTTTAACCTGAAACTCCCACTTTCATTTTCTATGTTCAGTGGACTGTGAAATTGGGGACAAAAGTTTAATTTGGCTTAAAATTAGAAAGATCATATCATAAGCAACAAGTGTACTAAGTTTCAAGTTGATTGGACTTCAGCTTCATCAAAAACTACCTTGACCAAAAACTTTAACCTGAAACTCCCACTTTCATTTTCTATGTTCAGTGGACTGTGAAATTGGGGACAAAAGTTTAATTTGGCTTAAAATTAGAAAGATCATATCATAAGCAACAAGTGTACTTAGTTTCAAGTTGATTGGACTTCAGCTTCATCAAAACCTACCTTGACCAAAAACGTTAACCTGAAACTCCCACTTTCATTTTCTATGTTCAGTGGACAGTGAAATTGGGGTCAAAAGTTTAATTTGGCTTAAAATTAGAAAGATCATATCATAAGCAACAAGTGTACTAAGTTTCAAGTTGATTGGACTTCAGCTTCATCAAAACCTACCCTGACCAAAAACTTTAACCTGAAACTCCCACTTTCATTTTCTATGTTCAGTGGACAGTGAAATTGGGGTCAAAAGTTTAATTTGGCTTAAAATTAGAAAGATCATATCATAAGCAACAAGTGTACTAAAAGAGGGACGAAAGATACCAAAGGGACAGTCAAACTCATAAATCTAAAACAAACTGACAACGCCATGGCCAAAAATAAAAAAATACAAACAGAAAAACAATAGTACACACGACACAACATAGAAAACTAAAGAATAAACAACACGAACCCCACCAAAAACTAGGGGTGATCTCAGGTGCTCCGGAAGGGTAAGCAGATCCTGCTCCACATGTGGCACCCGTCGTGTTGCTTAAGTGATTACAAATCCGGTAAATAGTCTAATTCGGTAGGTCATATTCATGAAAGGGAAGGGGATTGTAGTTACGACGTAAGGAACATATCCGATATCATTTGTGAAACGGTTATTCCATAACGGTCAACCAACTCGTGATGGCGTCCGTTAAATTTACGAAGGGATGATTTCAACTTTACCACTTGGAACTCTTGGTTTAATAGCTTCCTTGTGAGCAGCAAACCTCTATCAAGAAAATCATGATAGGAAATGCAAGCACGGGAATATCGTATCAATTGGGAGATATATACCCCGTATGCAGGTGCTGCTGGAATGTTGCTACTTAGAAATGGAAAGTTCACAATTGGAAAGCTGAAATCATCTCTTTTGTCGTAAAGTTTTGTTTTCAACCGACCCTCATTGTCAATTTCTAGATGTAAGTCAAGATATGAAGCCGACTTAACTGTATCTGTAGTATCCTTTATCTCTAGTTCGATTGGATAGATGCGTTCCACATAGTCACCAAAATTTTGAATTGTTTAGTGAAAGAACAATTTCAAGTTGATTGGACTTCAGCTTCATCAAAAACTACCTTGACCAAAAACTTTAACCTGAAGCTCCCACTTTCATTTTCTATGTTCAGTGGACCGTGAAATTGGGGTCAAAAGTCTAATTTGGCTTAAAAATTAAAAAAAGATCATATCATAAGCAACCAGTTTACTAAGTTTCAAGTTGATTGGACTTCAGCTTCATCGAAAACTACCTTGACGAAAAACTTTAACCTGAAACTCCCACTCTCATTTTCTATGTTCAGTGGACGGTGAAATTGGGGTCAAAAGTCTAATATAGCTTAAAATTAGAAAGACTATATCATAAGCAACAAGTGTACTAAGTTTCAAGTTGATTGGACTTCAGCTTCATCAAAAACTACCTTGACCAAAAAACTTTAACCTGAAACTCCTCCCACTTTCATTTTCTATGTTCAGTGGACTGTGAAATTGGGGACAAAAGTTTAATTTGGCCTAAAATTAGAAAGATCATATCATAAGCAACAAGTGTACTAAGTTTCAAGTTGATTGGACTTCAGCTTCATCAAAAACTACCTTGACCAAAAACTTTAACTTGAAACTCCCGCTTTCATTTTCTATGTTCAGTGGACGGTTAAATTGGGGTCAAAAGTCTAATATGGCTTAAAAAATAGAAAGATCATATCATAAGCAACAAGTGTACTAAGTTTCAAGTTGATTGGACTTCAGCTTCATCAAAAACTACCTTGACCAAAAACTTTAACCTGCAACTCCCACTTTCATTTTCTATGTTCAGTGGACCGTGAAATTGGGGTCAAACGTCTAATTTGGCTTTAAAATTAAAAAGATCATATCATAAGCAACAAGTGTACAAAGTTTCAAGCTGATTGGACATCAGCTTCATCGAAAACTACCTTGACTAAAAACTTTAACCTGAACAGACAGATGAACGAACGGAAGCACAGACGGACAGACGAAGGGAGCCACAGACCAGAAAACATAATGCCCCTCTACTATCGTAGGTGGGGCATAATATCGTAGGTGGGGCATAAAAACATGACTGAATTAGATTGAACAATTATGAAAATCAGAATAAAATGTACTGGTAACACAAAATCTGATCAATACCTGTTCTTGGTACTTTTTTCTGTATTTCTTCTACTATGTCTATATATGAGGTGGCATTGTTCTTTTTGATGGCCTGTGTTCCATTGGTTCAGTCATTTTTTTATTCTTATTCTGACCAGTACATTAACCTAATTTTGCATTTTAACTCAATTAATTAATTAGATAACATTAAATATATTTTGTATACCTGTAGTTCTTGGTATTTTTTTCTGTATCTCTTCTACTTGTGTCTGCAAATCAGGTGGTATCATCCGTTTTAGTGGTCTATCTTCTGCTGGTTCAGTCATTGTGTTTAGAAAATCTACTCTTCACTTCTCATTGTTTAAACAGTCAGTCTTAATACTGTTGAGCTATTTATTGACAGTAACTGTAAAAATATAAGTAAAAACAATATATGTATAAGTCATTCCAAAATAATTGTCATCAAAATATATCTAATTTATCGCAAATGAAATTAACCATGTTAAAAATGTGTGTTGAGGTTTGTACCTAACCATTTACTAACCAATGTACGTGTTGTAACCAAAAACTGATTGACTAAAAAAAATCCATCATTTTCCTACCTATAAATAAAATCATCATAGATACCAGGACTAAATTTAGTATATACGCCAGACGCACGTTTCGTCTACAAAAGACTCATCATTGACGCTCGAATCCAAAAAGAAAACAAGTGTAAAAACCAATTTTACAATTTTACAGCAATACCATAAATACCTAAAATGATGTAACTTATATTTAATATGCATGAGCTTTTAATTTTGCCATTTGATTATAGGGACTTTCTTCTTGAAGTTTTCTCCAAGTTCAGTATTTTTGTAATTTTACTTTTTTCTTTACCTGGCAAATTGAACGATACAATTTTCTCGGTATACATTGTATACGCCAACATACATGTCAATATATTTGATTTGATTTGATTTACATGTTTGTGTTTGTCATGTATCTGGTCAAATAAAATAGAATTAAAGGAGAAGGTCAGGTAAGACCCCTTTTTGGCCCCAACATATAGCAGTGTACAAAATTGTTAAAATGTAAAGTTTTAGTTATTTATTGGAAAGTAGAATGCTTCTGCTACCTAAATAAGGACTGTTTGAGACAATATAATGCACATATATTATCGGGTACTAGCATCATTAAGTCATGCTAAATTACTGAAATCTTCACCAGTCAGAGATATAACTCTATAGGGTTATTACAGAAAATAACTTGCATATGTTACAAGCTTTGTGTGTTATTAACGATACTTTCATGAGTTGTCTATTCTTGATTCCTTAAATTTTCTAAATCTGTAATAACGTATGTTTGTTATTTGTAAAAATAGTTTAATCTATAGAAGGCTCTGTGGAACTCTTGAGACTTTGCGCAGAAACTAAATGCATATATATATGTAGGACTCTAAAGTGCGATGGTATTCTAAAGTGCGATGGTCACTCTAAAGTGCGATGGTCTACGCTAAAGTACGATGGTGTCTCACGCCAAAGTGCGATGGTTGTTTATTTGCTAAGGTAAGATGGTATATCACGTTTAAATGCAATGGAACAATAGGGCTATTAGGGTAATGTTCGGGGGCGTTAAAAAAAGGTTAAGAACATTCAATTTAAAAAAGTCCTGTGCAAAATCTAGTATATTAAGGTATACCATATGGGCAGGAATTCGCTTATTAAATTTTAGGGTCAATAGTGTTTATCCATTAAAAAAATAAAGAAATCATGCAAATATGGAGAATAAACATTGTTTAAATATCAAAGTTGGTTAATCTTTCTTGCCACATGAAAAAAATATGGATCCAGTTAAAAAAAATAACAAGAAATCAGCACTTGTTATGTGCCGGCAGTGGAAAACTTTATACAAAAAGTGTGACATTTCTGCAGTGGCAAAACCCCAAGTTATATTTAGAATATGCCTGAAAAATTGTCCTACTGTAATACATGTAGTTGAAAATCAACTGCAAAATGATCGGTCTATCGATTAGAAAACCCAATTTGACAGAATCTGATTATTGCTGCAAATAGAATACGTTTGAAAATGGACAAGTGCATGTAACTTTTCGCGTCAACAAATGTTACATGCACCTTTTCACTAGCTGATTAGCTTTGGAAACAAGGTATTGGTCCAGATTTTGCAAGTTTCTCGTCAATTTCAGATGTTTGCCGTTACAAACTCATTTGCTACTGTTGACAGACGGACACACAATAGCATAGACGGACTTCTTTATACCTTTATATTTCCCGTATAGAAATTATTCCATCTAGTTTGTGAACTCATTAAATCTGAATATTTAAGATATAAAGAAATTAAAATTATAGGTATAATATATGAATTAAAGTTTTTGATTCTAAAACGTTATACATCTATCATGAAATACAATCCCTGTCATTACTCCCTCACATGACGATGTTTTGAATACACGAGACAGTAAATATAAAATACAAAAGGTTTTTAATTCATAAATTAATTTAGAAATTTTCTGTTGAAAACTATAAAGTAAGATTTTAGGTCTGTTTTCCCTATATTTAACCTATTTGCACTCATTTTCAGAGGTCAAAAAATCTCATAGATGCCCGGTGACCCCCAAATTTTATTTCAATTTTATAAAATAGAGTCATCAAGCTTTACAATATGAAATAATGAGCAACTTCTGTCATTTATTTTGCTCTGAAAATTCAATCAAAGAGATGTTATGTCAGTTTTCCCTATATTTAACCTATTTGCACTCATTTTCAGAGGTAAAAAAATCTCTTGGATGGCTGGTGACCCCCAAATTTTACTCCAATTTTATAAAATAGAGACATCAAGCTTTACAGTATGAAATAATGAGCAACTTCTGTCATTTATTTTGCTTTGAAAATTCAATCGAAGTGGTTTTTTGTCCATTTTCCCTATATTTCCATATAACCTATTTGCACTCATTTTCAGAGGTCAAAAAATTTCTTAGATGCCCTGCGCCCCCAAATTTTATTTCAATTTTATAAAATAGAGTCATCAAGCTTTACAATATGAAATAATGAGCAACTTCTGTCATTTATTTTGCTCTGAAAATTCAATCAAAGAGATGTTATGTCTGTTTTCCCTATATTTAGCCTATTTGCACTCATTTTCAGAGGTAAAAAAATCTCTTGGATGGCCAGTGACCCCCAAATTTTACTCCAATTTTATAAAATAGAGACATCAAGCTTTACAGTATGAAATAATGAGCAACTTTCTGTCATTTATTTTGCTTTGAAAATTCAATCGAAGTGGTTTTTTGTCCATTTTCCCTATATTTCCATATAACCTATTTGCACTCATTTTCAGAGGTCAAAAAATTTCTTAGATGCCCTGTGCCCCCATATTTTATTTCAATTTTATAAAATAGAGTCATCAAGCTTTACAATATGAAATAATGAGCAACTTCTGTCATTTATTTTGCTCTGAAAATTCAATCAAAGAGATGTTATGTCAGTTTTCCCTATATTTAACCTATTTGCACTCATTTTCAGAGGTCAAAAAATCTTTTAGATGCCCGGTGACCCCCAAATTTTATTTCAATTTTATAAAATAGAGTCATCAAGCTTTACAATATGAAATAATGAGCAACTTCTGTTATTTATTTTGCTCTGAAAATTGAATCATGGAGATTTTATGTCTGTTTTCCCTATATTTAGCCTATTTGCAATCATTTTCAGAGGTCAAAAAATCTCTTAGATGCCCGGTGACCCCCACATTTTATTTCAATTTTATAAAATAGAGTCATCAAGCTTTACAATATGAAATAATGAGCAACTTCTGTCATTTTTTTTGCTCTGAAAATTCAATCAAAGAGATTTTATGTCTGTTTTCCCTATATTTGACCTATTTGCACTCTTTTTCAGATGTCAAAAAATCTCATAGATGCCCGGTGACCCCCAAATTTTATTTCAATTTTATAAAAAAGAGTCATCAAGCTTTACAATATGAAATAATGAGCAACTTCTGTCATTTATTTTGCTCTGAAAATTCAATCAAAGAGATGTTATGTCAGTTTTCCCTATATTTAACCTATTTGCACTCATTTTCAGAGGTCAAAAAATCTCTTAGATGCCCGGTGACCCCCAAATTTTATTTCAATTTTATAAAATAGAGTCATCAAGCTTTACAATATGAAATAATGAGCAACTTCTGTTATTTATTTTGCTCTGAAAATTCAATCATGGAGATTGTATGTCTGTTGTCCCTATATTTAGCCTATTTGCACTCATTTTCAGAGGTAAAAAAATCTCTTGGATGGCCGGTGACCCCCAAATTTTACTCCAATTTTATAAAATAGAGACATCAAGCTTTACAGTATGAAATAATGAGCAACTTATGTCATTTATTTTGCTTTGAAAATTCAATCGAAGTGGTTCTTTGTCCATTTTCCCTATATTTCCATATAACCTATTTGCACTCATTTTCAGAGGTCAAAATTTCTGAGATGCCCTGTGCCCCCAAATTTTATTTCAAATTTATAAAATAGAGTCATCAAGCTTTACAATATGAAATAATGAGCAACTTCTGTCATTTATTTTGCTCTGAAAATTCAATCAAAGAGATTTTATGTCTGTTTTCCCTATATTTAACCTATTTGCACTCATTTTCAGAGGTAAAAAAATCTCTTAGATGCCCGGTGACCCCCAAATTTTATTTCAATTTTATAAAATAGAGTCATCAAGCTTTACAATATGAAATAATGAGCAACTTCTGTCATTTATTTTGCTCTGAAAATTCAATCAAAGAGATTTTATGTCTGTTTTCCCTATATTTAACCTATTTGCACTCATTTTCAGAGGTAAAAAAATCTCTTAGATGCCCGGTGACCCCCAAATTTTATTTCAATTTTATAAAATAGAGTCATCAAGCTTTACAATATGAAATAATGAGCAACTTCTGTCATTTTTTTTGCTCTAAAAATTCAATCAAAGAGATTTTATGTCTGTTTTCCCTATATTTAACCTATTTGCACTCATTTTCAGAGGTCAAAAAATCTCTTAGATGCCCGGTGACCCCCAAATTTTATTTCAATTTTATAAAAAAGAGTCATCAAGCTTTACAATATGAAATAATGAGCAACTTCTGTTATTTATTTTGCTCTGAAAATTCAATCATGGAGATTGTATGTCTGTTGTCCCTATATTTAGCCTATTTGCACTCTTTTTCAGAGGTAAAAAAATCTCATAGATGCCCGGTGACCCCCAAATTTTATTTCAATTTTATAAAAAAGAGTCATCAAGCTTTACAATATGAAATAATGAGCAACTTCTGTCATTTATTTTGCTCTGAAAATTCAATCAAAGAGATGTTATGTCAGTTTTCCCTATATTTAACCTATTTGCACTCATTTTCAGAGGTCAAAAAATCTCTTAGATGCCCGGTGACCCCCAAATTTTATTTCAATTTTATAAAATAGAGTCATCAAGCTTTACAATATGAAATAATGAGCAACTTCTGTTATTTATTTTGCTCTGAAAATTCAATCATGGAGATTGTATGTCTGTTGTCCCTATATTTAGCCTATTTGCACTCATTTTCAGAGGTAAAAAAATCTCTTGGATGGCCGGTGACCCCCAAATTTTACTCCAATTTTATAAAATAGAGACATCAAGCTTTACAGTATGAAATAATGAGCAACTTATGTCATTTATTTTGCTTTGAAAATTCAATCGAAGTGGTTCTTTGTCCATTTTCCCTATATTTCCATATAACCTATTTGCACTCATTTTCAGAGGTCAAAATTTCTGAGATGCCCTGTGCCCCCAAATTTTATTTCAAATTTATAAAATAGAGTCATCAAGCTTTACAATATGAAATAATGAGCAACTTCTGTCATTTATTTTGCTCTGAAAATTCAATCAAAGAGATTTTATGTCTGTTTTCCCTATATTTAACCTATTTGCACTCATTTTCAGAGGTAAAAAAATCTCTTAGATGCCCGGTGACCCCCAAATTTTATTTCAATTTTATAAAATAGAGTCATCAAGCTTTACAATATGAAATAATGAGCAACTTCTGTCATTTATTTTGCTCTGAAAATTCAATCAAAGAGATTTTATGTCTGTTTTCCCTATATTTAACCTATTTGCACTCATTTTCAGAGGTAAAAAAATCTCTTAGATGCCCGGTGACCCCCAAATTTTATTTCAATTTTATAAAATAGAGTCATCAAGCTTTACAATATGAAATAATGAGCAACTTCTGTCATTTTTTTTGCTCTAAAAATTCAATCAAAGAGATTTTATGTCTGTTTTCCCTATATTTAACCTATTTGCACTCATTTTCAGAGGTCAAAAAATCTCTTAGATGCCCGGTGACCCCCAAATTTTATTTCAATTTTATAAAAAAGAGTCATCAAGCTTTACAATATGAAATAATGAGCAACTTCTGTTATTTATTTTGCTCTGAAAATTCAATCATGGAGATTGTATGTCTGTTGTCCCTATATTTAGCCTATTTGCACTCATTTTCAGAGGTAAAAAAATCTCTTGGATGGCCGGTGACCCCCAAATTTTACTCCAATTTTATAAAATAGAGACATCAAGCTTTACGGTATGAAATAATGAGCAACTTATGTCATTTATTTTGCTTTGAAAATTCAATCGAAGTGGTTCTTTGTCCATTTTCCCTATATTTCCATATAACCTATTTGCACTCATTTTCAGAGGTCAAAAAATTTCTGAGATGCCCTGTGCCCCCAAATTTTATTTCAATTTTATAAAATAGAGTCATCAAGCTTTACAATATGAAATAATGAGCAACTTCTGTCATTTATTTTGCTCTGAAAATTCAATCAAAGAGATTTTATGTCTGTTTTCCCTATATTTAGCCTATTTGCAATCATTTTCAGAGGTCAAAAAATCTCTTAGATGCCCTGTGACCCCCAAATTTTATTTCAATTTTATAAAATAGAGTCATTAAGCTTTACAATATGAAATAATGAGCAACTTCTGTCATTTTTTTTGCTCTCAAAATTCAATCAAAGAGATTTTATGTCTGTTTTCCCTATATTTGACCTATTTGCACTCATTTTCAGATGTCAAAAAAACTCATAGATGCCCGGTGACCCCCAAATTTTATTTCAATTTTATAAAATAGAGTCATCAAGCTTTACAATATGAAATAATGAGCAACTTCTGTCATTTATTTTGCTCTGAAATTCAATCAAAGAGATGTTATGTCAGTTTTCCCTATATTTAACCTATTTGCATTCATTTTCAGAGGTCAAAAAATCTCTTAGATGCCCGGTGACCCCCAAATTTTATTTCAATTTTATAAAATAGAGTCAATAAGCTTTACAATATGAAATAATGAGCAACTTCTGTTATTTATTTTGCTCTGAAAATTCAATCATGGAGATTTTGTGTCCATTTTCCCTATATTTAGCCTATTTGCACTCATTTTCAGAGGTAAAAAAATCTCTTGGATGGCCGGTGACCCCCAAATTTTACTCCAATTTTATAAAATAGAGACATCAAGCTTTACAGTATGAAATAATGAGCAACTTCTGTCATTTATTTTGCTTTGAAAATTCAATCGAAGTGTGTTTTTGTCCATTTTCCCTATATTTCCATATAACCTATTTGCACTCATTTTCAGAGGTCAAAAAATTTCTTAGATGCCCTGTGCCCCCAAATTTTATTTCAATTTTATAAAATAGAGTCATCAAGCTTTACAATATGAAATAATGAGCAACTTCTGTCATTTATTTTGCTCTGAAAATTCAATCAAAGAGATTTTATGTCTGTTTTCCCTATATTTAGCCTATTTGCAATCATTTTCAGAGGTCAAAAAATCTCTTAGATGCCCTGTGACCCCCAAATTTTATTTCAATTTTATAAAATAGAGTCATTAAGCTTTACAATATGAAATAATGAGCAACTTCTGTCATTTAGTTTGCTCTGAAAATTCAATCATGGAGATTTTATGTCTGTTTTCCCTATATTTAGCCTATTTGCACTCATTTTCAGAGGTCAAAAAATCTCTTGGATGGCCGGTGACCCCCAAATTTTATTTCAATTTTATAAAATAGAGACATCAAGCTTTACAGTATGAAATAATGAGCAACTTCTGTCATTTATTTTGCTTTGAAAATTCAATCAAAGTGTTTTTTTGTCCATTTTCCCTATATTTCCTTATAACCTATTTGCACTCATTTTCAGATGTCAAAATATCTCTTAAATGGGCCGTGAACCCCAACTTTGTTTGCATTTTTTCATTTACAATACTTCAAAGTTAAATTTCACAAAGTATAAGAAAATTCTGTCATTTTTTTCTATACCCCTAAACTACCTTAAAGAGGCTCGAGGGTATAATAATTTCGGGAAAAAAAACTAAACAGTTATTTGTCATTACAAATGTTATTTATTACCTTTAATAGATGTTAAATTATCATATGTAACAAAAATCATTCAAAAATATCAATATGTGTTGGCCCCAGATGACTTTAAAATATATATCATTTAAAAAGCTCCCAATTATCTCCCCTTGGTGCAAAAATGCTATTTATTTGCATTAAAATTGAAATATCTTTTTTAACTCATCAGTGACCCATATGTTTTCTTATCTTTTTCAAATAAGCTGTACTAAAACTAAACTTTTGTAAAATTTGAGCGATTTTTGTAATTTAGTTCTTTTTTTATTTCGATATTACCTTTTTTTCTCCTATTAGTAAAAAGAAAATAACTTTACAAAAATATTTGCCTCTTTCGAAGGCAGATTGTGAGCGTAAATAAACGGTGACCTCATCTTTTAATTTTAATGTTCTATTACGTATAAGATAAAGTTCATTTGTAGAAAGATATAGCGAAATCCTATATTCAAATAAAATTTTGATTTAGACCTGCGTGCCACCTTAAGGTTACATTAACTTCTGTCGATAACAATACGGACATCAATTTGTTTTATAGATGTACTTTCTGGCATTCCGAATAAAAAGTAAAATCACAAAAATACAGAACTCCAAGGAAAATTCAATACGAGAAGTTCCTAATCAAATGGCAAAATCAAATGATAAAACATATCAAACAAATGGAAAACAACTGTCATATTCCTGACTTTGTACAGGCATTTGTAGCCCATTTAAAATTTCAAGATTTGTCAGAACAATTCGAAGGTGTTAATATGATGAAGGGCCAATATGCACTAATCTTCTTCAATATTATGACCTGGCATAATAGATCAGTTATTTTGGTACCTCATGGTCTGATTACAAACAGTTGAAAGTGCCCTTTTAAAACAACATACCATCTTTTTATATTTTTCAGCTCTTCTGTTATCTTTCGCTCTTGTTTACTGATCGATGGATTTTAGCTATACAATAATATTTTCTTTTCTGAATCAATTAATAGATATTAGAAATTGTCGTATGAGTTCCACTGAGACAACTCTCCATCTAAGTCACAGTTTGTAAAAGAAAACCATTCTAGGTAAAATAACATAGGGCCTTGACAACGAAAGGCAACCCATAATGGAACCCAAACATGACTTGTGTTAAACCATTTCAATGGGAAAACCAACGGTTTAATCTATATACAGAACGAGAAACACTTATGAACGACATCAACAAACAGTAACCACTTAACATCAGGTTCCTGACTAAATAAATGCAGTGGGTGTAAACGTTTTTTAAAAGGTCCAATCATTCACCTTACCCAAAACATTAGTATAACATAACAATATAGAAAGTTATTTCTTTTACGTTTTGATCGGGGGGTTTTCTGTGCATGAACTGATTTTGTGACATGGATGGATATTCCATCTCCTTGGGTTTTTTTTTATTATAGAAAGACACACAATAAATTATAAATAATTATATGGCTTAGCTCTATAAACAGATATATTAACAAAAACAAGTAAACACACACTGAACGAATATACCACTTTCGAGTTAATCCGACTCCGGAAAAAAACTCGTCAATTATGCGCGCCTTTGTGACGTTGTTTAGAGGGGGTCGCCTGTATCCCTGCACTATCAACGTTCATCAAGCGTCTTAGTGATCGTCAATGTGAGGAATAAACTATAAATAATAGGTGTCTTGTAGGTACTTAATCACAATTCCCCAATGACAGCAGTGCTGATTGTCAATTATGAGAATTCAATTGGCCGCATCGTACGATATAGATCTATAGTTTTCCAGCCACTCGCTCACTATTATAACGGAAGTGACGACGCACCTAAACGCACGAATGATGTTCACTAAAACCAGAGTTTTTGGACGGAAATGCATCGAACTTGAAAGTTGTCTATTCAGATGATATATCGTACAATGTGAAAAAAATAATAAGACAAGGGGGCTAAAACGACATCTGAAAGACAACCATTACCTTGGATAAAATGCCGCCAACACAAACAGTGCACAGTTAAATACAAATAATTTTGTTTTAAGATATACATGGATAACGGAACTATTGCCTGTTAACAAAATTAATAATGGTGTTGTTCATATAACTACGTTGTACCATTGCATGCATGTATTTATTGATATCAATTCTAAATTATAATAGTGAAGTAGAAATCATTTAATATCAAATACTTAGAATTTATAACGCGTGTTGTGCATTTTTTCATGAGAAATCATCAAAAGACAAAACCAATGAGAAAGTTGAAAAGCATCTAACACACAATGTTCGTTGACTATCAATCAAAATAATGTTGTACTTTGAACATTAATTTTGTAATAAAATCGTGGTGTAATACTGCTAAAATTTTAGATAAAAATATCTAAGTCTAATTTAATCAATATCATGTTAAAATGATCATTGGTCATAGTTTGTGTGCAGTTGGTAAACCACAAACTCTGGTCCTTATTAACTATCTGAACTGAATTGGCAGAATCTCCTTGATAATATTACAAAAATGTCAAGTTTGTATTTTTAAATATATACTTTTTTTTAAATGTTTTTTTTTCGAGCATTTGGTTTGTATGGACTAACTTTAAATTCTTTGCCTTTTAAAAAAGAAACCTTCATGACGCACACGGACATGTTTGTGTCACTTTTTAAATTGTCAATAGAGTAACGACATATCTTGTACGGAGTATTGTAATTTAAAAACATATAAAGTGTTTATGTAGTGACAAAATGAACTTTAAATGTTACACTTCTAACGTGTTGATATTGCAACTGTTACGTTTAATCATCATTTTGATTTTGTATTTGTTGGTAATCTGTTTAAACATGGCAGCAAGTATGTGAAGCATCAATTGATGGCAATGAGTCGTGTCATGTCAATGAATTCATTATAGATAACAGGATTACATTTTGTATTTACGCCAGATGCTCGTGTTGTCTTCAAAAGATGTTGTCTTCAAAAGTCTTCAGTGACACTCGAATCTACAAAAAGTTAAAAAGACCAAATAATGGTTTACTTTTTTTTTGTAATTGTTATTTGGATGGAGAGTTGTCTCCTTGGCACTCACACCACATCTTCCGATATCCAAATAAAGTACGAAATTGAAGAGCATTGAGGACAAAAATTCCTGAAAGTTTTGCCAAATACAGCTTAGGTAATCTATTCCTGAGGTAAAGCCTTTGTATTTCAAAAATTCAAAATGTGGTTAACAGTAATCTATAAATTTGACCATATCAATGATAATTCATGTCAACAGAGAAGTGCTGACTACTGGGCTTGTGATACCCTCGGTGATTTATAACTGCACCAGCAGTGGCACCGACCAAGTAGTTATCGATAAATTCATCATCTGGCTGTTTATAAACTGCATGTATTACCTCTGAATGTGTATAAACTACGTGTCTTACCATTGACAGTGCATACACTACATGTCTTAACATGGACATATGTAAACATATTTCAGGGTAGAATTTTGTATAACAAATAGAAAGGAGTTCAGTATTATTAAAATAGCCACGAATTTGTTTCTTAACACAATGATTATCAAAAATACCAGCAACATTTACAAAATCAAAGTTTTTATCGACAAATGTGATTTTAATAGAATGTTTTATGACCTTGTGGGCGATCAGTTTTGGGAAACGTGTGTATATATCCTGTATCAAATCAATGCTTGCAAAAAATATGTAGGTCGGTACAACAAAGTCTGTCAGCTCAACAAACGGCGATGTTTCTTTGGCTCCATTATACGGCGTTAATATTTCCCATCTTGGTCGTTATGTCCTTGTGTGTAGTGATGTAATAGATTTTAACGAACGTAACCAATGCCTCATTGGTAAATTATTAAGTCTGGGATTTCGTTAGCATAAATTACTTAAAACTTTTATTAAATTCTTTCATACATACAAAGATTTGATTAGTAAATTTGGCTGTACCTTTGATAACTAATAAAACTTATTAAAAACGGTATAATTAGTTATCATAGGTAGCAGGCTTATAATTTAATACGCAAGACGCGCATTTCGTCTATATAAGACTCATCAGTGATGTTCAGATCAAAATAGTAATAAAGCCAAAATAGTAATATATGCGCAGAAATCAGTACGTGATCCGTGTTAACTCATTGAACCTTTTAACAGACTTATTAGTAAAAGTTTATCTTACCAATGTTGTAATTAGATCTTTGGATGTAGTTAATATTAGCACAACTATCGATGTTGTCATCAGCAAATTTAAACATAACTTAATTTGTATTTTTTTTCAAACGGTTTTTTTATTTAATATATAAATACACTCTTAAATCGTACTTTATTTTTAATTTGACCTGTTGATACAATGTGTAATGTTTTATTTGTTATGAAATATTTACTTATTTATACACTGTATCTCGTCTGTATATTTTTTTATATATAACAGCTTTGATAAGTGTTAGGTATGACTATAAAATTTTACTTCTGCTCTCGTATTATGAACAACAAAATTATTTATTTTAGGAAAAATATTTCCATATTCCATTACTGTATACCTTATAACAAAATTATTTTCATTTACCTGTGAACATTTTTTTATTAGGCGGCATTTTGTCCCAGGTATTAGTTGTCTTTCTCGTATTGTTTAACACCATAACCCTTATTCTATTGATTTTGTATTTACATTGTGTCATAAATCAAATTTATTCGTTCAATGTATGTTCACTTGTTTCTGTTTATATGTCTTTTGAATCAATTAAGCCATTTCAATTGATATTTGATAGTGTGTCTTTCAATGTTGTAATGTTTAACTATTGTTTTAGATAAGATTGAATGTTGGTACCTATTAAAACGTTTAAACACGCTGCATTTGTTTGCACCTGTCCTAAGTCAGAAACCTGATGTTCAGTGGTTGTCGTTTGTTGATGTGGTTCATAAGTGTTTCTCGTTTCTCGTTTTTTTCATATAGATTGAACCGTTGGTTTTCCTGTTTGAATTGTTTTACACTAGTAAGTTTGGGGTACTTTATAGTTTGCTGTTCGATGTTAGCCAAAGCTCCGGGTTGAAGACCGTACTTTGACCTATAATGGTTTACTTTTACAAATTGTGACTCGGATGGAGAGTTGTCTCAATGACACTCATACCACATCTTCGTATATCTATAACAATTGTTCATGGTTCGTTTAAAGAAGACGGCCTATAACTTTTCATTTCCTAAAACATATTTATGATATGAAAGAGATATGGTATGAACAGGCACGAAATAGCAAGAATACTTAAGTAAGTACTCGGTATGTATCTTGTTAGAAAAGATGTTTTAACATTTTCATTTAACCATGGTATTTTGAACTCTCTTCCATGGAAATTGACCCCCTCCTCCGCCTATAGACCTCAGATTTAAAATGAGCTTAGCTATTGAAACTACGTTATGAAATCGATATACCTTGAGGACGTTTTCCCGAATGAGACCATCTTATTTACACATAGATAATATTAGTAATGCTGACAGAAAGTATTCCATTATTCAGGAAGTTGTCTTTCAGAGTATTGAACATATGTTATTAAAAAGCATGATAAATGCAGGAAATCCGTTGTATTCAACGACATCTTGTGATAAATAGTAATAAGCATTACATAACATTTCGTCCTGTTTCTAAAGCTCATAAATAAATTTTATATTTTCCGACAACATACATACACATATTGTACATTTACACAGCTAGTAGCTAGTAAAAAACATGGTGTCCTATTAAACTCTTTGGTCTTTCAGTGTGAACACACCTGATCTTATTATTTAAAATTGAATGTTGAGCAGGCTTTTGAAAACTGCTACACCTACTTAGTTGTTAATACGTTTACATCTAGTGACAAGGTTCACTTAAGCCAAATATTGCCTTAAAATTCAACTTGATAACAAAATATCAAAATGGCCATAATTTGGTTCTTAAATGATTCGATTTCACAAGTCTTACTACTCGGATAAATACATCTCTGCATTAGAGTATATTATAGGCTCTTAAGTTAGAACATTTTGGATTGATTTTCATAAATAAAAACTACACGTATAAAGTTAATTCGATGATTTTGTGCATTTTCAGACCTAAATGCTTAAAGAAAAGTGAACTTGACAATAGTACTGCACTCCGTGGAACATTCAAAACGGAAAGTTCCTAATCTAAAGGCAAAATTAAAAGCTAAAACACATTAAACCAATGGATAACAACTGTCATATCTTTGGCCGCAACCTACATTAAGGAACCAGCATTGTTTGTAGCTAAAAATTGCCATTGATGATAATGGATCACTGGACGCACAAACTTTCTAGATCAGGGTCTGGGGCCAAAGTAAATTATGTTAAAAACTGTTAAAATTTATATGAAATTTTAACCAAAATTGACATTACCAAAAAAATAAAGCAATCCTGAGGGATCATATCTTTGTAATGTTTAACGGATAAGCCAAAACGACGCTCGTTTGTTACTTTTTAAGGCAATTTACACACTTCGTGAACTTCATCAAGCCCTTTTAATTTTGTTTCAATGTTTGCTGTTGCGCGGATTTCTTTAGAAATGGTAGGATTGAGCACTTATGAAATTGTCAACACCGTCATATTATAAGTATCCCTGTCAAAATTTATGAAAGTGTAATTCAGTTGTTGTCTGTGTTTTTTATTTATTCTTTCCTTTTTTTCAATAAGGCATCCTTCGCTTTGAATATTCAGCTGTAACCGTTTCTGGTAAAAATTAATCAAGAAACTCCCTTTAAATGAATGACATTTATGAAATACTGGGCTGTTTTTATATCGATTTCACACAACATTGGATCAAATATACAGTTTGAGTATTTGAGACATATTTTTATTCCTTTTTTGTACTGTCAAATATGTCATCAAAACCGAAGAAAATACTTGTCATACATGTCATAGTTTAGAAAAAAATCATATGGAATTGTTCTTACATTCTGATTTATCAGTGACCGTCAGCCATATTGACTTCAAATCTGCTATTTGATAGCATATCTGCTGGTGGACGTTTCGTCCCCGAGGGTATCACCAGCCCAGTAGTCAGCACTTCGGTGTTGACATGAATATCAATTATATGGTCATTTTTTGTAAATTTTCTGTTTACTAAACTTTGAATTTTTCGAAAACTAAGGATTTTCTTACCCCAGGAGTAGATTACCTTAGCCGTATTTTGGCACAACTTTTTGGAATTTTGGATCCTCAATGCTCTTCAACTTTGTATTTATTTGGCTTTTTAACTATTTTGATCTGAGCGTCACTGATGAGTCTTATGTAGACGAAACGCGCGTCTGGCGTATAAAATTATAATCCTGGTAATTTTGATAACTAATATCATCTCATTATTTGATTAACCTTAAATCATTCATGCTTACGTTATCAAATTTATGATACGTGACTCTTAAGATAGGTGCAATAATACAAAATATGAGTGATTATATGTGGACTATATTATAGGTAAAGATAGTATCATGTTTATTCAAACTAACAACTGCAACTAAGTTTACGTTATTTTTGTTTTTTTTAAATTCAAGTTCATATTGTACTTATTTTACTCTAATGTTAGAGAGCACTGGATTAATGAATAATGAGGAGTTTCTATAACTACACACAACTGTAGTGATACTGAAGAAATTGTCGTCAATGCTGAAAGGTATATATTTAGAACAGAATTTTATCTTTACTATGAATCTATATATACTGTATAATATTAGTGCAACGCTGAATTATATATACATGTTTCAAAAGTCTTACTACTAGGTTATACACATCTCTGCATTATGGTGTATTATAGGCTTTAAAGTCAGCACATTTTGGAAACATTGCCAAAAATGAAAACTTTACGTATACAGTTACATGTTGTAATCCGAAGATTTGTGCAGTTTTAGACCTAAATGCTATAGAAAAAAGTAAAATTGACATAAATACTGAATTCCGAGGAAAGTTCCTAATCAAAAGCAAAATCAAAAGCTCGAACAAATTAAACGAATGGATAACATCTATCATATACCTGACTTTGTACAGGAAAGCCTTGGCCGTAACCTTCATGTATTGTATGTAGGGAAAAGTTGCTTTTTTGAACTGACTCAATTGTGTTTCAATGGTTTGCTGTTATGCTGATTTCTTGAGAGGTGGAAGGATTGCGCAATTTTGAAGTTTTTAACAATGTTACATTTTGAGTATCCATGTCGAAATTTACGAATGTGTAATTCAGTTGTTGTCTGTCGTTATTCTTTTTTCCTTTTTTTAATTCATGCATCCTTCGCTTTCAAATATTCGACTGTAATCGTTTATGGTAAAAGTTAATCAAAAACCTCTTTTTAGATGCATCACTTTTATAAAATATTGGGATGTTTCTCTATCAATTTTACACAATATTTGATCAGATATACAGTTTGAGTATTCGAGACATACTTTAATTCTATTTTTTACCATCAAATTTTTCATTAATGCAGAATAATGTCATAATTTAGAAAAAAAGTTCTATTGAATTGTACTCACATTCCGTTTTGTCATTGACCGTCAGTCATAATGACTTCAAATCTGCTAATTGATAGTACGCCTATCATATGCTATTTGATTAACCTTTGATAATCCGTGTGGACGTTATCAAACTTACGAAACGTAGCTCTTGATAAAGGTTCAATAATACAAAATATGAGTGATTATATGTGGACTATGTTATACTTTAAGATATGATCATGTACATTTAAACAAACGATTTTGACTAAATTTACTAGTTTTTTTTTATAAAGCAAATTCAAGTTTATATTGTACTTTTTCAAAGTGCACAACGTTATTTATCCTTAGATTTGATATATGTTTTGATAGAGCAGGTTTAATTATTCTTATTTGTGTTTTTGGCTAAAAGAAATGCACTACGAACTACATGTGTTCTCAGGCCACATTTATAAACGTTTTTGTACGTTAAAGAATATTATTTATGAAAAGGAGATTTTTAGATGAAACATTTTGAGGGATTTGTATATTATTGCATAAATCACACATGCCTATTATTATTGTAGCATTGAACATCGTCTTTACCTTTGAAATTCATCAATGACCCAAGGAATATCTAATGAAAATGGCATATTATCGTCTCATAATGCTGGATAAGCCAATCAAATTAACGCAGGTTTTGGATCATTTTTTCCCCTCCAGTGTGATACGAGAAAAATGGAAAAAATAGATATATGACAGTCAGGCCACAACAAGATAATAATATTTCCTGGATCTTTATCGTTCCTCTTTTGTGGTTTTTTTTTCTAATAAAAGCGTTTTTATGTTAATACAATATATTAATATGGTAGCCGATAAAAGATTAAACATTTGCAAAGCAATATATGAACGGAATAAACAAGATAATAAAATTAGTTGAGATATTATCAAGCATAATAGTAACAGTTGCCAACATTTTGATATAGTGGGTCAATGATTTGTATTTAATTGGTTAAATTCGTAATCGTAGAAAAATCTTCTAATTTTGAAAATTAAATCAAAACTAGAAAAAAGACAACTATTTTTTTAAAGGGACACTAGCTAAGAGATATATAATAAATCAAAAGTAAAAACGACGATAAAAGTAAATCTTGAATTCAAAATACAAAATTTAACAGATATATAAATATCAAATAGCACGAGTTGCCAAATCTATTGATATCTGTGTTTATGTTTACATCGCTGATATGGTAATAGAAGGTCAACTCGATAGTTAATTAGTTGGCATCTTGGCTAAATTTAACACGAAAACACATAGCACAAAATATTAATTAAAGACTCGTAACACGAAATCTCTAAAAAAGGATTTTCTCTGGTTATCTGGAAGAATGTTCTCATCCTTCTCTCCTTTTGTCACCCTTCTTGTAACTCTTTATGTAAAAACCGGGTGAAACTGCTACAAAAAATCTAATTACGGTCATTTAAAACATTTAGTACTATATGTATATTTTATTTAACACCAACTCTGCAAAGTAACATAACAGTTAAATATGTATTCAGCAAGCCGATACAAAACAGTAAAGTTTAAATAGGATATAAAAATATATGCAAGTACAAGAAGAAGGTGCTGTACACTTAAAACGTTTACTCCCTCTGCAAATGTTTGCACCTGTCCTAAGTCAGGAATCTGATGTACAGTACAAGTGCGAGGCTCCGTGTTGAAAGCTGTACCTTGACCTATAATGGTTTACTTTTATAAATTGGTACTTAGATAAAGAGTTGTCTCATTGGCACTCATACCATATTTTCCTATATCAATATACAATGCATTATGTCAGATCTGACAGTGACTATTTTAAATATTAAAAACTACTATCTCTTGACTTGTTGAAAAATTAGTTGGTCGATTTTTTGCTTGTTGGACGTTTCACTAGTAGTTGAAGGCTAGTGCACAATATTATTTTTTTTTAAATTTTACTGGTTTTCATTTTAAGTAAAAAAATGTTTGGCGTGGCTCGGTACTCATACATGAAGCCATTGTGTTATATTCTATGGTCATGTTAGGTATACTTATCTTTCATTTTTTGCTTAGAATATGATTTGTCTATAAAGTGTCGGTATGCCATGTCGTTTTTCTTTGTTGAAAGAGTAATTTGTTTTTATATTGATTAAGATCAAAACCCTATGCTGACCGCTGTAAATGCTAGTCAGGAATATGACAGTATTTTTTTCCATCCATGATATGTACTCGATAGATCTTTATTTAGTATAGTTGAATGGGCTAGTTCAGACCAGTGACTTAGAAAGTCAAGACTAGTCGATTCAGGTCGACCATTTCAGACTACACCATGATCATGAAGTACTGAATCCGACTTATGAAGTAAACTCAAAACTGAAGTCTAATACAGTGAAGTACTGTCGAGGTAATGTCGAGACTAGTCGAGTAAAATATGTGCTCGATTTTTCTGGTCTAGCACAAAGCTATGGCATGTTCAGACTCTGAACAGTTTGTAGAGTTATGATTTTTTACATATTTTAATAATTTTTCAGCAATCAAAGGCGTACATCTGGATTTCCTGAAAATGTGGCCATAACTCCAACTGTTTGCTGTGACATAAACTTGAATTCTTTACAGTTTAATGAAATTAAAAATATCTGCACAATTGTTCAGAAATCAAGTGGACCAGATGGGAATCATTCTGGACGTCCATGTAACCATTGATTTATCGAAATTGAATTTGCTATTCGGAGTTCGATTTGTTTCAGGTTGATATTTTGAGATTTTACAAGATGGTCGCAATTCAATATTGGTAATTTTTCATACATTTTGTTCAACATCGCAATTAAAACAAGCTCTTTTTACTAGGTTTCAAGTCAATATTTATAGTTTTATTAGTATAATTTTCATGACTTTTTGAAGTATTTTATAGAAAAATGACCAGCGCTTTCACTAATTTTGACTTGCAGAGGGGTCCATAGCTGGTATGTGAACCATGACATATACTACTAGTACACAGAAGTTATTGCTTTTATCACAATGATAGTGTATCCCTTTGGGAGTGCTCCTGAGAGAGGAGGAAATAACCAGTAACAGTAATAGTAGCAATTTTGTCTAAAATCTACACAAATCGACTAGACTAGAGGGAAGAAACTTGATAGTACCACATAATTCATACCCTTAATAGCTAGGGCGGAATGCAGCTCTGAATTTGAATTGTGGTTAAATATTTGAGATATAATAGGTTTCAATTTGAGTGTTGTAAATAAACTAGAATAGTATGCGACAGTCATACAAGTACGAGATTTAGCTACCTATAAAACTAGCTGTTATTCACCTTTTTCGCACGAGAATATGTCTATACCAAGTCAAAAACTGGTTGTTTTAGGTCACTTGTTTTGCCTCGAATGTCTAAAAGTTTAGGGTGGAAATCACTAAACTCAATCGCATCCATGCATTAACTCTACAAAATGATGTTGCTATCCGGATAAAAGGGTATTCGTACGACTACAATGACGAAGACATCATAGCATTATACAAACGCAAATATTTGCTGGTGGTTTGAAAATGACCACTGCAAAAAAAAAAGACACAATGGCGTGATGTACAAGTACCAAGCCATGCCTAAAGAAGTGTTTTAAAAAAAATTGACCAAACAGTAGACGTAAGTAATTTACAAAGATAAATAAAAGAACACTTCAGAGGGATAATAAACAACGTTAGTACCTAGTATATACACAAAGACCATCATGTATTATTTTGGAAGCTGATACGGTGAATATTTAATGTCTTGGTATCTTCCGATTTTAAATTAGTTCTTTTAGAAAAAAGGACGAGACGTTCTTTGACATAACATGGTTCATGACAGCTTATCATCAATACCAACAGTACATGTAAGCTGGTTTAAGGAACTCTTACTTTGGTGTTTGGTAAAGTTTACAACTATTTAGTTTCTGTGTAGCATTATACATTTTCGTATTTGCCACAAAGAGGGACGAAAGATACCAAAGGACAGTCAAAATCATAAATCTAAAACAAACTGACAACGCCATGGCTAAAAATGAAAAAGACAAACAGAAAAACAATAGTACACATGACACAACATGGAAAACTAAAGAATAAACAACACGAACCCCAACAAAGGTGTCAAATAAATAAAACCCACAAAGGTGTCAAATCAAAGTGTTACTATAAGAAGTACTCGATAAACTGTGCCATATCCTCTTTTTCTTGTTTTTTTTTAATGTTAAAGACATTGTTATTCCAATGCTTCCACATTGTTGGTCATGATTATGTAGATCACTACACATTATTGTTCAATTTAAAATTGTTGGGGTGATTTCAACTAGTTTATCGATTTGACGGTCGAATGTCAATGGAAAATACCGATGTATAATTATCATATAAAAATGTTTTGCGGAAATTTTTTTGGGTTGCTGTCTTACTGGTGTAACCCAAATTCAATTCATCACATCAAATTTTCATCATGCACTTACAACAAAAGAGGAGGACATTCAAACATAAAACTAACATCGAAAAAAATCTGACAACACCATGGATAAAAAAGAGAAAGTCAAACAGACAAATAATAGTAGAAAAGACAGAGCATAAAGATTAAGCAACACAAACCCCACTAGATCAATTAAAAAACAAGGAAAGTTAAGTTGTTATTAAGTATAATTTAATTTTATAATCTGTGTTAGTTCGATTGTGAAAGTAAATTCAAGGTAATAATACATTGTTTTAGCTAATTATTTCTAACAGTCAAATATTAAAATATATGTGTTGATATATGGACCATCGTACAATAAGGGTGTATTCTACAATTAAAAATGTATGTAAGTATTATACTACAATTCAATAATGGACATATCCACCAGTTAACCATTTTATTAATTATCAATGTGTGATATATTGAGTTATAAAACAAGAATTTAAGTCCAAATTAAACATATATTTAAGTAATATCATCTTTCGAATGATGAAAAGGACATTCCTTAAAAAAATGTATAGAAATCAAATGTACCATTGTGTAAATAATAACATAAAAAGGGTTAAGCAAAAACAAACCGCTCTGATAAGAAACGAGACAAACGACAACAACAATGAATATTCTGTCAGTGAAAATATGTATGTTAACATTTGCTTACAGAGGTAATTTTGTACACTATCTCACTTATCTACCTTGCGATGCAAAACGTAGGTAGATTACCTGATGGATGGATGGACAGCAAAAAAAAATTTTTACCTTCATAAGCGGGGTGCAGATATGTACTAAAAATCTAATCCTGCTGATGATGCTCTTTGTGTTTTGTAACTTAAAAATTTACAACATATCGCAGTGAACTAAATAAAAATCGCAGGAGACTAAATAAAAGAACCTCAATGAATTGGAGTTGTCACATAAAACGTTTGTCAATAACAGAGATGTATCCCAATAAACACTAAACGTCCAATCTATACTATAAATGGTTGGTAGATATTATGCAAAGATCAATTCTAAAAATAACAGTATTTAATTTTTTTGAAAGTCCAAACTTTGTACAACAAGATTTGTTAAGATAAACAAAAGTGGTTTTATTAATAGTTAATATCAGTTATGACATGTATTTAATATTATGAATTAGTTGCAATGTATGAAAAAGACCCGAATAACAAAATACTGTAAACTTTCAAAATCAGCTGTTCACTCAAGGCTCTAAATTAAAACTGACTGTATTTTCTGAAAACATTTGCAGGATAAAGTCAATCAATAAACTCTAGAAATAGTATGTGTGTTCACAGTTGTAAAATAAACCAAAATGGCCTTCTAGTAGACAAGAAGAATTTTGGAAAATTCTAACATTATAAAAGGATAAATATGGGTTAAATAGGATGTATTAATAAGATCTGAATAAGGTAGTTATGTTGTAACTATGATAGATCATTCCGCATAACAAGCAAGTGTGCAAAAGTGATAGTTTTGGCGGAAAAATATATGCAGAGAATTACAAAATGAAATGAATGAATGAAGTCTACTACTCAATAAGCGTGACCCACACCTCCATACCTATACTGACCAACTATATACACTGCGTGCACATATTGATCAATTACATACACTCCATACATATACTTACCGAATACTTACACACCGTAATAGGCTAACCAAATACTTACACTCCATACCGATACTAACCAAATACTTATCACTCCATACATATACTAACCAAATACTTACACTCCATACATATGCCGACAAATTACATAAACTCTATTCATATACTGACCAAAAACATACACTCCATACATATGCCAACCAAAGAACTCCAAAGATAAACATAAAATTGACAAATTACATACACTCCATGCAATACTGACCAGATACTAAATATACTGTGTTGTCAAAAGCATTACGTACAAAATATTTATTTCTTTCGTCCGTATAACCTTTACAAGTTTTGTTCACATAACTGATTTTCAAGATATCACTTATTTGAATCACGTTTACCAAAATGATTTTCAAAATTCAGAACAATTGATTCCATAAGACAAATGAAATGTAAACCTAATTAAACATTGTCTAACCATCTATTGTAACAATAAATAACTAAAGTCCATAGTAATTTATGTTGTGGAATGATATAAAACTGCCTCCACAGCTAATTTAACAGAATTCCTGGTTTAAGTAATACCTGGGTTGTGACTCCTTACATACTATAACAGTGTCTTTACTTATATGCATAACATTCTTTTATAGTAATATAATTCGTACATTTTTACTATAATTCCCTCCTTATAAAATTCAAGTTTATGGAATGTTTACTTTTATTGTGATTCGTTTATTGGAGGTTTTCCTCAGAAAAGATTCATAAGCTCAACACATTGTAATGCACGGTCAATATCAAGTGGTGTCTGACCATTCGTATTATGTAATGTAACATCTGCTTTCCATGCAAGTAATGTTTTAACGGTTTCAATGTATCTCTTAGAAAATTGTTTCATACGTTTTTTTTACTAAAATAGGGATGCAATTTGTAATGAAATGAACAAACTGCATATAAAAGTGACACTCCATTACTATTACACTGATTGACATCAGCTTTTTTCTGAAGTAACAGTTCTACGGTATCATGAATATTCAAGATAAAAATTCATGAATGTTAAAATGGCACCTTGAATATACATGAATATTGTATAAACTGATTTAGCTTGAATATACATGAATATTGTATGAACTGAATAAGCTTGAATATACATGAATATTGTATGATCTGAATAACCAAGAATTAACATGAATAATTATTTTTAGAATATTCGAGAATATGAAATAGGATGTCAATGAATAATGAATAATAGAATATTTTAGAATCACCATGAATGTAAAATATATATCTATCTCAATATTGAATGCTAAATACATACTCTTGAATAACCTTCAATGTGAATATTTCATGAATGTTGAATGGTTGAATATTCTAGAATAACCATGAATATTGAATGGTTGAATATTTTAGAATAACGATGCATATTGAAGGGTTGATTATTCTAGAATAACCATGAATATAAAATTGAATCGTTGAATATTCTAGAAAAACCGTGCATATGAAATGATTTAATAATCTAAAATAAATTTAAAATAAGTGACCTTGAGAGTAGAATTTTAAGGAATATTCTAGAATAACTATGATAGCAATTCTGCCTGAAAAATTTTTCAAAAGAAAAACATTTATACATTTAGTATCTTAAAACCAAAACCAAATACAGAAATTAAAGTTTAAAATATCAGGGGCGTAGCTAGAACGAAACGATGTGCAAGCAACTACCGCCGAGCGGAGCGAGGCGAAAAAATTTTGGGACCCTTTTATGCAGATTTTTTTTTTTTTTTTCGGTTTTCGGTCATAGGACGGTTAAAAGAGGAGCTACATGTACATGTAGAAAGGACTTATAAACAATTTATGAATGAAAACTATTAATTAATCTTCTGAATAGAATAAATCATGGTAAATTGAATACATAAACAACACATTTTTGTGATACCGAAATTACTCAAAATTGTCCAAAATCTGCTCTTCGGGTCTAGGCAGAAACGAACTTCTCTATTACTTTGTCAATATAAACACTGAATTCTCGATGAATATGCAGTAATGCTAGCGATGATAACCTGTCGTTGTTCATTGTTGATCGTACATGTGTTTTCAACAGACGTAGTACCTTGATATATCTCCACGGTAGCACTCGCGAGGTGTTATAAATCAGCGTACGTATTCGCCATCGAGCGACCTCCCAATTGAATTCGTCAAAATCACATGCCAGGTCAGTTTCGTATGTCTCAGACAAAGTTGAGATTTCTTCGTTTGTTATATTTCCAACAACACAAGGAAGCAGATACGGCGCAAAGAAGCGATTCTCTAATAATACCAGACGCGACTCCACTCTCCAGTTTTATTATCATATGGTCTATGAACGCAAAATATAATGAGACTTTCCAATACTGTTTGGGCGTGTTTGCAGGGTGATTGGGTCTTGTTGTCTGTCGAACACATCGCCTCGGGATCTGATAAATCTAATGCCGATTGGTACATCTCATTCCAAACAGATAAACCGTACTCAGTCAAATGTGCTCTGAAACTACATATCTTAGACTGAGTATAACAAATTCAAATCTTGTAAAAGATACAAGTTACTGTCCGATTTTGCCAAGATCTCCAATAAAACTTTTATTTTGAAACCAAATGCCGTTATTTATTGACATTTCATTAATTAAAAAAAAGTGACAACATATGTGTTTCCTTTAAACATTTAATTTATATTTTTATTTTGCCACATTTTTTTTTGCATGCCGAATCGATGTGCACGCAACTTCGTGTTGGCGTATAGGCAGCTACGCGCCTGAATATTTTTTAATCATGATAGCTGTAAATATGAATTTACAACACATTTCATTAAAAGCAAACAAAATTGTCCACAATTTAATCCAAACCTTCCCTTGATCTATGTGTTTTCAGATCTATTTTTAAACTAAAGACAAGCAAATATCTAATGGAGCAAAGTGATAATCATACATAATTTTTTACATATTTGCAGATGTTGTTTTTTTTAAAGTCTGATAGCTTTTTGAACATTTTGTAATTTTGAAATGATATCTTTTTCTCACATACATGATATATCTAGGATTTTTTCTAAAATTCATATGTTGGCCATAATGCCGGCTTAATATTTTTTTTGTATGTAAAACCTAATATTTAATTTAAGCAATAAAGCTTCCCCCCTTCATTTACCAGTCTCTCCCATAAATAACTTATCATTGATTGGTTTTTATTAATAAAGGTAAACTAGCTGAAAGATCAGTCCTCCTAAATTATAGAAATCTATCATTTTAGATTGATTATTATACCCCCGCTATAAAAAAGGGGGTATACTGTTTTACCTGTCTGTCAGTCCGTCCGTCAGTCCGTCAGTCCGTCCCATGAAACTTTCGTCACATTTTTCTCAGGAACTACAAATCCACCCTTTCTATAATTTGGTATCAACATTTATATATGTCAGCCATACCGTGTGATGCGTTTTCAGATTCATCATTCATAGACTTCCTGTTTACCGAACACTTGTATGATTTTACACATGATAGCCAAGTTGAAAATTTCGTTACATTTTTCTCAGGAACTACAATACAAGGATTTCTGAAATTTGGTTTCAGGATTTATCTAAGTCAGTTATACCGTGTGATGCGTTTTAAAATTGTTATACGATTATGACTGATGTACCCATATTTTGACTATTTTATTAATTGTGACTGTTTATTTAACGCATCATGTAAATGTAGCGGAATTTGTTGAGACTGTTATTAAAGTGAGAGGGTTAGCGCTATAGAACCAGGTTTAATCCACCATTTTCTACATTTGAAAATGCCTGTACCAAGTCAGGAATATGACAGTTCTTGTCTATCGTTTTTGATGCGTTTTGTTTTTTTGATTTTGCCATGTGATTATGGAGTTCAGTATTTTTGTGATTTTACTTTTTTTTTCAGATTGATCATTCGACAACTTCCTGTTAACCGAACACTTGTATGATTTTACACATAATAGCCAAGTTGAAAATTTTTGTCACATTTTTCTCAGGAACTACAATACAAGGATTTATGAAATTTGGTTTCAGGATTTATATAAGTCAGCTATACCGTGTGATGCGTTTTCAGATTGATCACTTGACAACTTCCTGTTTACCGAACACTTGTATGATTTTACACATGATAGCCAAGTTGAAAATTTTTGTCACATTTTTCTCAGGAACTACAATACAAGGATTTATGAAATTTGGTTTCAGGATTTATATAAGTCAGCTATACCGTGTGATGCGTTTTCAGATTGATCACTTGACAACTTCCTGTTTACCGAACACTTGTATGATTTTACACATGATAGCCAAGTTGAAAATTTTCGTCACATTTTTCTCAGGAACTACAATACAAGGATTTCTGAAATTTGGTTTCAGGATTTATTTCAGTCAGCTATACCATGTGATGCGTTTTCAGATTCATCACTTGACAACTTCCTGTTTACCAAACACTTGCATATTTTTACACGTCTGTTAATATTATCCACTTGCGGCGGGGGTATCATCAGTGAGCAGTAGCTCACAGTTTCACTTGTTTATAATCTTTAAATGGTGTTTAATTCATAATGCTTAGATTGATGCCCTCATGGTGTTCTATAAATACATAAAGACTGTATTGAAATTTTAATAGTCAAGATAAACTTAAAATAAGTTTTTTTGTTTTAAATAAATCAGATCTGCATTAAAGACTCACATAAAATGTATGATTATAAATATCCATATCTGAGATTATTATAATAAGCTCAAATTTATATAATCAGCATACATTTTTTATAAATAAGTTATAGTAATTGTTGATAAAAGATCTAATGTTACGTGCAATGATTAAACACAATTTTTTTTCTAAAGAGCACCAACAATTTGAATCTTGTAGTTACCTTTTGTGTATGTATTTGGCACTGCTCAGTGGTCAGTTGGGGCATTGTAGGGATAACTTCTTAAGTCATGCATCAATGTTGAATAAATGGACAGGTCAAAAATATAAAATTGTTATAATTTATGAAACATTCTGGCAGTTTCAAGGTTTATATTGATTTAATATAAGAGTATATCATATAACATTATTTCAATGTCAAAAAGAAGTTTATGCAGATTTTCCTGTATATGACCCCATCACTTGATAACTTCCTATTTGAGGTTCTAGAGATTACAGTGTTGAAAATATGTATTTTTCTTAAATCTTATTAACTTTACACACATTATCATAAATTGCTTGATGTTTAGAAAATTTCAGTATATATTTTTATAAAGTTTATAAGAGAATGGCTGTAATAATGATATGGTATGATTATCATAAAATTTGACAGTATTAAAAGGGGGCATCCAATTTAAATTCAAAAAGGGGAGGGGGGTGAAAAAATTAAATATGAACTTATATTATTTTAAACTTAAAAATTAATATATTTTTGGATTATATAAAAGATGACATTTCATTTTTCAAAACAACTGTTGGGGAATTTTGCAAAGCAGCATTGTTTAGTGTTGGGGGAGGGGGGTATACAAAAAGGGGGGGGGGTTGGGGCATCCAATTTTAAATCAAGACTGGGGTAATTCCATTAAAATATGAATTTTCTTTTTTTCATTTTCCTAATAAATAATTTATATTGACAAATTATCATATAGAAAATGATTAGTACCTTGAAATTTAATGATTTTTGTGAACCTGAAAACATAGTTATTAGATCTTATTAAAAAATTATACATATGGAGTTGTGTGTGTATATATTTCTGCAAAGAGGCTTCTTTTTTAAAGAGGGACATTCCAATGTTTCTATTTTGATAGTCCCCACCTCCCCCTCTTTTGTGATGAAAATACAACTTTACAACAGTACTTTACGTGTTTTGTATGAAGATGTTATGGATGTCACCTACATGAGCTATCTAATAAAATGATCATCATATTTGTTTCCCCATTAAACTGTGGAATATGTTATTCAGCATCAATAATCAAGTAAAAATATACAAACAAAAGTCCTAGAACAAATTTTATTTATCAATTTTAATGCTGTTTGCCACAAATAATTCTGAGTCAATATCATGCAGCTTTATTCATGCTTATTCGTATTTGTCAAACAATGGAAACATATTCTAAGTCCAAAATGTATTCCTCGTTATTCATTCTTATTCATGAAATATATGCAAAACAAATCTTAGTCCAAACATTCAAGTTAATTCATGATTATTCATGTATAAAAATACTTTGAATGAAAGAAACTTGATTATACTATAATATAGTAAGTGTCTAGCATTTTCAGAACATTTGTTTGTTGTCTACAAACATTTATAAAGAATTCATGTATATTCCAGTTAATATATGTTTCTTAATCATGTATATATAAACTCATCATAGATACCAGGACTATTTTGTATATACGCCAGACTCGCGTTTCTTCGTCTACAAAAGACTCATCAGTGACGCTCGAATCCAAAAAAATGTTAAAAAGGTCAAATAAAGTACGAAGTTAAGAGCATTGAGGACCAACATTCCTAAAAGTTTTGCCAAATCCAGCTAAGGTAATCTATGCCTGAGGTAGAAAAGCCTTAGTATTTCAAAAATTCTAAATTTTGTAAACTGTTAATTTATAAATATAATCATATCAATGATAATTCATGTCAGCACAAAAAGTGCTGACTACTGGGCTGGTGATACCCTCGGGAAATAAATCTCCACCAGCAGTGGCATCGACCCAGTGTTAGTAAATAAATTAATCATTGTCCTCATTTTGACACTCGAATAGAAAGTAGTCCCAATCACTCTTATCAACATTAGCATCATTACGCCGTAACAGTTCTACTATTCCTTTATGTCCTCTTTTACAGGCCTCATACACTGGAGGACTACCTGGCCAACCATCAACATCAGCATTGTACTGTAGTAACAGTTCTACTATATCTATATCTCCATTTTTACAGGCCGCATACAATGGAGACTCCTGATCCTCATTACACTGATCAACATCAGCACCGTACTGTAGTAACAGATCGACTGTATCTTCATGTCCTCCTTCACAGGCATTATACAATGGAGACCTACCCCACAAATCACACTCATTGACATCAGCTTCGTTCTGAAGTAACAGTTTTACCATATCTGTATCTCCTCCTTTACAGGCCACATGCAATGGGGACTCATCATCCTCATTACACTGATCAACATCAGCACCGTACTGTAGTAACAGAACGACTGTATCTTCATGTCCTCCTTCACAGGCATTATACAATGGAGACCTACCCCACAAATCACACTCATTGACATCAGCTTCGTTCTGAAGTAACAGTTTTACTATATCTGTATCTCCTCCTTTACAGGCCACATGCAATGGGGACTCATCATCCTCATTACACTGAGAGACATTTGCATCGTACTGAAGTAACAGTGTTACTGTATCTTTTTGTCCTTCTACACAGGCATAATACAATGGAAACCATCCATTCTCATCACGATGATTAACATCTGCTTTTTTCTGAAGTAACAGTTTTACTATATATGTATGTCCTTGTATACAGGCCTCTTGCAATGGTGACCCACCAATATTATCATACTGATTGACATCAGCATTGTTCTGAAGTAACAGTTCTACTGTATCTTTATGTCCTCCATAACAGGCCCGAAACAACGAGGACGCACCATCCACAACACACTGAGATACATCAGCCTTGTTCTCTAATAAAAGTTTTGCTACAGCTGTATGTCCTCTTTCAGATGCCTTATGTAAAGGGGAATTGCCTCTTTCGTCTGCGTTATTCACATCACATTTAACATTAACAATCAGAAATTGAACAATATCAATGTAACCAGTAGTTGCTGATTCTACTAAAGGTGTCGTATAAAAGTGTTTCTTCTTATCTCTATATTCTAGTTCATCATAATTATTGTCTATAATGCAACTTTCTGTATCAAAGCTCTTTAATACTGTTTTTACATCACTCTTTCTTAAGAAGCTTATTAACTTATCTCTAAATGTCTGACTAATTAACTGTGCATTATTGAATGTGCTTGTAACGGCATGCTCTTTTAAATCACATAACAGTCGTTCAAAATAATCTTCTTCTTGATCTTTCAATAGTACTATTAAATACTCCTTTTCTTGAATTTCTGTTATAGATTCGAAGATAAAATGATTCTGAATAAATTCAGGGGGAGCATATTTGATAAAACATTCTGTAAGGTGTTTTCCACAGATTACAGCTGCCATTCTATATATTTTGTCATGTATCATTCTATACTCTGTTCCTCTCAGTTTTAAGTAGGTGCCATTTAATGTTGAAAAGCCAGCTTTTAAAAAATTTCTATGCATCTCTTTGCTTAAGTCTATGTCAAATTCTTTAACAATGTACTTAAGTTTGTCGGTCTTCATGTTCTTGTTTTCTGAAACTGATCCTACTTTGAGCCAATCTGTTTGGAATCCATCATTAAAAATGATACACAGAACAAGAGCGCAAAATTGTTGTTTGTTTTCATGAATAATGTTGTTTATGGTCTGTTTAATACTGATTAAAGGAGCTGCAAACAGTTTCTTCACTTCTTCAGATGTTTTGTCTTTTGACAATTTACAAAGTAAGGGAAAGTAATCAACGTTCTCTGTGACTTGTTTTATATTGTCAATGATTTCATCCGGAACATACTTATGCAGCATATGCATTCTCTCAGCTTCCAGCAGACACAACTCGGGTGATAGCAAATTGCATTCTTTTTTTGTGAATAATAAAATATGTTGAAACTGTGATTCTTTATATATATGCAGTCTACAAGAAATCAGCAATTTTGGACTTGATACCTTTGAAACTGTGCCATCACTTTTACTTCCAACATATGTTTCTGCATCGTTAAATATTTTCTCCATTTTTTCAGAATAATCTCTCCACATCTGTAATGTTTGTGTGTTTATTGTTTCCTTCCCACAGATGTCATCAACAATAAACACTTGTTTTTTATTTTCATTAAAATAATTCATAATGTCTGTTGGTCCTGTTAACACTGGTATTATCTCATATTCCAAACTGTCACGTAAGTGTAAGGCAGCTTGATGTATGTTTGAAGATTTACCACAACCCGAGCTTCCTGTCACAACAATACAGTTATGCGAGGGTAGAGATTCTATTATGTGACGTGTTGCTCTGGTTTCATAAAAGGTAGTTTGGTCTTGCTCCCATTCTCTTATTTCTTGTCTATGGTGAGCTGTAAAGAAAAGAAATTGTACAAGCTGATGTCTGATTTGTAAATTTAATTTTGACCATGAACTGAAGATATAGGCCTGGATATTCATTTACAAATCTCCATGCCCCTTTCTCAGTCCAAATATTTTAATGTCCCTGATTAACCTGTTACTAAAACCAACCAGCTAAGTAACAGATCAATATAATCTATGCTATTTGTGTTGATGGATTGCTGACCAATTTGTGTATAAACAACATATTTGGGGTTCATACTTAATGTGATTAGATAGAACCTTTTGCTTGATTGACTTTTGATAAATGCCACATCAACAAACGATGCAATACCCTTTCAAGCTATAAATAACTTGTTATAACATAGAAACTGACCTTATCACATGAACATTGATAAAAGAACAATGATAAAAGAACAGAGTTCCAATGCCCCCCTAAAAAATGCTTGTTTTTGGCCCCTAATTAAAAAAAACCGTTGGTACCATAACCACCAAAATCAACCCCAACCTTTCGCTTGTGGTATTGAACCTTCTGTTAAATTTTCAAAGAGATCCATTCACTTTAACTTAAGTTATTGTCTGGAAACCAAATGTCTTCAAACGCCAACGCCGTAGCTGACAACGACGACAGCGACATCATAGCATTATACGATAGAAATTGTTTTTTGCGGTTGTATAAATAACAAATTCCTGACTTGGAACAGGACATTTTAAGAAACAAGAGGCTCTCAAGAGCCTCAATCTATCACTTGTTTTTTAGCAGAGAAGATTTTTGAATGGATGAACAAATTGTGAAAATTTGTCGGTCAATTGACAATTTTGGTCATATTAACTTTTTTGTAGATCTTACTTTGCTGAACATTATTGCTGTTTACAGTTTATATTTATCTATAATAATATTCAAAATAATAACAGAAATATGCAAAATTTCGTTAAAAGTACCAATTCAGTGGCAGCAACCCAACAATGGAGTGTTTGATCTTGACCAATTGAACAATTTTACCCCATGTAAGATTTGCTGTAAAAGTTTTAGTTTTTGAGATATAAGCCAAAAACTGCATCTGACCTTTATGTTCTATTTTTAGCCATGGCAGCCATGTTTGTCGATGGATCAAAACTTCAGATACAATTTATAAACTAAATCCCCTAAGGAACATTTATCTAAAGTTGTCCGATTAATCAATTTTAGTTTCTTTTATAGATTTAGGAGTGGAGTTTTAGTATGACGTCCACTATCACTGAAATTGTACATGTAGTATACATTTTTGTTTAGAGGCAAGCTGAAGCATGCCTCCGGATGCAGGACTTTCTCGCTGTATTGAAGACCCATTGGTGTACTTCATCTTTTTTCTGTTGTCTCTTTGACACATTCCCCGTTTCCATTCTCAATTTTACTGACATTTGTTATAATTTTTTATTGGTTTATTGCCTACAAACAGTTTTGAAGACAATCTTAAAATGTCCTTAAAAATTGTTAGAGTATCTGAAATACACACAAAACATTTCTTCCGAAGTGTTTTCTAATAAATGGTAATGTCATATGAATGTTGAGATCACCTTTGTTTAAACAGTAGGTCAATGAAAAACAAGTTAAGGTATTTTTATCTCCTCATACATTTGCTTCAAATCAAGGAATTTGCAACAAAAGCTGATCATCTTAAAAGAGGGACGAAAGATACCAAAGGGACAGTCTCTTAACTTGTATTTCCAAAGAAAAGAAGCTGGATTATGTATTTCTTTTATTTTTAGCTTCCTGAGCGCTGCAGTAGACTTCAATACTTTAAATTTCCTGTGATCCTTGTTGTACAGTGGTAAGATGAATTAAATGACAGCAAAAAAGTGCTTGTTCCAACCTAGAAGGTTAGCAAAAATACAATCCTGTAATACCTAAACTTTTCTCAAAATTCAATTTAAAAAAAAACAGCTAAATACATGCAAAAGTCAATTTCAGGGCAGTTGACTTTAATTACAAAAAAAATATCTAACACGTAAAGCTCTTATACCATGTCCAGATTTGGCTAACGGAAGGTTCTGTTTCTGGTATAGTAAAATTTGTACTTTATAAACTGTTGGTGTTTTTTTTTCGATTATGGAATTGAATATTATTGCATATCCGGTAGGTTACTTCAAAAAATTGAAACTGGATACAGCAGAAAACCTTCATCAATAATATACAAGTTGCAAGAAAGATAAGGGCTATTGTTCTCTTAAACTGTTTCGGTCCGTATACATGTTATACATCTTTGGCTTTGAGTGTTCCTTACAAGGGTAAATCCAGAAAGTAGTTACAAATGCATGAAATTATTAAAAGTGCTGTTATCAATATTTACTACCCCATCATCTATGTACTAGTTTATATAATGACATGAATATCAATTATATGGTCTTTTTTATAAATTTCCTGTTTACAAAATTTTGATTTTTTCGAAAGACTAAGGATTTTCTTACCCCCAGGAGTGGATTACCTTAGCCGTATTTGGCATTACTTTTTTGAATTTTGGGTCCTCAGTGCACTTCAACTTTGTATTTGTTTGGCTTTTTAACTGTTTTGATGTGAGCGTCACTGATGAGTCTTATGTGGACGAAAAGCGTGTCTGGCGTATTAAATTATAATCCTGGTACCTTTGATAACTATTTACACCACTGGGTCGATGACACTGCTGGTGGACGTTTCGTCCCGGAGGGTATCACCAGCCCAGTAGTCAGCACTTCGGTGTTGACATGAATATCAATTATATGGTCATTTTTATAAATTTCCTGTTTACAAAACTTTGATTTTTTCGAAAAACTAAGGATTATCTTACCCCCAGGAGTGGATTACCTTAGCCGTATTTGGCATAACTTTTTTGAATTTTGGGTCCTCAATGCACTTCAACTTTGTATTTGTTTGGCTTTTTAACTGTTTTGATCTGAGCGTCACTGATGAGTCTTATTTGACGAAACGTGCGTCTGGGGTATTAAATTATAATCCTGGTACCTTTGATAACTAATTATATAAATGTAGAGCACTGTCTATCTGTTATAAATACATAAAATTGAGAATGGAAATGGGGAATGTGTCAAAGAGACAACAACCCGACCAAAATAAAAAAAACCAAACACAACAGCAGAAGGTCACCAACAGGTCTTCAATGTAGCTAGAAATTCCCGCACCCGGAGGCGTCCTTCAGCTGGCCCCTAAACAAATATATACTAGTTCAGTGATAATGAACGCCATACTAATTTCCAAATTGTACACAAGAAACTAAAATTTAAATAATACAAGACTAACAAAGTCCAGAGGCTCCTGACATACATATACATACATATATAACAACTGATGTGCTAGCGTGATTATTGACAATAGAGACTGAGTAAATTACAATTATGCATACCTCGAATATGTGGTGGAATATGATCTTCAACTTGCTTCTTTATTTCTTCTTTCAGGGTATCTGAAAAATAATTCAGATATTCAAGTTGCAATAGATCACACATTGTTTATGTTTATTCTATCTTTTCTGTCTTTAGTTCTAATTAAGCACCAGTTTTAAATAAGATTATCTTTGTTGTACAGATAAGAAGTTCTGTCAATGTACTATATTGATCTCTCTCTTCTTCAGTGTTTTCGTTATGTCTTTGTTTGTTTGTTATGTTTCATATCTAATGTTTTTTTTTATATAAATTGTTTTGTCAAAGATGAGGTCGTTAGTTTTTTCGGTTAAATTTTTCTTCCAACCTTTTTTAGCTAACTATAGAGTGTGGATTTCCTAATTGTGGAATGCCATACAGGGACCTAGCTATAGTTGTTTAAATTAGCATCATTTTGAATCATTTAGATAGTTGTTGGCTGCAAATTATCCTACCTCATCTCCTTAATTATTTTATTCCTGATTTAAAAAAACAAAATAGAAACCAATTGGTTTCCCCTTCAGTTAAACTAAAACTTGGCATCTCCTAACCTTATAAGCGAAGTATCCAAATAGTGGTTATCCTTCTGCTATCCAAATGTTGATTTTTTTTTTTATTGTTTTGGGGAATAGTTAATACATTGATTTACACTTAGTATGCAAACAGTAAAAAGATATTCCTGGTCATTAATTTAATCAAACTAGTTGATTTCAACAGTTATGGTGCTTGTGAATTCTTTATACAATAGCATGAATAGTGAATCACTATTTCTATTGTTAAATATGTTTTATAGTTTGTAGTCTTTTGGTATTAACCCAAGTAATTATTAAATGTCTTTTGGTATTAACCCAAGTATCATTTCTACCACAAGAAATCCCTCTATTGAATTGCAATCAGTAATTGTGATGTAAGAAATATCTTTCATATTCTGTGAAATGTATAGATGAAGAACAGCAATTTAAGTGCCAGCTATTCCTTTGCTTTTTGTCTGTTTGTTTTTTTGGCTGTGCCTGTATTGATTATGTGTCATGGATGAATACTCCATACCCTTGGTGTTTCTATTACAGGTATATGACTGAAACAATAAATATACTCACTTAATGTTTCATCATGCTCCAAAGATTTCTGAAAAATGATTGACTACCTTTAACATGTTTAAGGACATTTAACTCAAAAATATAAACATGTAAACTAAAGAAATAGATGATGGAAATCAATTTTTCAAGATCCTAGCATAAAAATGTAATTATAAATAAAGGCAACAGTAGTATACCACTGTTCGAATACGAAAACGATAGAAAAAAACAAATCCAGGTTACAAACTAAAACTGAGGGAAACGCATTAAATATAAGAGGAGAACAACAACACAACATTAAAATGTAACACACAGAGAAACGAACTAAGCATAAGAATTGAATGTTTTTTAAGTAATTTCATAGGGTTGTAAAAGAGTTGAGCGTGTGCACATTCCTAGAATGAAGCACTTTTACACCTTAATAAAATTACAAAAAGAAGATTCAATTATCCAGTGTTGCTGGTCATATGTGCTGTTCGTGGCTTTTATCTATCTGTTACAGTGTTCACAATATTAGGTAAAACACTAAAATTGTATTTTAAAAACAGTAGTCCGGTAGACTTGTGATTTCAATAATTATTTAAATTGCTACATTATAGATACCATTTTCTGATTATTTTTCTTTTACAGTTTTTTTCAATCTCCTACAATTCCACAACAAGAGTGCACACACTGAAATGTCTCGCCTTCTTCACTAACCATTGATATTATGTTTATAGTCCTAAATATAAAGCTTTATTACAACTGTCACATAAACTAAACATTAACCAAGATAGCAAAACAAAGAACAATGAACCATGAAAATGAGGTCAAGGTCAGATGAACCATGCCAGGCAGACATGTACAGCTAACAATGCTTCCATACAACAAATATAGTTGACATTTTACTTATAGTTTAAGAAAAATAGACCAAAACACAAAAACTTAACACAGTGCAATGAACCGTGAAATTGAGGTCATGGTAAAAAAAAACCTGCCGGACTGACATATAGATCATAATATATTTCCATTCACCAAATATAGTTGACCTTTGGCATATAATATTAGATCAAAACAGACCAAAACTTAAAAACTTAAATTTGACCACTGAACCATGAAAATGAGGTCAAGGTCAGATGACATCTGCCCGCTAGACATGTACACCTTACAATCATTCCATACAACAAATATAGTAGACCTATTGCATAAAGTATAAGAAAAACAGACCAAAACACAAAAACTTAACTATAACCACTGAACCTCGAAAATGAGGTCAAGGTCAGATGACACCTGCCAGTTGGACATGTTCACCTTACAGTCCTTCCATACAACAAATATACTAGCCCTAATGCTTATAGTATCTGATATATGGACTTGACCACCAAACTTAACCTTGTTCACTGATCCATGAAATGAGGTCGAGGTCAAGTGAAAAGTGTCTGACGGGCATGAGGACCTTGCAAGGTACGCACATACCAAATATAGTTATCTATTACTTATAATATTAGAGAATTCAACATTACAAAAATTCTGAACTTTTTTTTCAAGTGGTCACTGAACCATGAAAATGAGGTCAAGGACATTGGACATATAACTGACAGAAACTTCGTATCATGAGGCATCTATATACAAAGTATGAAGCATCCATGCCTTTCCCCTTCTAAAATATAAACCTTTTAAGAAGTTAGCTAACGCCGCCGCCGGATCACTATCCCTATGTCGAGCTTTCTGCAACAAAAGTTGCAGGCTCAACAAAAATGCAAATATGAGCTTAAAATCCTTATTGAAGGAAAACACTCATGTAAGGAATTTGTTGATGATTTTATTAAATAACTCTATCAAGTAGGGGTATAAAAACAATTGAAGAAGAAGGACAGAAGTATCTACTGCTAGACAGACAAATTAATGACAGATCATTGGACTTTTACTATCATGTTTAGACAGACCTTGTCATCCTATTTCTACAATTTCTATATGTATCTATGTTTATTTTATCATACATAAAACAAAATACTGCTAATGGAATAAAAATGATTTATTATGATTCCAGCAAATATCATGAATATCACTGAGTCTTTCTAAAGTGTAACTTAGGTACAATCGTTTGCATACTTATTTGTTAATTTTACATACACTTTCTAAACTCTGTATTCTTCCCTGTAAATCATTTTCTATTCTTGTTAATTCTTTTTCCACTTTGATAAATTGACTGTCTTTGTCAGCACACAAAGTCTGTACATATCTACTAAGAATGTGTGTCTGTTGGCGAATGTCTCCCACAATCTCTAAACCAAGTGTTGTTCCACTAAGGAAGTTTTGACCTGTAAAATAAGATCATTTGTTTGCATAATCATGTATGGATTGCTGATCAATGTATCAGAAACATATTTTCTGTGTTTTTTGTAAGAGGAATATATTTTTTGTTGTTCTCAATCTCGATCATGCTGTATAATTTGTGTTTTAGTTTAAACATATTTATTTATAGTGGATTGGGAAACAAGTTATTATTACAACTTATATTAATCCCTTTCCACTTTGCGGATGTGTGTGTGCTGCCTTGTAGCAGCATTAGCCTGGTCTTTTTCAAAATCTGCAAGGGTGTCTTTTACGTGCAAGAGATATGGCTCTTTCTCTTAACACGGGTCAGTCGTTTGCAGTAATATTTCCCACAGAATATCATTGTTTACTCAAGACCATACTTGCAAATGGTGCCAAAAGAGAGAGCCGAAAACTCAGTCCCTGAAATTTTCTCCCTGAGGTGGGGATAGAACCAGGACCCTTTGTATTAGTAGTCTGATGCACTAACCAATACACCACAGCTCTCAAATTTGTGTTTTCGGTAATATGTTCTAGTAATATAGATTTTGTTGTCCTGTTGTCTGTTTTAAAGGTCAATGTAAGACATATATCGTTATAATCATTATACCTTGTCAGGTTAAATCCAACACTGTAAATTCAGAAGTTAATGCAAGGTTTTTATTATTACGAAAAATGCGACAGAGTCATAAATGCAATAATTTAAACTTGTATTTTGAAAATATTTTGTATGAATTAAACATGATTTTTCTCAAAATCGTAAAAATTAAAATTGCATTTAAGTCCAAAATGACAAAATCGCAATAATAAATGCATGCAATCATTTCTGAATTTAAAGTATCTATAAGGCCATAATAAATAATAGGTTTGTTTGCCCAAACGCTACCTACCCAGAAAAAAGCTGCCTTCTCAAATTCTTTTATTGTCCTGATTTGAAGAAGTTTTTTTCTAATCAAATAGGCATGAAGACTAATAAACATCTGATACTTCAATATCTTTTTAAAAAAAAAAAAAAAAAAAAGCCTACCTACCTACCCACTGTCTCAATCAAATTTTTTTTAAGTGTGGCCTAATTTGATTTTAACACTATCTTCTGTTTTGTGGGTAATAGAATTACTGGTAATTGTGTTTTCCCTATTTGTAAGTTTGTTTTTAACAGAGTACACTGGTCAAAATGTCCTGACTTCTTTCATGTCTTTACTGATTATGATTGAACATTATATGGGAAGTCTTTAAAATCAAGTCTTTCAACAGAAATAACAAAAACTTAACTTTAATAATGATAACAGATAAATACAGTACATCAGATTAACCATCACTGTGCTTATACGGCTGTGGGTAACTTAGTTACCCACACACCCCAAGATGGAGCCGCCTTGCATTGGTTAGAGACTTCTCTTCTATAGAATAACAATCCCATGGATGCATCAATTAAACCACTGAATTAAAAAGTTGTATTAATCGTTTAGGGAAACCCCTAAACTTAACAGGTGATTAAATTCTACAAAATAAACGATCACAGGACGATTTGAAAAAAATGCTTAGGCTGTCCATAACTTAAAAACAACTAATGTCCTTAACTTTTTTCATTATACTAATAGGAATGTCCGTAACTTTCAAAGAATCGGCATACGTGGATGTAATGTTTTACTTATGATAGAGATTGCATTGAATACATAATCAGAAATGAAGTAGATCTCTAGTATGATGTAATTCATTTGAATTAGATTGAAAGACAAAATTGGGAATAATATGAAAAAAATAACGATAAATCCGTTAAACTCGGGTCTGATTTTTTATAACATCGGGATACCCAAATCGCCCAGTTCGGAGGGTGGTTTTCTACCATTGCAGATAATCTGTTGAAACATCATTTTTGATTTTTTTTTTAAACAAGTAGACTACACAAGTATTTTTTACACAAGCATGTGGCGTGTATGCACTAACTGATTTTCTGCCAGCAATGACAAGAGTAGATCATGCGTAAATCCGGGATTATTTTTATTTTATTTTTTTATTTGGGGGGGGGGACCAAAATGTCCCAATCACATGCATGACAATTATCAAAGGTTCAGCCAAAAACGATTATATTCAAAAGACATTTATTTCCATTGATTTAAAAATAAATCTCTTAATTCTAAGTCTAATGACATTACGATTCCAATAGAATTTATAGTGGCCTGTTGCATTTGATGCTCGAATTTTATAGATTTGCAGTAAATGAGAAAACTTAAAGAAAGGACATTTTGTAAAAATGTATAAAACCTAGTTTTACAGCTAGCTGCATATTTTACTTGTATGCAAGTTACATAAAATTACATTAAATTGAACTAAACTTAAAGACACAAAAGTTAAAATTCAGTGACATAAAAGTAATAGAGCAATCAACATAGTGTAACAATTAGAAACAGTATATGAAAATATAAATAACTAAGACAACAGGGTAATATAATAGTTTAACAATCCCTGATAACAAACAAAGAGAAATAAAAAGGAATACTAGGAAAGGTATTAAAAAAACATAACACTATAACTTACTGGTGGGATGTATAAATACCGAGCCACGTCAAAGAGTATTCATAAAAATACACATAAAAAGAAACAGAGGTGAAAATAAACCGCAAACAGATAATTGAACTACAAAATTTAAAGAGTATGACAAAGCCATGTGCGAATCAAAAACGTCGATAAGACGCACATTAGTTAATAAAAGATCAAACCATAACCAGGATCGAGAACCACAAACCCCACAGAAAACTTCTGTGGTGTAAGTTTGATGCGTTAATAAAATCACATTTGGTGGTGAATGAGTATTATAAACGATCGTGAAGGTTACAAATATGATGTTGATTGTCTTCTAATTATTGAAATTATAATTCTTAAAATTTTAAATCAGAAGTTACCCACATCTGAAAATAAAGTTACGGACAGTCTGCTTAGTTTCGATCAAAAAGTTACGGACGTCTTATGCTTTTTTTAAAGTTGGCCTTGCGCTGTAATGAACTCTATATTAACAAATTTATGGTAATTGTTAGTTATTTTTTTATTCAATAATCCTATAAATATTTACATTCTGCATGAAAAACATCGCAAAAGGTATATTTTGTATGAATTAAATATCAACGAGTTTAAAGTCCGCCATCTTGGCCTGTGGGTAACTTAAGTTATCCACAGCCGTTTAAGCACAGTGAACCATGTTAGACCAGCATGTAAACCATAAATTCGTTTTATAAGTAATGGTTGTTGATGTCTCCATATATCTATCAGTTTTATTAGGAAACATTTCATTTAAATTGTTTTATGTTTTGTTACCTTATGACTTTGTATAGCTTACTTTACAGTATGGGTTATTCTCGTATTTTAAGATATATTTATGCTTGACGAAAGCAAGCTTAATAATGTCTCCTCTCATATTGTGATGTTGCTGATAACTTCTCTCACATTGTGACATGGCTGATAATGCCTGCTCTTGTTTTGAAGCCTTGTTATGACAATAACAGAGCAACAGAGCAGGGTGATATAGACATAGGGAAGGACAATAATAGAATTCATTGTGTTTTGCATATTTGTAAGTTGGTTTTTAACAGAGTGCACTTCTTTACTAATTATCATTAAACATTATGCTGGAAGTCTTTAAGATCAAGTCTTTCAACATAATTAACAAAAACTTAACTTTATAAATGATTACATTAAATACAGTTCATCTCATTAACCATGTCAGATAGACCAGCATGTTTACCTTAAATTTGTTTTATAAGTAAAGGTTGTTGTAATTTTTATGCTTTATTAGGAATCAATTTTGTTTGTTGCAGTCTTTATAATTCTATCAGATTTCTTAGGAATCACTTTGTTTTTTTTTTCATTTCATTTGAATTGTTTAATGTTTTGTTACCTTATGACTTTTTATACCTTACTTTACAGTATGGGTTATTCTCACTTTTGAAGGTCTTACATCCTTATTGTGTGTTGTTTATGTCTGGTATACATCAATTAGACAGCATCAAAACAATATATATTAAACAATACTTTTACCATTCATTGCCCATCTGTTTAACTCTCCTAAGATTCTGTTTTCCTCCCTGTTACTCAGGCTGAGGTTTCTTATAAGTTTTTCCATCAACTGGAAGGAATATGAATATTTTGTAGCAGTCCATTCTGTAAAGTCACAATGTGCCCAAGGATTCCGTATATCTGACCGCATCTAAAAAAGAAATGTATAGTACCTTCATATCCATGAATGAATTAAAAAGACAGGACATCAATCTAGTGGTAAAGCACTAGCTGTGCATATGTGTTTACAATAATAAAACATAAACTGCCATACATTTTTTAGCTGTTTTGACAAATCCAAGATTCACATTACAGAACATGGTATTTTGTTGAGAATGACAATTATGGTCATGTGGGTGTAAAAATGTTATATATGACTTGTATATATTCATTTTTGTAATTTAAGGAATAATTTCAGTTCAGGCCATATTTGTCCCTGCATATTAAGTCATTGTTTGAAGTTGATGAAAGGCACGTAAGAAAGGGAAATATAGAACTATTTTTGTACAGCTTTTCTGATAAAACTTTAAACTTTACCCCAATAGGCTGTAAGTAGAGATTTTGGTGAAAATTTGTAGAAACGTCTGGATTTCAACAATACGTATGCCTATGGAAACAAAGAGGCAGGCTTCAACAAACTAAATATTCCAGATATTTATATAATACTAATCGAAGAATTCAAATAAAGAAAAATATTCAACGAGTGACCAAATAAAATTGAGAATGGAAATGGGGAATGTGTCAAAGAGACAACAACCCAACCAAATAAAAAAACAACAGCAGAAGGTCACCAACAGGTCTTCAATGTAGCGAGAAATTCCCGCACCCGGAGGCCTCCTTCAGCTGGCCCCTAAACAAATATATACTAGTTCAGTGATAATAAACGCCATACCAATTTCCAAATTGTACACAAGAAACTAAAATTAAAATAATACAAGACTAACAAAGGCCAGAGGCTCCTGACTTGGGACAGGCGCAAAAATGCGGCGGGGTTAAACATGTTTGTGAGATCTCAACCCTCCCCCTATACCTCTAACCAATGTAGAAAAGTAAACGCATAACAATACGCACATTAACATTCAGTTCAAGAGAAGTCCGAGTTTGATGTCAGAAGATGTAACCAAAGAAAATAAACAAAATGACAATAATACATAAACAGACTACTTGCAGTTAACTGACATGCCAGCTCCAGACTTCAATTAAACTGACTGAAAGATTATGATTTCATCATATGAACATCAGGCACAATCCTTCCCGTTAGGGGTTTAGTATCATACCATCATAACATATATGAGAAGAACATTAAACCCGTGTCATGCCAACAACTGTTTTTAGAATAAATGTGTTTAGTTCCGACGCAAAGACCTTATCAGTGACTCAATATTAACGCCAAAATATGCAATCTTTAATGACTTGACAACAGTATCGTAATTATATCCCTTCTTAATAAGTCTATTCAAAGGTTTTGCAAGTTTCTGAGGTGAATACTGACACATTTGTGCTTTATAAAGAATATTTCCATAACAAATTGGATGTGAAATACCTGAACGTATAAGAAGTCTGCATGTTGAGCTATATTTACGAATGATGTCTTTATACCGATGATAAAATTCACATTAATTCACGTATGTGCGTAGCACATGAGTTAACAATCAGTGTTGTTCGGTCACGAGTTGAATATTTTTCGATATTTGAATTGTTTAATTAGTTATTCTTTTTATTACATTGGCAAATGGCTTTTTATAAAGAAATTAATGTAAAACATGTAAGGAATTAAATCTTTTTTCTACGTATTCACAATTTGTTTTGATCCGCCGTTATTGACATCTTGACAACGCCTATTGTTGTATGACGTCAGAGAGTGAAATAACCAGGTTTATTTCACATGTGAAATCATTGGTTTTTATTTAACTGGGAAATCATTAATTCATTGCAACCAATGTAATAAATTTGTTTAATGTTATGACAAACATAAAAAATATTTTAAAAGTTTTTTTTGTCAATGCATGGATGAACACGTAGGAATGCCTGACGCGTTTTCATTAAAGTTTTGTTGAAAAAATCAAAATGTGTGCTATTTATGAAGTTATGAAAAGAAAGCTTAAATATAAATTAAAACCATATTTCATATTAGTAAATGAATCTGTCATTGAAATTTTGTCTAAAAATAGGGGCAATGTTACGGCCTTTAAACGACCTACTCCTTTCATTTTATTGGTGGCTGGGAACATGTCGAGTGCATAATACACCAGTCACCCTTTTGCATGTTTATCATGTTGTGCATGTCAATATGTTTAAAACGAATAAAATGGAAAGATTTTGATGTTTTTCAACCAATAAATTTCAATAACTCCACAATGTCATATCACAAATTAACAATACATATAGTCCTACCTATTAAGAATTTATTGTATCTGAACAAAATACTAGCTGGTATCAACTTTATAACAAATATCAAGTCAATATCTTCAAGCATGACTAAAAAAAGTGTTGCAAACTGATTATTTAAGTGAATTTGTAAGTCCAAGGACCATATCTCTGCACAAAATCACAAGACCATATAAATTAAGTCAAATTTGATTTGTAACTTGTCATTATAAAACTATATACAAATTTTCAAATCAATATCTTCAAGCATTACCAAAAAAAATGAGGAAAACTGATAAATTTTAGTGAATTTTCCAAGTCAAAGGACCATAACTCTGCACAATAACATCAGACGTGAAGTTTGAACAATATTAACAAATGATTAAAACTTCAACAGTAATGACTTGTCATTATAAAATTAAATACCAATTTTCAAATCAATATCTTCAAGCATGACAAAAAAGCAAAAAACTGAATATTTTTGAATTTTCCAAGTCAAAGGACCATAACTCGACACAAAAACATCCGACCAGAACAAAATTGAAACTTGAACTGTAATGACTTGTCATAATAAAACTATATACTAATTATGATATCAAATCAATATATTCAAGAATGCTAAAAAAAAGTGTGGAAAACTCATTCTTGTAGTGATCTTTGTATGTCAAAGAACCATAACTCTGCACAAAATCATCAGACCAGAACAAATTTATGAAACTTGATCTGTAACTTGTCACGGACAGAGTGGAAACCTTAATTCCCCTTCGACTTAGTGGTAGGGGACTAATATAAAAAGTAACTAGAAATTCTAAAGAGCCAGTGTCATGCACCTTGGTCTATCTGCATCATGTGCATATTCAACAAATATTATACTCTTCAACATTGTAGATGAGAATAGATTTCATGACAAAAATCTGTGTTTTTTACCTTGGATTGCTGATCATTTATTTTGTATAGTTTCTCTCTAACTTCTTCAGTGTTTGCTCAAAACACAACAGAGGGTAACAAAATCCTCACTCCCTATAGAGAGTGACAGTCTAATAACTATATGGTCAACATTTGACTTATTAGTAGATCCTGTCTTGATGATAATTTTTGCTCATTTAAGTTATTATCTGTCTATCTAATATATTTATTAAGATATATATAAGGCAATAACGCAAAAAAATGGTAAAAATGGTCATCAAAGGCCAATAACCCTCATAAGGCATGCAAGAAATCGACTGACGATTTTGAACATGTATATTTATTTGTAGATCCTTTCTACAATATAAAGTTTCTCCCTATCTATTATAGTTTTCAAGATTATATAGGATTTTTTTTTAAATGGTAAAATTTGTCATTTACATGGAATAACTCCTATAAGAAGTCATCTGATAGTTTTGAAGTACAAAACAATTAGTAGAGCTACACATTCTGAACATTTTTGCATTCGTCAGATTTTCTCTTTTTGTAAGGGTTTTCAAAATAGAAAAAACTTGCATTTTACCCTTATGTTCTATTTTTAGCCATGTCAGTCCTCTTTGTTGACAGACGAGGTCATCCAACACATTTTATAAACTAGATATCCCAATGATGATTGTGACCAAGTTTCAGAGGAGAAGATTTTTGTAAAAGTTAAAGACGTTGTATGATGACAATGGACGCCAGACACCATTGACCAAGTGATGAGAAAAGGTCAATTAGCCCTTCAGGCATAGGTGACCTAAAAAAGCAGCTTATTTCAATATATATATTAACAAGTCACCAAAGTAACATGAAAACTGCTCAAAGCATTTTTGAGTTATTATCAGAAAACTGGAAAATCCACCCTAGTACATGTATATCTTTGGTGAGTTTATAATTACAGTATAGATCACATCCATTAATTCTCTTTTGAAAATATGTATGAATTTCGAACCACAATTGAAATACGCTTTCTCCTCTCACAAGCGAGATTTTTATATGATAAGGAGGCTCGCGGGTATAAATTTTTAGAAAAAAATTAAACATTTATTTTTCATTACAAATTGTATTCATAACCTTTAGTAGTTGTTACTTTATCATATGATACAAAAATCATTCCAAAAAATCAATTCGTGTTGACTTTTAAAATGTAGATATATCATTATAAAAGCTCCAAATTATATCCCTTTGGTGCAATTAAATGCCATTTTTTGGCATTAAAATCTATATATCTTTTTTAACTCATCGGTGACCTATATTTTTTATTGTTGTTTTCGAATAAGCTGTACATAAACTAAATAATTGTAAAATTTTAGCTATTTCTGTAATTTATTTTTCCAGTAAGTATAAGACATGTAAGATAAATAGATATAGGAAGATGTGGTGTGAGTGCCAATGAGACAACTCTCCATCCAAATAACAATTTAAAAATTAAACCATTATAGGTTAAAGTACGGCCTTCAACAAGGAGCCTTGGCTAACACCGAACAACAAGCTATAAAGGGCCCCAAAATTACTAGTGTAAAACCATTCAAACGGGAAAACCAACGGTCTAATCTATACAAACAAAACGAGAAATGAGAAACACGTATATATTAAATAAACAAACGACAACTACTGTACATCAGATTCCTGACTTAGGACAGGTGCAAAGTTCATTTATAGAAAAATATAGCGAAATCCTATATAAAAAAAAAAATTGATTTAAACCCGCGAGCCCCCTAAATGCAGGTCTAACTGTAAATGGAAATCCTTTACCTGAACTGGACTTGACTTCTGTACCATTATGACAGCACAAAACAGAGAATGTTTTTTGTTTAATATAATGCATAATTTAAATTTATTGTTCAATTACCTGTCTAGCATCAGCCTGTACGCCTGGTGAAAATCTGTCAATGTTAACAATGATTCCAAGAAGGGCAGATGAATCGCATGAGTCATCAAATGCTGTGAAATGTGCCATGTGTGTCTGGAGGAACAATCGGGATAAATCCACAGCACTCTTGACTCGGTAATCATATCTGGCTCTATTCTGTCCATACAAAGTTTTGTTATTGTTAATTGCTTCATAATTTAGTTCTGTATTGGAAGGTGAGTATCTTTTCAGAAAACTTCGATATGTTTGCTTATGAATTTTGTTCCGACTTGTTAGTGAATAACAAAGTTTTGTGACAACATTCACAACATATGTCCTCAGTACTGGAGATATGATTGTATGAAGACAGATACCCACTATTAACCATCTTTTTCTTCTGTCATCTAAATCATCTGGTGGGCCTATATATATATAAATGAAAAATTAAATAAGTTTGATTATCCTGATTATCTCCCTTTACCATCATGACCATGACCATGTACAGGACTAGGTCTGTGTTTCACATACAAATCTAAGTAAGTTTGATTATCTCCAATGTTACGTACAGGACTAGGTCTGTATCACATATAAATCTAATGACTATAAAATTGATTTTCAGAATACTCAATTGTTCAATTACCAATTAATTTCTATCTTAAGATATTTGTGAAACAAGCCTTTTTCAACTGATTTCTATAGTTTGTTCTTATAAAACATGCATAATCTGTTGTTGCACCACTATCCAAGGTTATAGTGGTTGGTTGGTCGCCTGCAAACATGTTTAACTTCCACATTTTGCATGTGCCTGTTCTGAATTCCCAAATAACCTTAAACCAAATCTTTAACCTGATATTGGATGGCTGAATACACATATCATTTTCTAATGCATGGAAGCAATAACATACAGAGAGAGAAACACACAGACAAAAGTTAATACCCCTCTTATAGAACTATCACAGACATGCATAAAAACAAGAAATGAAATTGGAGTTGTTAAACATTTGTAATGTGAGAGACATTCTGTGAAGAACATTAAAGAATATATACTTAAAGCTGTTTTTAAACATTATTTGGTAAAATGTTATAATTATCAGAATATAAATAATTATAAATAAGCAACAAAACCAAAATCTGTGAAAGTTTTAATAAATATAACGTATCATTCATGTTATGTTAACTTATACAGTCAGAGCTCAGACATAAATAAGTCTGAATCTGCTTTTGACTCATAGAGGTCTAAATTTGTAAGATTTAGGATTTGTCTCCCTTTAATGTAAGACAAAATTCGACTTGAACAAGTCCAATATTGTTAAACAAGAAATAATTGAACAAAATCAAAAAGTTGCAAATATCGACTCCTACAAGTCAATGAGTGATCAAAATTGGTTAACTTCAAGACCTACGCATATTTATAAGGAGGTCATGCATCTAAATAAAATAATGACAACATTGAAAGCCAATGTTTTGTCTTCTCAAGAAAAATATGAATGAGGGTCTAAAAAATCGGAGATAATGTTAATTAACCTTACAATGCAACCACCTGGTATCACACTTAATGAGGTATAACATCTGTGTTTAGTAAGGATGTTCAAATAGATAATTAGATATAGATAGCTCAAGTCCTTGTGAACTCTCATACAGGTTTTTGCTGTCATAGGTGGTGTAGTATGGCCACAAAGTAACATTAAGTTTTTCACTAACATAAATAGACCTAGACAAGTCTGTCATTTTCGGACTTAGATAAGTCTGAAATTGAAACTACATTTTTATAATAAATACATGTTTCAACTTATTTAAGTCAAAAACAAAAATGGACTTGTTTATGTCTGAGCTCTGACTGTTATAGAAAAACTTATTATTGTTACATCCGTAATTAATTGGTTCCCAACTCAACCTTGCTTTCAAGCAATTAGTCTTAATTAATTTTGTTATAACAATTTTTTGTCAATGTTATGTTTTAAACATAACCATAGCCAGTCCCTTTTGTTTATATCATAGTGTTAAATATATATAGACAGTGCCCATACCCGCATGCGGGGAAGCGTAGCCAAATTTGTCTTCGTAGGTCACGTACCCACATCCGGTTTTATAATTTCATGTCATTGCATCGGGAATTAAACATGAAATGTTCCTGGAAATGCGATAAGTGAAAACAATTGATTACTCAAGATTTTAAGATTTCGACTTTGAAAAAAAAGTTAAATGCCAAATTAATTTTTACTACGTTCCTTTCTTAGAAACGACCCTGGTTAGTTTTGAAATATTTTTTTAAAATATTAATTATAATTATTAATATGGTCCGAGTACACAGTATATTTCGTAGTTCATTTCTTTTGGACAATAAATGGAAATAATCAAAGAGCTGAATAGCTCTGAGGGGAAAGACGGCCCTTGTTTCTATTTAATTATTTTTTTTTGGAAAGGGGAGGGGGGGGGGGGGTCTTTTGATAGTCTTCATATAAAGAATGAAAATAGAACAGCTAGAACATGTAGAAGGTTGACAATATTGAAATCAATTGTTGTTTATGTAATTTCATTTCCTTAGTTTAGGATTCAATTTGGACCAATGGAAGAGATCTGCATCTTCTAAATCTAAACATTTGATTAAAGTTGATAGTTAATCATCTAAAATTCAACTGAATTCTGTCATTTCACAACAACTACAATATTTTTTGAAATCGTAATTGTGTACCACTGAACTGCAAGCTACGTCCATTTGCCATTTTTTGTGACAGTACTCTTGGATTTTAAAGTTTTTTTCTAAAGAAAGTATAGACTGGAAAATCTATTCAGTTTTAAATTTTCATTGATATTAAGTTCCCAGTAACAACTCTCACCACAGGGAAACAGGTACTAATAAAAAAAACAATATGATTGATGTAAACTGTGTGAAGCTTGTTTCCAAATCCTAAATTTGAAATATTTGTAAATTTCATGAATAAATAGGTTTAAACTGAGACTACTATAATAACTCATAGTAGTCTCAGGTTTAAACTACAACAAGAGGCTGTCACAACGACATCAAACCGGATTTATTAACATTTATTTGTGTCCTGGCAATATCACAAGAACCATTACTGATGAATGGTGAAAGTGAAAATCGTCAATATCAAATTTGACCTCCATTTTGTCATCAGTATCAACATATTAAAATTTGAAAAGCTTAGATTGAATGGTTCATGAGTAAATGCAACAACCTGAATGGAAACGCCATTTTACGATCTTTCAAGAACCATAACTCCTGAACGGTAAAAGTCAAAATCATCATTATTGAACTTGACCTCTATTTTGTCATCAGTAACAACATATTAAAATTTCAAAAGCTTTGGTTGAATGGTTCATGAGAAAATGCACGGACACGACGGGAAAAACCATTTTTCAATCTTTCAAGAACCATAACTCCTGAACGGTAAAAGTCAAAATCGTCATTATTGAACTTGACCTCCATTTTGTCATCAGTAACAGCATATTAAAATTTCGGAAGCTTTGGTAGAACAGTTAATGCATAAATGCACGGACACGACTGGAAACTCCATTTTTCAATCTTTCAAGAACCATAACTCCTGAACGGTAAAAGTCAAATTCATCATTATTGAACTTGACCTCCATTCTTTCATTAGTAACAACATATTAAAATTTGGGAAGCTTTGGTAGAACAGTTCATGCGTAAATGCACGGACAACTCCATTTTTCAATCTTTCAAGAACCATAACTCCTGAACGGTAAAAGTCAAAATCGCCATTATTGAACTTGACCTTCGTATAGTTGTCAGGAATAACATATTAAAATTTTAAAAGCTTTGGTTGAACGGTTCATGAGTTAATGCACAGACAACATTTGATTGCCGACCGCCCGCCCGCCGTAAATCCCCAAATCAATAACCGACATTTTTGTCACAAAAATCCGGTTAAAAATGCAACATTTTTTTTTTTTTTTTTTTTTTACCATTACACTGATTTTGTTGGTACACAAAAATTTAGTTTTAATGGAAGACTACTAATCCAATGAAATATCACATTTCAACTGTTTAAAAACATTAACTTTTATTTAAGTGGATAATTACTCATCAATTGAGGAACATTCTTAAAGAAAAAAATAATAAAATCGTTTCTCTCCCCTATATCTCATGTAACCCCATGATCTTTGTTTACTTTGAAAGTTGATGACCTATAAATTAAAGTATTGCATGTTGATGTTTGAATCATCTACATTAAACATTATTATGTTTAAATTTAACAAATACCAATTTGTAATTAGTATACCATCTCTGACAATGATTTAAATAACCAGTGAAGGATATCCCTGCTTCTGCGTAGTGTGACATTTCAAGAATGACGTCACTATAAAATACAATGTAGTTTGGATATATTTAGAATAAATCGTCATACTGAATTTTCCGGATTGTAGAGGAAACGTAAATAGTGTAAAGGAGAGCTCAAGATACGATAATTTCGTGAGAAACAGAAGGGAAATGTGTAAAAAACTGTTTAAAGTCAAACTATTCATTTTTGGGTCTCCTTCTCTTCAATCTAAGTAAGATTTGTTGGGGGGTTTTCCACACTATAAAATTAAAATGAATGATGTGAGGGAATGTCACTCTGGTCAACCCCATAGGGGATTGATGGCTTGAAGCCGTCTTTCCCCAAAAAAAATCCCACCTGCGCTTTCTCAATAATATTTTAACAGTGTTATGTACTACTTTTGGGACAAATTGTATCAATATTATAGAAAACTTCATCGGCTCTAACTCAAAATATGGACAATTTTATGTTCAGGGGATCTTGAAATCTTTTGACAGCTTCCGAAATACTTATTTTTAACCTTTTTCAGCTGGACAAAATCACTACTTTACTTTAAAATTCATGAATCAATTTTTTCACAGTGTAATTTTATCCTCCTTCTTAAAATTTGAGGCATAAAACATGAAGAAATAAATTTCGAAGGGGTATTAAAAAGATTGGCAAGTAGCACACTGTCCACACTAGAGACTATATTCGTGGACAACGAAAATCAAGGGACAATAACTGTGTACTCGGACCTAATAGGACAGAAAAAAATGACCAATCTTAATAAAACTTGGTATGATCTAAGCTTAATACATTATGAGACTGCTTACAAAGTTTCATGGCAATAGCATATATATATATTATAGACAGTATGATAAATTCTATATTCAACATTTTGTGTTAAAATTGAAAAATTTCAACGATCAACATTAGGGTCTTTAAAAACCAAAATAATGCAAAAAAAAACTTTTTATATGCCTTAATATATAATATATCATGTATTAAAAGCAATAGAATACTCATTTGATCTATCAGACTTAGCATATTTATTCAAAAGTCAAATTCATATGAGCCTGTGCCTAAAAATTGAGGTTTTTCAATGAAGGGGGGCCTTACATGAAGATGTAATATTTTCCAGCAATTTTAAATTTGTTAAGTTTTTTGGTTATAAATAATCCTTACATATATGTGTATTTAGTGTACTTTAAATAGAAAGAAAAATTACAAATAGTATATCATATTAGTTTAAAAGGGTCTTAGGCCAAGTAAGACTGAAAACAATTTAGGGTCAATTTAGGCCGTAGCACGTATTTACATTTAAAAATGCATACTGAAGTCATAGGAAATCAAAATTTGTGTCTTTTACATCATTTCTGTACTCAGGTTACATGATACAATAGATATGAGCACAAAAGGACTCTTTTATTCAACTTTTTTTGCAGACAGTATGGTCAGATGAAAACATTTTTCAATTTTTAGTGAAAAATTGCTAGCACTTTTAGTCGCAATAGGCTTATATTTGAACCACTAGCTATCCTACAGAAGAAAAGTTTTAAAGATATTATGTGAAATGAAACAGGTACAAAAGACATTATAAAGTGCTTTTAATACAAATTTAATGAAATCCTTATTATTCAATGAGGAGCTTGCTTGGTACATAAAAGTTAAGGTCCATAATAAGGATTTCATTAAATTTGTATTAAAAGCACTTTATAATGTCATTTAACTTGATCCAAACAGGGCGTTAGACGAGGATCATTTATACAACATATTTTGCACACATTATCTGAGATAATCATCTTTTCTGTAGATTAAGAGTTCACAAATGAGTATTAAATTATAGAAACACAAATATTGACTCATGAAAACCTGTCAGATAGAAAGTCAGAATGCCACTTGTGCATTGATAGTTAAGTCTTAGATACATGATTTTTTTATTAGTTATTAGTGGCTTTGAACTAGCTGTCAGATAACTGTCTGTACTCTCAGATCTGTTCATTGTGTCTTTTTGTGTCAGGATGTATAAGTACCCGGCAACGTCCACTTGTATTTTTGTCCATCTGATGAGTTGAGCCTTTTTCAACTGATTTTTATAGTTCGTTCTTATGTTGTACTGTAATACCACTGTCCCAGGTTAGGGGGAGGGTTTGGATCCCGCTAACATGTTTAACCCCGTCACATTATTTACGTATGTGCTTGTCCCAAGTCAGGAGCCTGTAATTCAGTGGTTGTCATTTGTTTATGTGCTACATATATTTGTTTTTCGTTCATTTTTTTATATAAATAAGGCCATTGGTTTTCTCGTTTGAATTGTTTTACATTGTCTTATTAGGGCCTTTTATAGCTGACTATTCAGTATGGGCTTTGCTCATTGTTGAAGGCCTTACGGTGACCTATAGTTGTTAATGTCTGTGTCATTTTGGTCTTTTGTGGTCAGTTGTCTCATATTGGCTATCATACCACATCTTCTTTTTTATATTGTTGTGCATCAAAATTCATTCTTGTGAAAGATAACTAAGATTTACGAAAAATGGTTAAAAATTGACTATAAAGGGCAATAACTCCTAAAGGGGTCAACTGACCATTTTGGTCCTGTTGACCTATTTGTAAATCTTACTTTGCTGAACATTTTTGCTGTTTACAGTTTATCTCTATCTATAATAATATTCAAGATAATAACCAAAAACAGCAGAATTTCCTTAAAATTACCAATTCAGGCCGAGAAAAAAAAGATCCGTGTTTCCGGTAACCCGACCGACCCTGTTTTTTAGCCCCGACCCTAACTTTTTTATTGGATCTTCCAAAAAAAAAAAAATTATCAACCGACCCTGTTTTTGACACAGGCTTCTGATAGATCATATATGACATAATATTTTTTCTCTCTTGCTTCCTCTTGCATAGAAAGCAAGTAAAACATTTTATTAATGTCAAAAGGTATTCCAAATAGGTTAAAATCCAAGAAATTTGCACAGCAGGTGCTTCAAAAACATTGCAAATGGCACACTTCCGGTTTTTGAAACTAATTACGGATCCGGACTTTGAAAAAACATGATAATTTTCCGGATTTCATTTACGATGTCAAAAAAAAAAAAAAAAAGAATTCCGACCTACCGACCCTATTTTTCAAAATGATGTTACCGGAAACACATATCTTTTTTTTTTAGGCCTCAGGGGCAGCAACCCAACAACCAGTTGTCTGATTCATCTGAAAATTTCAGAGCAGATAGATCTTGACCTGATAAACAATTTTACCCCCATGTTAGATTTGCTGTAAATGCTTTGGTTTTTGAGTTATAAGCCAAAAACTGCATTTTACCCCTATGTTCTATTTTCAGCCATGGCGGCCATCTTGGTTGGTTGGCCAGATCACGCCACACATTTTTTAAACTAGATACCCCAATGATGATTGTGGCCAAGTTTGGATTAATTTGGCCCAGTAGTTTCAGAGGAAAAGATTTTTGTAAAAGATTACTAAGATTTACGAAAAATGGTTAAAAATTTACTATAAAGGTCAATAACTCCTAAAGGGGTCAACTGACCATTTTGGTCCTGTTGACTTATTTGTAAATCTTACTTTGCTGAACATTATTGCTGTTTACAGTTTATCTCTATCTATAATAATATTCAAGATAATAACCAAAAACAGCAAAAATTCCCTAAATTCGTTTTGTTTATTCTGTGTTTGTATCATAGTGTTAAATATACATAGGCAGCCAAATTTGTGTTCGTAGGCTACTCGTACGTACCCGCATTCAGTTTTATAATTTCATGTCATTTGATCTGTGTCATTGGATCGGGAATTAAATGTGAAATAAACAAAATCAGAATATAACTGATCATTTTCGTTTATCTTTCACGCGTCAACGCATGTGGGTACACACAGATACTGCCTATCTTTATTAAAAGCACTGAGGTTAAATCATCAGGTTTTGATTGGTTTAAAGCAGTTACATGGTGACCCCTTACCGTAGGGGGTTAGCAAATTTCATATGGGGTCATGTCTACTGTTAATGGTGATGTCATCTATTAATGTTATGTTGTGTTTCATTGTTTATTTTCCCACAAAAAGCAGCAGAAAAGGTCAAGCATCGATAAATTCGTTATACAGTTTGTTAATGACCCCCTACGGACCATAGAGGGTAATTAAAATCAATAGGGAATTCGTCCTCTGACCTCACCCCTATGAATTTTACTTACCCTCTATGGATCCTTGGGGGGTCAGTAGCGAACCATTTAACATATAATAACAACTAGAACACACCCGCGAAATCGCGGGCATATACAGCATGTAAAATTGGGGGGTCAGTAGCGAACCATTTAACATATAATAACAACTAGAACACACCCGCGAAATCGCGGGCATATACAGCATGTAAACTGTTATAGGATGAATTTTTGTAAAAGATATTATGACTGGAGAATTTCATATAAGGTATCAAAAGCCCTCTCCCTTTTTTCAAAGTCCGTTATGTGTTTCTTTTCTGTTAAGTTCAATTACTTTAAGTGTTTCTGGCCTTATACCACAATTATTCTTCCCCTTTGCAACAATGCATTTTTTGGTAAAAGTCAAATTAAATAAAAAATTTGCACCGCTTCAAACATGAAATAAATGAAACTGCTTTATATAGACCATTATTATTCTAATAAAATGTGCTTCTAGGACAATCCATCAGTGCTTTTCCTTTTTAGAGCCCTATTAACATGCCAATGGTAGGATTTGAATCTCGAATAAATTACTAAGGCTCATTTGAGGGGTAGTCTCAGTGGCCCTGATCCCAAAATTCCTGGCTTAAAAACATGAAATCCCGAGGTGCGTATTTTAACGAAATTCATGTCTCGACATTGATATCCCGAAATTAAAAAAAAAATATTCCCGCATCCCGTAAAGATCAATCCCGAAATCCCGAGCTTAAAAACACCTGATCCCGACGTCCTGAATGAGTCCTGCCTCCCTCTAATCTCTACCCTACTTTCATTTTGGCCAAATCACTACTTTCACTTTCAACATTAAACTCTTTTGCCCCATTTATGGGAATTATGTTTTCTAGTCTGTTCTTCCGTTCGTTCATTTGTCCGTCCTTCTGTCCGGCTTCAGGTTAAAGTTTTCACTTTCAACAATAAATTTGTATGCCCCATTAATGGGAATTATGTTTTCTAGTCTGTTCGTCCGTTCGTTCATCCATCCGTCTGTCCCGCTTCAGGTTAAAGTTTTTGTCGAGGTAGTTTTTGATGAAGTTGAAGTCCAACCAACTCGAAACTTAGTAAATATGTTCCCTATGATATGATTTTTCTAATTTTAATGCCAAATTAGAGATTTTACCCCATTTCACGGTCCACTAATAAAACATAGTAAATGATAGTGCCGATGTGGCATCTGTATACTATGGACACATTCTTGTTTCCACATGTTAAAAACTTTTACTTATTTCAATATATATGCAACTATTATGACCCCTTATATAGTAAATATTTCAGAAAAAGTAGACATAATACAGAGAGTCTCTGTATATTATAGTAGTATAATCGTAGTTTACAGGTGGATAAACGCAAAAACATAATTGTCTCTAAGGAGGTATAATAGTTGTGGTTTTTTGCGATCTAAAACCCATGATATGGAGAACGCTCTGATTGGCTTGTTTATTTTTCATTTTTGTAATCTATCAAACAATTGGTTGTTCTTGTGCATGTTTAACCGGAAGTCTTATCTATGACTAAAAGTCAGTCTGATAACGGAAACAATATCCGGACATCTATTTTGTCGTTTTTCTCCCAAAATAACTCAATCTAAATAATCATAAGAATGGATGACAAATGCCACTATGCATGTTACCTAAAGAACACAGAGGCATTATGATTCTTTTATGGTGGAAGGAAGAGAAGCGACACACAAAATGAGGTCTTCTCGTTAAATAGTATAAATACATCTAACATTTTTGTAAGAATCTTAAGCAGAGCTATTTCAAAAACATTGTAAACATGATAATAAAACAAGAATGTGTCCAAAGTACATGGATGCCCCACTCGCACTATCCTTTACAATGTTCCATGGACCCTGAAATTGGGTAATAATCTAATTTGGCATTAAAATTAGAAAAATTATACTATAGGGAACATATGTACTAAGTTTCAAGTTGATTGGACTTCAATTTTATCAAAAACTACCTTGACCAAAAACTTTAACCTGAAACTCCCACTTTCATTTTCTATGTTCAGTGGACTGTGAAATTGGGGTCAAAAGTCTAATTTGGCTTAAAAATTAAAAAGATCATATCATAAGCAACAAGTTTACTAAGTTTCAAGTTGATTGGACTTCAGGTGTAACACCACTAATTCGGGCCCGGCCAGAAAGCACATACCAGAAAGTAGTACATATTTAACGCAAAATAGTTCCTACGCATGAGTGTAACTTTCAAAATATGTAAGATATTTAGGTATTTTTGGCATCAAATAAAAGCTGAAGGACTGGTGATCATTGTAGAACACTTTTGGACTTTTAATTTTAAATATTTAAAAAACTGCAGCAAATTTTAAAAAGAGGGTACATTTGGTCTGTTTGTCAGATCTGAAGTACCTGTTTTGGTACATCCGAAGTTCAGGGAACCAGTTCTTTCTTATATGCCATGTAAGGTATGTTGATTTTTTCAGTAGAAGACACCATAAAGTGTTGCTTTGACATAAAATGATTGCCACTTTATTTGAACTTAAAATGAAAGAGGTGTGCCTGGTTGAAATGGAGGAATTTAACATAGAAAGTAATGGGACCATGAATTAGTGGTGTACTTCCTTCAGCTTCATCAATAACTACCTTGACCAAAAACTTTAACCTGAAACTCCCACTTGCATTTTCTATGTTCAGTGGACGGTGAAATTGGGGTCAAAAGTCTAATATGGCTTAAAATTAGAATGATCATATCATAAACAACAAGTGTACTAAGTTTCAAGTTGATTGGACTTCAGCTTCATCAAAAACTACCTTGATCAAAAAACTTTAACCTGAAACTCCCACTTTCATTTTCTATGTTCAGTGGTGTACTTCCTTCAGCTTCATCAAAAACTACCTTGACCAAAAACTTTAACCTGAAACTCCCACTTTCATTTTCTATGTTCAGTGGATGTGAAATTGGGGTCAAAAGTCTAATTTGGCTTAAAAATTAAAAAGATCATATCATAAGCAACAAGTTTATTAAGTTTCAAGTTGATTGGACTTCAGCTTCATCAAAAACTACCTTGACCAAAAACTTAAACCTGAAACTCCCACTTTCATTTTCTATGTTCAGTGGACTGTGAAATTGGGGTCAAAAGTCTAATATGGCTTAAAATTAGAATGATCATATCATAAGCAACAAGTGTACTAAGTTTCAAGTTGATTGGACTTCAGCTTCATCGAAAACTACCTTGACCAAAAACTTTAACCTTAAACTCCCACTTTCATTTTCTATGTTCAGTGGACCGTAAAATTGGGGTCAAAAGTCTAATTTGGCTTAAAAATTAAAAAGATCATATCATAAGCAAAAAGTTTACTAAGTTTCAAGTTGATTGGACTTCAGCTTCATCAAAAACTACCTTGACCAAAAACTTAAACCTGAAACTCCCACTTTCATTTTCTATGTTCAGTGGACGGTGAAATTGGGGTCAAAAGTCTAATATGGCTTAAAATTTGAATGATCATATCATAAGCAACAAGTGTACTAAGTTTCAAGTTGATTGGACTTCAGCTTCATCAAAAACTACCTTGACCAAAAAACTTTAACCTGAAACTCCCACTTTCATTTTCTATGTTCAGTGGACCGTGAAATTAGGATCAAAAGTCTAATTTGGCTTTAAAATTAAAAAGATCATATCATAAGCAACAAGTGTACTAAGTTTCAAGTTGATTGGACTTCAGCTTCATCGAAAACTACCTTGACCAAAAACTTTAACCTGAAACTCCCACTTTCATTTTCTATATTCAGTGGATGTGAAATTGGGGTCAAAAGTCTAATTTGGCTTAAAAATTAAAAAGATCATATCATAAGCAACAAGTGTACTAAATTTCAAGTTGATTGGACTTCAGCTTCATCAAAAACTACCTTGACCATGTTGACCAAAAACTTAAACCTGAAACTCCCACTTTCATTTTCTATGTTCAGTGGACGGTGAAATTGGGGTCAAAAGTCTAATATGGCTTAAAATTAGAATGATCATATCATAAGCAACAAGTGTACTAAGTTTCAAGTTGATTGGACTTCAGCTTCATCAAAAACTACCTTGACCAAAAAACTTTAACCTGAAACTCCCACTTTCATTTTCTATGTTCAGTGGACCGTGAAATTAGGATCAAAAGTCTAATTTGGTTTTAAAATTAAAAAGATCATATCATAAGCAACAAGTGTACTAAGTTTCAAGTTGATTGGACTTCAGCTTCATTGAAAACTACCTTGATCAAAAACTTTAACCTGAAACTCCCACTTTCATTTTCTATGTTCAGTGGACCGTGAAATTGGGGTCAAAAGTCTAATTTGGCTTAAAAATTAAAAAGATCATATCATAAGCAACAAGTTTACTAAGTTTCAAGTTGATTGGACTTCAGCTTCATCAAAAACTATCTTGACCAAAAACTTAAACCTGAATCTCCCACTTTCATTTTCTATGTTCAGTGGACGGTGAAATTGGGGTCAAAAGTCTAATATGGCTTAAAATTTGAATGATCATATCATAAGCAACAAGTGTACTAAGTTTCAAGTTGATTGGACTTCAGCTTCATCAAAAACTACCTTGACCAAAAAACTTTAACCTGAAACTCCCACTTTCATTTTCTATGTTCAGTGGACCGTGAAATTAGGATCAAAAGTCTAATTTGGCTTTAAAATTAAAAAGATCATATCATAAGCAACAAGTGTACTAAGTTAAGTTGATTGGACTTCAGCTTCATCGAAAACTACCTTGACCAAAAACTTTAACCTTAAACTCCCACTTTCATTTTCTATGTTCAGTGGACCGTGAAATTGGGGTCAAAAGTCTAATTTGGCTTAAAAATTAAAAAGATCATATCATAAGCAACAAGTTTACTAAGTTTCAAGTTGATTGGACTTCAGCTTCATCAAAAACTACCTTGACCAAAAACTTAAACCTGAAACTCCCACTTTCATTTTCTATGTTCAGTGGACGGTGAAATTGGGGTCAAAAGTCTAATATGGCTTAAAATTTGAATGATCATATCATAAGCAACACGTGTACTAAGTTTCAAGTTGATTGGACTTCAGCTTCATCAAAAACTACCTTGACCAAAAAACTTTAACCTGAAACTCCCACTTTCATTTTCTATGGTCAGTGGACCGTGAAATTAGGGTCGAAAGTCTAATTTGGCTTTAAAATTAAAAAGATCATATCATAAGCAACAAGTGTACTAAGTTTCAAGTTGATTGGACTTCAGCTTCATCGAAAACTACCTTGACCAAAAACTTTAACCTTAAACTCCCACTTTCATTTTCTATGTTCAGTGGACCGTGAAATTGGGGTCAAAAGTCTTATTTGGCTTAAAAATTAAAAAGATCATATCATAAGCAACAAGTGTACTAAGTTTCAAGTTGATTGGACTTCAGCTTCATTAAAAACTACCTTGACCAAAAACTTTAACCTAAACGGACGGACAAACGAACGGAAGCACAGACGAACGGACGAACGGAGCCACAGACCAGAAAACATAATGCCCCTCTACTATCGTAGGTGGGGCATAAAAACATGACTGACTTAGATTGAACAATTATGAAAATCAGAATAAAATGTACCGGTAACACAAAATCTGTTCAATACCTGTTAAGTTCTTAATACTTTTTTCTGTATTTCTTCTACTGTGTCTATATATGAGGTGGCATTGTTCTTTTTGATGGCCTGTGTTCCATTGGTTCAGTCATTTTTTTATTCTTATTCTGACCAGTACATTAACTTAATTATGCATTTTAACTAAATTAATTAATTAGATAACATTAAATATATTTTGTATACCTGTAGTTCTTGGTACTTTTATCTGAATGTCTTCCACCCCTCTCTGTAAATCAGGTGGTATGGTCCGTTTTAGTGGTCCATCTTCTGCTGGTTCAGTCATTCTGTCATGTATGAAATATACTCTTCACTTCTCGTTATTTAAACATTCAGTCTTAATACTGTTGAGCTATTTATTGACAGTAACTGTGAAAATAAAAGTAAAAACAATATATGTATCAGTCATTCCAAAATAATTGTCATCAAAATATATCTAATTTATCGCAAATGAAATTAACCATGTTAAAAATGTGTGTTGAGGTTTGTACCTAACCATTTTGCTAACCAATGTACGTGTTGTAACCAAAAATTGATTGACTAAAAAAAATCCATCATTATCCTACCCATAAATAAACTCATCATAGATACCAGGACTAAATTTAGTATATACGCCAGATGCACGTTTCGTCTACAAAAGACTCATCAGTGATGCTCGAATCCAAAAAGAAAACAAGTGTAAAAACCAATTTTACAATTTTACAGCAATACCATAAATACCTAAAATGATGTAACTTATATTCAATATGCATGAGCTTTTAATTTTGCCATTTGATTATAGGGACTGTCTTCTTGAAGTTTCCTCCAAGTTCAGTATTTTTGTAATTTTACTTTTTCCTTACCAGGGGTGTGGAAATGCTATGCCCGACTCGCCCGACTCGTACATTTGAACAACCGGACAAGTAATTATTTTTGTCTTGGTTGCCCGTGGACAAGTAAAAAAATATACAAGACAAAGTTCAAATCCAAAAAAACATAAAATGAATTTCAAAACGTATAAAGATGTTTAATTTATGTAAAATAAACCAATGTTCACCAAGCAAAACATCAATGTTCATGACGATAAATATTACATGATACCGGAAATATTTCGATTACCAAAATAAATAAAAATAAGTATGCGAACCCGAGTCGCGTAACATAGCATTGGCTTTGTCCATAGAACCGGGATCGTCGATTAAGTTTCATCCATCATTTACTGGAAGTGTCATTTCTTTAAATTTTGTATCGAGATTCAGATTGACAAATACTTAATACATGTAATAAAAAGCTTGGCAAGCAAGGCAAAAAGAATCATTAGTCGAGTAAAAAGCCTTAAATGCAAACGGAGGACACAGAGTATTAAAAAAAAAAATAGCGGAAGCGAGAATTTCAGACATCGTGGATATCAGATTGCCCCTGGATATCTATAGATGGAAATTCGGAAAATAAATAAAGTTTTTGTCTTATTTCATGTATTTATAGATGAAAGGTAAACATGATATGTTGTCAAACTGGTAAATAGAAGGGACGCTTTAATTGCACATCAAGACAATAATAAATAATCAAGAAAAGACAAGTGTGTCAGTTAAGAGAAACACCACAAAATCAATAGTTAATCTATTATTCAGTTTACATTTCTTCAATCACTGTCCTCACATTTAATATAATTATTATGTACCTACTGGCTACAATTTTTATTCCAAAACTGCTGCAAAATTGTCCTTTACATGTCATTTCATTGGTTGGTTTGCTGTTAGGTTTCTGTCCCATTGATGTTTACCCATTTCCTACTTTTCTAAATTTTTGACACATGTAAACAAATGGATTTCATTTGTTTGTGATGCACAATAGTGCTAAGTAAGAATCATATATTAGCTAACAAGAAATACTTCAATATTTATTGGGATCATCAGGGCAAGTAAAAAATTTTCAGGACAAGTTAAATTTTTAGTTTTACTTGCCCAGGGACAAGTGCTCACAACAAATATTTCCACACCCCTGCTTACCAGCTGGCAAATTGAACGATACAATTTTCTCGGTATACATGGTATAAGCCAACATACATGTCAATATATTTGATTTGATTTGATTTTCATGTTTGTATTTGTCATGTGTCTGGTCAAATAAAAGAGAATTAAAGGAGAAGGTCCAGTAAGACCCCTTTTTGGCCCTAAAATATAGCAGTGTACAAAATTGTTAAAATGTAAAGTTTTAGTTATTTATTGGAAAGTAGAATGCTTCTGCTACCTAAATAAGGACTGTTTTTGACAATATAATGCACATATATTATCGGGTACTTGAGCATCATTAAGTCATGCTAAATTACTGAAATCTTCACCAGTCAGAGATATAACTCTATAGGGTTATTACAGAAAATAACTTGCATGTGTTACAAGCTTGGTGTGATATTACAGATACTTTCATGAGTTGTCTACTCTTGATTCCTTAATTTTTTTAAATCTGTAATAACATATGTTTGTTATTTGTAAAAATATTTTAATCTATAGCAGGCTGTATGGAACTCTTAAGACTTTGCGCAAAAACTAAACATGCTAAATGCATATATATATATGTAGGACTCTAAAGTGCGATGGTACTCTAAAGTGTGATGGTCACTCTAAAGTGCGATGGTCTAGGCTAAAGTTCAATGGTGTCTCACGCTAAAGTGAGATGGTTGTTTATTCGCTTAGGTAAGATAGTACATCACGCTAAAATGCAATGGAACAATTGGGCTATTAGGGTAATGTTCGGGGGGGCTTTAAAAAACGTTAAGAACATTCAATTTAAAAAAAGTCCTTTGCAAAATCTAGTATTTTAAGGTATACCATATATGATAGTCATTATAATTCAGGGATGATTCCACTATATACATGATATAGTTAGGGGCCGCTTATGGTACATATTAATGACTTGATATCAGTGTATATTATTTATAATAAACAAATAATTTAAAAATTGTATGTTTTCAAATATCATAAATATAGTTGTGAAAATGAATAATCAGTCCCTTGCTTTAATGAAAATGAAAAATCTTGCTTCAATAGTGCAGAAAATGAATAATCTGTCCTCTTAGTTTACAAAAATAAATAATATCATGAATATATCAAAAACAAATCCTCCTGCCCCCACCCCCCCCCCCCCCCCCAAATATCAAATGGTCGTCCCCTAAGACAGCTTTTAAAAAATAAAGTTATATAACATGAAGATATCGAATATTAAATGATATATCTTATATATTATATAAGATATCTTATATATTATGAGATAATTTGAAATTCGAATAAATAGCTAAACGGCTTGCCATAGGTTTATGTTAGATAGTATATATATGTTTTTGTAATAGGCCTAGTTTACCAAAATTAAGATGATAGTGAATCATGTGCAATGATATTCATATATTACAACTTCCCTGCTCTGAATCCAATAACTTCTTCAATCAGTGTACAGGTGAAACTTAATGTACATTTTCTGTTTTTACAGGAAAATGATATTATTTCGTATTAGATTGTATGCAAAAAAAAATCCCAATTGGGATAAAAATTCCCAATTTGATGTTCTGATTGGCTGACGTTATTTTGTTATGAGCCCATAGACATAATTTAGTCATGTGACCGTGACGTCATCAACATTTTTTCATGGTTTTCTACGAATTAAAATGAAATTTAGAACTAAATTATAAGAAATGACTGTAATATTTTTTCTGTCTATTCAAAATAACATAAAAAATGTGGTGAACACTGTTAAATAACCCGCTACACACGTTATTCAGTGTGCACCAAATTTTTTATGTTATTTCTTCATAGACAGAAAAAATATTACAGTCATTCCTTAAATGTTATAACATCTTCATGCCTTATATATCATGTACTGTAGTACAACGCTTGATTAAAACTGACAAGGAAGGGTAACTACCGGCCACCGAAAGCTTCATTTTTATGAAGCTCAGAAGTTGAAGTCATAAAACTTTGCCCAGTGCTTGGAGCACAAAAATCATGCTGGAAACATGAAATCCAACATTTTGCTTGGTTGATTTTTGAGTACGAAGTAATTCAGGTGTTTGTTTGTTTAATTTATTTTTAAACCTTCTGCAGATAGCAAACAAAATGCCAATCAAAAACCAAGAAAGATTTGATCTTTCTTAAAGTCATAAGAAACCTCAAATTTAAAAAAAAATATGCATATGTTTTTTTATAACTAAATGTATACATGGTATAGTTTTGATTATACAACTTATGTACACTGTCATATATACCTTTTTCTGAGGAAAATTCTTAAATTTGTTCACATTTAGAAGAAGTTTACTTATTTTCAATTGCTTCCTTCCAGCATTTGTCTAGGAAGCAATTCTCCGACACATTTTCCGTATGCATAGTGACCTGAGCGTAACCCTCCTCGTTAAAGTCTGGTGGTTGCAATACCCATGGATCTGTCATTAAAATAAACAATTATCTGATTGTTCATGTTCATGATGTTAAACACGTGCTCAATACCCATGCTTTTTGTTATTTGCTATAAGGTGACAATCGGTAAACTTCGGCTTCAAAACATGGCATTTAATGAGAAGCCATATTTGTTAAATCATAACAGACAGAGAGAAAAAAAATTGACGATTAAACAATACAATGTATATATGCGTAAAAAATGATAATGTGACGGGATTGCTTCCCTTAGAAAAACTTAGTAAATACTTAGTCAGCCGTAAGCGGTTGAGCTAAGGAAGTACTTCTTTAGCTCAGTCGGTATACGCCCTGCCTTGTAACACAGAGGTCCCAGGTTCGAGTCCCGGTGGAGACAAGCAATTTTGTAATGAAATTCATGCTCTCCGGTTACATTGGCGCCCAACTAAAAAAACCCACGGTAGTTAGAGAGGAATTCTAGCTAGGGTATGCTTGTGTGAGAGTCATAATGGTATGATGACTCTTGAGGTGGGGGAAGTGTGACGGGATTGCTTCCCTTAGAAAAACTTAGTAAATACTTAGTCAGCCGTAAGCGGTTGAGCTAAGGAAGTACTTCTTTAGCTCAGTCGGTATACGGGCTGCCTTGTAACACAGAGGTCCCGGGTTCGAGTCCCGGTGGAGACAAGCAATTTTGTAATGAAATTCGTGCTCTCCGGTTACATTGGCGCCCAACTAAAAACCCCACGGTAGTTAGAGAGGAATTCTAGCTAGGGTATGCTTGTGTGAGAGTCATATTGGTATGATGACTCTTGAGGTGGGGGAAGTGTGACGGGATTGCTTCCCTTAGAAAAACTTAGTAAATACTTAGTCAGCCGTAAGCGGTTGAGCTAAGGAAGTACTTCTTTAGCTCAGTCGGTATACGGGCTGCCTTGTAACACAGAGGTCCCGGGTTCGAGTCCCGGTGGAGACAAGCAATTTTGTAATGAAATTCGTGCTCTCCGGTTACATTGGCGCCCAACTAAAAAACCCACGGTAGTTAGAGAGGAATTCTAGCTAGGGTTTGTTTGTGTGAGAGTCATAATGGTATGATGACTCTTGAGGTGGGGGAAGTGTGACGGGATTGCTTCCCTTAGAACATTTGGTAGATACTTAGTCAGCCGTAAGCGGTTGAGCTAAGGTAGCACTCCACAGTTAGGTGTGTAGTTTCGCATTTTGGCCCCTGTGGATTTTTCAAATATGAGAGCTAGTGTGCAATAAAATTTATTTTTGGATAGCTGAGTATTAAAATAGCCTTTGTATTGGGTTTATATGAACATCAAGATTATGTAATGTATGTAATATAGGCTGTTTTCTGTATGACAGGCCGTATTTGCATGTCCCTACCATACATTGGTCCGGCAATTATTGTAATGTTTTTTTCCAACTTTTTATCGCACAAACTTTGTGATTGGATTTTACGAAAAAATGAGGCGAAAGACACCCATTTTTTATTTGATCATTAGGAAGATTTATGAAAAGTTTCTAAAAAGGTATCACTCAAAGGCATTGAAATTCTAGTTTGATCCAAATTTTGGGGGGATATGTGACATGTCCACCCCCCTTTTTGCAATATTTTATGGTAAATAAATGCAGAATGTTGCCATGGATACACATAAAAGGAATTAATTTTCACTCTTTTAACTTTTGAAAATCAAATCTATGGAATATACTGATTACATACATATGCACATGTACAACACAAACAGTTAGGTTAATGTATTAGAAATCCAGGAATAGGAGATGATAAAACATTTTGTGGCTCATTTTTAATTTTATTTTCTAACTGTGGAGTGCTACCTAAGGAAGTACTTCTTTAGCTCAGTCGGTTAGCGTGCTGCCTTGTAACACAGAAGTCACGGGTTCGAGTCCTGGTGGAGACAAGCAATTTTGTAATGAAATTCGTGCTCTCCGGTTACAATAAATTCGTTCACAGAGGACTTAGTTTATGATATATACATCGAAACCTCAAAACTTTCCAAACAGCACAGGTCAGTCTGTACCACAGAGTAGTTTTTGAGGTGAAAATACGGCCATATTTGTCCATTTGTTATGATGAACCAAGGATTTGTATAGTTAGGTAACATAAAAAAATTTTGTGGATGAGATAAATATTTGAGAATGTCATGTTTTGAAATTTTTAGAATTGTAGAGTATATATAGTCTTACTATACACAAAAAATTCACATTCTTGAATGAACAAACTTCTCTGGTAACATGTTTATGCCAATTTTTGATTTTTTTGTACTTTCGTTTTGGTAACTTGGAAATATGCCTAATGGAGGATAGAAACAGTATAAGTTCGGAATTCTCCGGATTCTTCTTTGGGAAGTAGGACAAATCGCCCCACACCAAATGCAGGTGGCAGTTAGGTCCGCTGCTGTATGCCCTGAGGTAATCGGTGCCCTCAGGTAATTGGTGCCCTCAGGTAATCATGGTAATGCGTCATTGATTAAATACGCACGAAAATATAGTTCTTATTTAAATAGATCTTAATACCAAATTTTAATGTGACCAACTACCAAAGATGTCAACAAACTTCCCAAATGATTTTATTATTTGTATTCACCGATCATTCATTTCGTATGTATGTGTAGGGTGGGGATGACTGGTAAAATTATAAACTTTTTTTTTTTTTTTTTTTTATAAAAGTTCAATTAATGATCTGAAGTATTCATTCATGACAGGGTTACCTGAGGTAACCCCAATTATAACAACAAATACAACCATTAAACTCAAGTCAACTGAGGTAACTTTATATATACATCACATAAACAATACAAATTTATGAAGTCCTACATTCTAATTTAAGAAATTGTGTAATTAAAATATAAATGTAAACACTAGCAAAGTATGTACTAAAAATTCTTTCATAACAGGGTAATCTGCGGTAACCCAAACAATAACAGCAAATAAAACCTATTTAACTCAAGTTAATTCAGATCACCTTTACATATACATCACATAAACAATTTAATTTCAATGAATTCCTACGTAACAAAAGAAGAAAGTGGTTTATTACAGCATAACTGCATATACAAGCGAAGTATCTACTAAGTATTTTGTTATGACAGGGTTACCTCAGGTAACCCATAAAATAGCAACAAGTATTATCCATTGATATCAAGTTAACTAAAGTCGCTTTTCCGATATATCACATAAACAATACACATCTATGAGGCCTACATGTAAAATAAAGAAATTGTTTGATTACAACATAAATGTTTTCACTAGCAAACCATCTTATAAGCATTCTTTATAACATGGGTACCTGAGGTAACCCCAGACATAATTACAAATATAACCCACCTAACTGAAGTAAACTGAGGTCACCTTTGTATGTGCATCACATACACAATACAACTTTCATGAAGTCCTACATTTAAAATATATAAGTTTGTTTATTACAACTAATGTAAACACTAGCAAAGTTTCTACGACGGATTCATTCATTACAGGGTTACCTCAGGTAACCATAACAATAATAACAAAGATAACCCATCTAACTCAAGTTAACTGAGGTCACCTTTATATATATACATCACATAAACAATACAACTTTCATGAAGTCCTACATTTGAAATAAAGAAGTTTGTTTATTACAATTAATGTAAACAATAGCAAAGTATCTACAAAGAATTCATTCAATACAGGATTACCTCAGGTAACCCAATTATAACAACATATACAACCCATATAACTCAAGTAAACTCAGGTATCACCTTTAAATATATATGCATCACATAAACCATACAAATCTATGAAGTCCTAAATTTCAAATTAAAAAATTGTGGAGTTACAATACAAAGGTATAAACTAGCAAAGTATTTACTAAGAATTCCTTCATAGCAGGGTTACCTGAGGTAACCAATACAATAACAACAAAACAACCTATTTAACTCAAGTTAATTCAAATCACCTTTACATATACATCACATAAACAATATAACTTTAATGAATTCCTACTTTTAAAAAAAAGAAGTTGGTTTATTACACCATAAATGGATATACTAGCAAAGTATCTACTAAATATTCTGTCATGACAGGGTTACCTCAGGTAACCCATGAAATAGAAACAAGTATTAATTATCCATTCATATCAAGTTAACTTAAATCGCCTTTCAGAAATATCACATAAACAATACACATCTATGAAGTCCTACATTTAAAATAAAGAAATTGTCCGATTACAACATAAATGTTTACACTAGCAAACTATCTCAAAAGCATTCGTCATATTAAACATGGGTACCTGAGGTAACCCCAGACATAATTACAAATATAACCCACCTAACTGAAGTAAACTGAGGTCACCTTTGTATGTGCATCACATAAACAATACAACTTTCATGAAGTCCTACATTTAAAATATATAAGTTTGTTTATTACAACTAATGTAAACACTAGCAAAGTTTCTACGACGGATTCATTCATTACAGGGTTACCTCAGGTAACCATAACAATAATAACAAAGATAACCCATCTAACTCAAGTTAACTGAGGTCACCTTTATATATATACATCACATAAACAATACAACTTTCATTAAGTCCTACATTTGAAATAAAGAAGTTTGTTTATTACAATTAATGTAAACAATAGCAAAGTATCTACAAAGAATTCATTCAATACAGGATTACCTCAGGTAACCAAATTATAACAACATATACAACCCATATAACTCAAGTAAACTCAGGTATCACCTTTAAATATATATGCATCCCATAAACAATACAAATCTATGAAGTCCTACATTTCAAATTAAAAAATTGTAGAGTTACAATACAAAGGTATAAACTAGCAAAGTATCTACTAAGAATTCCTTCATAGCAGGGTTACCTGAGGTAACCAATACAATAACAACAAAACAACCTATTTAACTCAAGTTAATTCAAATCACCTTTACATATACATCACATAAACAATATAACTTTAATGAATTCCTACATTTAAAAAGAAGAAGTTGGTTTATTACACCATAAATGGATATACTAGCAAAGTATCTACTAAATATTCTGTCATGACAGGGTTACCTCAGGTAACCCATGAAATAGAAACAAGTATTATCCATTCATATCAAGTTAACTTAAATCGCCTTTCAGAAATATCACATAAACAATACACATCTATGAAGTCCTACATTTAAAATGAAGTTAACTGAGGTCACCTTTACATGTGCATCACATAAACAATACAACTTTCATGAAGTCCTACATTTAAAAAAAAGAAGTTTGTTTATTACAATTAATGTAAACACTAGCAAAGTGTCAACGAAGGATTCATTCATTACAGGGTTACCTCAGGTAACCATAACAATAATAACAAAGATAACCCATCTAACTCAAGTAAACTGAGGTCACCTTTATATATATACATCACATAAACAATGCAAATCTATGAAGTCCTACATTTCAAATTAAAAAATTGTCGAATTACAATATAAATGTATACACTAGCAAAGTATCTACTAAGAATTCTTTCATAGCAGGGTTACCTCAGGTAACCAATACAAAAACAACAAAAACAACCTATTTAACTCAACATAATTCAGATCACCTTTACATATACATCACATAAACAATATACCTTTAATGAATTCCTACATTAAAAATGAAGAAGTTGATTTATTACACCATAAATGGATATACTAGCAAAGTATCTACTAAATATTCTGTCATGACAGGGTTACCTCAGGTAACCCATGAAATAGAAACAAGTATTATCCATTCATATCAAGTTAACTTAAATCGCCTTTCAGAAATATCACATAAACAATACACATCTATGAAGTCCTACATTTACATCACATAAACAATATAACTTCAATGAATTCCTACATTGAAAATGAAGAAGTTGGTTTATTACACCATAAATACATATACTAACAAAGTATCTACTAAGTATTTTGTCATGACAGGGTTAAATAGCTACAAGTATAATCCATTTAAATCGAGTTAAGACAGATCGCATTTTTTAAATATCGCGTAAGCAATTTACATCTGTGAAGTCCTACATGTAAAATAACGAAATTATTTGATTACAACATAAAATTTTACACTAGCAAAATATCTAATAAGCATTCTTTCATAACATTTGTACCTGAGGTAACCCAAATATAATTGCAAATATAACCCACTTAACTGACGTTATTTGAGATCACCTTTACATATATATCCCATAAACGTTATAACTTCAATGAAGTCCTACATTCAAAATGAATGAGTTGGTTTATTACAATTAATGTTAAGACTAGCAAAGTATCTACGAAGTATTCATTCATGACAGGGTTACCTCAGGTAACCCCAATTATAACACCAAATACAATCCATTTAACTCAAGTGAACTCATGTAACATTTTCATATAATCGCATAAACAATACAAATCTATGAAGTCTTACATTTTAAATTAAGAAATTGTGTAATTACAGAATAAATGCATATACCAGCAAAGTATCTACGAAGTATTCTTTCATAACAGGATTACCTCAGGTAACCCAAAAAATAACAACAAGTATAATCGATTCAAATCAAATTAACATAAGGTTGCAGTCTTGTTATTGACTGCTCCATAGGCTTACATGCAAAACAGCTGATCTTAGAAAAAAAATTCATGTTCATATCATGTATGTACCAAAGTGAAATTGTGATTTAATTGAAAAAAAGGGGGTCTTAACGAAGAATAAAACGTTATGCAATCCTGAAGTCAACTCATTTTTTTCTACTTTCTGTTTACTAGACCTCACCACTTCAAATAAACATGATATCCGTCCACTTTCCTGAAATGATATCCCCAAAAGATGCAAGATTTTTTAAACAGTCTATATTTATGTTTTCATTCACCATAAACCTATAAACAAAATGAAAAAAATGAGTTCAGAAAAAAATTCAGTCTACTTAATTATCTGTAAATCTCATTCCTGTCTATCTTTATGAATAACCTGACCATGCACAGTTGTACAGTTGTTCACTGAGGTAACCTGACCATGCACAAGAGTACAATGGTTCCCTGAGGTAACCTGACCATGCACAGTTGTACGGTGGTTCCCTGAGGTAACCTGACCATGCACATTAGTACAATGGTTCCCTGAGGAAACCTACCATGCACAGTAGTACAATGAATCCTGAAGTAATCTGACCAGGCACAGTAGTGCAATTGTTCCCTGAGGTAACCTGACCATGCACAGTAGTTCAATGGTTCCCTGAGGAAACTTGTCCATGCACAGAAACACAATGGTTCCCTTGGGAAACCTGACCATGCACAGTAGAACAATGGTTCCTTGAGATAACATGACAATGCACAGTATTACAATGGTTCCCTGAGGTAACCTGGCCATGCACAGTAGTACAGTGGTTCCCTGAGGTAACATGATCATGTACAGTAGTGCAATGGTTCCCTGAGGAAACCTGACAATGCACAGTAGTACAATGTTCCCTGAGGTAATCTGACCATGCACAGTAGTACAATGGTTCCCTGAGATAAACGTACCATGCACAGTAGTACAATGGTTCCCTGAGGTAACCTGGCAATGCACAGAAGTACAATGGTTCCCTGTAGTAACCTGACCATGTACAGTAGTACAATGATTCCCTTGGGAAACCTGACCATGCGCAGCAGTACAATTGTCACCTGAGGTAACATGACAATGCACAGTAGTACAATGGTCACCTGAGGTAACCTTACCATGCACAGTAGTACTGTGGTTCCCTGAGGTAACATGACCATTTACAGTAGTACAATGGTTCCCTGAGGAAACCTGACCATGCACAGAAGCACAATGGTTCCCTCGGTAACCTGACCATGCACAGTAGTGCAATAGATCTCAGAAGTAAACTGACCATGCACGGTATTGCAATGATTCCCTAATTACTTACCATGCACAGTAGTACAATTGTTCCCTGAACTAACCTGATCATGCAGAGTAGTACAATGATTCCCTGAGGTTACCTACCATGCACAGTAATACATAGTTCCCTGAAGAAACCTGACCATGCACAGTAGTGCAATGGTTCCCTGAGGTAACCTGACCATGCACAGTAATACAATGATTCCTTGAGGTAAACTCACAATACACAACAGTACAATGGTTCCCTGAGGTACCATGACCATGCACAGTAGAACAACGTTTTCCTGAGGAGACTTGAACATGCAAAATAGTATAATGGTACCCTGCACAGTAGTACAATGGTTCCCTGAGGTTACCTGACAATGCCCAGTTGTATAGTGGTTACCTGGTGTAACATGACCATGCACAGTAGAAAAATGATTTCCTGAGGTTACCTACCATGCACAGTAGTACAATGGTTCACTTAAGTAACCTGACCATACACAGTACAATGGTTCCCTGCAGATTAGTATAATGGTTCCCTGGGGTTACCTGACCATGCCCAGTTGCACAGTGGTTCCCTGAGGTAACCTGACCATGCACAGTAGTACAATGGTTCCCTGAGGTAACCTGACCATGCACGGTAGAATAATGGTTCCTTGAGGTAACCTGACCATGCACAGTAGTAAAATGGTTCCCTGAGGTAACCTAAAATACACAACAGTACAATGATTCCCTGAGGGACCATGACCATGCACAGTTGAACAATGATTCCCTGAGGAGACTTGACCATGCACAATAGTACAAAGGTTCCCTGCACAGTAGTACAATGCTTTCCTGAGGTTATCTGATCATGCCCAGTTGTACAGTGGTTCCCTGAGTTAACATGATCATTCACACTAGTACAGTGGTTCCTTGAAGTAACATGACCATACACAGAAATACAATGGTTCCCTGAGATAAACTTACCATGCACAGTAGATTAATGGTTCCCTTAGGTAACCTGGCAATGCACAGTAGTACAATGCTTTCCTGGGGTAACCTGACCATGCATAGTTGAACAGTGGTTCCCTGAGTAACCTGACAATGCATAGTTGAACAGTGGTTCCCTGAGCAACCTGACAATGCATAGTATTACAATGGTTTCCTGAGGTAACCTAACCATGCACAGTAGTACAATAGTTCCTTGAAGTAACCCGATCATGCACAGTAGTACCATGGTTCCCTGAGGTAACCCTTCCATGCACAGTAGTACAGTGGTTCCCTGAGGTAACCTGGTCATGTATAGTAATTTACATATGACCTGAGGTAACTTTGTCATGTACAGAAGAACAATGATTTCCTAAGGTAACATAGCCATACACAGAAGTACAATGGTTCCCTGAGGTAACCTGAACATGCACAGTAGTATAATGGTTCCCTGAGGTAACCTGGCCATGCTCAGTAGTACAATGGTTCCCTGAGATAAACTTACCATTCACAGTAGTACAGTGGTTCCCTGAGGTAACCTGGCAATGCACAGTAGTACAATGCTTTCCTGAGGTTACCTGACCATTTATAGTTGTACAGTGGTTCCCTGAGTAACCTAACAATGCACTGTATTACAATGGTTTCCTGAGGTAACTTAAACATGTACAGTAGTACTATTGTTCCCTGAGGTAACCTGACCATGTCGATAGTACAATGGTTCTCTGAGGTAACCTGACTATGTCAATAGTACAATGGTTCCCTGGGGAAACCTGACCATGCACAGTAGTACAAAGGTTCCCTGATGTAACATGACAATGCCCAGTAGTGCAATGGTTCCCTCAGGTATCCTGACCATACACAGTAGTACAGTGGTTCCCTCAGGTAACCTGACCATGCACAGTAGTGCAATGGTTCCCTCGGTAACATGACCATGCACAGTAGTACAATGGATCCCTGAGGTAACCAGACCATGCACAGTAGAACAATGGTTCCTTGAAGTAACCCGATCATGCACAGTAGTACCATGGTTCTCTGAGGTAACCTTACCATGCACAGCAATACAGTGGTTCCCTGAGGTAACCTTGTCATGTATAGTAATTTACATATGACCTGAGGTAACCTTGTCATGTACAGTAGAACAATGATCCCCTTAGGTAACATAGCCATACACAGAAGTACATAGTTCCCTGAAGAAACCTGACCATGCACAGTAGTGCAATGGTTCCCTGAGGTAACCTGACCATGCACAGTAATACAATGATTCCTTGAGGTAAACTCACAATACACAACAGTACAATGGTTCCCTGAGGTACCATGACCATGCACAGTAGAACAACGTTTTCCTGAGGAGACTTGAACATGCAAAATAGTATAATGGTACCCTGCACAGTAGTACAATGGTTCCCTGAGGTTACCTGACAATGCCCAGTTGTATAGTGGTTACCTGGTGTAACATGACCATGCACAGTAGAAAAATGATTTCCTGAGGTTACCTACCATGCACAGTAGTACAATGGTTCACTTAAGTAACCTGACCATACACAGTACAATGGTTCCCTGCAGATTAGTATAATGGTTCCCTGGGGTTACCTGACCATGCCCAGTTGCACAGTGGTTCCCTGAGGTAACCTGACCATGCACAGTAGTACAATGGTTCCCTGAGGTAACCTGACCATGCACGGTAGAATAATGGTTCCTTGAGGTAACCTGACCATGCACAGTAGTAAAATGGTTCCCTGAGGTAACCTAAAATACACAACAGTACAATGATTCCCTGAGGGACCATGACCATGCACAGTTGAACAATGATTCCCTGAGGAGACTTGACCATGCACAATAGTACAAAGGTTCCCTGCACAGTAGTACAATGCTTTCCTGAGGTTATCTGATCATGCCCAGTTGTACAGTGGTTCCCTGAGTTAACATGATCATTCACACTAGTACAGTGGTTCCTTGAAGTAACATGACCATACACAGAAATACAATGGTTCCCTGAGATAAACTTACCATGCACAGTAGATTAATGGTTCCCTTAGGTAACCTGGCAATGCACAGTAGTACAATGCTTTCCTGGGGTAACCTGACCATGCATAGTTGAACAGTGGTTCCCTGAGTAACCTGACAATGCATAGTTGAACAGTGGTTCCCTGAGCAACCTGACAATGCATAGTATTACAATGGTTTCCTGAGGTAACCTAACCATGCACAGTAGTACAATAGTTCCTTGAAGTAACCCGATCATGCACAGTAGTACCATGGTTCCCTGAGGTAACCCTTCCATGCACAGTAGTACAGTGGTTCCCTGAGGTAACCTGGTCATGTATAGTAATTTACATATGACCTGAGGTAACTTTGTCATGTACAGAAGAACAATGATTTCCTAAGGTAACATAGCCATACACAGAAGTACAATGGTTCCCTGAGGTAACCTGAACATGCACAGTAGTATAATGGTTCCCTGAGGTAACCTGGCCATGCTCAGTAGTACAATGGTTCCCTGAGATAAACTTACCATTCACAGTAGTACAGTGGTTCCCTGAGGTAACCTGGCAATGCACAGTAGTACAATGCTTTCCTGAGGTTACCTGACCATTTATAGTTGTACAGTGGTTCCCTGAGTAACCTAACAATGCACTGTATTACAATGGTTTCCTGAGGTAACTTAAACATGTACAGTAGTACTATTGTTCCCTGAGGTAACCTGACCATGTCGATAGTACAATGGTTCTCTGAGGTAACCTGACTATGTCAATAGTACAATGGTTCCCTGGGGAAACCTGACCATGCACAGTAGTACAAAGGTTCCCTGATGTAACATGACAATGCCCAGTAGTGCAATGGTTCCCTCAGGTATCCTGACCATACACAGTAGTACAGTGGTTCCCTCAGGTAACCTGACCATGCACAGTAGTGCAATGGTTCCCTCGGTAACATGACCATGCACAGTAGTACAATGGATCCCTGAGGTAACCAGACCATGCACAGTAGAACAATGGTTCCTTGAAGTAACCCGATCATGCACAGTAGTACCATGGTTCTCTGAGGTAACCTTACCATGCACAGCAATACAGTGGTTCCCTGAGGTAACCTTGTCATGTATAGTAATTTACATATGACCTGAGGTAACCTTGTCATGTACAGTAGAACAATGATCCCCTTAGGTAACATAGCCATACACAGAAGTACAATGGTTCCCTTAGGTAACCTGAACATGCACAGTAGTACAATGGTTCCCTGAGGTAACCTGACCAAGCACAGTTGTACAATGGTTCCCTGAGTAACCTGGACATGCAAATTAGTACAATGGTTTCCTGAGGTATTATGACCATGTACAGTAGTAAAATGATTCCCTGAGGAAACCTGACCATGCACAGTAGTACAATGGTTCCCTGAGGTAACCTGACCATGCACAGTAGTACAATGGTTCCCTGAGGTAACCTGACCATGCACAGTAGAACAATGGTTCCCTGAAAAAACCTGACCATGTCAATATTACAATGGTTCCCTAGGGAAACCTGACCATGCACAGTAGTACAAAGGTTTCCTGAGGTTACATGACCATACACAGTAGTACAATGGTTCCCTGAGGTAACCTGACCATACACAGTAGTACAGTGGTTCCCTGAGGTAACCTGACCATGCACAGTAGTGCAATGGTTACCTTGGTAACATGACCTCGCACAGAAGTTCAATGGATCCCTGAGGTAACCAGACCATGCACAGTAGAACAATGATTCCTTGAAGTAACCCGATCATGCACAGTAGTACCATGGTTCCTTGAGGTAACCTTACCATGCACAGTAGTACAGTGGTTCCCTGAGGTAACCTGGTCATGTATAGTAATTTACACATGACCTGAGGTAACCTTGTCATGTACAGTAATTTACAGATGACCTGAGGTAACCTGGTCATGTCCAGTAATTTACAGATGACCTGAGGTAGCCTGTCCGTGAAAAAAAGAACATAGGTGTAATCTGGACTGACTAAGCTGACGAAGGGAGTTATGAACATTCAATTGTGGTAACCTGAGGTTTGTAGAAAATTAGCGTTTTGCAAAGTTTATCTGTGGTAACATGCAGCTGTTACAATGACCATGAAGTTGTGACCTTAGGTAACTTCACCATATTCTAACATACAGAGGTATTCTGAGGTTACATATTTATATACAGTAGTTAAGAAATGACATTAGTTAACATGTGCACTTGGCCATGTATAGAAATGCAGAAGTGCCCTGAGGAAAACTGAAAAAAAAAGTGTTTTGTAAAGTTTATACAAAGTGCCGTAATACGAGTATGTGCAGTAATACAGAGTAACCTCACCATGTACAGCAATACAGAGGTAATATTAGGTAACCTCACAATGTTCAATCATACAGAGGTGACCTGAGGTAACCTCACCATGTGAGCAATCATAGATATGATCTGAGATACAGGAAATACACAGTAATTTAGAGATGACCTAAGGTTATCTGACCATGTACAAAAGTCCACTGGAGATGTGAGCTTTTTCCTTGAAAATATCCAACATCTCTCAAATAAGATTGATTAAGACAATTAACATTTTAAAAAAGCAGTTATATACTATATAACCTGTGCTTGTAACTACGTTACTTTTAAAGTAATGTCAAATGAAAAAAAATAGATTACTGTTCGTACTGCAATGTTTCTCTTTTTTAATACTGGTGAATAAAATCCTTACAGTGTGTACTGGCTGGTCATCATCGCGTATGATACGATGTTGATACTCATACACAGCTAATGAATATTATGCATGGATATAGATAAGATCACCACGTGTAGCCATAGACTTAGAGTTGTAGATTTGTAGTGTAAATATATAGATGCCATTTATAGAATACAAAATTAGATCAGAAACATAGTTATTAAAATTGAGAAAGGAAATGGTGAATATGTCAAAGCGACAACCACCCGACCATAGAGCAGACAACAGCCGAAGGCAACCAATGGGTCTCCAATGTAGCGAGAATTCCCGCAGCTGTAGGTGTCCTTCAGCTGGCCCCTAAAAATATGTATAATAGTTCAGTGATAATGGAAGTCATACTAAACTCCGAATTATACACAAGAAACTAAAATTTAAAATCATACAAGCCTAACAAAGGCCAGAGGCTCCTGACCTGGGACATGCGCAAAATTGGGGCGGGGGTAAACATGTTTATGAGATCTCAACCCTCCCCCTATACATCTAGCCAGTGTAGAATAGTAAAAGCATAACAATATGCACATTATAATTCAGTTCAAGAGAAGTCCGAGTCCGATGTCAAAAGATGTTACAAAAGAAGATAAATAAAATGACAATAGTACATAAATAACAACAGACTACTAGCAGTTAACTTACATGCCAGCTCCAGACCTCAATTAAACTGATTGAAAGATTATGTGTTCATCATATGAATATCAGGCACAATCCCTCCCGTTAGGGGTTTAGTATCATACTATCATAAATTATATGAGAAGAACATAACCCGTGTCATGCCAACAACTGTTTTTTTAGAAATAGATGTGTTTAGTTCCGATTCAAAGACTCTATCAGTGAATCAATATTAAAGCCAAAATATGCAATCTTTAATGACCTGACAACAGTATCGTAACTATATCCCTTTTTAATAATTCTATTTAAAGGTTTTGTTTCTGAGGAGAATACTGACATTTTTATAATTTATATAGAATATTTCCATAAAAAAATGGATGTGAAATACCTGAACGTATAAGATGTCTGCATGTTGAGTTATATTTACGAATTATTTCCTTATACCGATGATAAAATTTAGTAAATGTTTTGACCAGTTTGTGATATCGAAAACCCTGGTGTAATAATTTATTATTAATACATAAATTTATCTCGCTAAAATCTAATACGTTGTTACATACACGAAAAGAAGCTGAGATATATAAACACCATAAGATGATGACAAGGGAACGTCACCATCTACAAATGGATAATTAACAATAGGAAATGAAAAAAAACATCTCTCTTATCAACAATTTTTGTATTAATCTTCCCGTTTTTGATATAGATATCAAGATCGAGGAAAGGGCAGTGGTCATTGTTATAATTAGCTTTAATTAAAGTAAGTTCTACAAGATATATTTCTTTAGTATACATACGGAAGTCGTTATTATTGAGAGCCAATATATCATCCAAATATCTAAAAGTATTGTTAAATTTTTGTATCAAATATTGTTTTGATGGGTCTTTGCTAATTTAAGTCATAAATTGTAACTCATAACAATACAACCACAGGTCCGCAATAATTGGATCACAGTTAGTCCCCATTTGAATTCCAATAACTTGACGATATACGGAATCTCTAAAGCGAACAAAAATGTTATCAAATAAAAATTCAAGCGCATAAATAGTATCAAATCATGTCCAATTGACATAGTTCTTTTGTTTATTGCTACTAAAAAATGATCGCAAAGAGTTTGAACATATGTACTCGCATTCAGACTTTTTAAATGCCCAGTTAATTAGGGATGTGATTTTTTTCTTAATAAGAATATGAGGCAAAGTGGTATATAGGGTAGAAAAATCAAAACTTTGAACATATTTAAAATCACCAATATATGCATGCAATTTATCAAGTACTTCCAACGAGTTTTTGACACTCCAAAAGTAATTAATTCCACTATTTTCAAAGGCCTTATTTGAACAATTTATTATCAGGTTTTTTATTGTACCAAGTGTACTAGTAAGTAAAACAGACAATTTAGTAGTTGAAAAATGGACAGTGGCGGGTCCAGGGGTGTTCTGGGTATAGGAAACCCTTTTTTTTGGAGATCAATGCATTTGAATGGAAGCATATAGTTGGAACCCCCTCCTTGTGTCCTGGATTGGGAACCTCCCCTTTTTTTAAATGGATGGATCCGCCACTGCCCCTCATGCAGTCGGACAAGATGGACTGATTTTCAATAACCTATCTATTAAATGTTATCATTTTCTACTTATGTTACTTTAAAAGAAGTAACCAAAATCAATATATGCGTAATCTGTCCATATGTTAGTGTCATATATTATTAACTATTTTAAAGCCAATCGAGTAAAAAACGGATCTATAATTAGTGTATGCTTTGCTTAAATGATAAAGATTTATGATTATTTTTACTTTGATATAATTGATGGAATACTTTTCACATATCGATTGTTTGTACAACTTTTATGAGAGAGAAAAAACGTTTGTGCCTTTCCCAAGTCAGGAGCCTGTAATTCAGTGGTTGTCGTTTGTTTACTAGTATGTGCTACATATTTGTTTTTTTTTTTCATTTGTTTTATATAATTAAGGCCGGTAGTTTTCTCGTTTGAATTGGATTTCATTGTTATTTCTGAACCTTTTATAGATGACAATGCGATATGGACTTTGCTCATTGTTGAAGGCCGTACGGTGACCTACAGTTGTTAATTTCTGTATCCTTTTTGGGACAGTTGTCTCATTGGGATTTATACCACAGCTTCTTTTTTATATGTATCATTATTTAACGCATACATATCGTTATCTATGTTCTTCTATTTTAATTGTATATATCTACTACCCCTTTCGAATAAACAAAGAATGGTACACAAAGAAGCTTTAAATAAAATACATTTCAAACAAAGATAAGAAAAAACCAACGAAAGTGGTAATTATTTAACAATTTTGCATTAGTGTTAATGCTAATCTTACTGTGCAAGATGCATGCAGTACACTTAAATTCAAATAATGCCGTGACAGTTTATAGCGATATTTTTTGTAACAGCTCAGTGGCGGGTCCAGGGGTGTTCTGGTGATAGGAACCCTTTTTTTTTGGAGATCAATGCATTTGAATGGGAACATATAGTTGGAATCCCCTCCTTGTGTTCTGGATTGGGGACTCCCCCTTTTTTTTTAAATGAATGGATCCGCCACTGCTCCTCATGCAGTCGAACAGGATGGACTGATTTTAATAACCCATCTATTAAATGTTATCATTTTCTACTTATGTTACTTTAAAAGAAGTAACCAAAATCAATATATGCGTAATCTGTCCGTATGTAAGTGTCATATATTACCAAACACAATAATAGTCAAAGTTTCAACAGGACATTCACGAAACTTAGGCAGCAATCATTTCATTTTCAGAGGGGGGGGGGTATGTTTTGTTTTTTTTTAGTTTGTTTCTAATTGTTCTGCCACTATATGTAATGCTAAAATTGAAATGAAAGAAAAAAATGTTTTCGACCTGTCTCCAAAAAATATATTCTTTCGCCGAAGGAACAAAATCCATAGCCCCCCCCCCCTCCCCCCGAAAATCAAATTGTATAAACATTTATTTACATAAATCTCTATGAAACCAGTTTTTGACAACTATTATTATAAAAGTGTTTTCACTAAATGAATATCTGTTCACGTTGCAATGATCACAAATAAACCAAATATTTGGATTTTTTCGTGAATTATTTGTCGTAACTTATTGTAAAAAATTGTATGTGTTCTTGTTTTCTCCTATTTCTCGCACATATACTGTCAGTCGAAATAGAAAGTACAATGATGTATTTATAGTTTATTCTATTTTTAGATCATGTTATTACTACGCATATGGGCACTATTGCCACGATTACCTGAGGGCACCGATTACCTCAGGGCATACAGCAGCGGACCTAACTGCCATCTGCACACCAAATCGGCCAACTATTTTTATCAACTCTCTCCACTTTTAAAAAAAGGCAGTGACTATTTTACATGTTTTACCGGCACCGGCAAAATAGCAAATTTTCTATTTAGCCGGCGCCTTCAAAATAAAAAAAATGATTTGCACATATTACTGCCACAAAATATCAAGAAACATGGACGTCTTAACCCACTGTCATTGGTCTTCCAAACAATGTGTAGCCTACCCGAAAGAGCAATTGTTTACCATTGCATAAGAAAAGTTACAAAGAAATTGATTTTCTTCTATTAGAATGGACAGTTGGAAGCAAGTTAGCAAAACATGCCGTTATTTTTTTTTTTGATAACTGAGGAACAGGTTGAAACAAGCGTGACTTCAATCCCATAGTCCCCCCAGACAACAAAAAGGATTGAGGCCCACGACACTCTAGCCAATGTAGAAAAGTAAACGCATAACAATACGCACATTAAAATTCAGTTCAAGAGAAGTCCGAGTCTGATGTCAGAAGATGTAACCAAGGATTTGTATACAAATCCTTGATGTAACCAAAGAAAATAAACAAAATGACAATAATACATAAATAACAACAGACTACTAGCAGTTAACTGACATGCCAGCTCCAGACTTCAATTAAACTGACTGAAAGATTATGATTTCATCATATGAACATCAGGCACAATCCTTCCCGTTAGGGGTTTAGTATCATACCATCATAACGTATATGAGAAGAACATAACCCGTGTCATGCCAACAACTGGTTTTTGAATAAATGTGTTTAGTTCCGATGCAAAGACCCTATAAGTGAATAAATATTAACGCCAAAATATGCAATCTTTAACCTGACAACAGTATCGTAACTACAACAGTATCGTAACTTATATCCCTTCTTAATAAGTCTATTCAAAGGTTTTGTTAGTTTTTGAGGTGAATATTGACACCTTTGTGCTTTATAAAGAATAATTCCATAAAAGATTGGATGTGAAATACCTGAACGTATAAGAAGTCTGCATGTTGAGCTATATTTACGAATGATGTCCTTATACCGATGATAAAATTTAGTAAATGTTTTGACTAGTTTGTGATATCGAAAACCCTGGTGTAATAATTTTTCAGTAATACATAAATTTCTCTCGTTAAAATCTAAAACATTGTTACATACACGAGCGAATCGTACAAGTTGAGATATATAAACACCGTAAGATGGTGACAAGGGAACGTCACCATCTAAAAATGGATAATTAACGATAGGAAATGAAAAATTATCTCTTTTATCATAAATTTTAGTATTCAGCTTTCCGTTAGTGATATAGCTATCAAGATCGAGGAAAGGGCAGTGGTCATTGTTAGTATTAGCTTTATTTAAAGTAAGTTCAACAGGATAAATTTCTTTAATATACATACTGAAGTCGTCATTATTGAGAGCCAAAATATCATCCAAATATCTAAAAGTATTATTAAATTTGTTTATCAGATGTTGTTTCGATGGGTCTTTGCTTATTTTTGTCATAAATTGTAACTCATAGAAATACAAAAACAGGTCCGCAATAAGTGGTGCACAGTTAGTCCCCATTGGAATTCCGATAATCTGACGATATACGGAATCCCCAAAGCGAACAAAAATGTTATCTAGTAAAAATTCAAGGGCATATATAGTATCAAAGCAGGTCCAATTGACATAGTTTTTTTTGTTTATTGCTACTAAAAAATGACCTAAAAGATTTGAACATATATATTCACATTCTGAATTTTTAAATGCCCATTTAATTAGGTGTGTGATTTTTTTCTTAATGAGAATTTGAGGCAATGTGTTATACAGGGTAGAAAAATCAAAACTTTGAACAGATTCAAAATCACCAATATAAGCATGCAATTTATCAAGTACTTCCAACGAGTTCTTGACACTCCAAAAGTAATCAATTCCACTATTTTCGAAGGCCTTTATATATATAAAGTGAATGAATAATTTATAATCAGGTTTTTAATGGTACCAAGTGTGCTGGTAAGAAGAATAGACAATTTAGTAGTGGAACAATGGCTTGAAGACGAAATAAATCTATATTTGTAAGGTGTTTTGTGTAGCTTCGGAAGCCAATACATAGTTGGGACTTTCATTGTATTTGGCTCTGCTTGTAAAACGGTAGCTAAAAGTTTATGTTTGTTACAGATGTCGTTTTCTGAAAATGGAGTCAGTTGTAATGTTGGTGAATTGGTGATTTCTTTTTTCAGAACCTCAATGTAAAATTTACGTCAAACAATAATAATATTATTAGCAGCTTTATCTGCCTGGACAAAAACAAATTTCTTGGCTAGTTCTTTTAGTTTATGTTTGATACGAGAAATAGGTTTATTGTGGTTATTGTTAATAGTAAAATGTTCTTTAAAATGTTGAATACGTATATCAACTATCTTCATTACTGAATTAAAAAAAAGAGTCCAAAGATTTTTTGTCAGCTTTTTCCCGTTTTATCCATTTCATACAGTAAGTATGGAGTGAGTCGTGGATGATATTACGACACTCATTCCAATTAATAGTTGACGGGGGACGATATTTAGGCCCTTTACTGAGGAATGATTTTAACTCTCGGTCTTGAACGATGTTAAGAAGAATACAACAAGCATGTAGTGTTTAATAATATAACTAGGTCAAAAAGGGGGGTCCAGGGCCGTAACTAGCCTCTTTTGATAGTGAGGCAAAATATATTTGCCGAGATTTTTGGCGAAGCTCTTAGAAAAATAACGCAAAATCGTGCAATACTGTCACCTTGTTTTATGCCGGTATAAATGATTCTCTCAAAGTATTGTTGAAGACCCTCCATTAATTATCAAGATGAAGAACAGGAACAAAAACTTTGACTATTGATCATTTGTATTTTTCTATGCATTGACTTTGTGTGCGATTAGGTCCTCTGAAAGTGTACTCCATATTCCTTTATTTTCTCAACACGACTTAATGCAAGTTTAACCCTTCAATGTAAAAGGTCATATATGGCAATACCTTGTTGGTTTTTTTCTCCAATTATTTGATACCGGGTAATATGTGACCTTACTTTAATTCAAACCATGTCAGCTATCTAGTTTTATTTACAAAAAAACCCACTATTTTGTATTCTTTGATATCAATTATCCATGCAGAAAGGACCATTTTTTTTGTGTCCAGTAGCATCGTATATTCTAAACATATTTTCTCGCACAATGTCTGGACATCGGTGGACATGCAACATTGCAAAACCACATTTACAAATGAAAATCAACACTTAGACTATAGTCATAAAGTAGGACAATAAATGAACAAAAGACAAACCCGGGACACAGAAGTACAAACTCAAAGGAAAATAGAAACATGGATAACCAAAAAAAAACATGCAGGGGCGGCAACAAGGAGTGAAGAGAACTTGCGTGAAAAACAATTTGATATGAAGACAATCTTTTGTTTCAGTTTTATTTTGGGGGGTGGGGGTGGGGGGGATTTCTAACATGAGGCATTTGCATCATTTGCCTCAATGTAGTTACGGCCCTGGGGGTCACTAGGCATTACTATATCTATATCTATACTATTAAACGAGAAGACCTCATTTTGGGTGTCGCTTCTTTTCCTTCCACAATAAATCAATCATCATGCATCTATGTCCTATAGGTACAGTGGATAAAAAGTAAAAACACAAAAATACTGAACTCCGAGGAAAATTCAAAAAGGAAAATCAAAAATCAAAAGGCAAAATCAAAAGTCCAAACACATCAAACGAATGGATAACAACTGTCATATTCCTGACTTGGTACAGGCATTTTCTAATACATGTAGAAAATGGTGGATTGAACCTGGTTTTATAGCTAGCTAAACCTCTCACTTGTATGACAGTCGCATCAAATTCCATTACATTGTCAACGATGCATGAACAAAACAAACATATTCAAAGAGTAAAAATGTCAAAAATAGGGGTACAACAGTCAATATTGTGTTATCATCTTAATATCACTACATAAACAACAAATGTAACAAAGTAGCACAAAAAGGCATACATCAAACTTAACATTCTCATTTTGCTTTTCTTTATATTGGATAGTCATATTTGTCATCCATTCATATGGTTATTCAGATTGAGTTATTTTGGGAGAAAAACGAGAAAAAAGGCGTCCGGATATGTTTCCGTCATTGGACGAAATTTTAAGTCATATTAGACTATCGGTTTGCGTTTTTTGGTATACCTTGAACATACATATACTACAAATAAAGAGTATTTTCTGTCTGATATCATTTTCAAGTTAACTATCCACGGCGGTCACAGAGTTTATTAGATAGAGATGGTCTGTATTATAGTATTAATGTATGGACTTTTTCATATTGGCCCTGTAACATGCCCGAGGTGTTAATAATGGCCAAGGATGGTTGTAATGGCCCTGAGGCAACGCCGAGGGCCATTACAACTGTCCGAGGCCATTATTAATATCAAGGGCATGTTACAGGGCCAATATGAAAAAGTCCATATATTGATACTTTTATTAACCAACTATAAAGGCAACTTCATTCAAGAAGAACAGTCTTCGAGTCTCGGATACAAAATTATACAGCTATCCACACACTACAACAGGACCAGTACAGAAAAGCCCGTTTCATAACATTTCTTTTTTAAAAATGGTTTTAATTCTTCGATTAAACAAAGAGTAAGAAACTTACCGTGAAGAAGATACAGGAATTTCATAGCTGAACTTCAACTTGTCTTTTCGCATGGAATTTTAGTCAACATTGTCATTGTGACTGTCAGATGTAAATTCTGATTTCTCATCCAAGTACTTAATTTTATGCTATTTAATATCATTTCATCTAGCAAATAAAAAGTAGCTGGGAAGAATAAATCAGACAGTTTAACTATTTAAAGTCTGCATTCTGAGGATTGAACAACGGAAATGAAACAGTGATAATAATCGGAAGTCGTACTCGAAAAAGGCTGTGAAATATTTCCGTTTTAAGTCGTTACAAAACAATGTCAATGAACATCATTTAAACTTGTTTTTATGATATTAAGTTTAAAAAAGAATAAAAAAATGTCACACTTATTTAAAGAAATAAAACAACATTTTGATTTAATCGATGTCCCGTTTCATCTGTTCATAATGCATGACTGTGATTTCGTAATGCACGGGTGTGATTTCGCCGTAATGCATGACTGAGATTTCGTAATGCATGACTGAGATCTCGTAATGACTGGCTGCAGCAATAATGACCAGATGTCGAAATTTTCCTTTTATAAAGCATGGGCATTTCTATACATATTGTAGTAAGTTTGTTAATAAAATATATCAATGACCGCCGTGGATCGATTATTAAACTGAGAATTAAAAGTAAAAACAAAATACACTTTATAGTAATGAATGAGAGGGGGGCAGGACCTTTTCGGGACGTCGGGATCGGGTGCTTTTAAGATCGGAATTTCGGGATGACGGGATATTTAATTCTTATTAAATTCGGGACCTCGGGATTTCATGTTTGTACATGTAAGCCCGGGATATCGGGATCAGGAACCCTACGACACCACCACCCCCTTTATGAATGTTCATAATATACAGTTAAGCGCTAAAATTATTCATGTGTTATTAAAATTAATAGAGAACATTTTTGGGGGGGAAAAGGAGGAGCCGGGCTAGATAAAACAATTGTCCTGTCCCAAAGTACATATGACTTTTCATACCTTTTCTGAAATTCTCCAGTCTTTAAATCCTTTACATAAATTCATTGATTACAAAAAAAAAAATGTGGTATGATTGCCAATGAGACAGCTCTCCATAAGAGACCAAAATGACACCGAAATTAACAACTATAGGTCACCTTACGGCCTTCAGCAATGAGCAAAGTCAATACCCACAGTCAGATATAAAAGGCCACGAAATGACAATGTAAAACAATTCAAATGAGAAAACTAACGGCCTTATGTGTGTACAAAAAACAAATATATAACACATAAACAAACGACAACCACAGAATTACAGGCTCCTGCCTTGAATGTTCATAATATACTAAATGTATGTTAATAATGAAATAAATAGAAAACCAAAAATTGGGAATTTTGGAAATAGGAGGAGGGATACAAACAACTTTTTCCTGTCCCCAAGTACCTAGGACTTTTGATACTTTTCCTAAACATTCTCAAGTCATTAAATATTTTACAAAATTCTTCCTACAACACTTTACATACTTTCAACCACGCTCTGAATGCCCGCGATTTCGCGGGTGTGTTCTAGTATCATTTAAGGGAACTGGGCTCAAGTAGGATAAATGGTACTATAGTTCCGGCTTTCATAATAAATTTATACGCGTGTGTATTTGTCACGTACTTGGTGTAGTGACTTATGGGTATCGTACCTACCTTTCCTATATGAGGATAAATTTTCCAATAATTCTCCGAGTTTCTGGAGTATGGAAATATCTTCAGAGGACATTAGCCAAATAAATTGTGATTTAATACCTAAATCACTAAAATTGTTAAATCGTTGTTTTAAATTATTTAAAAAAGTTGAAACGAATATTTGAAAGTTTGTGGCACTGAAGAAGAAAATGAATTTCATCCTCAACCTCAGTACCACACAATTTACAGATACGATCTGACACTGTCAGATTCTCAATCTCTAAATCGTGAGCACTGATACGGAATTTCGATAAGTAGTTTCTATATCTAAAATTTTCCTGCAAAAGGTAATTTTCTAAGCAAAATCTGCTTTTAAAAAGTCTATAAGTTCTAACAAAATTGAGAATGGAAATGGGGAATGTGCTAAAGAGACAACAACCCGACCATAGAGCAGACAACAGCAGAAGGTCACCAAACTGAGGTCTTAAATCCAACGAGAAATTCTCGCACCCGGAGGCGTTCTTCAGCTGGCCCCTAAACAAATATATACTGGTTCAGTGATAATGAACACCATACTAAACTCCAAATTGTACACAAGAAACTAAAAGTTTAAGTAATACAAGACTAACAAAGGCCAGAGACTCCTGACTTGGAACAGGCGCAAAAATGCTTGTTACCATATAGTTTATTGCCTCTGAAATCATTATTAAGCTCAGTTTGCCATATTAAATCATATTTTGATTGCATCTTTTTGCATAAATAGTTTTTAACCGGATTTTTGTGACAAAAATGTCGGTTATTGATTTGGGGATGTACGGCGGGCGGCCGGGCTGTCGGGCGGGCGGGCGGCAATCAAATGTTGTCCGTGCATTAACTCATGAACCGTTCAACCAAAGCTTTTAAAATTTTAATATGTTGTTACTGACAACTAAATGAAGGTCAAGTTCAATAATGGCGATTTTGACTTTTACCGTTCAGGAGTTATGGTTCTTGAAAGATTGAAAAATGGAGTTTCCAGTCGTGTCCGTGCATTTACGCATGAACTGTTCTACCAAAGCTTCCCAAATTTTAATATGTTGTTACCGATGACAAAATGGAGGTCAAGTTCAATAATGACGATTTTGACTTTTACGGTTCAGGAGTTATGGTTCTTGAAAGTTTGAAAAATGGAGTTTCCAGTCGTGTCCATGCATTTACGCATGAACTGTTCTACCAAAGCTTCCCAAATTTTAATATATTGTTACTGATGACAAAATGGAGGTCAAGTTCAATAATGACGATTTTGACTTTTACCGTTCAGGAGTTATGGTTCTGGAAAGATTGAAAAATGGTGTTTCCAGTCGTGTCCGTGTATTTACTAATGAACCATTCAATCTGAGCTTTTCAAATTTTAATATGTTGATACTGACTACAAAATGGAGGTCAAATTTGATATTGACGATTTTCACTTTCAGCATTCATCAGTTATGGTTCTTGTGATATTGCCAGGACACAAATAAATGTTAATAAATCCGGTTTGCTGTCGTTGTGACAGCCTCTTGTTTAACTTCGTCTTTAAATTAAGTGCATAATTTTTATTGATGCTAAAGTATTTAAATAAAGTTTGAATACTGGTATACCAGCTCTTTTTCTGTTCATCATGTAGAGATTTTGAGAGGCTGAAAGCTTCTTTTAATAATAAATCACAATGGCGTAGCTAGGTCATTTTTACGTGTACGCCCGAACCTTGGCGAGGGTTCCGAGGATCCCAAACGGGTCCATGTCAAACAATTGCTGCTAGTGGATTAAAGCTAGCTAGGAAGCGAAGCCCCCGGAATCGAACGAGTTATCGATAATGAATACCATTCCTGTCACTAAAAACTCATCGGTAGCAAAATACTTTAGAATCTAAATGGTTTATTTGTTATGTTTGATAATTTGAAATATAATGGTCCTTTGATTCAGAGAAAATGTCAAAACCATTATATTTATAAAATATGTTTAAAAAGAGCTGTGGGGGTAAAGTACTTAACCCACAAAAACACCTTTTAATGTCCAAATTTCGTAAATGTACATGTAATCATTAATCTTCAGAGATGTTCGGGTGCAATATTAGATATCGTAAAGTGTTCTGTGGAACCCTGTTTTTTTTGTCAGGGATTTTCCCCGCAAAAAGAGAATCCATTTATCAGTCTAAAACGTTCAAAAGTTTTCTTTAGTCATTTGATCTGGAATATAAGTTTCGGTCCAAATTTCATGACTATCTATGAAGGATGTTGCATTTATAATTTTAAAAAAGCCAGTCTATCAGTATAATACAGAAAAATGAATAAACTATTTGACTTTCAAACCTTTGCTTCAGACAAAAAAATGTAAAAATGTTCGGATTCTGCTGAAGTTTCATATAATTCGATGACTTTTGACAAAGAAATTGTTATGTAAAAAATGTAAACCCAAGACTATAACTTAAAGTCCTGTTAATTTTGTCCGTAAAACACGGGAACACAAACTTCAATATTATGCTCTCAGTAAGTTTACTCTTGTTACCATAAACAGATTATGTTCAACTTCCGTAAAATTTCACAAAGGTTTGGCAAGGTTATTGTTATTTAAAAAAAAAAGTGGAACAACATACTGAACCTAAATATTGACGCCGCCGACGAAATTTAGGATCGCTATGTCGCGCTTTGGCGGCATAATTATGTCAAAGTCTCGACAAAACTGTAAACCAGAAAACGAATCTCAGCAGATTATGAATTGTCTTAATCAAATATATAATATGATCAGTGGGGGCCCACTGGCTGCCTAAGAGGGGGCCCGATTTCTTCATGCTTTAGTGATTCCCTATATAAGCAACCAATTTTTTTTCTCAAAAGGGGGGGGGGGCTGAGCCCCCTGCCCCCCTAAATCCGCCTCTGATGATACCATTTGGTTGAAAGTAAATTTCGCCAATTTGAACCGCAATTAATTTAAACATATATTTGTTCATAATAGTGTATCAGTCTATGGAAGAAGCGTATCGGAAAAAACTTTTCTTATATCACATAGCGATAATGTCTAATATCAATTATAAATATGCAGACATTCCATGCGGAAAATGTTGTTTTCGGCAACGAATAATTAAGAAAATACTAACTTTAAAACTTATTGTTCAAATATAAACTACAATTGAGTCTAAATATACATTCAGAAGTTAGTTAGAAGCTAAATTTTATGTCCGTGTAAAATTTGAAGTGCTGTGTTTTTCTTATATACATAAATATACAAATGCTATTATTTCTTATATCAATGCGATACTTTTAAAATATCATAGCGGTGTTTTTGTTATATCAATATTAGTACTTATTAGTATTTAAAATATTAGACTGCTGTACCCATATTTTGACAATTTCACCTATTATGTCTGTTTTGTTCACGCATCGTTGTAAATATGACAGAATTTGATGAGACTGTCATACACGTGAGAGGTTAAGCGCTATAAAACCAGGTTCAATCCACCATTTTCAAAATTTGAAAATGCCAGTACCGAGTCCGAAATATGACAGTTGTTATCCATTCGTTTGGTGTGTTTTATCATTTGATTTTACCATTTGATAAGGGACTTTCTGTTTTGAATTTTCCTTAGAGATCAGTATTTTTGTGATTTTACTTCTTAGTAGTATTGTATGTAAATAAGCAATTTTAAGACAATTGCTTAAATTTAAATTGTTTTTGGTAACATCTTATAAATTTCTTTATTGGTTTTGGAAGCAAAGCTAATCAAATAAGGGGTTAATAAACAATGTCGTAATCAAATAGTTAAGTATCAAAATGATTGTTCACATATATATATAAACATTTAGCAAATTTTATAATGAACGCACCAAAATAATATATATCCGATATCCTCGCAACGCACGCATGGAAGACTTTCTTTAATGTAATGTTTTTGTTCCTATATAGCGTGGTGTTCGTTGTGAGCCAAGGCTCCGTGTTTAGACCCTACTTTGATCTATAATGGTTTACTTTAAACAAATTTTTACTTTGATGGAAAGTTGTCTCATTCGAACTCTTTCGCCATCTTCTTATATCTATAAATCTTTAAAATTTCCCCTTATAAATAACTGCTTTCCAAACCTCCAACTGAAAGATCTAAATTTATAAATATAGAAAAGATATATTATACTCATTTCTAACGTCAAAAGACATTTACATCTTATTTATTTGTATTCTTAACAATTTTTTTTTTTGGTACTCATTGAAAAAATGAATTTATTACAAGCGATACGGATTGTTATTTTGCACTAAGAAATGTTCGCGTATTTGTTTCGATCGATTACTAGTCAAAAACGAAAGTCAAATCTCTGTGGCAACAATACATCGGAATGCCCTCACGGTCATCGCGATATAAAAGAGCGTCCACACGGCGAGCTGATTATGTTCATAGAGATATCGATTTACCAACGGGAAAAGTCTTTGATATCCAAAAAGAACTGTTTTCCTTCTCAAATTTTTTTTTCTATGTTAATAATAAATACATTTTCTGTTTGACAAGATTTTTGATTTTCGTTGTATCTGAATTTGTCCAATTTATAGTCTGAGGTTACCTCAGTTGGTATCTTCAAAGTTCGGGACATCAGCATTTGTACATTTTAATTTGTTTGGATTATTTATTTTACCATTTGAATATTCATTGTAATTTTAAGCTGTATTGGATTGGATTGTTTGAATGTTTCTTTTAAGTAATGATATTTTTTGTCTATTTCGATATTACCAAGGTGGATAGGCTATAGCAGTGTGACCAGTAAATTAAAATATAATAGGTCGGTAGACTATTTGCAACCGCATTTAAATTCCCCCTTTGCATCATCACTTCAAATAAAATTAGTCGGTTAAACCATGTGATTGAAAACAATAGACTGAACAGGTTGTTAACACTTTCAACTATCAATGGGGTCAAGCAACATTTTCGAAATGATAAGTTCATGTAAGCGTTAATTTTTTTTTACAGTTACGAAATTTTAGTGATATTGATACTAAAACATTAAACCGGTCATGATCTAAGTTTGTGAATTGTGTTTGCAGTTTTCTTGACATGCATTGTGACGTGTCATCGTATTTTATATTAGAAAACTATAGCAGTTATATTAGAAAAGTATCGCATTCATAAATTTTTTATATTAAAAAAATCATCGCTATGATATAAGACAAATATCGCATTGATATATATAGATTATTACATTGATAGAAGTGGATTATCGGATTTATCCAATTGAGATAGTTAAATTATCCGTTTTAAAGTCCGAGCCTCGGCGAGGACTTTAAAATTGATAATTTAACTATCGAGATTGGATAAATCAGATAATCCACGCATTACTATGTAATAATCTGTTTCTCTAATGATTAAAAGATATTTTTTCTTCTTTTCTAAACCAAAATCCCCTTCGAGTGCCTTCCACTTTCCATGAAGTTGTCAATTTCATAAACACCTGTTGGAACATTTTTATTAATTCAGGGAGCCGAGAAAGGCTATGACCCTTTGACTCAGCCAATTATCTTCTGAGATCACCGGCAACCACACGTTGATTAATTTTTTTTATACAATTGGTTCGGAAAGGTATAGATTCCCATAGAATTAGAGAAAATAAAATATAGCAGTATCTTGGACTTATAGGTGATTTTGGCATAGCAGACAATTGAATTCATCTCAATTGCATTCCACTGAATTTGCTACATGATATTTATAGAATGTGTACATCTACAAATGATAAATCGTGCATTTATGTTTCATTCATTCAACAATTCAATTTTCTCGTTTAAATACACCTTGCTTGTTATCACATAAAATAATTCATGGAAATTATACACCGTATGTCGTGTTAAATGTCACCCTGTTTTAAGAAAAGAGTCATTACTTTATGCCGAGAAATCTGCCTTTCTTCGTACAAATGCTAACATTCGTCTGAAATTTCCCACAATGCAACTCGTTGATATAGGAAAATATCGCTCATTGATATAAGAAAAGTTTGTATCGAATCGCTTCTTCCATAGACTGTGTATTAGGACACAAGTTATTGCAACCTTGTTAACCCTTTCGGTGCCGAATTCAAATTTCCGACGTTAGAAACGTCACCATAAAGATTTCACCGAGTGACGTTCTACAGCCAAATAAAAATAAAATATCGCCGCCGTCGTTGTGAAAACGTCAAAAGTTTATACAAAAACTCGTGTTTTCAAAAGATCAAAACGAAGTCGTTCGTTGACAGAATTTCATGAAATGAGGAGCAACAAACACAGAAATGTTTTAAAAATATTTCTTCGCTTTGAAATAATTTAAATCATAAATCTTTTTTGTTTTTCTTTTAACTTTTAGAGAACACAAAAGAATTTTCAGCGAAAAAAAAAATCCTTGACTTTTTTTTAACTCATTTGTTTAATACAACATGAAATCTTTTTAAAAGATACTTTATTATTGCACTGTATTTTACATGAATAATATTTCAAAATTCAACTGTTTACTCTTCCTGTCCATATGAATGAAACTCTCTGAAACATCGACCAACACAAAGACCCACGCCACATACAGAACACCATGTTGATATACGGGATTTCCTGTACTTGTTATAACCTGAGCACTTAACACATTTTCGCCTCTTGCCATCAGGAATAACATCAAGAAAATGCATCCTTATTGCATTTGCAATAGGAATATTGTCTGGTCTTCTCCCCCTCCTTCTGTTGCCTCCTCTAAAATCCCCGATCAAACCACGAACTACTGCGTTTTGAAATTTCACATGGTCTAATTTACTCTGGACAAGAAAACAGTTTCTGTAGCATATATATGCATTTACTGAAAAAATATTAAGTGCAAGTTTATTTGTTTAAGTCCGTGCAAATCTATTATATACATATATATAAATAAGAAGATGTGGTATAAGTGCCAAAGAGACAACTCTCCATCCAAGTCAGTGTATAAAAAGTTAACAATTATAGGTCAAAGTACGGCCTTCAACACGGAGCATTAGCTCACACCAAACAGTAAGCTATATACTTGTAATTAGATAAGAAATGATAACGGGAACGAGTGAAAAAAATCATACGTGGTACTTATATCAACTTATCCTTGTTCTAGGCAATGCATGAAATATTTGCAACTGAACATAAGCACATAGTCTTTTAGTTAGTCTTTGAATTGACTAAAAAAGCTTGCAAATGTTTAAGATGAGACATACCTGTAGCTGTAGTAAGAAGGTTGAAGAGAATTTTTCTCCAGAGTTTCACACCTTTAAATTGTGGCTCAAATTTAAGCAAAAGCTGATCCCCAAGATCGACACCGCCCATGGTCTGGTTGTATTTGTGGACAACACTTGGAGCAGACACAACTCTACCTTTACTATTAACTTTTCGCACAGTTCTGAAAAGTATATTAAGTAAGACTTGTTTTATTGTATGTTTACTTTGGTGATATTATAATTTTATTAGCCATGACTGTTACTTCAAGCTTGTACTTTGTTGTATAGTTAATTTTGACATTGTGTAAGAAAGTATTTCATATATTCCACGATGTAAGTATTTTTTTGACAACGTTGTATTTTAATAACTTTTTATTTTAAAAGTCAAGTATTGTCAAATTATATAGGGATTGGCCTATCGGACAAAGATGGGTTGAAAAACAAGAAACTTACCGTGCATTTTCACTTGTTGTCAGGAAAGTCACATTTCTCCGATCTACGTATAAAATAGCCAAAAGATCTCTCTGTGATTTAACAACAACACTTCCTTTGGGGAGCCGAGCTGTTTTAAAACTTGCAGGTAAGCCCTTCCGTCTTGCTATTACAGTTCCTGTTGCATACGTTCCCCGGTTCCTTAGGTCGTTCATCAGTTTAGGGGATGAAAACCAATTATCCATAGTTACATGATGGTTTTTGCCAAAATGAGGACGTACTAAATCCATTACCGATTTATATCTATAAAAAAAATTGATTGATTGATTGAGTGTTTGTCCAGTCACAAATATTGCATGTATAATCATGACGAAAAAAAATAAAAGGAAAACCGACAATAACAAAATGAAACGATTAGATAGAAATAGGTAAGAATTAGAACTTTTTATCAAGTCAAAATGTTAAATATGCGTGTCTTATATTCGGCCTTACTTGATTATAAGAAGTAGGCATTTCTTAATTAACAGCGTCATTAAGTTATACCCTGTATAAACCTGGAGATGTGCGTAAATTTTGGTCTACTTTCATGGATTGTCATATTCATTCGCAATACAGTCGCCATCGATTTACAGAAACAATCATGTTAATTTGAGTCAATTAAAGTAATATTTTTCGTGTTCTTTTCCGATAAGGTATTTTCATAAAAATTATCTCGCCGATATTATTTTGGCATTTTCGCTAAACCTGAAAATCCAGAGTTACCACCCCCTTTTTTTCACTTACCCTTGTCCATTGGGATGGCGTTCTGTATTTCGTTTCCCTTTGTACACATTTATCTGATGGGTATAACCTGTTCTGGATTCAGCTAAGACGAACAACTTTGCTCCCCATCTGTGTGCCTTCTTGTTTGAAATGTATTGTTTCAAAACATGACGCCCTTTGAAACCAACTATTCTCTCATCCACAACTATGTTTTGAGATAGTCTGAAAATCCGTAAAATCTATTTACAACAAGTCTTGTCTCAATTAAAAAAAAAATACATTAAAAAATAATATGTATATTTTAGAATTTCATAATGAACGACATAACCAGATTGTACAATTTTGATTACATTGATTTTTTTTACTCTTATCTTTCCCGAAACAAGAGGTACCAGTGTTAAATCAATGACAGTTAGTATGCAGTGGAAAATATGATTAGGACAAAATTCGTCTCAGTTCCAGCAATAAATTATGTTTATTTTTAACATGGAAACATGACCGCGTAATGGCTTGTGTATATTTCTATATTTGAGTTGACATTTACCTATAATTAAGTTCGAACACTTCATTGAAGAATTCAACAACTGGATTTATCTTGTGGAGGGGGTCGTATCCTGGCTGACCTCTTGGAACTGCTGTTGTATTGTTGCTGCAATGCAGATATCTCAGTATTGCCTGAAATCTATTTCTGGACATCACATCCCTGAAATTTGGGGTTTCAGAGATACCAGACGCTTCCCAATAGCTTTCAATCGAGGATTTCTTTACGATACCCATCGCGAGAACAAGACCAATAAAGGCTCTCATCTCAGCATAGCTAACTGGTGACCATTCGTTTGATCTGGCATGTCTTGTTGGATTCTCTGTAGTTTGGCACTGGTTGGCATACCTGTTGACAAAACCAGTTATATGTTATTGGATATACAGGATTACTGGTGTTTTTGTTGGATGAAAGGGGTGGGAGGGTAGCAAGAACTTTTAAATTAATATTGTGAAAAAATGTCTCTGCTATCTTTTGGAGCGTTATTTAATTATTAGAATACTTTGAAAATTGATTTGTAGACCGCAATTATATTACGGAAACATATAAATATACATTCAAAGAAAATTAAGAACGTTATAATTTGAAACATATAAAACCAATAATGTACCTATTTGTTTCATCTACAATGCGATCAATCAAGTCATCATCTTCTGTTTTCAAAAATTTATCAAAGTAATCCACCGGTGAAAAATTGGCTTCAAATCCACACGGCCCAATCCGTTCCTCGAAATCACGATTAACGTCTAGCTCAAACGTTTCTTTGTCTACCACAGAAAACCAAGGGTTAGGCTGTCTTGTAGCATTGTCTGGCATTTCAACATCAGCATCGTCAGAATCTTCGTCGCCCGAAGTTACTATGTCTGTTATGTCACCGTCACTGTCTTCCATAGCTATGTCGGGAACAGTACAGACGATCTTTTGACATTTATGACGTCATATATACTTAACGTATTACGTCATAATGAATTCAAAACAACAATGTATATATTATATAAGAATATCAAAAGCATAAAAGACAAAAAGAAATAAAATATGATTGTTTTCTTAAAACCAATTAAACGACATATATGTCGCATCGGCAGTCAACCCCCAAACGACATATTTGTCGCTTCGGCAGTCAACCCCCAAACGACATATATATGTCGCTTTGGCACCGAAAGGGTTAAGGGAATACGATACAGTAGCAGGGCAGATAATAATGTTTTCAAAACTTTTCGTGTTGATTTCGCGACGTTGGTAACCAGAACGTTGTAATTTCGCGATGTTTCTAATAAGAACGTTAACATTTCGCGACGTCGCTTTAAATGAAGTCATATTTTCGCGGAATATTCACTGACGTCATAATCAGGTTGCGCGAATTTAAAAAAAGTACCTGCTAAAAATGCGGCTATGTCGTTTCTAAAAGACGGCGAAATCCGCCGAAGAGCAGTGAGATCAAAGGAAATACTGGAGATGAACAAAAATAACAAAAGTCCGGTAAAAAGATTTAAAAAAAAATACATTGGTGTCGTTTTTGATTTGAATTTAAGCAAAATATTGCCAATAGATGCAGAATTGTCACACGTTAGTTTGTTTAATTGGTTTATTTTTTGTGTATATCAATCTGGATGTTATAGACCAAAACAAGAAAACGTCCGTTCACATGCTGTTAAAAGGGCTTGCAATTCAATGGTGTCGTTTGTTATTGTATATCATATTTGTATTTCGTTCATTGTTTTGTACTTAATTCAGGCCGTAAGTTTCCCGTTTGAGTTGTTTTGCATTTGTCATGTAGGGTCTTTTCATAGCTGACTATGCGGTATGGGTTTTAATCATTGTTGAAGGCCGTCCGATGTCCTATAGTCATTTACGTCTTTGTCATTTGGTCTCTGGTTGAAATTTGCCTCATTGGTAATCATACCACGTCTTCTTATTTGTATAATCATATCCCTTTTGTACTTCACAGTAGCGTTGTTTCTGAGAAAAGTAACACAATTATAGTTAGACGATCGGAAAGAAGAACAAATAAAGTGTTTTCAATATAGCTCTACTTCTAGACAAACAAGTACGCCAATATTCATACAGTTACGCCGTATGAAAGGTAATGCAACTTATCTATTGATAAAGACATCCTTGAATATTATTCTCTAATACTAGCTGCTGTACTTCCTATGAAATGTTATACTACAACTTCATTTTCAGTCGACTGAGGCAATTATGACATGAAATTGCACAAAACAGCTCAAACTATAGAACAAGAAGTACTCCTTATAATCTAAATTTGAAAAATGATTATCTTTTGAATGTAAAAAGAAAAAAAATCCAAGTACGTCGGGGCCTTTTAAAGCTGACAGGTTTTGTCATTGTTGAAGGTTATACGGTTGTTAATTAATGGTATCACCTCACTTAATTTATAGTTGGTTCACATTTTGCCATGTTAGGGCCTTTGCAATAATGTTGGCTATCCTCTTTCGGTACATGAAGCAATTTAAAACTAATGTCGGACGGAGCTGCACCTGTATACTTCTATAAGATTTTTCTGTTTTGCCGTACATCTGACAAAGTAATCTGCTGGGATCCTTTTTTATATCCTTTTTTTTTATTATGAAAAGGTTCCTGTCCAAATTCCGTTTCGTAAATGTTTAGCCTCATGTTTAGCACAAATGTTTAGCGATTTTACGAATAACCATCTTATGAATTTTTATGATAAGTATCAACGCTTTGGAAAACACCTTCATATACTTGACAGCATAGTCGTGTACGGCGGGAATGATTACACGACGTTGGTGCGATTAAAACTTTATATAACGTAATTTAGCGCCATACTGACAGACGTCGTAAAAAATTAAGGTATATGGCTTTTATTGAAAAAAACAAGCATATGGACCCATATTTTTTTCTTTTGCAATCAATCAAGTACTGTTTCAAGAACACTCCGCCAAAATTTCAAGAAAAAATCAACGATCAATTTTTTTCTGCACTTCCGAAAAGACGCAAAAATATGGTCAATTTCTTTATTTCGCATATATCAATCTAAAAAAAAAAAATGTCTCTGCTATCTTTTGGAGCGTTATTTAATTATTAGAATACTTTGAAAATTGATTTGTAGACCGCAATTATATTACGGAAACATATAAATATACATTCAAAGAAAATTAAGAACGTTATAATTTGAAACATATAAAACCAATAATGTACCTATTTGTTTCATCTACAATGCGATCAATCAAGTCATCATCTTCTGTTTTCAAAAATTTATCAAAGTAATCCACCGGTGAAAAATTGGCTTCAAATCCACACGGCCCAATCCGTTCCTCGAAATCACGATTAACGTCTAGCTCAAACGTTTCTTTGTCTACCACAGAAAACCAAGGGTTAGGCTGTCTTGTAGCATTGTCTGGCATTTCAACATCAGCATCGTCAGAATCTTCGTCGCCCGAAGTTACTATGTCTGTTATGTCACCGTCACTGTCTTCCATAGCTATGTCGGGAACAGTACAGACGATCTTTTGACATTTATGACGTCATATATACTTAACGTATTACGTCATAATGAATTCAAAACAACAATATATAAATTGTAATGATATTAATCCCCTGGTTAAAGAATCTCTACAAACAAACATAAATTTACATTCAGAAGGAATTTATTCTTGGTACTCATTTGCAGATAAAAATTTTAAAGAAATGAAAATAAACCCAGAAAATTACTCTAATAATAATGTACCTTTTAAACAATCAAAAAACATGTTAAAATGTAATATAAAAAAGTGTGTTTCAGAGGAATATGAAAAAAATACTTTAATTAAACTTTCAAAAATGGATTCCTCATCCAAACTTTGTCTTTATGGGAAATTAAAAAATAATTGTCAGTCTGAGGAATATTTAAATTGCAATAATTTTATACATAGGCAGTTACTCTCAAAATTTAGACTAAGTGATCATTCCCTAGGCATTGAATTAGGAAGGTACAGAAACATTCCGAGAGCACAAAGATTATGTAAAAAATGTGAAGTCTTAGATGACGAATATCATTTCTTTTTGTATTGTGACATTAACACATATTTGCGTTCTAATCTTTTTGTTTATCTAAAAGACTATGTACCATTATTTCAGCATCTTGATGCATTCAATAAACTTAAACACATTCTAAACCCTATCCCTGAACTTGTTTGTCATATTGGAGTCTTCATTAAACAGTCTTTAGAACTGAGGGAGTCAGACCCATGTCAGGCAAGGTTATGATGGTGTTTTTTACATGCATTTATAATTGAACTCTAATGTTCTATTTTTCCATATATTGTATTGTATTATTTTGTATTTCATTGTATTACATTGTATTTCATTGTATTGCATTGTATAGTATAAAATTATTGTTTCATTGTATTGCTTGACCCTCATGGGTGTAATTTTGCAATAAAGATATATATATTATATAAGAATATCAAAAGCATAAAAGACAAAAAGAAATAAAATATGATTGTTTTCTTAAAACCAATTAAACGACATATATGTCGCATCGGCAGTCAACCCCCAAACGACATATTTGTCGCTTCGGCAGTCAACCCCCAAACGACATATATATGTCGCTTTGGCACCGAAAGGGTTAAGGGAATACGATACAGTAGCAGGGCAGATAATAATGTTTTCAAAACTTTTCGTGTTGATTTCGCGACGTTGGTAACCAGAACGTTGTAATTTCGCGATGTTTCTAATAAGAACGTTAACATTTCGCGACGTCGCTTTAAATGAAGTCATATTTTCGCGGAATATTCACTGACGTCATAATCAGGTTGCGCGAATTTAAAAAAAGTACCTGCTAAAAATGCGGCTATGTCGTTTCTAAAAGACGGCGAAATCCGCCGAAGAGCAGTGAGATCAAAGGAAATACTGGAGATGAACAAAAATAACAAAAGTCCGGTAAAAAGATTTAAAAAAAAATACATTGGTGTCGTTTTTGATTTGAATTTAAGCAAAATATTGCCAATAGATGCAGAATTGTCACACGTTAGATTGTTTAATTGGTTTATTTTTTGTGTATATCAATCTGGATGTTATAGACCAAAACAAGAAAACGTCCGTTCACATGCTGTTAAAAGGGCTTGCAATTCAATGGTGTCGTTTGTTATTGTATATCATATTTGTATTTCGTTCATTGTTTTGTACTTAATTCAGGCCGTAAGTTTCCCGTTTGAGTTGTTTTGCATTTGTCATGTAGGGTCTTTTCATAGCTGACTATGCGGTATGGGTTTTAATCATTGTTGAAGGCCGTCCGATGTCCTATAGTCATTTACGTCTTTGTCATTTGGTCTCTGGTTGAAATTTGCCTCATTGGTAATCATACCACGTCTTCTTATTTGTATAATCATATCCCTTTTGTACTTCACAGTAGCGTTGTTTCTGAGAAAAGTAACACAATTATAGTTAGACGATCGGAAAGAAGAACAAATAAAGTGTTTTCAATATAGCTCTACTTCTAGACAAACAAGTACGCCAATATTCATACAGTTACGCCGTATGAAAGGTAATGCAACTTATCTATTGATAAAGACATCCTTGAATATTATTCTCTAATACTAGCTGCTGTACTTCCTATGAAATGTTATACTACAACTTCATTTTCAGTCGACTGAGGCAATTATGACATGAAATTGCACAAAACAGCTCAAACTATAGAACAAGAAGTACTCCTTATAATCTAAATTTGAAAAATGATTATCTTTTGAATGTAAAAAGAAAAAAAATCCAAGTACGTCGGGGCCTTTTAAAGCTGACAGGTTTTGTCATTGTTGAAGGTTATACGGTTGTTAATTAATGGTATCACCTCACTTAATTTATAGTTGGTTCACATTTTGCCATGTTAGGGCCTTTGCAATAATGTTGGCTATCCTCTTTCGGTACATGAAGCAATTTAAAACTAATGTCGGACGGAGCTGCACCTGTATACTTCTATAAGATTTTTCTGTTTTGCCGTACATCTGACAAAGTAATCTGCTGGGATCCTTTTTTATATCCTTTTTTTTTATTATGAAAAGGTTCCTGTCCAAATTCCGTTTCGTAAATGTTTAGCCTCATGTTTAGCACAAATGTTTAGCGATTTTACGAATAACCATCTTATGAATTTTTATGATAAGTATCAACGCTTTGGAAAACACCTTCATATACTTGACAGCATAGTCGTGTACGGCGGGAATGATTACACGACGTTGGTGCGATTAAAACTTTATATAACGTAATTTAGCGCCATACTGACAGACGTCGTAAAAAATTAAGGTATATGGCTTTTATTGAAAAAAACAAGCATATGGACCCATATTTTTTTCTTTTGCAATCAATCAAGTACTGTTTCAAGAACACTCCGCCAAAATTTCAAGAAAAAATCAACGATCAATTTTTTTCTGCACTTCCGAAAAGACGCAAAAATATGGTCAATTTCTTTATTTCGCATATATCAATCTAAATCCGGAAAATGATAATTTGGTATAACCTTAAACTTGTTTCAGCGTGTAGATGCCATGGATCAAGGGAACGTTTTACAAAAAAAAAACGGTTAAGTTATGACTTTTTGTTCAAAAGTATTGTTACTTTCTTTAAAAGTCATTATTTAGGAATTTTCTTCCAAATATGCAAATTTCGAACCAAATTATCTTAAAAAGTAAGTCATGAAGGTACTTTTTTTCTTTTCATATTTGGAAAGTACACATTAAAATTGACCTACTATCAAAATTTTAGGAAAAAATCAACGAGGGATCTCTACTGTATCGTATGCCCTTAACTTTAAGTGCCGTCCGTCTTTAACGTGCGCCAGATCCCATGCAATTACAAGCCAATGAAGAAAGAATTATAGGTGTCAGACCACCAATTAAAAATCCCTATCTGTTCAACCAAATTTTGCAATTTTCACAGCTTTCTAAATATTTTACCTTAAGTTTAACTTCAAGGAAACCAGGTATATCCTGAATTGTACATGTATCACCTTCCTACATGCCAATTTCAACCAATGTTTAAAGTCTTGTAACAAATTTCTGATTTTGAAAAGACAGGTACTACCAAAATAACTCCCGGTTTTCTGGAAATCTTAAATTAGTGTACTATGTAGCGCATTAATCCTGAATTTTTAATGCAAACTCATAGACAAGTGAATTTTGGCTCAAAATGGTCTAAATATATTTCCCTATCACCAAAAGTTTCATTTCTGCAAATTTGTTGGTTAGTTTAAGTAAACAATGACATCAAAAGCACTATTTTGTGTCAAAGTAGGACTAATTCTAAATTGGAGGGAGTAATTGGTGGTCTGACACCTATAAAACTGCTGTGCTTCTAACAAGTTCTTTTTATTTTCTTTAGATTACAATATTTGTTTTTATTAAAATTCAAGTGTACGCCCGGGCGTTTTGACGTAAACGTAGCTTCGCGCCTGGTGACTGTATATGACATAGAAATATACAATCAACGCATTTTGACTGCTCAAATAGAACAGTATAGTGCAGTATAGATCAGTATAAGATATAATTATCGTTATAGCACCATAAGCCTCAGTCACAATCGGAGCCAAAACAAAATAGAAAAAAAACCTAACACATTGATTAGACAATATTTGACAAAGACACATGCAGGACAAGAATGTCACAATTCAGTCACTGACCCGATATCACTTTTACTTATGGATATTTAGATAGAAGTTGCCGAAATGTTCATGTCCGTCATACTTGTTTTTCGTAATAATGAAAAGTGAGATTGGAAATGGGGAAGTTTCAAAGAGACAACCAGACCATAGAACAGACAACAGCAGAAGGTCACCAAAAGGTTTTCAATGCAGCGAGAAACATGATACCGTATTCATAATTGGAATTGCTCATCTTTTCTGAACAAATATTTCGTCCTATTTGTCATGTATCTTATTTTAAAGGATCTGCCATGGGTATGTATTTGTCTCTTTGTTTTTCTCATTTTGACTGACGGTACATCAGTCCCTTTGTTGCGACAAAATTAATTTAAATAAAACTGAGGGCCCTCATGGGGGTTTTGATTATGTGATTACTTGGCCGTTTTTTTAATGATTATTTGATTATTAAGCCAAATATTTCATGATTATTTGATTACCTAGGACTGTATTTTTAGTTTATGATTATTTGATTACTAAAGATAAGCAAATATTTAATGATTATGTGATTATATTGGCAAAAAAATGGTGATTATGTGATTACTAGGACACCCCCCCCCCCCCCCCCCATGAGGGGCCTCAAAACTCAGATGAGTGATACAAGTGATAGAAAGTGTTGCGACCAAAGAGGGCAGGTAGTGTTATCCAACACCGATATATTTATTTATGAAGTTAATAGTGGTGAAACCTCACTCCCCTGATACGTGAAAGGGGGAAACCGAATATCTAGTTAAAGAAGGTAGATCAAGACACAAAAACAGCGAACTAGAACAGCACAGACTGACAGTGGACACCGACAAACGACGAAATATAAAGAAAAATAAAATACACAGACACGTAATTAAAACGAAAGAGGGACGAGGGTAAGGACTGGGCAGTTGCAATAAGCAGGTGTATCAACTCCAATATACTGAGACAAATATCCCTCATGGAAAGAATAATTGGAATCAAAACGGACAACCACAAATATAGAGAACGGAGTTGGTCTTTTTAGAGAAAATTTACCCATACTCATAAGAAAAATGCATTGTCGCCGGAATAATGGGCTGTCGGAGTAATGGGTTGTCGGAATAATCATTATGGGTTGTCGGAGTAATGGGCTGTCGGAATAGTGGGCTGTCGGAGTAATGGACTGTCGGAATAATGGTTGTCGGACTAATGGGATGTCACCAAAATATCATCTAAATATCTAAAAGTATTATTAAATTTGTTTATCAGATGTTGTTTCGATGGGTCTTTGCTGATTTATATATGTATACTATCTTTTAGGTCGCACTTTCAAATTGATTCGTAGTGATAGTTCGACGCTTCGATAGTCCGACAGTTCGATGGTCCGACATTTCGATAGTCCAACGGTTTGATGGTCCGACGCTTCGATGTTCCGACAGTTCAATAGTCCGACAGTTTAGTGGTATTTCTTCTTCATTTGATATGAGTCGGAAGTTATGTACCGGATTTAAGTACTGCGTATATATGATGAAAGCAGTGGCGGATCCAAAAAGAGGTGTGGGGTCCGGGGATGGAACCCCCTATTTTTGGACGATCAAGGCATTTCAATGAGGACACGAAGTTGACCCGCCCCCCCTTTTTTGTCCTAGGTTAGGACCCTCTTTTAAAATGGCTGGATCCGCCCCTGATGAAAGTATCGTGAACTGATTTAAAAGTAAAAAGATCCTACCTACCAACTGGAGGAAAAGCTGAACATGGCTTCTGGTCAATTATGTGGGTTTTTTTTTTTGGGGGGGGGGGGCCTCCACTAAGTCAGTTCTGGTCACATATGACTGTGTTCACGTATTCACAGTAATCATATGACTGACTAGTGCTGCCGCCTGGCATACAAATGCTGCACTATTTAATTTTAAGTTTGTTTTTTTTTCTTAATGTTCAAGACAATATTTGTAAGCCAAAGTTAAAATTGACCCCTTGTTTCAGACAATAAAATATGTAAGTGGATTTTTTATAGGGTCCTATTTTTAACTACTAGTAAGTTCGGTTGTGGCGGCCGTCTTGGTTGGAGTTTGGGGACGCTGACCATAACTTCTAAAAGAGACCACACAAGGACCATTGCTGCAAAGTTTGCTTCAAATTGACTTAATGGTTTCAGACAAGATGATTTTGAAGTGAACTTTCCATAGGACCCTTATGTTTAACTATGTTCAGCTATAGCGGCCATCTTGTACTACGGGGCATCGGACACAATTATGAAAGAGGACCACATAAGGACCATTGCTGCCAAGTTTCGTTCAAATTGGCCCTGTGGTTTCAGAGGAGATAATTTTTAATTAGAATATTGACAAACGGACGCCAAGTGATGGCAAAAGCTCACATGATTTTTTTTAGGTCAGGTTAGCTAAAGCAAAAAAAAAGGGTCCCGTGTAAAATAATTCAGACGAGAAAACCTAAAACGGAAAACAAGTATAAAAAATTACAGCAAAAAACAAAAACCACAGCAGGGTTAAACGTTTTTTTTTCTGGATCCAAGTTTTCCGAAGACCGTGGTGAAACAGCACGATAAAAATCAGTTGAAAACGACCAAAATCATCAATTTGATACGTGGCACAAAAAAATTAACAATTATAGTATATATCATATAATTTGTTAAGAGTTATACAATAATACATTAACGGGACCAATTTAGTCCGCTTTCTGGTGTACATGGTATTGCGTTACCGCAAGAAGACATTTCTTAAGTTCTTTGCTTTTTTGTTTCTTTATTAATGGGTTATGCATTTAGTTATTTTATTGGTATAAGTTTACATTGTGTAACAACGGATAATCCGTTAGTATTTTTTTCTTATTTTGTTTTTAGTAATGCATTAATTTATCAAATACTTATATTTTCATACAAACCAATATGATCAAATTAAGAATTATTTATTTATGAAAAATATCGCAGGTTGACCCACTCGCACTATCATTTTCCATGTTCATTGGACCGTGAAATTGGGGTAAAAACTCTTATTTGGCATTAAAATTAGAAGATCATATCATAAGGAACATGTGTATTAAGTTTCAAGTTGATTGGCTGACTTCAACTTCATCAAAAACTACCTTGACCAAAAACTTTAACCTGAAGCAGGATGAACGGACGAACAAACGCACGGACGGACAGACCAGAAAACACAATGCCCCTCTACTATCGTAGGTGGGGCATAAAAAATAACGGGGATTCAGTTTGGAAAAAAATAGGTCTGTCGCGTCTCGAAAGCTAGGTAAACATTCAAGTATTTCACGTGATAAGTGTGCAATTCTAAAGTAGTTTAAATAGATTAAGATATATAGGTTGAAATATGAAAGGGGGATTATCTGAGAAATAAGTTAAAAACCAAAAACGGGGATTCAGTTTTGGAAAAGTTAGGTCTATCGCGTCTCGAAAGCCTGATAGAACGTCTTGTGTCTGTGATTAGTCTATATCATATCTGGTTGTATATGTCGGACTGTCGGACCGTCGGACTATAGAACTACATTGGAATATTAAACCGTCGGACCATGGAACCGTCGGACTATAGAACTGTCGGACTGTCGAGCGGACCCCCCTTTGATTTAAAGATAAAGATAAAGATATTTTATTTCCTAATCATAGGGCTCATAACAAGCATGTAATCACATAAAGTAAAAATAAAAAGCCTTTCTCTCCCACTCGCATACACTCACACATACAACTATCGTTTAATTAAGAATTGAATGCTGCTTTTTGTAAATTTATTGGGGTGTAAAAGCGTTGACCGAAACATTTTGTATGAAGCGCGGAAAGCGCTTCATACTAAAAATGTGCGCACGGTCAACGCTTTTACAACCCTATAAAGTTACAAAAAGAAGCATTCAATACTTATAATTACATTTTTTTAGCTAGAACATGAAAAAACGATTTTTATCAAGTTTTCATTTAATTCACCTGTGCACTTTATTGTGGGACCTCGTGTCATCATGAATGATAAATTTTATTGTCTAATGCAATTGTTTCAGGAATAGCACATGATGTGCAGTTAGCCAATCAGAATAACGTATTATAATGAAACATACATCTAATGTAATTATTTTAGTATATGATAGTGATCGATATCTGAAACTGAAATAAATCAAACTTGAACTAATTGATACATCTGGAATCAAAATGAAAACTGTGTATCCCCCCTACCTCCATAGAAATAAAAATTTAAAAAAACACCCCAAAACTGACATAAATTTATGATACACTGTACAAGTATGTCACCAATACAATATAAATATGTAGTAACAGACAAATCTTTGAATATTTTCATTTTATTGCATCTATCATTTTTAAAACAGTTAAGGAAACTGTTCATTAGCCTTTATGAATGAAAAAAGTCTATAACCTGGAAAATCTTGGCACCACGAAGCTATTTTTTTCCTGTTACTCTCTGTCCAGTGTTCATTAACAATGTATGGCGAGTGTGTGAATAAAAGGACGACAAGACAAGAGGATGAGATTGTATAAGGATCCAACTTCCGTCGAAAACTTTCTCACATAAAACTTTCAGAATAGAAATTCCCAAATTCGATGAAATACAGTACAGTATAGTTAGATGTACAAAATTATGCTGAAATTACATTTTATTGTCGAGTAAAATAACTAAAAGTATGGTATGTTAGTCTAGACTACAGAAAAGGAACGATAAATTGTGATACAAGTAAACGTACATGATACCACAAAGATTTTTTCATTAATCTATTTTTAGAATAAGGGGATCTCCGATTTAATGCGGAGAATTTCCAGTTGAACTTGAACTTGTGAAAGTATGAATAAGAGGATTATCAGTGTTGCACATTTTTACTTCTAAACACCAGGAAGATTGGTATGCTATTTTAACACAAAACTGAGGGAGAGAAACGCTATAAATAACTGGTAATTAATTAGTCCCTAAACTTGTTACACTTACAAGTTACAGACAGCCATTACATTTTCTTGAATAAGTTGAAACTTATATATGAACAACTAGTTTCATTCTTGTAGCTATGTTTCAGATTAAATTTTATGTTATTACATATAACACTTACACATAAATGTCAATCCCATTTCTGTTTTCTGTGGTTACTTCCCGTTCTTTTGACAAGTCGAAGAATTGAAATCTGTAGAAATTCAACAGATTTGTCGTCTTTGTTTAATCAATTTGTCATAAAATGTGTACAGTAATAGGATTAAGAGAGAATTTGCCATTTATCCATTTGGTGGTTATGTCGTTTTGGTCATACACCACATGGAAAAATGTTTAACAATTCCAACAAGACATCCTAATTTTTAACAAACAATTCATGAAAAAAAATACTTTGTGTATGACAGACCTGAACCAGTGACAACCTGTGACTGTACTTCAGGATCCTGTCTTGAGACAGCGACATAAAGATGTTTGCAGGGTTAAACATGTGGATGAGCGCTCAGCCCTAAATGAACCTGGGACGGCAGTGATATCGCACAATATACAGCGACTGCGTTGATATCGCAGCAGAAGAACAAACTGTAAAACCAGGTGTAATTTGCAACTAAAAGGATTGACAAGAGACATATTAGATATAAACTTAGAAATTGTATACACCATGTACAATGGCATGAATGGTATATTTTGGAACTTATTTATTCAATGTAGCTACAATTTGATTGATTGATTGATTGTTGTAATTTCAACACTATTAGTCAGTGACTATTGTGCTATTCAGGGTTCTCGCTAAGGTGAGTCCATGAGTCCTGGACTCATCAAAATCTGTCTGGACTCACCATTTTCAAAACTGGTGAGTCCACAGATGCATCAAGATTGTAATATTTTGTATAAACTGAACACAGTTAAACAAAGATATCATTTTTATAGCAAATGTTTAAGAAGTAATCTGAATTTAATGTCATTTCATTGCTCTGTTAGGCCATGGAGGATAAAATATTACATTATATTGCAATAAAATATAATCTTCTTGCTGTTGGACTCACCATGGCCAAAAATGACGAGTCCCTGGACTCGCCTTCAAAAATCCTTAGCGAGAAGCCTGGTGCTATTTCTAGGCGGTCATTTTTTATTGGTGGAGGAAGTCTGAGTCTACCATGTCCAAGGAGAAAACCACCGTCCTTAGGTACAAATGTAAGAAAACAATCCTAGTCAATTACGATTGGAGTCAAGTGCACATGCCCCGTGTGGGATTTGAACTCATAACACCAGGTTTGACAGTCTAGTGATTATAGTTAGACCTCTATGTGCTTAGACACCATGGAAAAGTTCGCAACCAACATTGACTGAGGCCTCCTGAAACTTATTTGAATGTCCATCATTAACCTTATACTTACAATCATGTACAATGACTTAATAACATTTATCATGTTTATTAGTTTGAGAAAATACATCATACATTTGATTAATTTTCAACATTACATATTTTGATACATTTAACATAGATTTTTCAGAATTATATATCATGTATATATTGCAACTTAAAGGATCGGCAAGAGTGTTGGCAGGCTAGTGATACAGTAGTATGACCATGATGACTACTTCAACACTTAGCCACCAAGGTCCCCATCACTAACCATATTGTTGATAAAATTTTACTAGTTTCAGAATATTTTTTAACATGATACATTTGATTAATTTTCATTATTTTATATTTTTGATACATTTATATATTTTTCAGAATTATATTAGAGAAACAAGTAGACGATGTGATAATTAAATGATTAAAGTGAAACCATAAAAAATAGAAACAATGATTGAGTTTGAATCTTTACAAAATCATAACAATATTAATCAGACAGACTTAACAAGAGGATTAATTACGATCGACGGTGAACTAGAATCAGACGATATAAAATCGTTAAAATTCCTCTGTCAAGATCACATAGCACAGAAAACATTAGAAAAAATTAAAGATGGAATTCAAATCTTTAACGAACTTGAAAGAATCGGAAAAATTGACACTTCACGAGGAGAAGTGGATTACCTGTTGGAAAGTTTGTGTAGATGTCATCGAATTGACTTAATCAGGAAAATGGGTTTTAATCAAATACAAGTAAAGAATCGAGTGGAAAGTGGACGTTCTAATTTTTCACCTTTCAGGTAATATATCATTTTCTTTTTTTTTCTATTATATATCTTTTCAGATTCTCTTGATAATCATGATAATATGTTCAGATGACATGTCCTTCCTTGTATCATGTTGTATCATTTGTGTATTGAAATAAAAAAATTATATTACCTTTAATTTAGTAATGGTAAAATTAATAAGAGGAGGTGTGTGGTTACATTTTATATGTCTTTGAGACAGCAAACCAAATAACATGTGTTTGTCTTTGTGGACTATAAACATCATGATAAACAATTCAAAAGCTGTGATAACATAAAAAAAAAAACAGTGTGTAGTTGTGTATTACACACACACCCCTCTGCCAACTACTGTTTGGGGGTAAATGAGATGTACTATACTCATCTAAAGAAGGTACATGTATGTCTGTTACATGTTTCAATGGGACATTATTTTACATATATATAACAAACATGTGTTACCACAGATTAAGAAAATTTAAGAAATCAAAGAGTAGACAACCCATGATAGTATATGTAAGTGTGGTAACTCTATAGAGTTATATATCCTTGACTGTTCATATAAAAGTTTGTTTATTCTATTTTAGATTACTTCTGTTTGAAATTGCTGAAGAAATGGAGACTGCGGACTTGAAGACAGCTCTTTTCACCTTGTCGTCAGTAATTCCCAGATCTAAACATGATAAAATTAAATCTATCTGTGATGTATTTATTCAGCTTGAGAGATCTGGGGATTTATCTCCCCTTAATGTTGACGTATTGTACAAATTGTTGAAGATGATGGATCGAGGAGATTTAATGACCAAAGTCAGAGCCTATCAAGGTACCACAGCTTGTCAAAATATATAAGGGACTGGAAATTTGTCTGTCAGTTTTGTATAGCTTTAATTTTTAAGGCCCTTTTTCTAAATTAAACACAACATGCACAGCATAAAAAACAACTGTTTTGATATTGCAATTTTTAAAGAATGAAAAACTATGGGAGGTTATTACATTTGTATTTGCGATTTAATTAGAAATCTGAATACAGATATATATGTATAAGATATCAGAATGCAAGATATTTTTATTGCCATACTCACCTAGTCGCATTCTTTGCTATCATAAAAAAACTTGCTATAATTTTTGAGTTTACACTTATCATGATTATTACTCTTTTTCATGTCTTACCCTAGGCGATGGCATCACACATCCAAAACCATCAGTACATGTAATATAAATTATCTTACCGCAAAACTAGACATGGTGAATGGAAAGTTTTATTAAGCTAAGCTATAATTTGCATTTTGTTTTGCTAGGAGCTCAACCTACAGGAGGAAATACAGAGATAGGGTATGGACCAGTAGAAGAAGGACAGGTACCCAGAACAGTTGAAATAGCAATGGAACCAGAATACCAAGGTGAAGGACAAATACCTCAAGCTAATACAGTAGAACAACAGAGACCTTCACAAGCTACTGAGCGTTCAGTACAATTTACAGGCAACCAGTTACCTTTACATTTAGAAGAATTCCAAAATTCAACTGCAAGTGTTAATAGAAGCATAAATGACATTCAAGGTGTTAATCAGAGTCAGCCAGGAACAGTAGACATTCAAGGTCAAGGTCAAAACAAACATAGTAGAACAGATCCTTATATGCATGAATATATGCGTAAAAGATTAAAAATGGAAGACAGAGAAAATGACAGATCTAGAGTTGTTCCAAGTCTCCAAGAGAATCCAGTAAATTTGGGTTCACAGCAAGAACAGCCATCACCTGGTAACCACCCATCTATAAGAGGTGTTGGGAACCAGACACCAACTGAACCTTCACTTTTTTTTAGAACTGGAATAAGTAGTGAGGTTCCAGTCAATCATCTTGTACATCGTAATGATGTCATTACAGAGGAGCAATCCCCTGGAGACAGTGGGTTAACAGCAGGAACTGTGTCGTTGTCAGACAGAAGTTCACAAGAAATAAGTTCAGGAGGTACAATAAATACAATTTCGTATTCCCTATTTCCATTCTCAATTTTATTTGGAAAAAACTTTTGGAAGTTTGAGACCCCAAAGCTATTCAATCTTGTTCTTTAATATTTGGCCTTTAACTTTTTTTTTAATTGGGTGTCACTGATGAGTCTTTCCTCATGTTCGTAAACAAAAGCATGCATGTATGGTGTATTAGATTGTTATCCTGGCATCTAAGGTGAGTTTTTATGCTCCATTTATGGGTATTATGTTTTCTGGTCATTTTTACATGTACATGCATATGTATACGAGCAATTGCATAAGGTCAATTTCTATCCGACACAGCTCATATACATACTATTTTCTTAATAAAATGACCCAAATTAAAGATTTTATTTGTAAATTGATCATGGTGAGTTACTGATTAAATTTGATTTTCATTTTGGACTGCAATATTCACGGAAATATGGCTTTTGAAATTATTTCCATGAAATGTTTGCAAGATCTTTGTAGAACTAAAAAAATAATAAGAATTTTAGTTTACGTAAAAATTCCTATATACACATATGTGACTTGATATTTGTTTATATTTATTAGATATACCACTTTCAATAACTGAAAGTAAACTGGTTGAGCTTTCAGAAGTCATAGCAAGAAGAGATGATTGTACTTTACTGGCTTCAGCATTGATGATTGATTATGACCAGACAACTCAAATAATGCAGGCAAATCCAACAAATGTGCTGAGAGTTCACGGCTTCCTGAGACACTGGTTTATTGAACAGAGAAGAAGAATAGGAACCAGTCCAACTGCAGATGGTCTCTTAGATGCTTTTCGAAAATTAGGATTCACAGATGCCATTGAAGAATATGTTCGACTCAGTCGCGAACCAGAATCTGAGTTTGTACAAGGTATGATATATTTTGCTCGCTAAAAGTAAAATTTTAAACTGATATGAAAAAATGACAGAATATTGAGTTCAATGATTAAAAAATTAAATACTGAGTGCCAAAAGAAACTAAAAAATCTACATGTACATGTAGACATTGTATTTTTCATAAATGATTATTCAAACTAACCGATGTTCATTTAGAGTTAGAAATCGTTGTTCAAAAGACAACTTTCAAGTTCGATGCATTCCCATCAAAAACTCTGGTTTTGTGCGTTTAGGGGCATCATCACTTCCGTTCCAATTTTGAGCAAGTGGTTGGAAAACTATAATTCTATTTTGCACGAATTATTTGGCAAATTAAATTCTCATAATTGACAATCAGCACTGCTGTCATTAGGAAATTGTGATTAAGTACTTTCAAAACAAACATTATTTCTAGTTTATCCTGCACAATGACGATCGCAAGACACTTGATGAATGTTAATAGTGCACGGATACCTGTAGGCGATCCCCTCTATCTGGGAAATGACGTCATAAAGGCAGTATCATTTTAATTGACGATTTTTTTCCAGTGACGGATGAACTCCAAAGTGGTCTATTGTACAGACTCCTAAGGATATACATACATATGTATATTTCTACACTTGTTTAGAAGCTATTTCAGTATTTGATTTTTTGACATTGTAAGGTTCATACATTCTACTTGTGTACAATGGTGTACAAAAGAATTAAAAATTACACTACACAATGAGATTCAAATTTTAGCCATAATCAGCTGCTCATGGTTTTGTAATTGACTCCTTATCACACATTTTTAAAATCATGAAAACCATGCCTTATTTACTTCAACAAAGAAAAAAGGTCTTTACACTAAATTTCAACAGATTGATTTTATTTTGAGTTACTCCCCTTTAACAAAGTTCAAAATTTTTCAACTTAATAATTTCATTAACCTTTTGTTTTGAGCACCTTTAGCTAGATTGTCTCAACACTTATAGCCATCTGAACATGCTGAAAGAGATTAATTTTCGTTTTGGTTTTGATTTTTGATGGTAACAGTAATATCTTCTTCTTCTTAACATGTCTTTTTAGTTTCTACATTTTGTCATGTTTGTATAAAGAAAGAGTAAAGATATAGCTTGCAAATATTATTATTTTTTACCTAGTACACATATTTGGTTGGCTGTTCAGGTATCTCTCAACTAGCATGATACATTTTCATGCATTTCTTGGTATTTTTCTTTGATTTATTGATTTTTCTCATTAATCATGTTAATCTTTACAATTTTGACCAAATCATGCATTTGCTTCATGAAAACACGGCAGTACTGAACCAATTACTTGGTATTTCATTACAGGATCTGAGAATCTTGCTGCACTGTCAGAAGGAAGTGGGAATCAAGAGGAGAATTTTAATGTCTCATCAGGTATGTTTTTGGTATAAAGTTAAATAGAAAAAATACTGAACATCAATAAAAAAAAGAAAAAGAAGGGAAGTCCCTTAGGCCAACCTTAAAAATATGTTTGTTTGCAGTTTTCCGACTGTACCTTCAGATTGAAGGGTCGGTAGGTAGGAAAAATATTTTATTTTATCAGCCAAAATACAGTTTAAACAAGCAGTTACACTAAACCAAGTTTCTTGTGAAGAAAAAAAAACATTTTAAAACAACAAACACTGGACATGCTGAAAACCAACATCAAATGAACAGGCATTTTCAGATAAAAAAACTTTTTAACCAAAACTAAAACTTTAACATAGTGTCATTATCCAATTTATGACATAAAATATGGTATAATTATTAAATACTGGAACACTTATAAACAAGGAATGTCATTATGACTAGAACTGTTTTAAAGAAATATATTCAGACATGTATGCTTCTTGACTAGAATGTTTTCATGAGTAGAGTATTTTCATCAGAAAAATGTAGATATTAAAGATTTATAAGACAATGTATTAAAGAGTGTATTTCTAATAAAAAAAAAAATAACCATTGAATCTTCCTCAATTGAAAAAAAGGCAACTTGAAAAAAAAGTATTAAGACATTCGACTGTTTTCATATTTCTAACAATATTTAATTATATGTGATAAGGTTATAATTTTGCCAGGCTTTAATGAAAACCAAAGAATCTTTGTGTAGTTAGGGTTGCTTCTTATTGATTTGGCATGATCTATATCCATTAACATTTCAAATGAGCCCTTCCTCCGTACAGGCGTGTTTACAGATATCCATGAAGATGTAAGTCACGGAGGAGTGGTTTCATCTTTGTCGTCTTCACAACGATTTGTAGAAAATATGCCATACTTCAAGCTGCTGTCGAATTATTTAACCACTGAAATTGGTTCCATAAAGTCAGGCTCCACAGATTCTGTACCCGATTTGTTTGAGACAGAATGGTTATCGTGTCAGTTATGAATATCTGCTGCATCTTTGTCAATGATATCATCACACATCATTACATGTGCCTGAATCTGTATAAACAGTTTACTATTAAACTTTTTTGTTTGTTATTTGTCTTAAAATTGACACGAGACGACAGCGTAAAGTACTCCTCCGTGACTTCATGGATACCTGTAAACAATTTCCATGTGCTTTATCATTAAATGGTCACATGAACGCTTGACGGGAAGCTAAGAAAAACCGAACTTGAAATGCGTAACTGACCCAGACTTTAAATCATTTCCGGAAAGGACCCAAAGTTCCGGATCGCGTCAATAGAAGTATTAAAAAACATTTCTTCAAATTTAAAGCAATAAAATTTTCACAGTCGGGAGGATTTTCAAGGGTCAGTCGGTAAACTGCAAACAAACAATATTTTTATTTAAGCCTTATAAAAGTTTTCCTATTCCTGACTTGGTACACTGTTGATTCATTAATGTTAAAGGAAAAGTACAAATTTATAGTTTCTTTTTTAAACAAATGATGAAATCACGAAATAATCCAGATAATCCACAGTACCTCTGTTATTGTTTGTCACCTTGATTTATATTTTTATGCCCCACCTACGATAGTAGAGGGGCATTATGTTTTCTGGTCTGTGCGTCCGTCCGTCTGTCCGTCTGTTCGTTCGTCCGTCCGTCTGTCCGTTCGTTCGTCCGTCTGTCCCGCTTCAGGTTAAAGTTTTTGGTCAAGGTAGTTTTTGAAGAAGTTTAAGTCCAATCGACTTCAAACTTAGTACACATGTCCCCTATGATATGATCTTTCTAATTTTAATGCCAAATTAGAGTTTTTACCCCAATTTCATGGTCCACTGAACATGGAAAATGATAGTGCGAGTGGGGCATTCGTGTACTGAGGACACATTCTTGTTCTTTTTATATTTGATATTTGAAAACTTGTAAATGACTCGCCTAAATGTATTTATCTGTAATTTTATGTGATTACAGGAGAGGCTAGAGTGTCTCAAGGAAATGAAGACACAGATTTCAGAGCAGCCACACCCCCTATCAATCAGTCAAATTCAGGAGCACAAGTTGGTCCAAGTAAGTAGTGAGTTAACAGGCTAAACAGGTGTCCTTTATGATAGGTTTCTATGATTATAAGCTTAGACAAGGTTCCATACTTGAGACAGACACATTACTATATGATAAACTGGGAACCAGCTTACTTTTGCAGATAATTTATTTCCGTGTTAATATAAGAAAGAAGATGTGGTATGATTGCCAATGAGACAACTATCCACAAAAGACCAAAATGACACAGACATTAACAACTATAGGTCACGGTACGGCCTTCAACAATGAGCAAAGCCCATTAAGCCTTTTTAAGCCCACATGAGGCAATTTATATTGATTTCATGATTTTTTGGTTTTTTTGTGTATTCATATAATTGGCAGATCATAGTTTTAAATATTTGCCATGATTTATTTTCACTTTGATTTTCAACTCGAGATAGATATGAAAATAAATCGCTCATAAAACTAAGTTGGTTTACAGTATAAACCATTTAAACCAACATGGATAAAAATAGCATTAAACAAAAACAAAACAATCGAACAATCAATGAATCCTGGTATTTATACTTAATTTCTGCTCTATGTTTGGGTTGTTGTCTTTTTGACACATTCCCCATTTATTAAGGCCCACCTCTGGGTGCTAGATTTTCTTGCTGCGTTGAAGACCCATTGGTGGCCTTTGGCTGTTATCTGCCCTTCGGCCAGGTTGTTGTCTCTTTGACATATATTCACCATTTTATTCTCAATTTTATTTCAGGAATTATTTTAATTTGATGATTAAAAATTATTTTTTCAGGTTTGAATCCTCTAATTAACCAGAGCATGCGACAACAAAATCGACAAGATGAAGTCATTGTCCGGCAAATGGAGGCTGTCGCAATTGATGATTCTGCTATGCCTTTCTATAAGATGAATGCCAGACCTAGAGGTTGGTAGAGCTTAATATTTGGATAGTTGAATTTTTTTTCTTGAATTTTTGAATGGCTTAGTTTTAAATGGGGGTAAGGAGATGTATAAAAAGAAGAAATAAGAAGATGTGGTATGAGTGCGTATGAGACAACTTTCACAGGCTAACAACCCATAATTGTAAAATATAAGGGCATATATTTATACCACATTCTACTGCATCCACATCATAATTGTCTAAATATACCTACATATGTTCAATTTATCATGTTTATAGTTCAAGGGTAAATGCAAATATGTAGAGGTATGTGGATTATTAAATATCATGCTCTCGTAGAGGTCAACATTTTGTTACTGTAAATTCACATTCTGAATTCAATACATACTGTTGCATTATATAACAGAGTTTCTACATGAAAAGTGTTCCTCAAAAAGATCTAAACTGTTTTTCATTGTATGATAAATATAAGAAGCACATATTCCATGTAAATTATTTTTTAGCGTTAATTTAAAAAGACTTAATTGTTCCATCAATATGTTTTAAGTATTTTCATTTTGTATCCTTTATTTTTCTCTATTCTAAAGTTATTTTGCCATCTAAAGTACAAAAATCATTCATATAAAAGAAATCAAGGCTTATTAGCTCATCATCAGTATACCAATAGAAAAAAAGAAGCGATATGAGACTATTTAAAGAGTAAAAAATAGTGCATAAAGAAACGCAGTAAAAATAAAATCTGGTCAAGCACTAAAACCCCCACTGCAGTTGGTAGGTCTACTGTTCTTTATTATAATGTTGGATATTCTCAAAAAAATTTCATTATTGTAATTTATGTTTTAGCAACAATAATGCATGTAATATATATGTTTTTAAAAAAAATACAGATAAGAGTGTATATTTTTACCAACAATTTATACTAAAAATAATATCTATTTTTAGGTTTAGCCATAATAATAAACAACCAGCATTTCCATAAGATCAGAAATGATCCACAAAGCAAGGAGATGCCAGCAAGAACTGGTACAGAAAAAGACGCAGGTAAATATAATCTATAAAGTACATTGCATACAAGGGAGAAAACTCTTTTGGAGTCAATAAACTATTTAAAGACTAAACAGCCTATTAATTTCTACCAGTAATTTTTTCTTAAAATTTTGACTGAAGGTATTTCATGATTTTAAGAATAAAATATGATAAAAAAAATTGGGGGTCACTGCCTTCGTTTCTTCACTATAGCAACCCAAGTTTTGTGTGTTTCGGCAATATGAACATGATTTGGTTATTGTTTATAATTTTTGATAATCCAATAAACATGTTATACCTACCAATGCAAACTTACATGTAAAATTCTTTTTTTTTTATATTAATCAGTAGATTTGTTAATATCAATTTAAGATTATAGAGTTAAAGATTCTGGGTGGTTTGATTTTAAAAAGTATGATTTATTTCATTCCCGCCAAAAATAATACATAAGAATGAAAAATGTTTCCAGTATCAAAAAATATCTACCAGTGATTTCTTCTTAGGAATTTCAAGAAAGAAAGTGCTATGTGTTATCTTTCAAATAAGTCATCCATCAGTGATTCCCTATATAAACAACCAAATGTTTCCCCACATAAAAGGAGGGGTGGTCCCCCGGCCCCCTGGATCCACCTATGGTATTAAAATTTGTTTTCAATCTTTCCGGTCATTGTAGCTTCTTAAAAAAAAAATATTCGGAGGAATTTTTTTCTTATAAGTTAGCAAAGAAAAGTTCTGTGTTACACACCTTAGATTTTGATTTTTATAAATCACATTCAAATATTGACTTCTTAATACTTTGATTATTTAGCAGTATACATAAAATTGAACTTCATTACAAGATGGAACAATATTTTACGGGAATCAGTTAGTTTAAAAAGTCAAAATTGGTGCCCGTAGATTGAAACTACTTGTGCTAAATTGTGCAATTTACAAAAATTCAAAATTCAAAGCGTAATTCTTATGCGTTTTTTAATTTTTTGTTTGATTTCTACTTAATTTTTCAAGTAGACTGCTGTATATTATTCTTTTTTTATTAAACACATTTGGACGCGTACATCGTATTGAAATCCGTGAGATACGCAAAATGGGACGTTCGTATATGCCACATTTTGCCGTGCTGGACACAATGCATATAGCATGTATAGAGCTTTCATGTAACAATCAATCTGCGTTAGCTTATGCGCTTATGCTTAGCTTAATAGGCTGTTAAGTCTTTAAGTTGTGTCTGGAAATAAGAAGCATCTTATTAACCAACATGACCAAGATTTAGATGTTATCTGTTACCTTTGTGTTGCAATGGCTATTTTGTTTCTGGTGGAATAAAGTTGTGTTTTTAACAATCAAGCGATATTTATAGATTATCGTTGATCATCTCAACGATATTGATTTTCTCGCTTGAGCTGGTACAGAAAAGTGAGAAAAGCAATCGAGTTGAGATGACTAATGATAATCTGTTTATCGCTATTTTACCTATGAAGACATGTCAATTTCATGTCAATTTCATCAGCAACGCCATGTGGCCTCCTTAGTTTCTAGCGATAATTTTTCCATCTCAAGCGAGGAGCATGATATGAAAGTTATCACAAAAAAGATCAAAAGAAAAATGCACTAAATAGCGATAAATTAATAAACCAAATATTCTGTACCTCTTTTTATATTACATTAGTGTTATATTTGTAATGTGAAAAGACACGTCAATACATTTTTGATAGAAGTACTGTAAATTCAGAAATTATTGTGTTGTTTTTATTATTGCGAAAAATGTGACAGGGTTATAATCCCAATAATTTAAACTTGCATTTTGATTTTTTTTTAAATTCAAAATATTCTATACCATTTATTCCATACGGAACATATACATGTACATGATGTATTGTAATATTTCTTCCAGCAGAAATAGTACTCAAGAATATCTTTTCCATTTTGAACTTATAGTGTAAAGGAAATTTTATTTCTTGACAAAGACACCCATTGGGAATGTTGTGTTACTCTTATAAAAGTAAAATCATATAAACACTGAACTCGGAAAAAAATTCAAAATGGAAAGTCCATAATCAAATGGCAAAAATGGATAACAACTGTCATATTCCTGACAAGGTACAGGCATTTTCTGATGTAGAAAATGGTTGATTAAACCTGGTTTTATAGCTAGCTGAACATTTCACTTATATGACAGTTGCATCAGATTTCATTATATTGACAAAATATGTTGATAACTTGTATCAAGCCATATTTGATTATATAAATATTTCCTTTTTTTAGAGAAACTTGATTACATTTGGAGGAAGTTGGATTTTGAAGTACGTTTGTTCAATGATGTGGACTCAACACGTATGACTCAGATCATGGTGGAAACAGGCTTTGAAGACCATTCAAAGTATGATTGTCTTGTAGTGTCAATACTGACACATGGAGTGCTAGGTCATGTTTATGGAGCTGATGGACGTATAGTAAGAATTAATCAGTTAACCAGCTGTTTTTCTGGTAGAAGATGTCCGTCATTGGCAGGAAAACCAAAGTTGTTTTTTATTCAAGCTTGTCAAGGAAGAGAAAAACAAGAAGGTATAATTTTAAAAATTCTAATGCAATTTTTATGTAACATTTTTTTTCATCGGCTTAAAGTTGGCGTCAAATCCACAGTTGACCAGGCTTAACTAAGGAGGGACCCTCCATTTTGAATTGATGGATAAACAAATGTTTGATTACTACAATATTAACGAAAAATAAAATAACACCTACCTCGAATTTCCCATTTTAATGTAAGTTTATCCCAATTTGAATCGTAAAGGTAATGTTTTAACCTCCAGTTTGTAAGTTTTCATTAGCCATTACGTCTTTGCGCAAAAATCATTCATGAAGTTTCACAGAATTTGTTTGTATGTCAAATTTGTACATTTTTTTCAATCTTTAACCATATGTTAACGTATCATTTTTTTTTGTAATGCATTAGAATCGAAATAACAGTACTGTAGTTGAAGAGTTGCCACCACCAATTTTGGTTTGACAGTCTCAAATATCCGTTTTACTGTCTCCCGTTTGTGTCGCCAGTAAAACTGCATTTGTGACCGTCAAATCTACAATTGACGGTGGCAACTATTCAACTACAGTACTGCTATCCCTTAAGTGTGAATTCTGGTGAAATTAAATCACCTGTGGAGCAGTAATATCTATTTAAGGAATGACTGTAATATTTTTTCTGTCTATGAAGAAATGACATAAAAAATTTAGTGCACAATGAATAATTCACGTAACGGGTTATTTAACAGTCTGCATCACATTTTTTATGTTATTTCAAATATCAGAAAAAATATTACAGTCATTTCTTATAATTTAATTCTAAATTCCATTTTAAACCATATAAAACCATGAAAAAACCTTGACGACGTCACTGTCACATGACTAAATTATGTCTATGGGCTGATAACAAAATAACGTCAGCCAATCAAAAGACGTGTTACTTCCAAAATTAAACTATTCTAAAATGCTCTTTTGTTTTTGAAAAGAATTAATAATAAGAGGGAAACAATGGGTCTTAAAATTGATATTAATATTACATCTTATCGGTAATTAGTATATTTTCCCTTTGATCTTACTGCCTAGTATTTTCAAGTATCAACGTACTGGCTGTATCACTGAAAATATTAGGCAATACATTGTGTGACGTCATAATTACCGATAAACAGAATAATAGGTAGTTTCGTTTTTGATACTGACTATATCATGTAGAATATCTTAACTCGCCCTAACGGGCTCGTCTAGATATTCTTCATGATATAGTCAGTATCAAACACAAAACTACTTATTATTCTATATATACATGCTTGTTTACACCATATTTTGCCAGTCATAATATATAATATTTATTTTTGACCAACTGGTGTAGGTCTGAAGCAGAAGTTAAATGTAGATCTGCCACATTAATATATTTATAAAAAAAAATGAAGGTTTTGCATTCTTTTTTAAGAGGAGAAATAAAGACAAGCCTAATTGAATATCCCTCACCAAAATAGTTATTACATACAGGTTAATTGACAAATTATATTTACTTGTTGGCTTGGCAGGTAAACTATATATAGCTATGAAATACCAGACATCTATAAATCTATTTGATATTGTTTCATTTTCGTGGATATTTGATTTTGTGGTTTTGAAAAAGACTGCATATATATACAAACCTAAAGAACATTTGCAATTGGTTGACCATTTCAAATTTGGCTCATCTGTATCGTGAAATGCATGAAAATTGGTACATGGTTTTCTTCTCATTATTAAAAATTATATGACTATGAAAAAAATATTGGTTTCAATGTATCTTAATAATTTTATTAATAAATAATCTATTTAAACAAACAAGTATTTAGTACGTTACTCAGCATGTGCACATTTGTGCAATATAATTGTGCATTTGGAAGCTTTCAAAATGTTGAAAAACATAATTTGAAGTTATTTAACCAAGAACTGTCATGTATTTACTTGAAGACATTACATGAATTTGATCATGCTTCACAACAATATTTCACAGATACTTTATTTGTGTTGAGCAGTTTCTAGCCCATTTCGCGGTGATTTAATTTTGTAATTCTTGAATTTACTTGATATAGGTAAGTGAGAAATAATCAGAGTTTTACATATTCGCTATGAATTATATTCACAATATTTTTCTACTCGCAAGAGTCCCGAAAATAAATTGCTCACAAAAATCACTTAGTTTCGAATTTGAAACCCCAAAGGAATAGGTTCAGTAAGACCCCTTTTTGGCCCCAAAATTTAGCAGTTTTACAAAATTGTTAAAATGTAAACCTTTAGTTATTTATTGGACAGTAGAATGCTTCTGCTACATAAATATGGGCTGTTTTTGACAATATAATGCACATATATCCGGTACTAGCACCATTAAGTCATGCTAAATTACTGAAATCCTCATAATTCTAGCATTTTAGTTAAATTTTAGACGGTTTTCGTGTAAAACGAAAGTGGCCGCATTCGTGTTCATCCTTAATATTGAAATGTAAGTTGTATTTTATGATAATACATAACATATTTAAAGGTTGAGGATGAACACGGATGCGGCCACTTTCATTTTTACCAAAAACCATCTGAAAAGTGACATTTTTCGGCATATTAGGTAGATTTTTCATATTTGAGCTTGAATCGGATTGTTTTTATTGACTAAGTCTGTTAAAATCTTTCACATAAACTAATTAATTCAAATAAAATAGACACGTAAGTGTTTAAAAAGTGGTCAAAATCTTTTGTCAGATGAACCTGAAATTTGAGGCCAAAATCGGTCCTTACTGGACCTACTCCTTTTGTATTACAAATGTAACATAGTCTTTTATTTTAGGGCATGCCATTGAAACTGATGCTGGAGGAAGTATACCAGAAGAAGACAGACCAAGGGAGTTAATCCCTGATGAAGCTGATTTCCTGTTAGGATATGCTACTGTTCCGGGCTATGTGTCCTACAGAAGTAGATCCCAGGGGAGCTGGTATATCAATAAGTTATCACAGAATCTGGATAAATATGCTTATCAGTAAGTAGTATATCAATAAGTTATCTCAGAATCTGGATAAATATGCTTACCAATAAGTATAGGAACATGATCCAACTTAGATTTATATTATTCAACATGTCTTCATGTTTTCTTTGGGTATTTTTTTAGAACTATATTATTAGAATATTTCCTACATACTGTAGAAACATTAATATTTGTGGGGTTAAAATTTGTGGTTTTGTCTCTCTAAACAATTTCATTGGTATATCAATAAGTTTTCTCAGAATCTGGATAAATATGCTTATCAGTAAGTATAGGAATATGATTTAACTTAGATTTACTGACTTTTGTTGTCTTTGGGCAATTGATGATAGGTAGGTAGTAACTGTAACCAGTGAAAAGGATCAATATGAGATCTACAAAGAAAACTGACTATAAACAAAATCTACAAATTAGTAAACATAACTGGTTGCAATGAACATGGTGAAGGTAACAAGTAAAATCACAAAAATACTGAACTCCAAGGAAAATTCAATCGTAATGTCCCTAATCAAATGGCAAAATCAAATGACAAAACACATCAAACGAATGGACAACATAACTGTCATATTCCTGACTTGGTACAGGCATTTTCAAATGTAGAAAATGGTGGATTGAATCTGATTTAACTTTGATTTGCGGACTTTTGTTGTCTTTTGGCAATTGATGATAGATAGGAAGTAACTGTAACCAGTGAAAAGGATGAATACAAAAATTACAAAAAATGACAATTAATATGATCTTCAAAAATGACAGAAAAATCTATAAAAATGACAATAAAATCTACAAAAATGATAAGAAAATGTAAGAAAATAACAATAGATAAAATCTTCAAAAATGACAATAAATAAAATGTACAAAAATTACAATGAAGAAAATGTACAATAATAATAATAAATAAAATGTGCAAAGTTGACAATAAACAAAATCTACAAAAATGACAATAAACAAAATCTAGAAAAATTACCATCAATAAAATAGATATTAAATTAGCATATCTTCCCAGCTGAGAAATTTAGACTCTAAGAAAGACAGGTTGTCTTGTTTTATTTAGATATTTTTTAAGAATTATTTCTTTGAAATTTTTCCCACATATTCTTTTATTCTCATATAGCTATAACTTATCAAGATTCCTAAAAACTTATCTTATTTTTAGGCACGACTTGTTGAGTATTCTAATTAAAGTGAATGAGGAGGTTGGTAGAGCTACAGCAAACATTGACAATGGAGCATACAAACAGATTCCTGCTCCTATGTTTACACTGAGGAAAAGAATCATATTCAGATAAATTATATTTTTGCAAATATTGACAATAGTGCATGCAAACAGATTTTGGCACCTATGTTTGCTCTAATGAAAGAATCATCTTCCGATAAATCAAATTGTTGTAAACATTGAAAATGGGGCTTTCAAATACAGATTACGGCACCTATGTTTACACTGAGGAAACGGATCATATTTTGATAAATAATATTGTGGAAGATATTGTTTAAAATTTGGTGCATTATATTGATTTTCAAATAATTTAATTTTGGATGTAACGCATCTTCTGATTGGCTGACGTTATTTTGTTATGAGCCCATAGACATAATTTAGTCATGTGACCGTGACGTCATCAATGTTTTTCATGGTTTTCTACGGTTTAAAATGGAATTTAGAATTAAATTATAAGAAATGACTGTAATATTTTTTCGGTCTATTCGAAATAACATAAAAAATGTGGTGCACACTATTAAATAACCCGCTACGCGCGTTATTCAGTGTGCACCACATTTTTTATGTCATTTCTTCATAGACAGAAAAAATATTACAGTCATTCCTTAAATGAAAGATATGTAAATTCAGTTGCATAGCTGGCAAAGAATATTCAAAGTGCAAATTTTGAGATATTACTTTATAATATTGATTTAGATGTAGATTCATATGCATTTTTTACAACAATGTTATTGAAATAAAAGAAATTGACAAAGATAATGTTGGGGTTGATGAATGGCTGATCAAAATTCTATTATAGTTTTAATTCTTTGGAACTAATAATAGGGATATATGTTATACGAGAAAGAATTAGCAAGAGGGAGATAGGGGATGGGGCATGTTATTCTCAGTTCCCAAACAAAATTCTTAATCTAGAGTTCTTGAAAGAATAATTTATTCTTCCCTGGATCCTGATAAACTTATTATCATTTCCAGAGTTCCTTCTAATTTATATTTAAGGTGGTACCTAACACTACAGGGAGATAACTCGGTAAAACCAGCAGAACGTTTTAATGACGTTGTGTTCTTAAGGGAATATTACAGCTTTCCAATGATCAAAATGAGTGTTTTTCAAACTGCTATATAACAGGAGTAATTTTTCTGACAAAACGGTTGGTTCAAAAAATTTTAAATTTTTATATTTTTATTAAAGTCAAATACTTTGACAAAATTTTATGGAAATTAAACGAGCCAAATTAATTTTAGTGAAAGTGTTCGGTACCACCTTAATCTATATATATAGCTAGAGTTCTTGAAAGAATAAAGTATTTTTCCTGTATCCTTAAAAAACAAATGATCATTTCCAGAGTCCCTTCTAATTTATATTTAAAATTCCTACAAAAATAAATGCCCAATCCCAATGTCCCCAAAAAGGTCCATCTTCCCCTCTAGCAAGACATTTTTGTTCAATTATTACAGATTATTGAATAATATATTTTTTGTAAATAGCTATATGATGAACTAAGTAGTTTGATAATTCAGCATTTGAAAATCTGAAGAATTGTGGGTAATTGAAAGAAAGTTAAGCTATTAATTATTCAATATTAATTGATGAGGAAGTAATTCCATCTTTTTATAATTATTATATGTTTATGATGTTGGCAATGCATTTCTTAAGAGTTTTATTTAAATGGTCAATACAGAATACAAATTTTCATTATCACCTTTTAATTCATAATTGATGGTATTTAGGCAAAATGTTTCATTTTGGATTAGTTGTAAGAGAATAATTGTTCATTGTCTGAAATTTCAATTGATTTTGGCTCAAAACAGAAACAGCCTTGCATTCTACCATATATCTACCTATTTTTAAGCCTTGTTTACATATGCATTAGAACGAATACTCTCTTTATCTCATTTTCTTCTTCTTTTTGAAAATTGAAGTTTATAAATATTGTTCCATTGATCATGTCTATATTAAAGCTTTATAAACATTTATGTTCATCTTTTTACTATATCATGTAAAAGTTTGCAGAAACGTATTGTACTAAATATATATTTATTTATCTTTTTAAAGCATTGTTTTGATAAGACATTTGATTTTGCCTGTGCTGTTCATTATTTATGTTATTTATCACAAGTTTGTCTAAAACACAGATATCAGTGCTAATCATTTGCTAATTGTATCTTTGCAAATTCCGTTAGATTTATGGATGAAAATTAAAAACATATTATATGAGCAAGATTATTACTTTATCATTTGTACTTACTAATTTTCCAGAGCTGTCTCCCTTTTATATATATATAATTTACCAAAGGGCACTAGTAAAAAACCATATTTTTTAACTGGCTTTTTGACCTCGACCGCAACAATATCTGCAAAGTCTGATCCTATAAATGTTGTCTTGTTTTGAGGTTTTTTTTCCAGATATTTTTGTTGTTAATTCAATTCTGTTCAGATATTTGGCTGGCAGTCAATCTTTTAATGTTTCATAGCTTATCAGGCAATACAGTATGTTTCTTAGCTATGTATGTTTTTTGTAGCAGTTAAGTGTTCATTTGTTTCCCTCATATAGCTGGTCTGTTTCCCTCGGCTTTGGTTTGTGACACAGTTATCGATTTATAACTAATTGTCAGAGGTAATACAATAGCCAGTGAATAGGTCTGAAATTGACTGAAAGATTTCAAGTGACTTTTGACGTTTTTGGTAATTCACTCTGTCAGAGGACTTTTTGAATCATTAAGCCAGCTTCAGAAGAAATATCTTCTTCTCTGAACTTTCCTGAAGTTCTGTACTGATTGCCAATTTTATAAGCATAGGTGCTGAAAAATGTTGGCAGAAAATAAACTCACCATATATACCAGGATTGAAAATTTGTACTTGCACAAGAAGTATATTCGTCTACAAAGACTCATTAGTGACTCTCGAATAAAAGAGTTCAAAAGATCAAATTAATTACATATAGTTGAAGAAATTGAGTACCAAAAATTCAAAATACAGCCAATGTCATCTATTCCCGAGGTAGAAAACCTTTTGTCAACAGGTATAGATTTATGATAATTACCATATCAATGGTAATTGATGTCAACACAGAAGTACCAGTTAGTAAAAGTATAAATGAATAAAATCTTTTAATATTGTATATTAAACCAAAGTTTAAAGACCTCACATTATTACTGTTAGCTATACAGTCAACATTAATAATGCAACAGTAGTATACCGATGTTCAAACTCATAAATCCATGGACAAAAAACAAAATCGGGGTAACAAACTTAAACTGAGGGAAACGCATTAAATATAAGAGGAGAACAACGACACAACACTACAATGTAACACACACAGAAACGGACCAAGCAACAGACAAAATCCCACAAGAATAACAAATATAACATCAAAACCAAATACATGAATTTGGGATAGACAAGTACCGTGACACGTCTTATCGCAATGTGAATTTACATTCAAAAATAAGAGAAAACAAACGACGCAACGTTAAAATGTAACACATATAGAAACGAACTATAATATAACAATGGCCATATTCCTGACTTGGTACAGGACATTTTTAAAGAAAAGCATGAATCATTTCATTGTTCATTCGGTGATCTTCTGTTGTAATAAAAATTAAGTAAGAAGCCACTAGTGGATCATATGTAAATATATTTACAACCTTTACAAGAGGGTGCTAATTGGGGTTTACAGAATAAAGAACAATGGGCAAAACATATAAAGAAAAGGACAAAAAGGACCACAAGATAAAATTAAAGAGAAAAGTAATTTGCTAGAATATAAAGAAGGGAGAATAAGGAGCAGAAAATTATAAATACTAGAGAAAAAGGGCATAACAAATTTAACAAAATACAGAAATGAAGGAACCTCTTCTACAATAGGGAAAAATACAAAGGATCCAACCCGAAACGTTTGTACAGAAAATCACAACATTGTTTAAAACATAAAATTGATTTTAACAAGGGTTAGAAAAAAATGGAATGTGAATTATATATTGCCAGACATTGTATGGTTTATGTAAATTATTGCAAACACCTTAATTGTTATTGCGTCCGATGCGCTTCTCTGGATATACCTTGATAAGGAACGCTCAAAGCCTTCAAACTTTTTTTGGTAGGGTGAGCAGCTGAGACATCAAGCACCCCACCCTTTTCATATATTTTGTTTATCAAAAATATATACCTTGTCATATATCAATTAACAAAACACAGACCTATAGATATATTTGAATATTTTTCATCTTCTGGTGCATAAGTATATAGATTTGTTCGTCTAGCTCATCATCGCGTTTTTGTTTAGAAGCCACGTAGTCGCAATAATATCACCTTCTTTTAAATAAATTCGTCATATTTTAAACACTTTCTTCTTCTTTCATTATGAAGAAATTTCAATTTCAAATTACAATAAAAGATGTTTTGTCAGATAGATATAGTATCACCCCAGATATTTGGTCCAAGATAGTAACACTTTTACAGATTATAACATGTTTAATTATAATTAAAAAATGATAAAAAGCTACTTTGTCATTCCCTACGCTGAGACAATGTAATTTCTTTAAATAATTGTTATCATGTTTCATACAAACCCTTGAATCTTAATTAGGTGCAAATGTTAAAATGGTCGGATTTATTGCATCTATCACCTGCATCACTGATACCACATCAGAATAAATAGAGTTTAATTGGTTTGACAAATAACTGATGCATATACGACTGTTGTTTAACCACATCAAAAATAAATAAAGACATCTGATTAGTTTCAGACAGTTATGATATACATGTAATCAGGCAAGTGATAATATCAACCTATATATCGATATATTTAATCTGAATTTCTCACCCTTTTCATACATCATCATGATCATAGAGCATGAAAAAGTGACCTATTCCAGCGGCTCATCCCTACCACTAATTATATAGTAAGTGTCTCCCCCCCCCCCCCCCCCGAGACTACCATAGTGCAATAAAAGAATTCCCCCCACAAAATCCACTTAATAGACTATATAAACATGATAAACGATTGGTTTCTTAATTTAGAATGTTGAAATCTCCGTTTTTAAAAATGTTAAATCAACTTCGGGGAAATTGCCAACCGTGTTCATGGTGTACCAGTTAAACAAAAGAATCCACGATGTGATGATTAGACTTTAACAAATATTTATTTACAATTTTTTTTATTAAATACACAATATTAATGAGAAAATTAGAATATTCGTTTTAATGTTTTAATTGCTGTCTTTCTAACGTACATTAAAATACTATTTTTAGACTAGCGGACGTAAGGTTTATTTTAAGCAACATAAACATGATATTAGTTGCAAAAGGAGGTTGTTATTGACCGGGAAAACTACATTAAATTTATCGTACAATATCAGCAGTTGTTATTACCGGTATTTATATATTAAAGAAAAGAGGTAAGAAAATCTAAACAAATAAATAGTCGTTTTAGCAAATTTTTTGTCAAGCGGTATGAGAAAAATCTTTTATGGGATTGCATCCACGTCAAATAGATATTTAACGTATATTAAATTGGAACACTCACTGGGGAGGGGGGGACTACCTCCTTATATGAAGGCATACACGCATGTGCCACTAAAATTATCCTTTTTATAAATGTCAAAAATATCAATTGAGTTTTTGGGTTTTTGGGTTTCAATTAGCATGGGGTTTTCGTCTTGATATTATACATTGTTTTATCCTTTTAATCAAATTGAGACGTAAAAAAAACCCTGTCATGAAGGTTATATAACCATTTTTATTGATAAATATTTTGATTTTACCATATATGTATATGTATAGATATACAGATTACAATAATTGAATAACGGGTGCTTTTAAAGTCCAAGCTACCCGTCAGTGTCCAACAAAACACATTTTCTGACCCCATTGGAATAATATATGATAATTATTGTTAATTGAGTTACAAGATAAACCATATAATTTAATAAAAAAGTAGAATCACAAAAATACTTATATCTATTCATTTTGAATTAAACCGAATCATCTCACAGTGAGATGTCCGCGAACACATGTTTGAAGCATTTTGATTCGCTGGTGGTCAACATAGTATCCAATGAAATTAAAGCGTTATTCTGGTAGTCAAATAGTTATATATTATCAAACCTGCTAGTGTATTCCTCCGCAACTATAATTGCTTGTACCAGGTCAAGAATATTGTTGTTACATGGCCATTTGTTTGATGTATTTCAGCAGTGATGGTGATGCAAGGCTGAAAACATATTTCGTCCAAATAACAGCTCAAAATGTTATATCTGTCATGTCTGTAAAGCTTGCGCAAAGTTTTGTATGTCCCTATCCGGGATCCCAATACACCAAAATATATACCAATATGATTTCAAACAACAGGGAGCGCTTAATCTTTAAGTTGTTCTTTTTCAGTTAAATCCACTCACAAAACCATTTTATAGAAAAGACTTCAAAATTTGTGGTCCAACTATACTGCTATTCGTATAGCATCAATATGCAGGTCAGTTCGTCTATTACTAAAACTTGGATTGATAAAATATACATTATCCGACTCCGTTTTTTGTTGCACCATCATTATTCGCCCGCGTGTTCCAGGCTAATTATTAAAATATCTGTAAATTTTTATTCTAGTCATATAATTATATTATCACAACCTTCAGTGTTAATCCTTTACCATATGTTTAATTTATCATGTTTGAACACTGAAATTATCTTGTGATATGCAACTGTTTTACTAGTAGATAGAGGATGATACATAATTTAATTTCACTCTGCATATTGTTGTTCAAGATTGGTTTTATATATATAGACAATAATTATAGTACATTGACTTCACATATCAACGATATAAGGATGCGTCTAAGAAACGGGGAAATGTCAAGTCAAATTGCATTATTATTGTTCTTATACTGCAATCTAGAAAGAAAAACAATCAATCGTTGTTAAATGTGTAAATGTTATTTATTTGATTTGAATATTGGAAAAGTCCCCCCTTTAAAAAAGCCCCATACCGGTATCAGGCGGAGAAATAGAAACGCAATGAAATTTACATTATCTGTTGAAACCTGCAATGATCGAACGAATTCGTTTGAGTACGGACTAAACATGCTAAAGTATCAACAATAAGCATAAAACATCATGATTTATAGGTTTCAAACAAAAATATTTACAAGTGAAACATGTTTTTTTCCAGAAATTGTAAAAGAAATAAAATTGAGTCGTTCCATGCTCCGTTGAATACATAGCCAACAAGAACAGGTCGAAGAGGTTGACGTATGAATAATTAAATATAGTTTCGGCAACTGCTATTTTAACATGTTAAATATTCATGAGGAAAAGTGATATTGGGTCAGTGACTGTACGTGACATAGAAAAAAGTAAAATCACAAAAATACTGAACTTATAGAGGAAAATCAATTCGGAAAGTCCATAATCACATGGCAAAATCTAATAAAAAACACATAAAAAACGAATGAACAAGGACTGTCATGTTCCTGGTTTGGTTACAGCATTTACATATGTAGAAAATTGTGGATTAAACCTGGTTTTATAGCGCTAACCCTCTCACTTTGATGACAGTCTCATCAAATTCCGTTATATTTACAATTATGCGTTAACTAAACAGACACAATAAATCAAATAGACAAAATATGGGTACAGCAGTCATCATCGTGTAACAATTTTAAAAGGAATAATTTAACAGAACACAATAATATATCCCAGACAACATGAGTATGTTGGCCCAACATTGGCACAACGTATATCATTGCATTGGCCCATCGTTGTATTTTAACGTTGGCCCAACGTATAAGTGCAAAGTGGGCCTACGTTGGCCCAACATGATTGGTCCAAGGTAGGTATTTCTCATTTTTATGTTGGCAATACGTTGGTCTATTGTTTCAACCAAATTACAATGGATGCTGCATGAGGAGCTGTATATGATAAATATCCCGGCGCGCATTTGATCTTTTTTTGTATTCCAAACTGCCAAAGTTTAAGGTAGCAATTCTGTATTTTTGTATTACCCATTGTTGTTACTGTCCTTGTTTTTTTCATGAACTTTGCCTCTTTAATTTTATTTATTGTGTGACGCTAAGATATTTCTTTGGCAATGTTTGATGGATCGACCAGATAAACTCTGTGTCATTTGGTGTCTTGTAAAGAGTTGTCTCATTAGCAATCATACCACATCTTCTTTTTTCATATCAATTTCATTTATTTCTTTAACAGAACAAATGACGTATGGCTTATGGTTAGGCGATCAAACAAATAGTTTTTTCGGAGATGTAATTTTAGTTGTATTGGTTCCAGATCCAGAATGAAAATTAAATAATTCAGAAGATGAAACTTTATTTATTTTAAATTTAATATCATTGGTCGTCACCACTATTAGTGTCCTCCTCAATTTGAACTTCAACAGTGTCATTATTATTTATAATTGTTATTCTTTTTTTCTCTTCTCTGTTTCTTGCCACCTTCTCTGTCAAGGCTTACGCTCCGCCAATCTTTAGTTGCATCATCTATTTCCTTATCCGAAGACTCTTTACAGCTATGTTTTTTTCTAACCGACTCTGTAATAAAGTTATAAGTAAACTTGAATTGCGTATTTGCCTAATGCATGCGTGCGTAATCTCCCTTCTAGATATGTAATATGAATTAATGTAAATTGTAAATAGTTTAAACACTATTTAATACAAAATAAAATCTTAAATAACTATTTTGTTTTATATTGGTTATTTGTCTAATGGTCAGAAATTCATTAGTATTAGACGGATTTGTGGGTATAACAAACCCTTATTACTATTATTTCAGAATTCGGTATCATGCTTTATATATTCGTAATATACATGATATATAAAGAATAATTTAGATGTGTATTAATGAACAGTTATATACTTGATATATAAAAACACTGTTACACATTCAAGTGTGTATATGATTAGGTTTCACAAATATATCGTATCTGTTTGCATGCGATTTAGAAATACAATAAAACTAACAAATTCATTTATATTTTAATGAAGTAGAAATCATTATACCACATTTTTGAAAAATTACGGAATAAGGTACATCTTAAGACAATTTTATTCCATTAACTTCAGTAATATTCATACATGTTGTGGTTATAGATTTATATATTTTACCATTTGTTTGAAGATACTAATGTTCAGTGGCAAATATTTCATGATAATTAATAGGATTGAAATGATTTAAAATCTAGAAAATATTTCGCCCGAAACGTATAAACTTCAAGATCAGCATTATAAAATGATAGAAATTAATATATATTTTGATTTTTAACAACATCCCTCAGATTAAAAAATCATATTGTATTTGTCATTCTGAATCGTATATATATATATCAGATTTTTTAAAGTTACAACTTACATGTTACTATCTTTCTCTTTGAATCTCAGATGACATGATTTTCTCTTTTTGTTTTCTTCGTATCGCTGCTCTCTTACAAATACACAACAGGAAATAATCACAAAAGTGACCATCCCATTACATTCAGATTTCCTATAAACTTAATTACCATAGCAACTATCTTTGAAATTTGTCGAACATATGGTCAACCTTCTATCAGAATGGGCTTGATTAACAGACTGGCTGTATCAAATATCACTCTGCATATAATTGCTATTATTATGTTTCACAAAGTTTAATGAATAAAGTTATTATAAATAATGATTGCAATAAATTTTAATTTTTAACCAGGCAATCTATGTTTACGATATACATTTTTTTTTTATTACAGTAATGATATTCCAGTATAAATTTTACCTGACTTATATATAGAGTATAATATATAATCACGCAACGTTGGGCCAGCATTGGCCCAACATAGAGTTGTAAATGTAATTTCAGTTGATAAACACTTTCGGTATAACATTAACTTTTCATAAAGCCTGCTGCAATCGAAATTATCCGCCTCCCAAGAGAAATAAAGCGTAAAATATTATATTATCAATTCTATAAACAAAATTTCATATCGGCCCTATGTTGCTACTAACATAATGCCAACATTTGCCCGATTATTTATAACCAACATGAGATAATAATATGAATTTACAACAACAGACCAACGTTGGGCCAATGTTGTGCAGCCGACACCAACGTGCGACCAATGTACCGACAATTTGCCAACGTTGGGCCAATGTTGTGCAGCCAACATAAACTTGCGACCAACGGACCGACAATTTGCCAACGTTGGGCCAATGTTGTGCAGCCAACATAAACTTGCGACCAACGGACCGACAATTTGCCAACGTTGGGCCAATGTTGTGAAGCCAACACCAACGGTCAACCAACGGGCCGACCATTTGCCAACGTTGGCCCACTGTTAGTCTGCTGACTGGGATACAATCAACGCATTTTAACTGCTCATATAGAAAGAGTGCAGTATAAACCAAATTATAGTAACAACTATGTTTTAGGAAAGCCACATATCAATACAGAGTTGTTTAATGAAATAATTCAATTTTTGTTGAAACACCGCTTTTAATATTATATACTAGTATATATATTCAATAAAAATCCCATCTGATATAAATAGATCAAGGCAAATCGGGGTAAATTACATTAGATTAGTATTTACTAACAGAATTTGTATGGTAAGTTAACTAATTTTAAAATGATTTATATATTGATACATATACGTACTTATACCAATCAATTGTTGTCAAATCAAATTTTTCATAGAATTTTTTATTTAGCTTTAAAGCCTTGTTCTTTACTACGCAGTTACACAATCTATAAATACAAATGTAGGTCACAAAGGTTTAGAACCGTTTATATCTCGCTAAAATTCAAAAATGATTTAAAAGTCGACTTATTGTTGAAGATTTTATGTTGACTTCTTGATTTCGTTTTGCTGTCTTATATCTTATTGACGAATATTCGTAATATCTTTTTATATGAGGGATGACACGGGGTGATCATTTAAAAATCCCGCATATTTGTTTTTGAATAACCATTACCGTTTTCCTCTTTTTTTGCCATATAACTTTATTAGTTTCCAATTTATATCCCGCATCCCAACTTGCCAATAGCATAACCCTAATCTTTTATCATATTGAAAAAAAATGTTGAAGGATCCATGTTTCTAGAAACTCTATATCAACATGATCAATATATAAGGTATATATATACGTTACACATATACCATATATAATCTTAACATGATTATTTTAACACTTTTACCCCACACATGTATACTACAATCTCCTTTAATAAATAAATCTGTAACATATACTTATATTCCCTTAATTTCCCTAACATATACCCTCTTTTCCTCAAACATATACCTCACACACATATCCCCATTCCTGTAATAAATATGCTCTCATCATAACATATACCATCTATTCCCTTAGAATATGTCTCACAAGTGAAACACTATTCCCCTTACATAAACTGCATACATATATCAACCATAATCACAACCTTTACTTCTCACATATACCTCATACCTCTAACATACACCATACACGTATACACCCATTCACGTAACATATATGCCTGTTCCAGTTCGGGAATATGAAAGGTGTTTTCAATTCATTTTACGTGTGTGAGATATTTATTTTACCTTTTGATATATGCATGTATATATATATGTATCCCAGGGGCGGATCCACCCAATTTAAAAGGGGGGAGGTTCCAACCCAGGAGAAAGCAACCACATGTCCCCATTCAAATGCATTGATCAGTCACAAAAAGGTGGGGTCCAACCCCCGGACTCCCCTCCCCTGGATCCGCCAATGTATCACAATGTTGTACCTTTTACCATATCTCAAACATAGTCCTTGCATTTGAATTTTTTTCATATCATACACCTCGAAGATATACTCCGCACCTAAAACATCATGAACATGCATATACCTAACCAATATACTCCGTACCTCAAACATCATGAGCATTCTTATACCTCACAGAACTCCTCCTAGAATAAAACTGTACCATTTTTACTATGAAGTTTCGGTCAAACATATGTCCTAGAATCGAAAGCTCACACACTACTATTTATTTCAAATGTCAGAACATAGCGCTATGCGTCATATTTTCAAAATTTATATTTACTGAACCTATTAGAGCTAAAACTTCTCTACTTAACTTTGGGTCTTTCGCAGATTTCAATTGTTCCTCTACTAATGTGTATTTATACTGGTTATATTTCCAAATTATGTCTGTACGAGATGAAACATAGAAATCATATATCTTGGAACCATTAGGTTAACAAAACAAATCATTTGTTATTCGCTGAACATTTGATTTCGTGGTTCACATATAGCCACGAAATCCACGAATCAATATTCCACGAATAATGATTAATCCACAGTATATTTTGCATATTGACAGTGTTACAGAAATTTTAAAGCAATTGTACCAAATCAATCAGCGCTTTTTTATAATACTTTTGTATAAAAAAATTGTTCATGTATACTCAAAATGTTTTGCTTGAAATTGATTATTCTTATTCATAAATTAGGATTTTCTTTTATCGAGTGATAGTTGTTATTATAATAATAAAAAAAACACACAAAAAACCCCGTATACGGTAAGTTTTTAGAGGAAACACATCTCCTAAAACTACTATGAATTAAAAAATGAGAGGACGAAGTTATAATCGATATTGTCTGTCAGCAGTTTAAATGACCTAGTTAAGTCTATGTCGTTCTATAAATAGTAGTTTTAAATATTTGACTGATGACTTTGTTTGCGTCATACGTATAGACGTTGAGTGTCATTATTTATAGAATAGATTTCGCCGAGATTGATAGAAATTCCAGTAAGTACTGGACTTCTTTATTGTGTTAACGGAAGCCTGGCACATTTGATTGTGACTAGTTTCAAAAGAGTTGCGAAAGATACCAGAGGGAAAGTCATATATTTAGTAAATAGCTTTAATGTAAAATGTACAAAATGTGTGAATAACGTCTCTATTTATCTATTGATAGTGTTTTAATTTTAATAAATTCGGGACAACATGATTATATACAAGTAAACACGGTAAACATGGTAAAGGAAACCCACTAAACATTACGTCTTGTTATTGTTGTTAAAACACATAATGTCACGCTTGTATGTGTAATATGAATTAATGTATTTACATGAACTTATTTACTTTATTTTGTAAATGGAAAATAAATGAAAATTTGATGTATATGGATTAGGATGTGGATAGAGTGTACAAAACAGAAAAAATCTGCATATTAAAGGCCCCCCAAAAAATGTTATAAAAGGCAAAAAAAAAAAGAATAGAGAGAAAAACACGCCCAAAATAAATAAAAGAGAATAATGGGGTGGTAAAAAATAAAGAATATAGAATATATTTTTGATTTTTGGTGTATTAATTAACGCCGCTTTTAAGCACCGCATTTAGGCGATTTCGTGGTTGCCAGTTTTTATTGGCGAAGGAAGCCGAAGTGCCCAGAGAAAAACACAGACCTTCAATAAAAAAACCTGACAATCCTAGTCAATTAAGATTTGAGTTGAGTGCACTAGCACGAGCGAGATTCGAACTCAAAACCTCAGTGTTGACTGACTAGTGATTACAGTAGTAACTACTTAGACCACTCGGCCACGGAGACCCATAAGAATATAGAATACATTCGTAACATCTATTTAAAAAATTTCTTTAAGTAATGAGAAAACGTATTTCTAACACTGTCAAACACTGCAGTACTTTCAATTTTTAGGTCGACTGCAACCATGTAGACCGAGGTCCTTGTCGATTTAAAGAGCCGTCCAGGAGATGGGCTGTATAAGCGATGAAACGATGCGGTTATTAGATGTATGTGAAGAGCTGGATAGTCATGATATTGCATCGTTCAAATATTTATGTCAAGATGACATTGACACTAAAAGGTTAGAAACAAGCCACGAAACAACGGACATATTCCAGCTACTTCAACATAAGGAGTTTTTAGTAGAATATGTGGGTCAACGCTTGTATCTAATGGATAGACCTTGCTTAGTAAAAAAACTTGGGCTAGATCTAGAAACAGTAAAGAGGGCAGTAGGTGATGATACCAATAGCACCATAACACAATACAGGTAAGAAATGATCTGGATAAATACTTCTTGTATATGTTAATGATAAATGATGGATTGTCCACTTATTACTTTTTACCTTCTAGGAAAGCGTTGTTCAACGTTGCACAAGACCTGTCAATGGAAGATGTTATAGCAATGATACAGAAAACAAGAGAATGTTTGAAGAATTTTTCTCCCGCTGTTCGTCAAATAGAAAAGATAGGGAAAAGTGGGAAAATATTTGAATTCCTCAACATCATTCAAGAGAAAAAACATATCACATCAAACAACGTTTCATTTTTGTACCAATTACTTTACGACATTTACCGGGGAGAATTGGTACATTTCTTGGAACCCATTAAAGGTAGGTCCTTATGTATCATTATCCAATCTGATAGTATTGATAACAGAAAATCAAATTCATGTTGTCCATAGGAAACCTTCATTTCCGTTTCTGCTGTATTCTGTCGATAGTTATACGCACCAATTTCTAAAAATGCAAACGTAATAACAGATTTTGTTTTTCTGACATCAGAAATGATTGAAACTTTACAAAGAGATCAGTTTCGTACAGCGTTTACTTAAGCACAATGCACAATGATAGATGATAAATGATATGAAAATATTACATGTAGAATAAACCTGATTTCGTAGAAATTCCGTTTTAGATTATTTTTAAAAGGCAGACACATATTTTTACGGCAGTTTTATATTGCTAAAATATGTTTGAAAACTAACTTCAATTGTATTGTAAAAGATTAAAAAAGAAATCCTTACCCAGACGACCAGAAAATGTTTCATGTTTTTATACGACCGCATTAATTTGTGTGGTCGTATATTGGTATCACGTCGTCGACCTCATCACCCGAAGACTGTTGGATTCCGAACACTAACTTTAGTAAAAGTAGATAGAAAACTATGAAATTTAATCACAAGGTTTATAATCCCAAAAGGAAGGTTGGGATTGATTTAAGGAGTAATGATCCCAACAGTGTAGGAATTAGGGGTAAAATAAGGGCCCAAAAAGATTTTTTTTAGTTTCCAGAATATAAATTGTGTTGAAGTGTAAGAATTTCTCTGAAATTATTCCACAAGTTTCTATACAACAAAGGGATGGTTAAGATTGCCATGTGATTAGGGACTTTCCGATTAAATTTTCCTTGGAGTTTTGTGATTTTACTTTTTGTGGGGTTATGGCTTAAACCATTAAGGAATAGAGGGCACAAAAGGGGAAAAGAGTTTCATTGTTAATAGACAATTAAGACAATTTAAAAGCAGTGTAAAGGAGGTAATCCTTTCACAATTAAAGTACAATATTGTTTATGGTTATAAACTCCATAAGACATTTGAATTGAGATTATATTACCATATCTTGAGGGAAAGAATTTATGTTTTGAAAAAGGAAAAGGGGAGGCGACAGTTATTCTGTGTCAGAAACCTATGTGTCGAATATTTAATCACAATTAAAATTCAGACATGCATCAAGCGCAAATATTTAGTCTATTTTTGCCCCAATTGTTCAGGGTTGGATATCTGCTGTCGTATCCAGCTGGGCTCAGCGCAGCAATTTAATTTGAGTTTCAGTTTGAAATAATGTATGCAAAACATATACAGATTCGCGACCAGCGATTTAAAAGTTCCTTAATATTGACCTCAACAAAAATGTGTATTCATTTTTATTTGTAGGTTATGAATCAAAGGGCTTTTATCCTTTTGACCAATGCTACTCAGGTGAGAATATTATTATGTGAATTGGAGGTAAATGTAGTTTACCAATGTTCAAATCTCATTACTCAATAAGTACATATGCATCAGTTAAAAATAAATTGAGTAAATCACCTGTACATGACCGATATAGATGTATCGTTAGGTACATGCTTTGGAGAAATTTCTATAAGTTTGATTAATTTTTGTATCATCCATTTTGCAGATCTATTACAACAAATATTATTTTTTTTCTCGTCGACTGCCATGCATGCATTACCCGCCTTTCAAATCGAAATTCAATTCAAAAAGGCAAAATTGGTAATAAGAAACCATCGTTAAATTAAAAGATTAAACGAATTGTTCTGGTATTTATATAGACCCCAAAAACATGCTGAAAGTGATTCGAGACAAACATGCATTGTATTCGTTTGTGATTGTTTGTAGTCAATTGGAGCATCTATTTATTAAATAACTCTGCTCATGCATATATGATTTATTTCTCAATTTTCATTATGCCTCATTTATCATGTTTGTGAGTTTGAAAAGGGCATCTTCTAGCATAAACCGAAAAAGAACATGACAAAAAGCTATAGCAAAACGAATTTGTAGGAAAGCTTGCTCTATCTGATAGCTTCAAATTCATGAATATTGATTGATTTGTCCATTCAATTTTAATTGATAAATGGAGGCCTAAAATAAGTTATACACTTTTAATTGTGCAGCTACAACTATTTTCTCTATAACATGAATCCTCATTTACCGAACTAACTTTGTATTATGTTTTCATGAACTAACTTCATTTGTTACTATATAAAAAAGCTCAGAATATTTTTTGATGCTCTTCAAATACGTCCTTAATTTGGCCTTTTTAACATTTTTTATTCGAGCGTTATTGATAATTCTGTTGTAGACAAAACGAGTGTTAAATTTCAATGCTGGTTTCTATGATCAGCATGCAGTTAGAGAATAAGAAATGTCAATATAGAATTCGAAATTTGTAAATTTATACACTGAATTATTTATCCATGATTATGACAAGTGAATGCACAATTTCTTTTTAAGGAAAATGTATTATAATCAACAATTGCAAGTTTGAAAATGACCTTTTAGAGAGGAAAGGTTCCCATCTGGATGCCGGTGAGTAGAGTTTTTCTCGCTCTTTATTTGAATACAAAATTTTTGTCTAGCTTTTGGTATAACCTGTAGGCTGTCGTTTGTTGATGTCGTCCATCGTCCACCACGTTTTACAAATATCATATCTGAAACTACTGGGCCAATATTGATTTAACTTTGCCACAGTTATCAATGGGGTATTTAGTTTTTTAAAAAGTGTGTCTGATGATCCTGCCTTGCCGACATGGCTAATAATAGAAAATAGTGGTAACCTGTATAAAGAAATAGACAATTATTGTTCTATAAGATCCAAACATTCACGTTATAAGACTGCTATTTTTTTTTGAAGTCGTGTAATGGTATGACGTCATCGTTATGGAAAGGTATTTGGATTTTAGATAATAACTTGAGTTTAAGTGTTTGTATCTCTATTAAATTATATCACGAGATTTCATATCACAAAATGAAGGTTGGAATTGATTTTGGGTGTTATGGTCCCCCTCCCTCTCCCCCGAAAAAAAAATCGAGGATTTTTTAGCCACAAGTTTCCATACAAAAAAGAAAGATTTGGGTAGACTACAATACTTTACTAAGACGTTGTATACATGGCTTATATTTCTTGACCAATGTCTTGAATATTTTTGCCCTTTATATGCTGAATCTAACCGTGTATTTGAATTTTGTATTTTAGTCCACATTGAGATTTATCTCGGTACCATAATCTATGTAAACCGAGAAGATTTTTTTGAAATACGTCATCCGTGTCTGAGCAGAACGTTAATTAGCTAGGGGTATGTCATAGAACGTCATGTCTTTATTTCTTTAAACGTTTATAGGAGGTAACCAAGACTTTGTTAATAACTATTCCGTATCAAATCACAAATAATGCACGACTGTCTTGAAGTTTACATTCTGGGTACTGATGTTGCATGTGTTGTTTATCTTCTTTTATTTGTCTTTATGAATATTACTTTAAATCTTTTGTCTATTTTTGGTGATATCTATTTTACGTGGCTCTGCACTTATACATCCCGTCATTGTCTTATTATGCTATGGACATTTTTATATTCGTTTTCACTAAATTAAATGTGCTTTGTCTATGTGCTTTTTGTGTTTCTAAGTTAAGCATGTTAAATATTTGTTTGTTTTCGTAGTGATTAAGTTTATAGCACAACGTTGACTGTTGTACCCCTACCTTTGACATGTTTACCTAACTATTATATCTGATGTTTTATTTACACATCGTCGTCAATATAATTGAATCTTATGCAACTATCATACTAGTGAGATTTTTAGCTAGCTATAAAACCAGGTTCAATCCACCATTTTCTACATAGGGTTCAATCCAAAATGAAACTTTGTTTCATCAAACAATAACTGATTGTGTTCTTTAATATGCCGTGAATTAAGGTTCTTGATTTAGGGCTCAGTTTTCTTATAGGTCCACCTCAACGGGTCCAATAACTATGTATTTTTATTTTTTTTTAATTTTCGTCCCATATTTCAAGGCGCTGTGTAAATAAGTTAATCACAACTGAAATTCAGAGCCTAATCAAGCTTGGGTGTATTGTTCATATTTGTCCTTATTGTTCAGGGATCAACCTCTGCAGTTTTATTATTTCGCATCCCGCAGAACATTTGACTTTTGATTTCATTATTTCGTTGATTCTACGGTTGAAACTTTTTCAGATGAACTCTTAAAAACTTTTATACAGTTAAATTACAAAATAGAGAGACACGAAGATCTCAAATCTCATCAGATACTCGAGGTTGCTGACACTTTATCAAAGCAAGATCACAGTAGATACAGTTCTATGGTAGTTTGTATTCTTTCCCATGGAGGTCTCCGGTCGGTCTATGGTGTTGATGGATTCCCAGTGCCAATAAGAACTGTTACTCAAAAGTTTACCGGTTCAAATTGTAAAAGTTTAGCTGGAAAACCAAAGCTGTTCTTTGTGCAAGCTTGTCAAGGAAGCAAGGAGCAAATTGTTCAACGTAAGTAAATTCCATTCAACTTCGATACAATACAAGTCAACAAAAACAATTCTTAAAACACAATAATGAACCAATACTTGTAGGATTTTTTGAAATTTAAGAGATCGGGCTTGAAAAATGCGGGGTTTGTTAAGTTCAAGTTTCAATAAAAGAGGGGCGAAAGGTACAAGAGGGACAGTCAAATTCACAAAAAAATATGACAACGCCATGGCTTAAAAATAAAAATAATAATAAAAAAAACCCAGACAAATAATAGAACAAACGACACATCACAGAAAAAAAAAAAATGGGGATGATATCAGGTGCTCTCGTCGTGTTGATAATGTTATTACAAACCCGGTTAATAGTATAATTTGGTAGGTCACATTAGTATGGGATAGGGAAGTTGATTGTAGTAACGAAATAAGAAACATATCCGATATCATCTGTGAAACGGTTAATCCATAACGGTCAACCTATTAGATTGGTCTGGCGTACTTAATTGCAATTCTACTATGTATGAGCAATTTATTGAAAGAAAAGTAATTTATTGAAAAAAAGAAGTTCATTGAAAAAAATCTGTAAGTAATTGAAATGTAATAAACAACTTGAGCATATAATTGAGCCTAATGCTCAATTGTAAGCGAAAGTAATTATACACATTTCAATAACATACGGACTTTTTTATCTTTCAAATAAAAATAATGTTTTTAAAATAAATACTTTTTTCCCTTTTCTTTAGTAAATCATGTAAATTGTTTGAAAAATTTAGTGGTAGTTTTTTTTTATGTAACTAACACCATGGCAAGTTATAGATCAAGTAATAAAATTGAGAATGGAAGTGGGGAATGTGCCAAAGAGACAACAACCCGACCATAGAGCAGACAACAGCAGAAGGTCACCAACAGCTCTTCAATGAATTTCTTTCCATTACAAACAAAATGTAACCGGTAGTGAACAATATATTGTCATGCAATACTCACAGAATACTAGTTACAGTTTTAAATACTTCAGGTCTGTAAAATCATATATGTTTTGTAGGCAGAATAGCTAAAAGACCAGTAGTGAAAGCTCTAAATGATGTCATATGTGTAGAAATAGACGAAGATGATACTGTTGAAGATGTCATTCCTGACGAAAGCGATTTCTTATTAGCGTTTTCCACAGCGCCAGGATGTTCTTCATACAGAGATCCTAATAATGGATCGTATTTCATACAGGCATTATGTGACCAAATCCAAAAAGATTGTATGAGGTAAAAATTTGCAATGCTTGTTCCTTTAAAAGACGCCATAATAAGATATTTTGACTCGTTTTTCTTTTTGTTAAACTTACTTCCGCATTTTGTTTAGAAGTTCATCTTCTCTAGGTGACTATGGAACTTCAAATGATTTTAAAGTTCTATTAGTACTAATCTTTATATATAGTTTATTTGATGTGATATTATGTCGCTCTGATAAATCTTCTTTCATTGTTATATATCGACCGGTCAGTATTAATTTGCTTCTGTAGGTTCGTGTGCTTGATAACGGATATAAAGTCATCGATAATTTGGCAGGAAATAGTTTTTCTAGATTTTTCGTACATTTAACATTGACACTTCTTTTTCTTTTGCTAAACAATAAAACAAATATTGGCTTATTTTATCTTTATTTATATCTTTATTAATATCTTTCTCTTAAAATTTTTCTTTTAAATCTTCCTTTTAAAATCTTTCTTTTGAAATCCTCCTTTTAAAAGCTTTCTTTTAAAATCTTCATTTTATAATCTTCATTTTGAAATATTCCTTTATTTCATTAATCATGTCTGTATTTTGTCTATGTTATCATCATTATTTTTATCATTATTTTTATCTTTGTTTATGTCTTTTAGGAACCATTTGCTGGATATACTTACAGATGTCAACAAAAGAGTAAGCAAGTACGAAATACCAATTGAAGACAACCAGACAGTCAAAACGGTACCTTCATATTATACGTCTCTCACACATAAACTTCATTTCTTTCCAGTAAATACACGATAGATTGTTTCATCAGTGAACATGTGTAGAAAAAGATGAAACAACACTTTTATTATGAGTCTGAAGCCACAATCTGGATTTAAATATAAAAGAGGCCCTCTGAGTCCAATATTTGAACGTCAGGTATGTGAAAGAATTTAAACAGTTGAAAAGCCAAAGGAACGAAGAACTGTAGTTTATCATGAGGGAGTTGGATCATTTTTAAACATATATTTTGTAAATTTATCTTATTAAAATTAACCGTAAAACAACAAAAAAAAGCCAAACTATTTGCAAGGTTAGTTTGTGAATTTTGGTATTAACATTAACATTAAAATTGTCAAAACAAATTTTAAACGACGAGAACTATGTAATTGTCTTTGTTTTGACATTAATTGAAGAAATACATAGATATTTTATCAATTCATTCAAAATTTCTTTACAAATTTAACAGTTTCTTAAAGGTAAAAGAAATAGTAAGCTCTAATCAAATACGACAAACAAGAGTCTTTTTAAATATAATCGGTAGCGTACATTGTTTTTTCTTATTGTCTAGGGGTTGGTGTTTAGTTAAAATCTATTGGACGCTTTCACATAGAATATTTATACTTCCCAACATATGAACTGAAGAGATAATTAGGTCTTTCCACTTTTCTGTGGAAAGACCTATTGTTTTTCTTCTGATTATTTTTTTTTCTTCCGCCTAATTTCTTCTTGTGATAAATATTTGTTTCGCAATATGTCTCTTAGATATTTGGTATATGATATCGAACAGTTTATGCGCTTTTGAAATTTAACCTGTGTAACCGAATACTTTTCTTTGTAGGAGTTATCTCCCCAAAGACTGTTTTCTTCATGTCCACGACTCCTTCGCAACCGTAAAAGATTACAACATATTTATTTTACAAAATTGCTCATTATATCCTTGACATGAGTTGTCCTATTTAGACTGAAGCGATACGAACACTCCATATGAGAGTTATTTCCCCCTATGCATTTGATATAAGTGATATGCATTTCTATCTTGTAAACCATAAGTGATAGAGACCTAGGATCTTTTGATTTGAGGTCCTTGGTCCAAACAAATGAAAATTAGGTCAAGGTCAAAGGTCAAGGTCATATTCTAATTTTTTAATTTGGCTTATTTTCACTCATTTTCATTAACTTTATAAGATATCGACATATTATTTTGACTAAATTGTTAGTTGCGACATGTCGTAACTTAATAATTTTAGTTGAAAGAGTGCGTAGATAATGAATGGGAGTTTTCGGCCCTATCGTATCTAAAATTATGTGTAATAACATTAACGGTAACAATATTCCCGCACCTGTAAAGTGATATAACTTATTAACCAAACATATTAGAGACCTAAGGTCTTTTGATTTGAGATCCTCAGTTCGTGACTTTGAAATTGAGGTCAAGTTCATATGTTAATTTGACGTTCTAGATTTTGACCTTTGCTTTAAATTCATATCTATACATCATAAAGTCATATGAACTGACATTTTAGACTGATTTTTAATATTTTAATATCTAAATAGATATCAACTGGTGGAAAGACCTTCAAGTGTTCTCTGAACAATTGGTTTTTAATTTTATTTTAATTTTGTACATTGTAAACGTTCAACTTAACATCTCATAATCATTACGTAATTTGATAACCATTATTTCATTTAAGTTTTTGTTTACATCGCAAATCCACAAGATAGACGGCAGCTTTTTTTTTTTTATTGTTTTACCAAATTCATCTGGAGTTTATCTGCCATATAATGCATCAATTTTAAAAAAATCTGTGAATTTAGAGCACTTATCAAATATATTTGCATTTTGTTTCATTTTTTTAGGTTGAATTTGTAAATTATTGTCCAATGAATATTTATTTTTTGGTAAAAATATATACATCTTTCTTTTAACAGACGTTTGAAGTTATAACAAAATGAACATGGTTTCAGATGTCATATTTATTGATTAAAACATTTTGTTAGTGCTCATAGGGTTTCATCTAACTAAAATGTATTTTGAAATAACTGTATCAAAAATGATTCAGTTTAATTTTATTCTCTATATTATGCAAATTCAATTTTGTTTTGTTTGTTTTTTTCTACATTAGGTAAGTATTATTTGTTTTTATTCACCAAAATTATGTTAGTATAAAACATTTTTTTTCACCAAAAGTATGTTAGTATAAAACGTTTTTATTCACCAAAATTATGTTAGCATAAAACATTTTTTTTCACCAAAAGTATGTTAGTATAAAAAGTTTTTATTCACTAAAATTACGTTAGTACAATATGTCTTTTTTCACCAAAATTAGATTAGTACAATTTGTTTTTATAAACCAGAATTAGGTTGATTCAATATGTTTCTTTGTAATCAGAGCAATTGTGTTTTTTTTTATTATCATAGATAGTTTTAGGTCAAATTAATGTGAAGTGTTACATATATGTTTTCATATTATTGTTTACATTGTTATTGTATTTGCATAAATCCACAAAATCGGCAGCTGTAGGAAGCATACATTTTAACAATTATAAGGAAGCAAGCATAAAAACAAATCCAAAGATTTCTATTGCTTGGTCGTGCAAAGTGATAATGATCTTGGGTGTAAATGTACATGTATATGTAGATACGTATGATCATTTACGACTTTTGTTGGTATAAAATGAATTCCCTTTTACAAGATTGACATGTTATGTACATTTTGTATGTTATATATACCTGCTAGATATACAAAACAGGCTATGAAGATGTGCTATCATTCCTCGAAAACAATGCTATTGTTGTTGAAATCTCAAGTTACAATATAACTACAATTTTTGATAAAACAATTATTTGAACCGATTATGTTTTAATTTAATGTAAAACTCATTGGACCCGTCATCTTTATTTTTTATATGAAATTTTGCTGTATAAAAATACTGTTTAGTATAAAGCAAGGTCATGGAACCAATGCAGTTTTCATTATGAATAAGACATACTTAATATACATATTTGTTACTTTTAAATTCTTTTTACAGTTTCTGACAAGCATTTCCTCGGATTAAATTTTTCTTGAAGATCAATATTTTTGTGATTTTACTTTTATTGTTTCCTATCCATTTAAAAAAATTACGAAAATTGAAAAGGCACTGGTTCTGTTTTAACAAAAATTTATAATGCATAATTCTAGCATATTTTGTACTAGGACATGCTTTTGCAAAAATCGAAACTCTTGAGCTGGCTTATTATTAAAAATTATCGATAACACGTAATTCATTTATTCAACTTTTAGAAGAAATAAAATCAACAATCTACGACATCTGTAATTTATTTTTCAAAAGAAAAGGAGATTATATTATAAATAATTCTGATAAATGTATCTGTTTATACAGACGTAGCTGATTATTGTCTTTCAAGTAAGCTATGCACATGTATGTTTTTTGTATACTGATGTGTCAATACCAACAATATTTATGATTTTCAGCACCATATTGCAATGCCTTTGTGGATTAAAATATGCGAACAATAAGTAATGTATATAGTTGAAAGAAATACCAAAATCCAACTCATTTTCGCGAACATTTTATTTTTGTGACTTTTAATGTGAGAAATATAACGTGACTATAAATAATCGCGATTAAAAAAATGTAGGCAAATGTTAACATGAGTTGGCTCATAGTATTTAGTGTGTTGTCACGCGTTGACGTAGCAAGACATAGATATGCTATTTCTGGCGTCGACAGCGACGGCGGCGTCAACTATGTATGGGTTTGTGGTTAGGTCTTGTTTATGGTGAACCACAAGTGGAAGGTCAATGATATTAAGTATGCATTTGTATAAGCATTGGCTCATCTCATTTCCATGGAGATAATTTGGCCTTCCCTCCTCAGTTTTGGCCTACTGACTTTGATTTTTTTGTTTAGTTTGCATGTATTAGTTTTTGATTACGTGGTAGGTCTATGATATTTGGTATGCAGCTATATAAGCATAGGCTAATCTCATTTTCTTGGAGATTATTTGGCACCGCTCTCTTAGACATGGTCTATTGACTTTGAAACCTTTGCTTAGTCTAAATGTATTAGTTTGTTATAAGATCAGTTTAAGATGAACTGATAATGTTAAATCTATGATCTTTAGTATTGTAATGTATTTGCATTCGCAAGTATGATTTCCAGATAGTTGATATAGCCAAAACTTATCATCATCATCATCATCATTGACTGTTGTTTTTGGTTTCCAAGTTAATACTTTTGTTTAGGTTTGTTTGAACATGTGCTAAAGGGTACAACGAATAATAAGCCAGTGGCATTTGGTATGCAGTTGTATTAGCATTGACACATCTTATATCTAGATCGTTTAGCCATTTACCTTTAGTAATGATACAGCGACTTTGAATATTTGCATAACTCAATGTTAAAATATTGCTATTCTGATGCCAACATTTGCATTATCAAAATTACAAAAAGGCGAGACATATCTCTGTGATAACAGTTAATGCTTGAATATACTTAAATATAAGTAGAAACATTTAGTTTGATGGAATAAAAAAAAATAACATCTTTGTTTTGTTGTTTTACTTTTAAAAATGTTGAATTTAAAAAAAGAGACGTCTATAAAACCTCGACTATATCAACAAATGGAACAATTGGAAAATAGTCATTTTCGTTACGAGGTGTTTCAAGACACAAATTGTGGGTTAAATATTGTTTTAAAACAAACCAAAATTCTTTTTGTATACCACTTTTTGTGATAGATGGTTCCTGTTCCTTTCTAGAACTATTTACTTTTGTGTTCCAAGAAGTGAAATGTTCACGGACGCCATTATGATTTATCATACATATTACTTATGTTCATCTAGTCATTGCTTCTTAAACAATGTGTTTGTCAGTAACTTCATGTTTGCTTGCTGATTCATAACAAAAAATGGCGAAAGATACCAAAGGAAAATTAAATTCATACAAAAACACGCTATGGCGGGCACGGCAAAAAAAAAAAAAAAATAATGAACAGAAAAAGACAAAAAATGACAAACAGTATACAGCACAAAACATAGAACACTAAAGGCTGAGCATCAAAATCTCAATGAACTATGAAAGTTGAAAAACTTTTGTCTAATCCATTTGTCATTTTTGAACAATAACATATGTTTAAACTATCGAAAGTGGGGTTAATATCGAAGGTACTCTACATGTGGCACCGGGTGTGTTTTCTATTGCAACAAAATACGTTTGCATATTTTTTCCAAAATGTTTGAAGAAATAAAAACTTTTGTGACAATACATCTTAATTTGCTTTCGATGATTCTCAAGCATGTTTTATTCTTTTTCATTGATAATATTACTCTTAGTTCATCATTATTTTGACAGGAACTAATTTCATGTATATAGTACTACAACCTTATTGGTGAAATTGATAAAACAGTACTCTGCAAAACGACTATATAATGTTTTGCTTAAATGGACAAGAAATGTAGAAAGTAACATATAAAATGAATAAATAATACACGAATTATCAGTAAGGTTGACCTTTTAAATATTGACCCATATTAGTTATACACAGATCTTCTTTACCAGTTAAATAAAGATAATTAACATGTCATTGATTTTTATTTGTGCATAATAAACAACTCCATTGATCTGTTCGACACTTGCAGTCTAATTTTCATTCAATTCACGATTTTAAAAGAAATGGTAAGGACTAAAGACTTACTGATAGAAAAATCGGCAATTGATTTGTGCATTTTTTTAGAAATTCGAATGTGACGTCACTTTGTGCGTTGACGGCTATGGCTAACTCGGCTGCTGGTTTAGGTTGTTTTATGTAATGTATCCGTTTTTATTCTGTAGTTAGTCACCACTTCGGGTTTATCAGGCAAATAACCCTAGCCGTATTGGTCACAATGTTTTGGCACTTTTGGTCCTCAGTGTTCTCCAACTTTGTACTTGTCTTGGCTTCCGGACTTTTTTCACCTGGGCGTCGCTGGTTGGTTTTATGTGGACGAAACGCACGTCTGGCGTATTAAATTGTAAACCTCGGACTTTTTGTTAGCTATTACTCGGATGTTTCTCTGTCCTGTATGTTCTCCCATTTATTTGTATTGTAGTGTTAAATAAAACATTAAAATGATACCATTATATGACAATATGATGTTATCATTATAATGTTATATTTAAAATTGCAATAAAAGCGGGAGATTTGGCATGCCACAAAACCAGGTTCAACCAAACAGTTTTTCATAAAATGTCATGTACCAAGTCAGTAAAATGGCTTTTGTTATATTATAAAATTGAGAATGGAATTGGGGAATGTGTCAATGAGACAACCACCCGACCACAGAACAGACAACAGCAGAAGGTCAGCAACAAAATGCAACGAGAAATACCCGCACACGGAGGCGTCCTTCAGGTGGCCCCTAAACAAATATATATACTAGTTCAGTGATTATATAGTTCGTTTCTGTGTGTGTTACATTTTAATGTTGCGTTTCTACTGCGTCGTTGGTCTCCTCTTATATTTGATGCATTTTCCTCAGTTTTAGTTTGTTACCCGGATTTTTTTTTCTTTCTAAATCGATTGATGAATTTCGAACAGCGGTATACTACTGTTACCTTTATTTATTGCAAACTGCTGGTAATGGATACACCAAAAGAATATTTGTTTTTGCAATTTTAGGAAAATCTGCATAAAGAGACGCATCAGATATCAAAATGCAAGCAACACTTTTATTTGTAGGTTTTACAATTCATAACAAAACATTTTTTTCGAAAAACTTATATAAAAACACGAAACAACGATAGCCACTGAAATACAGGATTCTGACTTTATGAGGTTTTTATCCCGCTAAATACATTTTGAATAACCTCGCAATAATTTCTTTTACTGAATGTGTTTTTTTATCTGGAAAGTTTTATAATTAATTTTGTAAAAGTAGAAATTATGTTTGACTTATGAATGTTCCCTTGGTATTCTTCTGATCTCCTTTTCCTCCTTCGAAAAAATGATATTTGTACCTATGTTGGTCTTTTATTTTAGAGAACAAAATGTTACTAGGTTGTACAATTGTTATATACATGTACCCTTGAGTTTAGAATCTCGTTGAACTTTTATACCTTAGAATCAGGAATACAAATTCGACTTGTAAAGGATCAAGACTCTTCATACTCTTGTAAATAAAACGAGATAAACAATATGCTATGACTTTGGAAAATGAGTTTCGTTGCGCATTAAGAAGACATTTCAATATTATTGCTTATAATGACTCTTTTGCAGTTTTTATACTATACAGTTAAGAAATAAAATGAATAATTTTTATATTGTTAATATAGAGTTTTGTAAACAAAATGTATGTCAATTAATTTAATCAGCTGATTATTCCCTGGGTAGTCAGTGGATTGTAACAGGGTACGTCAAGAGAAGCTTGGAATCTTGATGGTTTATGTAACAAGCAATATTTGATGAATAAAATTATTATGTAGTTAAAAAAAAAGAAATAAAATGTATAACATTAAGAATAAAATTGGAGAATGTGTCAAAGAGACAACCATAGAGCAGACAGCAGCCAGCCGAAGACCACCAACCAATGCAGCGGGAAACTCTATCATCCAGAGGCGTCCTTCAGCTTGCCCCTAAACAATCAAGTATACTAGTTCACTGATAATGTACGTCATACTTAACTGCGAATTATACACAAGAAACTAAAATTAAAAATCATACAAGACTAACAAAGGCCAGAAGCTCCTGCCTTGGGACAAGCGCAAAAATACGGCGGGGTTAAACTCGTTTTTGAGATCTCACCCATCCGCCAATACTTCTAGCAAATGAAGAAAAAACAAACGCACAACAGTACGCACAGTAAAACTCAGTTTATCCATTTCATGTTCTTTGTTTGAAATGTTAATGGAAAATGGGACAAACCAGTTATTGTAAGTGCATTTTCCTTCATAATTAATAGATAACATTCGATTTCGATGCATTTCTGTCAAAACCGTTGGTTTTAGTAAACATCACTCGTGTGTTTAGGGGCATCATCCGTTTGCATGTTGAGCGAGTAGTTGGAGAACTATGATGGTGTATTGCAAACTATTCAACTTGAATTCTCATAATTGACTATCAGCACTGCTGTTATTAGGGAATGTGGATAAAATACAAACATATTTCTAGTTTATTCTACGCAATGACGATCTTTTGACGATTGATGACCGTTAATAGTGCAGGAATACAGACAATCAAATCTATCTAAATGACGTCATAAAGAGGTGTTGAATTGCCGATTTTCTGCGGTGGAGGATAAATTCGAAAGTAGGCTATATGTGTACCAATTGGTGTGTAGAATTTCCAAAATGCACGTTCAATACCTTAATCATATAAAATCAATTGGTGTACAAATATTTACAAACGGACCTTGGTCTGCGTAAAAACAAAATATTAAGTCACGGAGGTAGATCAGGTGTTTAGTATAATTCATAGATATTATCAGACTGAGTTTTGATTTTTTTTTGATAACATATATGAACTTAAATTAATAAGTTGTTTGTTTCTAAATTTTATCAAATTTTGACATGCAATATTATTCTAAATATTCAGTTTTAAACAAGATTAGAAGAAAATCAGTTGTTTACTTAAGATGGTACCTTACACTAAAGGAAAATAACTCTATAAAAATTGAAAACAACACATTTAATAATTTCTTGCGTCCAAAGCGCTTTTCTTGGTTTACCTTCATCAGGAACGTTTAAAGTCAAACATTTAAAATCCGAAGATGTATAAGTACCGAAACCGATATATGTAAAAAATACATAATATAAATATTCGAATCCATCTAAAGCCAACTTTGCCTGAGGGAGTTGAAACCGTAGTTTCCTAATAATTTCAAAATTTATAAACATGATAAACGGACAATTTAAGTAAAGTTTTTTTGCTTCATGTCAATACCGAAGTACTGACTACTGAGCTGATTATACCCTCGGGGACTCATAGTCAACCAGCAGAGGTATCGACCCAGTTGTGTAAAAATTGAAAACAACACATTTAAAAATTTCTTGCGTCCGAAGCGCTTTACTCTATTTACCTTCATCAGGAACGCTCAAAGCCAAACAAAACATTTAAAATCTGAAGATGTATAGATTCCGAAACCGTTGAAGATCTATATGTAAAAAATACCTAATATAAATATCCAAATCCATCTAAAGCCAACTTTGCCTGAGGGAGTTGAAACCTTTAGTTTCCTAATAATTTCAAAATTTATAAACGGACAATTTGAGTAAAGTCTTTTACTTCATGTCAGTACCGAAGTACTGACTACTGAGCTGATGAAACCCTTGGGGACTCATAGTCAACCAGCAGAGGTATCGACCCAGTGGTGTAAAAATTGAAAACAACACATTTAATAATTTCTTGCGTCCGAAACGCTCTTCTCTATTTACCTTCATCAGATCAGGAACGCTCAAAGCCAAACAAGACATTTAAAATCCGAAGATGTATCGGTTCCGAAACCGTTGAAGAGCTATATGTCAAAAATGCCTAAAATAAATAGCCAAATCCGTCTAAAGCCAACTTTGCCTGAGGGAGTTGAAACCTCAGTTTCTTAATAATTTCAAAATTTATAAACGGACAATTTTAGAAAAGTTTGTTAAATCATGTCAGTACCGAAGTAATGACTACTGAGCTGATGATACCCTCGGGGATTGATAGTCCACCAGCAAAATTAGCTCAATCACGTTGTATTTTTAAGAAAATATTAAGTTTTTCAAGGATCAAAATAAGTGTTTGTCAAACTGCTATATATCCAACCAAATTTTTCCGAAAAAGTGATTGGTTCAATTGTCTTTTTTTTATACTTTTTTCTAAGGGTCAAAGTAAATATTTTGTCAAAATGTTATGAAAAGTAAAGTAGCCAAATTAATTAGAGAGGGACTAAAGATACCAGAGGGTCAGTCAAACGCATTAATCGAAAATGAACTGACAACGCCATGGCTAAAAATAAAAAGGACAGACAAACAGTGGTACACTTGACACAACTTAAAAAACTCAAGAATAAGCATGACGAACCCCACCATAAACTAGGGGTTATGGCATCATTAAGGGGGAAACGAAGAATGTGGTTAACAGACAACAACCTGAACTAAGAGCAGTAAAAAGGGCAACCATTGGTCTTCAACGCATCAACAAAATTCCTGCACACGTAGGTTTGTTCTAGCTGGCATCTTAACGATAATGTATACTTGTTCAGCGATCTATACGCCAAACTTAGCTCAAAAACAAAACAATGAACCGATACTAAAAAAAGACAAAGGACAGATGTTCCTTACTTGGGAAAATCGCATAAATATGACGGGATTAAAATACCTCAAGCGAATAAATGAGGAAATAAAAATACACACATCAATTTCAAACACTATAAATATTGGAGTTTTGTTTTATCATGTAGCGAAGTTTCTCACTCCCTGATTTTTGCATTAATTTATTATTTTTCTGTAGGCTGTGTCTGACGTTGCTGATATTGAAGAATTAAAAAAACAGTTCTTGGAGTGTAAAATCTGTAATGAACTTTTCAATGACACTCATCGCCAACAACGTGTATTGCCATGTCTGCATTCATATTGCTACACGTGTTTGAAAAAACCGATCGAACAGTCAAAGTTCACGTGTCCACATGCACTATGCAAATATAACTTCTTCATCAATATGTAAGCATTGAATCGTTTCCAAAAGAAACACACGAAGGGATCTTTTAGATTTTGTCCGGGCTGGTGATCACAAATCCGTTATACTAATGAAACATGCAAAAACAAGGAAAAAGCGATTTCACGTTGTAAAGATTGTTGCGGATTTATATGTGATTCATGCAATACAGCACACGAAAATATGATGATATATTATAGTGACCACGAGGTGTTTACAAAAATGTACTTAAAAGATTATGAATTATCGATGGATCATATTTGCGAATATAGACATGCTGGAATGTGTTCAATCCATCACAAAGAAAAACTTACTTTGTTTTGCGATGGTCCTGAATGCAAAATGCCAATGTGTCATACATGCTGTCTAACAAGCCATATGCCAACAGATAGCAAGAAGCATATGCCAACATATAGCCAGAGGCATATCACATGTGATATTGAAGAAGTCTATACTGAAAAAGTTAAGGATATGATAGAGAAAAAAGACAAATTATTCATGAAGGAGAGAGAATTGGTTGAACTTTCAAAAAGAATCAATGAACAATTACATAGGTTTGCAGTAAATGCGGATACTTCAAGGCAGAAATTCATGAAAAGTTCAAAGAAGCAGTTAAAATGCTGGAGTGTCGAAGGAATCTCTTAATTGAGAATACTGATAAGCTGACAAAGGAAAAAAGCAATCTTTTAAAGGAGCAAGATACAGAAATTTTCAATTTCATTGAAACAATCAAGGACGCGTGTAGATTTCTTGATCAAACTGTTGCTTCTAAAAATCAATCAGCATTTCTCCTCCTTTCAAAAACCATCTCAGACAGATTTAACTATTTACTCTAACTTTGATACCCAACCAAGCATATGCAATTTTATTTCATTTACCAAATAAAAGTTAGGAAACAAATTTGAACGATTTGTTGATACCTTTGGAAATGTATTTTCCTCGTTTGGCCTTAAAACAAACGTCACATTTCCAACAGCTATTGAAACAAACAAAGATTTTGACATTATAATTGAACTTTTTGAAAACGATGATGCACCGGTATTGGATAAAACGACAATTACTTGTGTTCTATTTAAAACGGCAGAAGCAACTCTGCCATCCGTAGGAGAATTGAAATTTAACCATATGGGAAAAGGAAACTATCAAACATCTTGTAAAATAATGGACACTTTTATCCAGAGAATTACAAAAGTAGGAGTGATGATGAATGGCAGAGACTTTTATGTCGTTGAACTGAAAACAATGATTGAAATAAAGCCGAATGAAGTGCAAACAAATGCACGGCCGACACTCGGCTAACCGAGAGATTGGTCGGTTAATCTATATTGAGTATGTGGCTATATGGGCGATTGGTCTGTTAATCGGGTTGGTTATACGTCTGTTAAGAGTAAAACGCACAATTTAATGTTAAACTCTATTTAATATACAGATTTTTGGCATATTATAAGAACCAAATAAAAAAAAAAGAAAAGTGTCTGACAAAATGATATCTATCATAGAACATTTTCCACCTGTAAAAACAATTCATAGTCTGCACAGATTTCAGTAAAACTAAGAGACGTCGCGCAAGTATGTTTTATTTATGCTTATACGCATAGCATTTTATATATTTACCTTTATATTTTCCCATTGAAAAAGTTAAGAATGAGATGTTCTTGAGTAAAAAAAAATTGACACTGAAAATTGTGCAACAGTATCCTTCTAGTAAGAGCATTTTTATTTTGAATTTCTTTGCATTTTATGGAAGGAAGTATCTATGGATTATGGAATAATCTGGAATATGCATGCATTTATTATTAACGTTTTCAATCAGCCTTTTTTTGTGTGTGTTCAGAGTAGCACGTTCATAAATCCGACTGAAAGTGTCTTTCTAATACAGCACAGGGTACATATAACGTGTTGTGGTTCTCATATGCACATAATGTTTGTCACTGGACGTTAATCCTAATTCGTCAGAATCATTCAACTGATTCTTTTCTTATATTACTTAATCATATGTTGTTTAAAAATCATTCTAAAGAAGTAAATGGAAAGGAGCGAATGCAGCTACATAAGGTTATCCTAAGTTTTAACTCATTTCATTCCATTTCTAGTTCCTTTCTACATAATTAAATATAAGTGCAGAGGAAAACTACACATGTAAACTTCTAGCATTTGTCACCAATATGAGAACATCACAATCCGTTACTGTTTCAACACTCAGGGGTTTCATGTCTGTATTCTTAAAAAAATATTATTTGTTCTCTCTTTTTTTAGCAATGCACCAGCCTCTACTGTTCTTATCTATTATTCTATATTCTGCGTCTCCATCCAGATTCTCTTGTATACCACGAGGGTCCGGATCGGGGTGTTGTTTATTTCTGTGCTATTTAAATTGTTTTGTCACTTTTCTTTCAATTTTATTGATCTTACTCATTATTCTTTCTCTATTCTTTATATTTTAGCATCTCAATATAGTTAACTTACTGATGTTGAGTTACCTTACGACGTTTATCTCTTATTTATATACTAGTTACCAATGTAGATGACAAATTGGTCGCATTCATGACAAATAAACAGAATCCACATGATATATGCGATAATTTTTGGATGAAATTAATATTACGACAATATTACACTTTTTGAAACCATTTTTATCAATTTTCATTTTCCATTGTCTTAATTGTTCATGATTGTTCATGTGTTGTTTCCGTATATTTTATGTTTCATTGTCCATGTGCTGTTTCCGTATATTTTATCCGCTCGTCTTGAGCCTACCCATTTGATTCGATCACACCCAATATAGCAATAAAATTATACTTTATTGCCATTCATTACTCTTAACAGACCAATTAACAGACCGGGTTTATACATCCGACCCATTAACAGACCAGGTTTTAAATAAAGATTGATTTATGTAACGAAAATACAGATTTTCGTGTAGATTTTTCACACAATGATATCAATATGGTTAAGAAATATAATGCCTGTCTTTTTTCGATGTTCAAATTATTGCATGCAAGTACATTCAACCAACGTGTCATTTTGTGTACTTTATGTGTGTGTAAAATGTGTATAAATTTATTGATGAGTAACCCGCCTTTTCATTTTATAGATCGTACATTGAAGCTAGAAAAATAATAATTACACCACTGCATTCAGCACATTGAATTGTTTTGTTAGACATGAATATTTTTTATGATAACAATATATTTAAAAAGTTATACAATGAAACATGCTGAACTTTCAATGATTTTCTCGATAACACCTGATTAACAGACTTTAGCCAACCCGATTAACAGACCAACCGCCGATATAGCCGCATACTCAATATAGATTAACCGACCAATCTCTCGGTTAGCCGAGTGTCGGCTGTGAAATGGTAAGACTAAACGTATTTACTACATGTGTACACTGAGGGAAGAATGATATGACTACCAAAATTATAGTTAGATTTTTCTTAGACTTTTATATCTGTTGATTGATGAAGTTTTAGTTGAATATAATTTAAAAAAGATCAACCTGATCCCAAAAAAGTTAGATTGAAAATAGTCGAAATAATTACAAAGAATTAGATCATAAGTCAATGCAAAAGATATAAGGTTTAATAAATGACAACTTTGTTTATGGAATTTACATGAATATAAAAAGTGCTCTGGAAGGGCCGGTAATTCCTGCTTCACAGGTGGTACCCGTAGTAGGGTACACCTATCGGAGGAGTATTTTTAGGTGTATCAAACTGTGTCAACTAGCAAGTAGAGATCTGTTTTTCGATATAACAATGGAAACATACTAGTGTGAGTGGTATAGTGTCATGTCCGTGAAGATTATAACATCATTCAATAAGTTTAACTGCGGAAACTGTTACCAAAACACTTTCAAATAAAAGCAGTCACATGACAGTCTTTTTGTCATAATTCATTAAATTGCAAAGTTTATTTTGTTCTTTAAAAGTGTTGTTTTGTCTGATATAAACTTCTGAACGTATTGATTAAAGCGATATGTCAGTATTTTATTATTTTAAGTGTTTTCAGGATTATATATCCAATCAGAAAATCAAGGAATAGATGATAAATTGGCTGACTGTAAGTTTTATAGACATATTAATCTTTTTTAAAGAAAAAGCAATTACATCTGCAAGTACTTAATAAAAACACAATGGGAAGTAGTAATGAGACCTCTAATTATGGTGTTCAATCACAAAATCACAAATGTTTTTCCAATATAATCACATCATCATTATTCTTTTAAACAAGATAATCAAGCAATCAAAAATACAGTCCTTGATTATCAAATGATAAAATAATCATTAAATATTTGGTCTGGTAATCAAATAATCACTTTGAAATTAGCAACGTAATCACAAAATCAAAAACCAAACGAGGAGACTTAATAATAAGCATATCGAAAGTTTAAATTTAGAAAAAAAAACAAATATTTCGTAAATACGAAAAACAATGATAAAAATTGTTATATATAAAAATAAATAAAACAAATTGGATTAGTAGAAACAAAAGGGTTACCGATGATTCAATTGCATAAACCAAAAATTAAAAAAAATATCGCACCATTGTGATTGATATAAAGACGTCACGTATAAATTTCATACGGGGTTAATGACGTCATGTCTAGTGTTAATGGTGACGTCGTCTATTAATGTTGTTGTGTTTCATTGTTTATTTCTCAACAAAACGAAGCAGACAATGTTCAGCGTGCAAACAATTCGTTATGCGATTAACTACTGACCCCCTACGGCCAAAAGAGGGTGAATGAAACCCATAGGGTAATTCAACCCCTATGGATTTTACTAACCCTCTATGGATCCGAATGGGGTCAGTAAATATCCCAAACACATATACAGTGAAACCTGTATAAACCGGCCGGCTACGGGACTATGAAAAAGGGCCGGTTTGGACAGTGAGCCGGTTTATTCAGGTTTCCGTTTTGACCGGAAGTTAATGACTTGTGACGTCCGACATTTTGCATGTAAAAGTTCTCTCTGATTGTAAATTATCAAACTCCGAAACAGTGGTGACGTTGCTTCGCTAAACTATAATTTTGAAATTATAATAAAAGTTATAGTGTACAAAAATATATATTTTCACGATGTTTCATTGTTTGATTAGTTGATGGAATTAATATACTCACTGGGCAACAAATGGAATAGTATACTCTTTCCAAACCCAACAGGCAGATTGACTATAATATTATTTCCCTGGAGAATGTTTTCTATGGAGGAAATTTGTTCATGTTTCAGTGTCAACTGTGGATACAGCTGACACTGTACGTTCCGTATCGTCTCTGTAACATCCATGTTGGATTTGACAAGGGTCAAATAAGTATACATACACCAAAATATATCTCCAGTTTAAAATATCATTTTCTAAAAATTACTGCTAGCTTATATTGTAGTCTTTAAAATCTGTATTCAATTATTAATATAGTATAAAATTCCATACAAATAAAAACAATTTGAACATATATTTTTTTTCAAGAATGTTGAAAAAAACCTACGCTAGCGTTAGGAGTTGGTGGCAGTGGTTAAAGTCAACGTAGCGTAGTAAAGAGGACGTAACCGCTGTTTCGGAGTTCGGTAAATTATATCTGATAAATTAAAATACTTTCACTTCGTTTTTCATTGTTTGCATTTGCATCATAATTGCTCGCGTTGTTTGGATTGTAAGACGAGAGTTTTGATTTACTTCCATGATCAATAATTTGAAATGTTGGAAAGGGCGATTACAAAGCCAGAATATTATCAAACGTAATTTCATCACTTTCGAAACGTTGTCGTACAGTGTACAATATCCATTGATTGTTGTCATCCGGGTGTTTTTCATTATCAAGGTCATTTGTTTAGGGGTTCACAACAGGGAACCCAGGATTTCGAAATCACGATGTGAATTTCTAACTCCTCGAACGTAAGTTCAATCCGAGATATATTCGGTGTGTCTTTACGTTTAATTGACACGTTTATAATGTTTTGATAAATAGTACAGCTCACTACTGTACGATTGTAGATTCACAGTTTGACACCTGACTAATTGATTATCAAATATGTTTTGATTGCATATCGATCATTGAAATTAAATAGACAAACCGGTTTTGACAGGTAATAATTAATGTAATTAAGAGTATTGGGACTTCATAATTAGACCGGAATTCGGAATACACAGGGTCCGGTTTACAAAGGGTATTTTAACAAAGACTTTGAATGGAAAAATATGGGACTTTCATTTTCGGCCGGAATGGACAGGAAACCGGTTTATTCAGGGTCCGGTTTAATCAGATTTGACTGTATTTCATATCTAGTTTTTTTTTAAATCTGCAATAGAAAACAACGTGTACATTGTAAATCTTATGCCGAATTAAGGCACTGGAAACGTAAACATTAAGTATTTCCTTTAACGTCCGCTTAGTCTACAAGTGTCGTGAGTCAAATCGAAGTGACCATTGTGGACATTTAGATAAGTAGACCTAATCAATTTAACTTTTCTAAATACATTGAAATATATGTTACTCCATTTATAATTAATGTAATATTTTTCAAACCATTTGCAATTGATCTAGAGCTCAAGTAAAAAACAAATGTTTGTATAAAATCATTTATTGACTGTACAAATGATCGTATTTATGTTTCAAGTAAGTTATATATGTTAGAATTTCAAGAACTAAATGAGAAGCCTGCTTAAACATTGTGTCTTTTTCCCTGAACAGAACCAAAAAGGAACGAATAGATAGACTCGTCACTTTACTGTTTGTGATATTATCGTTCGTGATATTCGTTGAAATCATTTTAAATGAAAGTTGCAAAATATAAAGAAAAATACATTCATAAAATGCTTCTGTTTCTAGTGTCATATACATGATATACGACAACAAACACTACAGATTACAGCCAGAGATTTGAAATTTCAAAGATAAATAGATGATGTTTCAAATTATATTACTTATTATTTCGAGACAGCAATATGACGTTCTTGATGACGGCAAAGTGAAAAGAAGTACTTGATATCCAAGGTAACCCCACAATGTATAGCAGAATATAACAAAATACCAAACGTGTGTCTAAACTACCACAGTTTAAATCATAGTTAAATTAAAGAAGACAAACAACATTATTGTTGCGATTTTGATACATATGTTCCTGTGTTTGTCTTGTATCAAGGTTTATACTTATTTCCATTGTCTGACGGATCAATATCAATTCAAATGAACTTCAAGACTCAGTTTTTCTAGGAATTTGTCATCTGTAACATGAATAATATATTTATTGGCAGCGAGCCTATGGTTATCAAAATATTTATATCTCAAACATGTTTCAATTTGTTGTTTATAGGTTAAAACAATGTTTTGCGTTTTTTTATAGATAAATCGCGCGTCTGAAACACTTACAAATTTATATCCTAGTATGTATGTTAAGTTTTTTACAACTACATGTACTTGATCGATGCAACTGCTGGTGGAGTTTTCCCCCCAAAGGTACACGTATAAACAGTCCAGTAGTCAGCACTTCTTTGTTGACATGACTTATCAACCCACCATTTTTTCCTTTAAAAATGTCCTGTACCAAGTACAAAGTCAGGAATATGGCCATTGTTATATTATAGTTCGTTTCTGTGTGTCTTTCCATTATAACGTTGCGTCGTTTGTTTTCTCTTATTTTTGAGTGTAAATTGACATTGCGATAAGACGTGTCACGGTACTTGTCTATCCCACATTTATGTATTTGGTTTTGATGTTGTAAATACACATCAACAATTAAACATGAAAATGATGCAAGGGTCAGGTGTACCATTGGAAATAAATTCCATTCCTATCCTTCCACATACATGACATACACCGAATATAGTAATTTTAAATGAATTACGTGTATATTAAAATGATAAATTTCAGAAAATGTTATTGGGTCAAATGTATAATTTTTTTAAGTGGGGATAAGAAAACTTGAAATATGTTGTCAAGCTATACAAGTCGAACAACAATTTGTTATGATTATGGAAACAAGAAGATAAACAAATGTCCCCAATCACCTTGAATACACTCTATACAATTATATACAAGTTTTTTCTATCATTTTTATGTTATATGCTGAAATACATAAACAATTGAAATTGCAGGGATTAAACCCACTACAATTAGAAGATATGTCCATACAGATGCCAGCGATGATGCTGTGCAGGATGTGGTGAAGGCAGTTCATAAGGCTGCTGTCCAGAAAACTGTCAAGAAGAACCAGAAGTTGGATGATTTCGACAAAGGTGTGGTGAGAAGGACCATCTATGATCTGCACAAGAAATCCCAGTCAGTGACCATGCCAAGTCTGCAGCAAGCTCTGAAAAAGAAAGACATTGACGTTTCCATATCAACAGTGTCGAGAACAGTGCGTTTACCTGGGTTTCGGTAATTAATTTCATTCATTATGTTTGGACTTAATCTATTATTTTGTAGAACATGTATCTTAAATCATCTCTTTTTACATGCTTAATTATCAATTATATATACACACAAGTCTAAATTGAAAAAAACTTTCAAATATAAAAAGGAAGATGTGGTATAATTGCCAATGAGACAACTCTTCACAAAAGACCAGAATGACACAAAAATTAACAACTATAGGTCACTGTACGGCCTTCATCAATGAGCAAAGCCAATACTCAGCTATAAAAGGCTCCTGAATCACAATTGTTGTAAAACAATTCAAACGTGAAAACTGACAGCCTAATGGTTGCGTTGCATAAAAACCTCTATTTTTGTACATGTGCATGCAAACAAATTTCTTGTTAGAGGTGTCTAAATACAGCACAAACAACATAAAAATCATTGATTCCAAAATCTGAAACAATTATATAAGTTGGAGTAATGAAATATTTACCTGCATTAAATACACATTTCAGTATTGAAAGACATCTATACATCTTGGAAATATTTACCTGCATTAAATACACATTTCAGTATTGAAAGACATTTATACATCTTGGAAATATTTACCTGCATTAAATACACATTTCAATATTGAAAGACATCTATACATCTTGGAAATATTTACCTGCATTAAATACACATTTCAGTATTGAAAGACATCTATTCATCTTGGAAATATTTATTAGCTCTGTAGTCATCAGCAAAATTGTCTGAAAATAAATAAACCACAATTAAATTTTATAGCTACAAATTATTAAACATATTGAAATAAAATCTAATGCATCAATCACTTTTGTAATATGTTTCATTTAAACATAAACCTGCAGAAGTCTCTATCAAAATGTGGTAACCTCTTAAACTGACAAATATAGAATGTTATTGACACCTATCTGTACTTGAGATTTAAAAGTATGTTCTCTGCACCCCATGTTACATGTATGTTTTAGTTTAACCCTTAAGTGTTATGGAATTGTGAATGTTTATATTTATATGATTATTTTTTTTCAGGTTCTACAAAAATGCGTCAAGCCGAAGATTTGTGTCGGAGAGGGAGGACATCGTTCTCTTGAGGATGGCATATCTTCGTAAGATACGTAAGTTTAGGCAGCAGGGTCGTCATACTGTATATCTAGATAAGACTTGGTTGAACACTAATCATGTAGTAAAAGGTGACTGGCTGGATGTTCCCAGCACGTCCATGTCTGTCTTTGAGCCCCACTGTAAAGGTACCCATCGGAAAGTACCTTCTGGCAAGGGTACTAGATTGATAATCTTAGATGTTGGCTCCTTTCAACAAGGCCTAATCCCCGGATGTCGTCTCATATTTGAGTCGAAAAGCAACAGCTATGATTATCATGACGAGATGAATCAGGAGCACTTTACAGAGTGGTTCAGAGAAACACTTCTCCCTAAACTGCCTCCTCTGTCTGTAATCGTAATGGACAATTCTCCGTATCACAGCCACTTAGATCCTGACTCAAGGGTACCAAACACTAGCAGCAACAAGTCAGAGATCTCGGCATGGCTGGAGAAGAGCATTGTACAGTGTGATAAGAAAATGAAAAAGGCCGAGCTGCTTGATTTAGTGAAGCAAACTGATACAGCTTTATACATGGGAACTGTCTACATTTCTTTACATATTAGGATGCCTTTCTTAACACACCTTTGTTTAATCTTCAGTTACTGATTCTTTGATAACAGTTTCTGGACAGTTAGTTGAGTGATTGCTATTAACCCATCCTGTATACATTAAATCAACATCTGTGATAAAGTTTCAACATGTGATACACCTGATTTTCAACAACTGTGATATACCGTTAATTCCAACAACTGTGATATTTAGTTCCAACAACTGTGATGTATATTTATTCTGATTGTACATTTTGTAAATACATGCAGTTCATTTATCATGTTTATGTTAAAGATATCTATTTTTAACTGTGTTTATAAAATGTAATTGAATTTTGATGTTTAATGTTGGTTTTTAATTTTAACTTGTTGTTCATGTTGTTACGCCAATATATATATATATATGAAAAAGCACATGCACATTATATCATGTATCTTAAGTAATTAAATCATATTTTTTGTTTAAATACACTGTTGTATTGTTTTATTGAAAATGCGCTTTTTAATGTACATGTACATCTAAATGGCTATAGATTATGAGATGCATGTATAGCTAGAAAAATATGTAGAAGTTTAACTATAAATAAGAATTTTGCAAGTTAAAAGAAAAGAAGGGTTAAGATGGGGATCAGTTTTAACTTATAATTTATGATCATTGATGCATTAAGGGACTTAATCTGAAAATGAAAAAAAACAACATAATAGAACGTATTAGAAGTGCATAGAAAGCTGTCAATGTTCAAAAGTTTCACAATGGAAAATCTATTTCACACTTAAACATTGTCTCATTTTTTAATCTTGTATTATAATTTGTTATGTTTAAACATGAAACAGTTGATGTGATATGTATATGAATGAAACAGAAACTCAGCATAAAGAATATCAAAAATTGATTGGTTTTAGCTTTACTCTCAAGTCTGCATAAAAAGTCAACATTCAGTCTTTAACAATATAAAAATAGATAGATGGCGTAACAATATATATAAAAAGAAGATGTGGTATGATTCCCAATGAGACAATTGTTTTACAAGAGACCAACATGACACAGAAATTAACAACAATAGGTCACTGCACAACCTTCAACAATGAGCAAAGCCCATACAGCATGGTCGGCCATAAAAGGCCCCGAAATGACAATGTTAAACATTTCAAAGAGAAAGCTAACGGCCTAATTAGTAAAAATTACAAAAAAGAAAAGAAAAAAAATATGTAACACATAAACAAACGACAACCACTGAACTCCTCCTGACTTGAGACAGGCACATACATACATAATGTGGCGGGATCCCCATAACCTAGGACAGTTAGTGGTATACCAGTACAACATAAGAACAAAATATAAAAATCAGTTGAAAAAGGCCCAACTCACCAGATGGACAAAAATACTAGTGGACATGGTCGGGTACTTGTACATCCCAACAACAAAGGACAATATGTCAAGTACAGGCAACTCTTGCAATCAACATTATAAGATGAACACATTCAGTATTCAATCATCAAAGTTGTAAGCTGAGTACGTTTAATACAAGATTTGTAACAGAAATGGCCACAAAAACATGCCAGTACAGCATATCAAATCAACCACCCTACTTTATTATCTGTGTGTATCCTCAAAGTCAAGAGTATCATGGAACTTACTGAGTTTTTTTTGTTGCTGTATAGAGTAGAATAATTAGTTCCCTTCCAAGGAAATTGAAGGGGACTTAGGTTTGCACTCAGCCTGTCTGTCTGTCTGTCCTTCCGTCAGTCAGGCAAATCAGTTTTCTACACTTTTTTCTTCATGCTTGAAAATATTGATTTAATATTTGGTATATAATCTAATCATGGCAAGTTAAAGAATAAGTTTGATATATATTCCAGTCTGATGGTTGTGAGCAGAGTTATAGTCATTTGACTTATAAAATTAAATAATCATTTTTCCACATTTATCGTCGCCATGCTGGAGTATATGAACTTTATATTTGATATATAGTTTACACCATGACAAGTTATAGGTCAAGTCAGAATTTTGTTTCAGAACAATGAATTCTTAACTAGTATACGTAGGGGACAATGTATTTGCATAGTTGCCATGCAGTACTCTCAGAAATGTTTGATTTTATATTTGAAATTCCCTAAATTCAGGGCAGCCGCTCATAAATTACAGGTACATGTATAAGATATATGTGTTTTGTGTTTGTTGGTTTGTACATTAATAAGGTCCATATATTTATCGTTTGCATGGTTTACACTTTCTCATGTCAGGGTCTTTTTATACATATGTAACTGGCAATGCAGTATGATGACACACAGCTGCGAATGTCTGTTGTAAATCTCTTCGACTATCTTGGGCCAAAAATTAAATATTGTTTGTTTCCCCTCCCACCACCGACCCGGTAGAATCGCCGCGACTCGAAAACTTTTATTGGCCATTCTTGCCAAAAAAATTTTTGTTTTGCTATGTTGGTTTTTGGTGATATCTTTCCAATGCTGTAGTAAACGTGTGTTGGTTTTTTGTAATACCTTTCCAATGCTGTAATCAACAAGCATTTAAAATCAAGACATTTTTGCTATGAAGCGTCTAGTATATGATTCGGAATCAAGGAAAACAAACTACCTTGCTACACGATTTGTGTTGTGTGCAAGGGTGATATTTAAAAATAAAAAAATCTGAAGCATCTTTCAACCCACTGAGTGCACCTTGATTGGTTTTGTCTTTTACCTCTGTTCCTGTTTAAAGGATAAAATCTTTGAGTAAAAATGGTCTGAATCGTGCTTTGAAATCAATCTATTTTGTCTTCGACTTCGAACAGGTTGGGCACAAGTCAGAAAATGTTGGATACGTGAATTCCCTGCTTTCACCTCTTGTGTAAACAAGACCAGTTTAAATGTGTTTTTATTTTTCAATTTATGGCATGAAATGTACAAAAGGGCACGTTTTACGTTATAACTGCATCAGTTGAATTTGTAAATACTTAAAGTATTCTAGGAACATCAAAACATATAAGTGAAGCCTTGTTTTTTCTAGAACTAGAAAAAACATGCAAATCTTTTGTTTAGGAATTAATTGACCAAGCTGCATGATTCAGGTGCAACTGAACATAACTGAATTATGTTCACTGCTATTGAAAATTTTTATTCATTAAATTTTAATTCCCAAGTCATTAATTTAAGTCACTAACATATCTTTTTGTCATCTCATTATTGATGATCAAGGTATGAATTGGTAAACAGGAATTGTTTTTTTTTGGTGAGTTATGCATCAAATTAGACTTGACATAAGCTTGATTTTTAACTAATTAAACACTTGCTTTCATTACACCTATTGTTATCATCACCTTCCTGAAACCATATCCTTATGAATGTGAGTTTAAAGAAATACCAGTGTATCATACACAGAAGTGAAGGCAGCAGTAGTATACCGCTGTTAAAAAAAAGTCATAAATTGATTGGGAAAAAAAGTCCAGGTTACAAAATAAAAAAACTAGGGGAAAACGTTAACTATGAGGGAAAAACAATGAAACAATATAATACTGAAGTTCACCAAAAATACCAAAAAACCAACACTGCGATGCACCATAAAATGTTCATATTTTTTTTTACAATTGACTCCACTGAAATAATGTACCATTGCATTGATGTATAAGGTGTCAAAACCAGGTTTGACCTACATACATGTATAAACTAATTTTATCTAACAATGATTGAGTCACTGTTTTCTAAATGATCTAGGTGGTGCAACTACTGCATCGTTGACTTTTCAACACTGACCATAACGTTGTGAAGTTTGATCCCTCACGTGACATCTGCACTCGTCTCTGATTTTAATTGACTAGGATTATCAGTTTCTCAACCGAATGTCAATGGTTGACAGCCACAAAATAAAAAAAAATAGTGCTGAAAGTGACTTGAATAACCATCAATCAACCAAACACATTATGTAGAGACTTTTTTTAAACAACGACCCGAAAAAGCGTAACATTGAGTACAATTGTGTTCACATTTTGTAGATATCAAAATAATATACAATTTATTAATGTCTTTCAAGTTTGAACACGTACAGGTAAAAATTCACTGATGTGAAATATATCTGAAGAAATACAAATGTAAAACAAAAGATGAAAGATGTCGCACGCCAAACCCATTTTGCATATATTTTAAAAATTGAACAAACCTACACAACATATGTCACTAATAATTGTTTCACACCTACAGCATTCTTCGATTACATTTTTACAGGTAAAAATTCACTGATGTGAAATATATCTGAAGAAATACAAATGTAAAACAAAAGATGAAAGATGTCGCACGCCAAACCCATTTTGCATATATTTTAAAAATTGAACAAACCTACACAACATATGTCACTAATAATTGTTTCACACCTACATCATTCTTCGATTACATCTTTACCTGTATGTATCGAACGCCATAACGGTCTTATAGTGTAAATATTTAATGTGCTGTGTAGCTTTGATTTTGTCCTGTCATTTCATCTTTATGTTACGTACAGATGCCTTTATTTCTGACATTTCATCTTTGTGTTATGTCAAATTAATTAATGGTTTGGTCAATCAATGTGATATGTCATTTTCAAACTTTGATGTGTGCTATAGGCAATACATTAAACTGTAACTACTATATGATTTGTGAATACCTCCAAATTTTATGATTAACCACTTTTACTTTCTTTCATATGTTGTGTGTATTCTACCTCCAATTCAGTTGATAATTGCATCTTGCCTCAAATGTGATTGTTGTGCTAAATTTTCTAAACGTTTTGTTCTGATACATCTTACTTAAATGAAATCTTCATAATATTATAGTCTAACGACTTTAGTTTATACACATGTATCTCCAGTGAAAAACATAATACATAATGGTATAGTTCATATGCGTTTGAACAATTGGTAATCTTTGTTAGCATTTATTACGTTATGTGCAAATGCCTTTTAAATGTTTTACATTTGTATGTCCAAACACCCAATAGATTAGTTGCAAACACTTATAACCTTTTATATACAAAATGTTAAATTATGCATTAAAGATACTATTTTGGAATACTGTCTGTCAGGTGATATGGAAGATATTGTCATGTTATAATCAAACATTTTTTGAATATTGAAAATGAAGATTAGATCTTTTTCCATAATTTACAGCATAAATAAATGCAAGGAGGAAAAGACTTTCACGCTGAAATTTACAAATAATATTCTACATTTACTATGTTGTTTCTCGTGTACTATTATTTGTCTGTCTTTTCAATTTTTAGCCATAGCATTGTCAGTTTATTTTCCATTTTATGATTTTGATTGTTCCTCTGGTATCTGTTGCCTCTCTTTTTGACGTCAACAATGATCAGATATTTAATTCATTAGCTTATTTGATAATTTGTTTTTGGTTTGTAAAAATGCAAATGCATGTATAATATAACATTGTATAGTGCATTACAATTATTAAATTTGATTAAACATTCACAAACATAATCAATGTCTGAATATAAATGGATACCTTTTTTCTTCGTGTATGCAACAGATTGAAACAGAAAATCTAACTACTGTACAATACTAGTTCGTCAATGCAAGAAACTTGCTTTTTGAAAATATTAGTAAAGCTGAAAATTTGGAAATGCGACCCATCGAGGGCATTGCAACTTTTAAAGTTGATTAAACTTTAAAAACTTTAACCAATGTCTGAATACAAAATTATTCTAGCCATGGGAATCAAAGTGCTATTGCATCATTCATGTATAGGCAATGAACTCAGAGCGGTCTTGCATCATTTTTCCTGTAGCTCAACTAGACCAGTGCATTTAAAACGCAATGCAAAAACAATCTTTAAAGAACATATTAGCGAAAGAGTAGGCAATTGATAGCATTTGCTTGGTTTGTATCAACAACCTTACACTTGCAGATTTTTACTATTTCGTTGGTTTCTAAAATATCAAAATAAATTTCGAATTCGAGTTTTTTCTTTAAAAAGCCAATACCAAAGTGATTTTGACGCGTTTTCCTTTTCACTATGAAAACTGAGTTCAAATTGATCTTTCTTATTCTGAACAACTGTGTTCACCAAACATCCCGTGTTTATAGAAGATTCATCATCAATGAATGTAGGAGATTTAGAACTATTTCATCGTTTTGTTTAAGGGAGTATTCTTTAATGTTAGATTTGTGTTGATCAGTTTTTAGTTTTCAAGTTGTGTTTAGTAGGCTGTTGTTAAGTCATTCCGTCGTTTTTCATTTTTTCGCCATTGTATAGAACGCCACATGCGGGGTGATATTTTGATTTCGCTATTGTGAGATAACTTGTACAATAATAGAGAAAATAACAAACGAACTTCTTTTTCGCGTCGAATCACGGCGAATCACACTTGACGTCACAGGATGCATTACGTCCTTTGAAAAGACGGAATTTAACATATTTTCAGGGGTTAGTGGGGCAAGAGAACATGCTTTTCGGACAATACAGTCGTCAAACGTCATAGCAATATCAAACTAGGGAACATGGGAATAAGAAGTTGCTAAGCAGGAGTCAAATAGGGGGAGTAGCGGTAGTCTTGGAAGTGCAGTAGGATTCAGAATGGGAGGGGGTTGAAAAGTAAGATAATCTGGAAAAATGGCTATTTTACTGATTTTCATTTTTTTTTTAAAATAATGATATATGCACAGAAAAAAAATGATGATACCTGTGTGAAATATCTGTTGAGATGTTTTCTGGTTTAAAAAAAAACACACATTGATTGTATAAATGGAGCCTTCAAGTTCATGAAAATGGTAGATGATACAGAAACAGCAGAAACACACTTCATGTTTTATGTTATCTTGTTAACATCAATTTGTGTAAATGTCAATACAACAGAATTGCTACAACAAAAGCAAAGTACATGAATTAAAATGGACTAGGGTGCCACAGTTATATTCTATATAATGGTATATTTGGGAATGAAAATGGACTAGGGTGCCACAGTTATATTCTATATAATGGTATATTTGGGACTAGGGTGCCACAGTTATATTCTATATAATGGTATATTTGGGACTAGGGTGCCACAGTTATATTCTATATAATGGTATATTTGGACTAGGATGCCACAGTTATATTCTATATAATGGTATATTTGGGACTAAGGTGCCACAGTTATATTCTATATAATGGTATATTTGGAAATAGGGTGCCACAGTTATATTCTATATAATGGTATATTTGGACTAGGGTGCCACAGTTATATTGTATATAATGGTATATTTGGCAATTAAAATGGACTAGGGTGCCACAGTTATATTCTATGTAATGGTATATTTGGGAATTAAAATGGACTAGGGTGCCACAGTTATATTCTATATAATGGACTAGGGTGCCACAGTTATATTCTATATAATGGTATATTTGGGACTAGGGTGCCACAGTTATATTCTATATAATGGTATATTTGGGACTAGGGTGTCACAGTTATATTCTATATAATGGTATATTTGGACTAGGGTGCCACAGTTATATTCTATATAATGGTATATTTGGGACTAGGGTGCCACAGTTATATTCTATATAATGGTATATTTGGACTAGGGTGCAACAGTTATATTCTATATAATGGTATATTTGGGACTAGGGTGCCACAGTTTTATTCTATATAATGGTATATTTGGGACTAGGGTGCCACAGTTATATTCTATATAATGGTATATTTGGACTAGAGTGCCACAGTTATATTCTATATAATGGTATATTTGGGAATTAAAATGGACTAGGGTGCCACAGTTATATTCTATATAATGGTATATTTGGACTAGGTTGCCACAGTTATATTCTATATAATGGTATATTTGGGACTAGGGTGCCACAGTGATATTCTATGTAATGTATATTTGGGACTAGGGAGCCACAGTTATATTCTATGTAATGGTATATTTTGGACTAGGGTGCCACAGTTATATTCTATATAATGGTATATTTGGGACTAGGGTGCCACAGTTATATTCTATATAATGGTATATTTGGGACTAGGATGCCACAGTTATATTCTATATAATGGTATATTTGGGAATGAAAATGGACTAGGGTGCCACAGTTATATTCTATATAATGGTATATTTGGGACTAGGGTGCCACAGTTATATTCTATATAATGGTATATTTGGGACTAGGGTGCCACAGTTATATTCTATATAATGGTATATTTGGACTAGGATGCCACAGTTATATTCTATATAATGGTATATTTGGGACTAAGGTGCCACAGTTATATTCTATATAATGGTATATTTGGAACTAGGGTGCCACAGTTATATTCTATATAATGGTATATTTGGACTAGGGTGCCACAGTTATATTGTATATTATGGTATATTTGGCAATTAAAATGGACTAGGGTGCCACAGTTATATTCTATGTAATGGTATATTTGGGAATTAAAATGGACTAGGGTGCCACAGTTATATTCTATATAATGGACTACATGTAGGGTGCCACAGTTATATTCTATATAATGGTATATTTGGGACTAGGGTGCCACAGTTATATTCTATATAATGGTATATTTGGGACTAGGGAGTCACAGTTATATTCAATATATAGGTATATTTGGACTAGGGTGCCACAGTTATATTCTATATAATGGTATATTTGGACTAGGGTGCAACAGTTATATTCTATATAATGGTATATTTGGGACTAGGGTGCCACAGTTATATTCTATATAATGATATATTTGGGACTAGGGTGCCACAGTTATATTCTATATAATGGTATATTTGGACTAGGGTGCCACAGTTATATTCTATATAATGGTATATTTGGACTAGGGTGCCACAGTTATATTCTATATAATGGTATATTTGGGAATTAAAATGGACTAGGGTGCCACAGTTATATTCTATATAATGGTATATTTGGGACTAGGGTGCCACAGTTATATTCTATGTAATGGTATATTTGGGACTAGGGTGCCACAGTTATATTCTATGTAATGGTATATTTTGGACTAGGGTGCCACAGTTATATTCTATATAATGGTATATTTGGGACTAGGGTGCCACAGTTATATTCTATATAATGGTATATTTGGGACTAGGGTGCCACAGTTATATTCTATATAATGGTATATTTGGGAATTAAAATGGACTAGGGTGCCACAGTTATATTCTATATAATGGTATATTTGGGACTAGGATGCCACAGTTATATTCTATATAATGGTATATTTGGACTAGAGTGCCACAGTTATATTCTATATAATGGTATATTTGGAAATTAAAATGGACTAGGGTGCCACAGTTATATTCTATATCATGGTATATTTGGGACAGGGATGCCACAGTTAAATTCTATATAATGGTATATTTGGGACTAGGGTGCCATAGTTATATTCTATATAATGGTATATTTGGGACTAGGGTGCCACAGTTATATTCTATATAATGGTATATTTTGGACTAGGGTGCCACAGTTATATTTTATATAATGGTATATTTGGGACTAGGGTGCCACAGTTATATTCTATATAATGGTATATTTGGGACTAGGGTGCCACAGTTATATTCTATATAATGGTATATTTGGGACTAGGGTGTCACAGTTATATTCTACATAATGCTATATTTGGGACTAGGGTGCCACAGTTATATTCTATGTAATGGTATATTTGGGACTAGGGTGCCACAGTTAAATTATATGTAATGGTATATTTGGGACTAGGGTGCCACAGTTATATTCTATATAATGGTATATTTTGGACTAGGGTGCCACAGTTATATTCTATATAATGGTATATTAGGGAATTTCTGAGAAAAAAATGACACTCAAATTTGTTTTAATGTCGAATGGAAATACTTACCATTCACAAGTAAACATTAGTTCTAATTGATTTTCAATGTTGATCCTTTAATAATTGACTTTCATTTTTTTGTGGATAATATTCTTTCATTGCACAATCATTTACCGAATACCCAAGTCCACATTAACTACATCTCTTGTTTTTAAATCTGCTCTATGCAGGTTCATTGTTACAACTTATAATTATTGTTCATTGTTAGTATTTGTTACAATGTATGTTCAAGAAAGGTAAAAGGGCTATTTTGAAGTGTCATAAAACAGGTTTTCAGTCATTATGAGTTCTAGTAATATTTGTTAAAAGTCAATACGTTTAACAAAGATGTCAGTTTGTATGCGTGTTTTATACTTGTTAACTTGCAGGTGTATTATTAACCACACGACACTTTTTTAGAATTTGTAGAATCATTAATATAATGTTGTTTATATATACATGATATATGCGATGTTAAGCAGCAGATTATCGACAGTACACGTTCTGTCGTGATATATATATAGTACCGACAACAAGCTAATACATGCCCCGCTGCTAAAGTTGCCGTTTTTTCAAAAGTGGATAAATAATATATCAGAACGGCCCAATAATGCAAACAGATAACATGCAAGGCCAACATTAAAAATATCTTTGTTTCCCCTCCCCGACTGAGGTTATCAGGGTATGGGTAGGTAGGCAGGCAAATTATTTTATTTTATTTCTTGATATAATTTTTCTATATTGAATTTTTACAGAATTCAACAGGTAAGATAAGATAAGTCAATAAAAGTGGGTATAACCTGTATTCAGTGTACACCCCAGTTTTCAGATGTTTAAAACAGTATACAGGGACCTCCTTTTTCCTATTCATTTGATGGTATGAAATCTACAAAAGCACATATCCTTCATATGAACACTAAAGATTGAGCAACATGAACTCCAAACTTGGGGCGATATCGGATGCTGCAAATGGGTAAGCAGATCATGCTTCACATGTGGCATTCCTCGTGTTGCTCAATAAGTGTTTTCAAAAAGAAAGCTTTATGATCGTTGTATTGTACCGTTATTTATATTTGTTAAAACAAGTATAATCAACGCCATGGATAGACAATTATTCATATTTTATTAATGCACGAATGTTTTTAATTTTGAGGTAAATGACATGTTACAAAACTATATATACAATGATTGCTAATAATAATCAAACAGACAAAAAAAAATACACATATTTTCGTATGCAACCGGACGTACTTTAATTAAGTAGTAAATGTCCGACAGCTAAGAGAACAACCGATAAATAATAAAGGAATAAAAAAATGCAAATACAACGAATTGAGGGAAAGTTGTCAAAATATAAAGAACACAGAAATTATTTGAGTTTACGATAAAGATAAGATAACTTACCAATATTTAAAAATAAAATAAATAATGAAACATTTAGAATAGGAACATTTAGATTTAACTCACAAATAAACAGTGCAAATTAAAAAATAAAGACCAGAGAAAATATTTACATGTAATTAGTAGATTTTTCACATGATCTGTAACATATTTGTGAATAATTATGATAATTATTGACTTTTTTCTGCAACATTTGTTGAGAAAATACAATGTCTCATGTTTATATAAAATATGAATATGCTATAGTATACAAATGAACATTTAACTTTGATGAATTTTGGTATTTGAATGGTTTTCTATGCATGTACTGAAGATGTCGACTTAATAACCTTTTCAATATAATTGTGTGTGTTGACTTCACTTCATCTCTAAGATATCGTACACTGACTGGTTATTTTGTCGGTGTCATTTATTTCCATACACGCAAAGATCAATATCTACGCTTCCAAATGCAAACAATACATGTACATAGCAGATCAATGCTGTGTAATACATTTTTATTCTTTAAATATAGATAGAAAATAAAACTCATATGAACTGAAAAAATGATAAGAATTCTGATTCTGAGCACGATCATTGTATGACTACTAGATGGTCAAATCACGTGGAGACCTAAAATATATATAAACGGCACTCGCTGAGGCGGATATCGTTTGAGAGCCATACCTGTTATATGTGTTAATTATTTACAATTTAGATTAATAGATACATTTTGCATTATACTTAATCAGTTATATACATTTATATGTCGTAATCATCAATAATCAAAGGAAAACAAAGTGCCTCCATTATTTGTTTTTGAATTTGAAACATCTTTTTGTTCTTAAATTAAAATCTTGTATATATTTGCTTAACACCACAACCACGACTTACTGTCGTAAGTGATGTACAATGATTTTCAAAGGTTTACAAGATATATGGACTAGGTATAATATAACTTTTCATTTCGTTTATATCTGTCATATTTGTTTTTGCACCAAGAGATTCCTTTTCAAGAATTTCAAATAAAACCTGCCTAAAACAATGCTTAAAAAAGTAGAAATATATGATATGATCAACTAAATCAATGGTCCGGGATTTGCATAATTCTTAAATAATTTTAAAATCTGCAGAAACAATACTTTCATGTAATTGTAAAGGAGGAACATCATACAAGTACACGGTACCTATAAAGTACTTTACAATGTTATTGCCTTATTGGGATTTTGTCACGTTGTACAACCGGAAGTATTTACATTCAAATACCAAAATCCTCAAAGTTAAATGTTCATTTGTATAATATAGCATATTTATATTTTATGCAGGTTTCATATAAACATGAGACATTGTACTTTCTCAACAAATTTTGCAGACAAATAAAGTCAATAATCATCATGATTATTCACAAATATGTTACAGAACATTTAAAACATCTACATTATAATAAAGTCAATAATCATCATGATTATTCACAAATATGTTACAGAACATTTAAAACATTTTAAATGTTCTGTAACATATTTGTGAATAATCATGATGATTATAAAACATTTTAGCACGATCATTGCATGAATACTTGTTGTATACCAAGAGACCCATACGATGGCCGTAACAAGAAATGAGTTGTACTGATATTAATTATTATTTTTTATTCACTGCCATCTTCAACGCATGAAAGAGGTTATTTACATGTACTTCATATTCTATAATCGGACAAATCGATTCAATACTAAACAGAAGATTTCATAATACATTAGCATGTTAATATCATGTATATCAATGTTTAATTCCACCTGGATTAAATGCACACCACAATTAAAGTCATATTTAAAAACAAATCCACGTAATATATAGTGTTTGTGTGTTGTTTAAACGTTTTGACTCATTCCAAATATCTTAATTAATATTAGTTTGTTGTACATGCAGTACAAAAACCATAAATTGAATGCGCTTGTAAACCTATTAATCATAAAACAATAACAAAATGGTAACCTTGAGATTTTCATGTTACATACTCGAGCCAAACATACCAGTGAAGATACATAAATACCGGTAGGGTTGTGACAAGGGAACGTCACCATCTATAGATGGATAACTAACGATAGGAAAAGAAAAATCATCTCTTTTATCATAAATATGTGTATTAAGCTTTCCGTTAATGATATAGATATCAATATCGAGATAGAGCAGAGGTCATTGTATGTATTAGCTTTATTTAAAGTAAGTTCAACAGGATAATTTTTGTAGTAAACATACTAAAATCGTAATTATTGACAACCAGTATATCATCAAAATATCCAAAAGTATCATTAAATTTTTGTAGCAAATGTTTTGCGATGGGTCTTTGCTGATTTTCGTCAGGAATGAGACTCATAGCAATACAAAAAAAAATACGTCCACAATTACACAGTAAGACCCTTATTTGAATTCCATTAACTTGATGATCCAAAGCGAACACAGATGACTTGTGCACGGTAGGACCCTTATTTGAATTCCAATAACTTGATGATATATGGAATCTCCAAAGCGAACACAAATGATATCTAGTTAAAACATGAAGGGCGGTTATTGTATCAAAACATGTCCCATTGACATAGTTCTTTTGTTTATTGGTACTTAAAATGACATAAACGAATTTTTTTATATGAGCGTCACTGATGAGTCTTATGTAGACGAAACGCGCGTCTGGTGTACTAAATTATAATCCTGGTACCTTTGATAACTATTAACATATGTTATCACATTCTAGCTTTTTAAATACCCATTTAATTAGGTGTGTGATTTTTTTCTTAATGAGAATATGAGGCAAAGTGGTATATAGAGTTTTTGAAGCTCAATAAGTAATAAATTACATTACTTTCAAAGCATTACTTATACAAATATTTGAAAAATTCTTAAATGGTCATTTTTAAAAATTTCCTGTTACAACACTTTGAAATTTTCGACAACCAAGGATTTTCTTATCCCAAGAATAGATTACTTTAGCTTGTTTAAAACTTATAGTTTTATTGATTATTTGACCAATACAACAGTCCATTTATGAATTTTTCTTGTGGAACAAATCTAAGAAGAGAAGAATGATCAGATAATTAATTAATATATTATGTAATGCACTTATGTATAGCTGTATAAGAGGGTCGCAAAAAAACAGAGGGACAGTCAAACTCATAAATCGAGAATAAACTTACAACGCCATGGCAAAAAATGAAAAGGACAAACAGACAAACAATAGTACACATGACACAACATAGAAAACTAAAGAATAAACAACACGAACCCTACCACAAACCAGGGGTGATCTCATGTGCTCCGGAAGGGTAAGCAGATCCTGTTCTTCATGTGGCACCCATCGTGTTGCTTATAAGATAACAAATCCGGTCTAATAGTCTAATTCGGTAGGTGACATTCATGAAAGGGAAGGTGATTGAAGTTACGATGTAAGGAACATATTTTGTAAAAGTGCAGATCTATGTATCCTCCAGTGCATTGCAATTTTTGTAGTTGATTAAATTTTATTATTAAATTGTTGCAATGAATTACATTGATTTCCCAGTAAAATAAAAACCAATAATTTCACATGTGAAATAATCATGGTTATTTCACTCTCTGACGTCATACAAAAATAGGCGTTCTCAAGTCGTCGATAACGGCGGATCAAAACAAATTGCAAATGCGTCGAAAAAAGATGTATTGTCTTACATATTTTACATTAATTTAAAAAAAAAAAATCCATTTGCCAATGTAGTAAAGAGAATAACTTATTAAAGAATGCAAATATCAAAAAATATTCAACTCGTGACCGCACAACACTGATAATTAACTCATGCTCTACGCGCATTCGTGAATTAATGTGGTGTTCGGTCACACGTTGAATATTTTTCTCTACTTGAATTCTTCGATTAGTAATTCTATAGCAATCTTTAAAAGTGTCTGAATACAATACGTGGTTACTTTTTCTCTACATATGCAACAGATTGAAACAATGTATCTAAATATAGCTTTCAACGTGGTAAAACGTGTTCGTTTACAACAAGACAAACTCACGATCAATACTACGTATACATATATAGATATATTTATACATTCATAATTACATTACTTACAATTTACATGTTCTGAGTCGAACATCAAGATGAAATTTGTATTTGTACTTGCCATTTTCATTGTTTGTGCTGCAGCCGTGACAATTCTTAAAGTTAAAAGTAAGACTTCTTTATCGTTATTTGAAAATATATTATTTTTTTGAATACTAGGGACAATAATTTTCTGTTGTCTTATTTTTTTAAAATTTGTGATGTGGTTTTATACACTAACATGACTAATGCAGAATCAAAGTACAATTATGTATGTAAAATAAAGTTTAACTCTTTTTTGTTTTAGTTTTTCGAGTTGATTACAGTCTGGTTTTAAATACAAATGACAGCATTTGGAACGTATTTTTCAATCTAATTTTATACGAATTTGTTTAGTTTGATCTCTTTTTAACATCTATGATAATAAGTAGTCAGGCCTACTTGATTTTTAAAATTTTAAATAGTCAGTAAAAGAGTATATTTTCTAATATATACTTTTCGTATTTTCTAAAATCAATTAATTTCTGTTTGGTCTTATTGCGCATATCAAAAGCTATAAAACTATCATATAAATAAATAATAAAAAATATAGATTGACTGGATCAAATTTCTAAAAAAAGGTTGTTCAGGAAATGTTAAAAAGAAAAGATCAAAAACATCACACGAATTGATATCAACTGTCATATTCCTGATTTGATACAGTAAATGATCGATTTAACTTGGATTTATTGCTTAATAAACCTTTTGCTTCGACAACAGTCACACATCCATCCATTATATTGACCATTATTAGTGAACAAAACTAAAAGACATAATAAGTTAAAAGTCACATCGTGTTATAACTAACAGTTAACCAGCAGGAATGTAGACACAGTGTACAATAAAGAATAACACTATTTTTTCTATATTTTCTATAATTAAGGATGTACACCTCTGAGGAGCCAAAAATTTCTAGAATTAAACTTTTTTCTTAACCTGATTTTTGGGTTTAAAAGAGTGTAACAAAATAATTGGTGAAGAAAAAATCATATGGTGGTGCACTTTTTTTTTGCTACGGCCCTTTAAAAATGCCCAATTTTGATGATTAATTAAACTTTTTTTCATACTTTCTATAAAGATGAAGTGGACCAATCTGAATAAGTTTTACTTAAAAAAACTATAGGTAGGTGTTAATATAAGAAAGTTTTATCATATTTTGACGCTTTTTTGTGTAAAATCTACCATACTGTCAATTTTCTATTTTTGTGATTTTTCTCAGTTTTAAGAACAAAATGCATATTATTTCAACTTTTTTGTTATAAATGATTGAAAACATACATATATAAGAAATTTGAAAAGACCAAAATGATATGTGATGTACATGATTCTTGTAAAATCATTGTTTGTATCCCTCACCCATTTTCTCAAAATTTTGGCTAAAAATACTGACTTGATTGATCGTAAAATTTGAAAACTGGATTACTCAAAAACCGTTCATTGTAACTACACAATTTTTTCACAGAGTTGTTATGTTTGATAATAATATTTTTAAAGTTCATTGATATTTTCCACTTGTATCACATGTTTTGGAAATAATTCAAGAACGAGATTTCAACGAGACTGAACGAGACTAAAAAGTCAGAAGAATACATCCTTAAATCAAGGATTATTAAAAAATAGAAATTATATTTGTATCAATTGTATATCTAGATACACGTCAATGCAAAGCTGGAGGTGGAATATGTAAACAAACGTGTGCTGTAGATGAAGAAGACACAGGTTCATGTTGCCGCAATAGTTATAGATGTTGCCAGCCGCCTACATGTAATGGTATGTAAACCGCATACGCATGTTACTGTTGATTCATAAAAACGATACCATTTTTTCGTTAATTAATTTTCTAAAATAAATGAAAATAACTTAGATTTTTTTTACAAGAAAATAAAAGATAATAATTTTAGAAATAATGAAGCCTAACAATATTCTTAGATTTAAATATCTAATAAAAAAGTGCATAAAGACTAAATGTTAAACATTTGAAATGATACTTTCTTTGCGAGAAATCCTAAAACTAATGTAGCTCATTTTATAATGTATATGTACATTGTCTTGTCGTTCTTATCTATTCTAAGACACACTTCAGCATGCTCAGTGTAAAGCTAAAAACGGAGAGAGTAAACCTGTGTGTGATGTTAATGAACAAGATACAGGCATAGGTCCTTTTTGCAATCCAAACAGATGTTGTGAGCCGCCTACATGCATTGGTATGTAACAAATATGTTACCCGTTGTATAGTAAAGTAGATTACTTTTTTTTTTAAACAAGTAATGTGCAAGTAAATGTAATTAGCATGTCACTTCCATACATCCAAGTAAGTAAAATGTGTGTCACAAATACTAGTTCTGTTTTCAAGATTTAAAATTGAGAATGGAAATGGGGAATGTGCCAAAGAGACAACAACCTGACCATAGAAATTGTTTGTTTATCTTTTTAAATGAGAAATGATCAGAAAATTTCAGGATTTTTACTGCTTATAGATCATGTAGATAGACGTAGGAAAATATGGTATGAGTGCCAATGAGACAACTCTCCATCCAAGTAACAATTTATTAAAGAAAACCATTATAGGTCTTCAACACAGAGCATATATGATTGCTATTTTTGGCTATATGCAAAACCAGGTTCAACCAACCATTTGTTTTATTTAAATGTCCAATGTTATAGTTCATTTCTCTGTGTGTTACATTTTAGTGTTGTGTTTCTGTTGTGTCGTAGTTCTCCTCTTATATCTAATATGTTTTCCTCAGTTTTACTTAGTAACCCGGATTTGTTTGTTTTTTTCTTAATCGATTCATGATGGTTATATATCTCAACTTGTACGATTCGCTCGTGTATGTAACAAAGTATTAGATTTTAGCGAGAGAAATTTATGTATTACTGAAAAATTATTACACCAGGGTTTTCGATATCACAAACCGGTCAAAACATTTACTAAATTTTATCAACGGTACAAGGAAATAATTCATAAATACAACTCAACATGCAGACATCTTATATGTTCAGGTATTTCACATCCAATTTTTTAATGGAAATATTATTTTTTAAGCACAAAAATGTCAGTATTCACCTCAGAAACTAACAAAACCTTTAAATAGACTCATTAAAAAGGGATATAGTTACGATACTGTTGTCAGGTCATTAAAGATTGCATATTTTGGCTTTAATATTGATTCACTTATAGGGTCTTTGCATTGGAACTGAACACATTTATTTAAAAAAAAAACAGTTGTTGGCATGACACGGGTTATGTTCTTCTCATATATTTTATGATAGTATGATACTAAACTCCTAACGGGAGGGATTGTGCCTGATATTCACATGATGAAGACATAATCTTTCAATCAGTTTAATTGAGGGCTGGTGCTGTCATGTCAGTTAACTGCTAGTAGTCTGTTGTTATTTATGTATTATTGTCATTTTATTTATTTTCTTTTGTTACATCTTTGGACATCGGACTCGGACTTTTCTTGAACTGAATTTTAATGTGCGTATTGTTATGCGTTTACTTTTCTACATTGGCTAGAGGTATAGGGGGAGGGTTGAGATCTCATAAACATGTTTAACCCCGCCGCAATTTTGCGCCTGTCCCAAGTCAGGAGACTCTGGACTTTGTTAGTCTTGTATGATTTTTTATTTTAGTTTCTTGTTTATAATTCGGAGTTTAGTATGAAGTCCATTATCACTGTACTAGTATACATATTTTTGAGGAGCCAGCTGAAGGACACCTATGGATGCGGGAATTCTCGTTACATTGAAGACCCATTGGTGGCCTTCGGCTGTTGTCTGCTCTATGGTCGGGTTGTTGTCGCTTTGACACATTTCCTTTCTCAATTTTATTATGAATTTTGAACAGCGGTATTCTGCTGTTGCCTTTTTTGGGGTAGTGAAAAGACAGACAAAATATCAACACAAAGACATGTTTATTAAAAGAACAAAAAACTTATCATTTAACAGCTTCAGTAGATTGCAACTGTAAAAGTAGTACATCCTCCTGTCATTGGAAAAATGAGTATCAGGACAACGCTGGAAATTGTTCAGGAAGTGATAAATGTTGCAAGCCCTGTTGTTGTAAGTTTTTGAATCATTCAAAACATAGCATACACCACGCGATTGATCATTTAATTCAGTGAAATTTATCTCGCTAAACGTATTGTATACATAAAGATTTAACCATTGCATCGAGTATGATACGATATTAATCCTCTCAGGACTGATAGATTTTTAAAATTAAAATCGAGAGTCGACGAGCGTTTTGAATAGTAAAATTTAATTGTCGAGATTGGATATATATCATATGGAACGAGCTTTGGTGATGGAATTAATTTCTGTTTTGACTTTGAGACGATATGCAGATATCTTATACATTCTTTTCAAATTACCTATTAAAAGATATATTCTTTCTATGTAATGTCTTCAGGCATTGTCGCCACTTTTTCACGATGTCGTAATATATTTGCAGAGGAAAGCAAGAACATTGGAAGTCATAATCAAATGCTGAGCAATGAATAAATGAGATCAAATGAACAACACGTCGTTAAATAATGTGGTACCCAACACTTTCACTAAAATTAATTCGGCTCGATTAATTTTCATAAAATTTGCCTTTAACAAAAATATAAAAATTTTTAAAATTTTGAACCAACCGTTTTGTCAGAAAAATTACACTAGCTATATAGCAGTTTGACAAACATCAATTTTGTTCATTGAGAAACTTAATATTCCTTTTACAACACAACGTAATTAAAACGTTTAGATGACTTTACAGAGTTATCTCCCTGTAGCGTTAGGTACCACCTTAAAAATAATAATAAATGGATCAGTGAAAAGATGATTGCAGAACAATAAGACAAATATATGGTCTCTCAGCTCTGAGGTCGTAATTTTGGTAATGACTCAGTTTTCTTGCCAAAGGTCGACAATTCTTTCCATTAATAGTGCTCTTTCAATAATAACGACTTACTGTTTTAAAAAGCATATAGCATTGCTCCATCTGTACCTCCTTCCCCGACCACAAAAACTACAATACTACTATATTTGGACGAGGGTAGAATTATTCCATACCATCCCTTACTTCAAAGGTACGATTAGATATGATGTAATAATAAGGACATAATTATTTAAGCTGATGGCTTCTTTGGTGAAGGCACAAACACATGAAATTAAATAATCACGCATACCAGAGGCTCTTTCTCTGATCTCACTGATTATAGTTCGAATAATCAAAAACAATCAAACTTAAGTCCTACGAAGTCAGGTAGAACCATTAAAACCCTTCACTTGACCACATGAATATAACATAAAATTGAGAATGAAAATGGGGAATGAGACAGCAACCCTACCATAGAACAGTACACATTATGTTCCAAATGTATTATGGGAATGTTGTGAATGTAGAATCAGCTGTTGGTTGAATACTGATAAAACGAAGACGAAATCAACAGTTTTAAAAAAAAACAACACAAAAGCACACTGATAGTTTTAATAAAGCCTGGAATTATTTTTGTATTCCAATGTGTAATTTATATTAACTATTAACAAATAAGAGTTAAAACAGGATGTTTTTAATTGGTTCGTTTTTGTCTATGAAACACATCATGGTCATGACCATTCGCGTATGGTCCAAATACTCACTTGGTTTGGAAAGAATACATGTAGCATACCGTATAGCGCATTATTTTTGCGGTGTGTAAATTTTTTATTATTTTCGCGAATACAATAAAATCGCCAAAAATAAATTCCGCCAGTGTACATTCAAATATATTCATAAAAGTTTTGAATCCACCAGAATAATAACTGCCAGAGTATTTCGTATACCTTTTTCATTGCAAATTTTGAAATTTTACATCTGCAAAGATAACCCGCTATAGGGTATAACAAATTCTTTAAATTTTCTATAGTTAATACATGATTAGGGTATATTTTATATGTCGGTGTTGTTTAAAATGTCATTTAGGTTCATTTTGTTCTTCAAGATGTTGTTCAATGGCAAGGTTACCATATTGTTTTACAGGTTTTAACCAGATGAAAAGTAATATTTTATCTTTTGAAAACAGACATCTATGTTGATACAATAATTTTTCGAATAAACATGTACATTTTTTACCATTACAGTTACATGTGGTGGAACTTTTAAAGGGCCAGAGGGAAGGTTAACATCACCTCATTATCCTTTAAACTATTGTAATGAACAACGATGTACTTACACCATAATAGTTGAGGAAGGATCTAAAGTAATGTTGAACTTTACTTTCGTCGAATTGGAACCCTATTTTGCTGATACAGTTAAGGTATACACATATATTAAACAATTAGATTACAATAAATATCATGCTATATTAATATTATTATTGTATTCATACTTGTTTTGATAATGCTTACATTATAAAATAGTAGTTTTATACATGTTTAATTCGTGTAGGATGTAGTTTTTTGTATGTTTTGTTGTATACAAATAGAGATGGAATTATCAAAATGTCATTTTCAAAGGTTAAAAAAATAGTTTATTAAGCCTAAAATCGTGATGAAAAATAGCAAGGTCGAATGATAACAATTGTACAAAACCTTGTACTGCATTTTACATATAACCATTACCAATCATTATAATGAAGCGGTTGATTCAGAATTTGATTCCGAAGGTTCAGAAACTACTAAATATTACAAAATAGTAGTTTTGTCAATACATGTTTAATAAAGGCAACAGTAGTATACCGATGTTCAAACTCATAAATCCATGGACAAAAAACAAAATCGGGGTAACAAACTAAAAATGAGGGAAACGCAATAAATATAAGAGGAGAACAACGACACAACACTACAATGTAACACATACAGAAACGGACCAAGCAACAGACAAAATCCCACGAGAATAACAAATATAACATCAAAACCAAATACATGAATTTGGGATAGACAAGTACCGTGACACGTCTTATCGCAATGTGAATTTACGCTAAAAAATAAGAGAAAACAAACGACGCAACGTTAAAATGTAACACATACAGAAACAAACTATAACATAACAATGGCCATATTCCTGACTTGGTACAGGACATTTTTAAAGAAATAAATGGCGGGTTGAACCTGGTTTTGTGGCATGCCAAACCTCCCCTTTTATAGCCATGTGAAATATAACATTAAGATGACAACTCAACACCACAGGACTACAATGTAAATAAATTGGAGAATACAATTGACAAAGAAACACACGAACAACAGCCAACAAAAGGCAACAAGTTGAAAATTTTAATACGCCAGAAGTGCATTTTATCCATACAAGATCTATTAGTGATGCCCAGATACAAATGTTTGAAAGCCGAAACAAGCACAAAGTCGAACAGCATCGAGGACCAACAGATCAAAAAAGTTGTGCCAAAAACGGCCAGGGTTTTCTGTTAGTTACCAGAACATCCTTATCATTTAGAATAATGTATACGTTTGCAAACAATAAATTTATAAAATTAATTAACAAAAGCTGTATATGATAGAACTGAAATATTAACTAATTACAGGAAACAACTGAAATACATTACATAACCAGACATTTGCAACACAATATGTAGACACATCCGAATATGTTTAAACCTCAACGCCAAGTGACGTCATATTTGAAATTGTAAAAAATGACCAAAAAATGATGACGTCATTTGAATTTGTAAAACAGATCATCAAAAAATGAAAAATGACGTCATTTGAATGACTAAGATGGAACTAGGACTGACCCAAGATTACATTTGAACTAAATACTGATATTGCACTTAATAACAATGCACATTTCAATATTTATTAATAGCAAACTAAGGCAGAAATTAACTATATTATAAAGCTATGTCCGGTTTGTTTTGAAAATCACTTCAAACGTAAAATATCGCACTGATTACGTTGAACAAAATGAAATCTAATAAATGAATGCGGTGATTGGTATTATTTACCATAACACATAAATATAATAGAAAAGAAGTCAACACATTTGACAAAATCCGATGAGAATTACAAATATTACATTAAACATTTAGACTAAATACATGAATTTGGGATAGACAAGTACCGTAAGACGTCTTATAGTAATGCGAATTCACACTCAGCAAAACAGTCACAATCGGGAATAAGTTACGTTTGGTAATTAAAAGACTAGACGACATAATGACAAACAACAATCTACCATGTGGTAAAAATGTCCTTAGCTAGTTTGGTCAAAGATACATCGTATGGATCCACCAATTCGTGATGGTGTCCATAAAATTTACGGAGTGTCAATGTTAATCTGTCCTCCTCATAACTTTGTTGGAGCAGTTTCTTCGTAAGGAGCAATTCGGGTAAGCAGTAGTATAACAAATACCAATCATTACAATGAAGCGGTTGATCTCAGATGATTCAGAAAGTATTTATATTTTGATTTATATAGTGATACCCATTGTGATGGTGGACGAGTCGATGTGATGTGAAATTTAAACATTTTTACATATTTAAAAACATATATTTGAGAAGGTTTATGATGGCGAAATTAGCACAGATACATTACTGGCCACATTAGATGATGGACCCTTTGAAGGATTAGAATTTAATTCGACTTCCAACAAAATGATAATTGTCTTCAAGTCTGATACTATTACCGTCTTTCCTGGGTTCAGTGCAATTTATAAAACACTACAGTAAGTAAACCATGACCTTCACCCTAGAAAAATAGTGCAGTTTACTTAGACTCTGATAACAGTGAAACCTGTAAGTAAGTGAAAGTAACAGCTTATGAGATGATCGATATTTTCATTCATTACAAATTAAAATAAAATTGATATATACATCATTAATACAGTCAAGTTGAGAAGTTTTTTTTATCATGATACATGATTTCTACAAATACAGCAATTCTTGCTCAGTTTTGTTTTGGAAAGTTTGCCGTTTAGGTTATACCAAATCATATAAAGTCAAGATATTAACTAAAATAGTCTCCTACGTTAACTCCAAGTATCTTTCATTTTATTTATCTATCTAACGACAGAATGTTATATAAACTGCCATAACATTTATGTTAGCGTTAAACGACTATCATTTTCTGAATAAAGCAAAGGATATTATATTACTATGTTTGAAGAGTTGCTTTCAAAAATAACTGTTTCTAATACAATGTGTACAGAATAGTTGTTGAGGTTAATTAAATGCAGTCAACAATGTAAAATAAAATATAACTGTATGATGAAAATCACCATACAGTTGTAGTGCATTCAATTACTTAACTTTTTGGCACAAAAGTTAGAAATTTTTGACCTCAATGCTCTTGAACTTCGTGTTTAAAAAAACTTCTTTGGATTCGAGCGTCAGTGATAACTATTGTGTTGGCGACAATTGTGTCTGGTATGGATGCAAAATGTAATCCTGGTATCTATGAATTTATATGCATATATAAGAAACAGCTCAAATAAATATGAAAAAGCAGTCTTGTGCTACAACATGTATACCTTTACATGGAGTTACTTATCTTGTTTTTAATATACAATGGGGGAATTCAGTGTTCTTAAAATTGATTGTGTTTACTATTAAACAGTGCGAAAAATGACATGATATTTGGACAATATGAAATAATTGTTGTTACTTTTTGCAACACTTTATAAGTACGATATAACATACTACGTTCGAAATTACAAACACGTATTTAAAAAGACAACAATGATTGAAATGTATTATTAGCTAACGGTATGTAAAAATTGTGCAAAGTTATCAAAATGAAAAATTTGAAAGCCACACCGTCTAATCCACTACTCATTAGGCGTATTACATATGATTGTTTACGCAAATGTTATTTTGTTATGGAGTATCGATCGTTATCAAGAATTACTGTTATTTATTATTATCATTTATGAATAATATTCATTTTAATTTCAATTCATGTTTATTTTGCAGATGATTTGCCTTCATGACATGAAAAAGTGGAAATGCTATCAGAAAGGAGTTGATAATAAAATATGTTACTGCAACATACTTCGTTTTTGTAATTCATAATCAATAGTTAAAACTTTTGTTTAGAACAATCATCCCTACGTGTAAAATCATGATAGTAAAAAGACTCATAGTTGATGTTTTTAAGTCGTAAATCAATCTATTTAGTTTTCGATCATACGTCCAAACTGACAAATAAATCGAATATGTTTTTTTAGCGCAAGAGCCGAGGGGGAAACCGTATTAAAGTCTAACATTGGTTTATGTCAGTTGTAAAAAAAGATCACAACCCACATCGTTTGATCAGTTTTGTTGTATATCTGTGCTGTATGATTTCACAGTTTATGCGGATTGATTCTAACCATTGTCATATCAACCAATTCAGACGTTCGATTGAGCACACTTTTCAATGTATTCCTTCTTCACTGTTTTGTTAGAAGAGTTTAACTGTTTTTTAAATCAAAGACTTATTTGTTACCTATATATCTGTCTCATTTATTTCTAACTCGTGAAAGAGTAATAACGGGGTTATAATTTTACAATAGTTCAAATCTATGTATAACGTTAAGTTTTGCATACACTAAATAATTAGTTATCAAAAGTACCAGGATTATAATTAAGTACGCCAAACGCGCGTTTCGTCTGCATAAGACTCATCAGTGACGCTTATATCAAAAAAGTTATAAAGCCAAACAAGTACAAAGTTAAAGAGCATTGAGAATTCAAAATTCCAAAAAGTTGTGCCAAATACGGCTAAGGTAATCTTTACTGGAACAAGAAAATCCTTAGTTTTTCGAAAAATTCAAAGTTTTGTAAACAGAAAATTTAAATGACCACATAATAGATATTCATGTCAACACCGAAGTGCTGACTACTGGGCTGGTGATACCCTCTGGGACGAAATGTCCACCAGCAGTGGCATTGACAAAAGTACCAGGATTATAATTTAGTATGCCAGACGCGCTTTTCGTCTACATAAGACTCATCAGTGAGGATTCAAAATTCCGGCTAAGGTAATCTATTCCCGGAACAAGAAAATCCTTAGTTTTTCGAAAAATTCAAAGTTTTGTAAACAGGAAATTTATAAAAAATGACCACATAATTGATGTTTATGTCAACACCGAAGTGCTGACTAAAACTATTATTTCAATTTCCTCATATTTTAAATATTCAGAAATAATGAATCAACAAACGAGATGAGATTACTTTATACTCATCTTAGTCGGGACACACACTCGTACAACTATGTCCGTCCGTGCTTCTGTCTGTCTTTCAGCAAAACAGTGACGAATCAAAAGTAAGACAAATGCGCTCAAGCGTGACGCGAACAAAAATTTACACCTATAGTCATATATAAAGAGAGTCAAATGTTTTTCGTAAGAGTTTGTTGTTTCTCGTTTTGTATAAAGATAAGACCTTTGTTTTTTAAAAGATTTAACATTGGTCATGTTAGGGGCCCTTTAATCTGTATTGCAGATAAATTCATCATAGATACCAGAATCAAAATTTTATATATACGCCAGACGCTCATTTCGTCTACAAAAGACTCATCAGTGACGCTCGAATCAAATAAATGTTAAAAGGGCTATACTTTGACCTTCAATGGTTTACTTTTTACAAATTGTGACTTGGGTGGCTAGTTGTCTAATTGGCACTCATACCACATTATCTTATATCTTAATTATCTATAAGTTAGCCGGTGTCATTTTTAGATTTTACTTTTTCTTATAATAAAACACACATGCAACTACGCATCCCATATTTCATGATAGGACCCGACGCCATTAGTGTTTCGGCAGTTAAGCTTGGGATGGTCATTTTAAGATGCATTATTTGAATATAATCAAATTTGAAAATTATTCATATATATATATATATATATTGATATATTTATATTTTAAGTCGTCTTCAATAGATCTAGTTATTTTGACAGATCTGCCATCATCAGGTGTCCAACTGTCAATTTGATGTTAAAGTGTTTTACTTTGATCTGCTAACCATATCTCCAATACTTTTATGTTTGCTATACGCAACTTTTGGTGCTGTATTGAATATCTGTACACAATCTTCGTCAAACTGTAATCAATGCCAGTGTTTCATTATACGTTTCTATATTTTTTCGTATATATGGATTAATTTTAGTTATTAAAACTAACGGAATAGTTTGTTGTTCTTTTTCTTTTTTTCTTTTTCTAAATCGAACTACCCACCCTACCCGATATACACTCACGCATAAGTAGCATTGAAACGGTCTGCAATATAAACTGAATTTCAAACAACAACAAGGCCATGTAATGACTTGGCTGATCGATGTTGTGAATCTAACCATTAATTAAATTTCGTCAAGTCAAACCTTATGTGTATATAGTCATTTATAATTTTAAAACAACTCTGAAGGATAAGTACTTTTTTACATAACAGTTGCCCCTGATAAAACAAGCGTATCAACTTGTATGTTTGTCCATCTGATGAGTTAAACCTTTGTCAACTGATTTGTATTGTTCGTTCTTATATTGTACTGTTATACCACTGTCCCAGGTTAGGGGAGGGTTGGGATCCCGCTAACATGTTTAACCCTGCAACATTATTTATGTATGTGCCTGTCCCAAGTCAGGAGCCTGTAATTCGGGGGTTTACGTTTGTTTGTTTATGTGTTACATATTTGTTTTTCGTTAATTTTTTTACATAAATAAGGCCGTTAGTTTTCTCGTTTGAATTGTTTTACATTGTCTTATCGAGGCCTATTATAGCTGACTATGCTATGGGCTTTGCTCATTGTTGAAGGCCGTACGGTGACCTATAGTTGTTAATGTCTGTGTCATTTTGGTCTTTTGTGGATAGTTGTCTCATTGGCAATCATACCACATCTTCTTTTTTATATGTATTGTAAACGAGGTCACCTGATACACGTATTTTCTACATTTATTTTCTACAAGACGATTTATTCATTGTTAATGCCCGCGTCACACTGTCCCGATTTTTTCGCCGATGGTAATACGATAATGGAAATTTTCAAAATCGGGACTGATCGTATCCAGATCGGGCTATTCGTAGTTCCATCTTTAACCATCGTAGAACCATCGGCCACTTTTTCTAGCCTTCGGGGACAACTTCGGGAAGGGTTCTAAATTTTTTAACATGTTAAAAAATCCCCGAAGGTGCGTCCGATGTTGAGGGTTCGTATTGAGTTCGTATCACCATCCTCACTATCGTAATGTCACCGGGAATGCATCTTTGCACATCGTATTGCATTCGTGTTTCAATCGTTACCATCGGACAGTTTTGACATTACGGCGTCTACACGAATGAATCCCGAAGATACCCGAAGGTCTTATGATGGCAACACGACTTCGTGAAGACCTCGTAATCCCTTCGTGTTGCCATCGAATAAAAGTACGACGGCGACAAGATGGAACTACGACGGCAATAAATCCAGCTAAATGTAAGTTAATTGTCGCGCTAAAATGCATTTAAAGTGCCATGCGCGATATGCACTGGTCGGTCTAATACGACAGTTAAGAAAGACGTTCACAAAACATGGAACTAATATCATATGATTCTATGAGAACAAGAAAGGCGACAGCGTTGTTTCTATTAATTCAAATGGAACAAGAAGAGCAGCTATTACAGGCTCAGGATTTACTTTTACAAGTAAAATATTATTTTTTGTCAATTTTTCATATCAAGTAACATAATGAAAATCATAAACGCGCCTCGTACACCAACACTGCAGGTACACGTATATAGGGAAACCAACTTTTTCTTCATTATTCTGATTTTTTTATGTATCGTCTGAGTTGTTGTCACACGAATGTTTACTCCATAACCATTTTGTTTTCTATATGTCATATTTTGCTGCATTTGTTGCTTTCCCCACATTCTTCCTTTTGTCTATATTATTATGATATTTTCCTGGAAAGAGCTCTTTTTTAATAAAAGGGATCAACGAACCCATTACCTTACCTTTAAGATAGATCAGTAAACATAGGCATAATTATGGGTGATTATTCAGACTAGTGCACACATTTTACAGTTCAAACAAGGCAATGCCGAGCTTGGCATCCCCTCGTATGTAACATATTGGGGACAAATATGGACACTATATTTGTATATGACACATGCAGAAAGTGGTAAACTGAATATGCATATTTGATACATAAACTATTTTTTTTTTGGAAATCATCCAAAACATTCAGTAACTGGAAATACCTTTAATATTGTCTTTAGAACCAGCAGTTAAAAAAATGAGCAACCAATTTCCTGTGTATTATGCTATTTCAAGGAGAAAAAAACAAGTCCATCTGCATGACCTTGACCTTTGGCCTTGAACGTAAAAAATGTCAGATCATTACAAGGAGGAACAATATACCAAATGTGGTTAAAATCTGTTGAAGCATATTGGTTTTAGAGTGTCCACAAGGGTGATATTGCCTTGTATTAGAACTGCCACTGTGACCTTGACCTTTGAACTTTAAAGTCAATAGCGCTTAAGATATTCTTAACGAGTAACACCATACCAAGTTTTGAGCATTTTGGTTTTAGAGTGTCCATAAAAATTTTATCTACACGCAACTTAAATGTAGTAGGCGAGGGGATAATAAACTAAGTTTTATAAGAATAAGACAAAAAGATCGATTTCCCGCCATGCATGGCAGACTTGTAAAGAAACGATATATTGTCGAAATTCTGTTCGTATCTTTTAGACATCGTATGGCCATCGCGCCATCATCGTTATCCATCGTGTAGCCTTCGTAATCCATCGTGTAGCCTTCGTGATCCATCGTGTAGGCTTCGGCTGAGATACGAAGCTTAAATACCAGTCTTCGGTTAATCTTCGTATGTCCATCTTTTGCTATCGTATATAATTTCGGCACCATCGTATAGACTTCGTTATTCATCGTACTTGCTTCGGTCACTTTTTGGTATTTTAACGAGATCGGGACCAACTTCGTACGAACTTACAATTTTCGCATTCGGGTGTCCATCGTATATAAAAATCGGGACAGTGTGACGCGGGCATTAAGGAATGATAAGACATTTTACAAAAATATGGCTTATAAGACGACACAAGTTGTCTTTCTTGTACAAAACACTGTTCCAGATAAAAGACGGTTAAGACGTAAGCATTTATAAGTAAGAGGTGGGGCAGGAAACGATTGCTGGATGAATATAATCAATAGATGATCATAAAGATCGCATTTTAAGATTAATAAATTACGGAACTTGTTAGCTGTGCCCAAAATATTGTTTTTCGGACACATTAAATTTATATTTTTTCATACATAATTATGAAATTTGATAATATTCAAAATTATGGGCTCGCAGAATCTAACTGGAAATATTATCTAATATCAAATGGATTTTCATAAAGCAGTCGAATTTAGCCAATTCTATAATATTATGGAGTTCGCTAAGTGTCCCGACTGTTTTTATTTTCTGGTTTTGGTAATTACAGGGAGAGTGCAAACACAAACTTTCCTTTCTTAAGCGTTAGGTAAACGTTTATTTCGAACAATTTTTCATTCCGACGGAAGGCGTATATGAAAGCAATGTGTTTTACGGCAACAATATTATGAGATCTGCTAATGATACATAAGGGAGATCAATAAAGTAGGTGTGTATAGTTGCTATTCTTGAAAATTTAAACGTTTGTTTTAAACGTCTAATTTGCGATTTTTTTTCAAATAGTGAACCAGCTTCGAAAAATTCACTATGACATGCAATGATCTGATGAAAGTCAACTCTTCTACAAAACGAACGAGAAAAAACATCCAAATAACTCACAACTTTTTTGGAAGGCCGGTGACATATCCCTTTTTTCTATTTAAACAAAATACTTTCCATCTCGAAATCTTTATGAGGAAAACACTGGTAAATAATTTATAATACTGGAAACGTTTTTCATTCTTACGCTATGTTGTTTTTGCGGGGATGAAATACATTATATCTATTAAAATCAAATCGATCCGAATATAAAATTAATAAATCATTAACTGATAGATACAGATATCTAGTGTTTAACGAGAAACACAAATTATCCTGGTAGGTTTGATTTAAGGTTTTTTTTAAACTTTTAATAACAAGCATATATCATGTTTATAATAAGGAAACATTTGGGGTTGATAGATTGACAAAACCAAATCACTGATGAGTCTTGTGTAGACGAAACGCGCGTCTGGTGTACTTTTATCAAATCAGCTGTAAAGGACCCCAAAATGGCCAGTAAAAATCTTTTTCAAGCCAGGAAAACAACAACCTTATTATAACGTATACAAAATAAAAATGAAAAACACATATTAACTACACCAACACACGAAAACAACAGACTGAATTAGGAAAGGTTTTTACAAAATGCAGCAAGTTTGTATGTTTTAAGTTCATCTCCCTTTTGGACTCCTCAAATGTACATTTACATGAATGTTGAACTAAGTAATAATATATAAGCTTTAAAAGTCCAAAGTTTGCTCAAAGATCCTTTAACTTACTAAGGTAAATTTTACATGTTTAAAACTGAGTTATGTAAAATTTACTTTCTTAACTGTTGTCACCTATATCAATTTTATATAACAATATTGGAAATATGTGTTTATAATTAGTATATTTTTACAGGAAAGAAATGAAACAGGAGATGTTGAAGACAATATAGAGGAAATAAATGAGGAGAACACAGAGGAAAATGCTGCTAGTCATGAACAGATGAATGAGGTAACAGATACATATAGATTCTTACACTAAAACAAGTGTACTATGATAATTCTTCACTCGAGACAGTTAAATTTTATTATTTAAAGCGCAAGGCTTGCCGAGCCCTTTAAATAATAAAATTTAACTGTCGAGAGTGGAGAAATATCGTTATACATGAGTTATAGTGTCGGAATCTGTTTCTCTAATGCTTTTTATCGTTCTTTTTCAAAGATTTTCAGAAAATTGTGTTCTTTATATGCGATGTCATCAGGCAAGGTCGCCTTTTTTCATGACGTCACAATAGGAAAATGGAGAAGAAAACAAAACATTTTGACGTCATAATCAAATTTCGACTAATCATTTGCCGTGAACAGATTTTTCACTAGTGAGGAGAAATATTTTTCTAAAGATGTGGACAAAGGAAAATATTTAAGGATGGAACTATTTTAAGGGAGATAATTGACTTTACTTAGTTAAATATACATCTAGCAATAAAGAAGGCGAGACATTTCAGTGTGTGCACTCTTGTTCTTTTATGCTGGAACTAAAATATTTATTGCAATGTTTTGACCAACCTATTGTGATATTCCTTTAGATTTACAGTTTGTTTCTGCTTCATAATTTTTATGTAGCCATCATGGTTCAAGATTTAAAAGTCCATGACACAAAATTCTAATATATATATATATATGTATTTGCATGAATCATAGCAATGAATTGGGGTTTAACTGAGGTGCTACCAGAACCAGACTATTGGGGATGGCGGATAGGGGTAAAGGTGTTAAAAATTGTTTTCAACAGTTTATATTCCTGTCAAACCCTATAATGTACACTTACTTTGCTTGTTTTAATAAAAGGTCAAGGTTTCAATTACTAAACATGATAAAAATAAAAATATTTCAGAAATTAGTTTTTTGAATGGAAGTTTTCTTGTGCACTATGGTACCATTTAGACTTTTATTGTTGTAAATTGAGAGACAAGAAACATGGAATAAATACTTGCACCTGTCTGCAAGTTTAAGGAGGTCATGGTTAAATTCTTAGTTTAAAAATTTGTAGTGCATGTACATACAATAAATATTGCTGACGAAAATAGAATTTGTTGGTATTGGTCTTAGAAACGGGTATAAATGTGAAGTTCACGGATACTTTCCTTGCCTATTTTATTCTGTAATTTTTGCAATATTGTGTTCTTTCAACTTATCTTGATCCTTATTTAAATATTAGATTGATCTATTGGAATAAAAATAAATCATTGCCATCACTATTTGCTTATTTGTGAGTTTGTGTGTAATTTCAATACATGATCATCTTGCATCGTGATCTTATATTATCCATGGAGAAATTGAGGCTGCACCAATGTTAAAATGTATTAAACAGGAAAGCAGTTATTATTTTTTTAGTTACTGATACCCCTTTCATTAAGAATAATGAGATTTGACTTTATTAAAAGAAAAATATGCATGCATGTGTAGAAGTTTGATCTGGCAATAATACAGTTTGAAGCAGTTTTTTGAGCTGAGAGAGGTATGCTGTTCCGATTTTTTTTAGCCTTACAGGAATGTGATCCCACCAAATTTTTTGTTCTTTTTATTAAAGAATATGATAATCTGTTAGCTCTATATGGTACATTTCCAATATTTACCATGGATGGAATTCGAGAAGACTTCAAAAATGGCCGATTTTGGCAAAATGAACAATTGGTGTTTTGGATGTCCTTATTAGGTGTTTTTTTTCCTTTGTCAATATATTGATTATAACAAGTAATTTATGGAATAGGTACACTAAGGTGGATATTATCTTGTATCAACATAGTTAAGCTCTTTAAATTGTGATTAAGAAGAAATGTTGAATTGAAAACGTAGTAAAAATCAGTTTTTCTTGGCTGTTTCTACGGCCGAAATGATGATGCTCGTGTTGCCATGGCAACCGTGCACATTTTTTTCCGCAGACATTTTTTTTTTTCATTTCATGTCTTAAATAGACCTCATGTAAAGTTTCATTGAAATCTGAGTCCCATGATGTGCCAACCATTGCCTGAGTTTTCCTTGGACATCCTCTTAATTATAATCCTGGTACCTTTGATAACTAATTAATGTAAATAGCTTTGGAAATGGTTTTAAATGGTTTTAAACGCAAATCCATGTTTCTTTGCTTGAAAAAATTTCAAAGCGACATCATTTTCTTGCAAGAAACACACAGTATTGAATCATATAATCTATATGGAATGAGGTGGATATATTTTTCGCAGGGGGAAACGAGAGGTGTTACTATTTTGTTCATCAGCTCAATAGACTATACATGCTTTTAGAATTATAGCAGATGAAAACGGAAGGTATTTCATTCTAACTGTTGAAATTGATAACACAGATTTTGTTTTTGTAAATTATTATGCGCCCACCAAAAATTTTGAAAATGAACAAATTGGATATATTGAAAAAATCAAGATTTTATTAACCGAAAAGTTAGATCAAAATCTTATTTTGGGTGGAGATTTTAATACGATATTAAATCCATCTTAAGACAAAATGGGTGGTTCAAAATATTACACACCTGTCAAACATACGAGTAAATTAGAAGATTTTATAGAAGAGTTTGAGTTATGTGATATTTGGAGGACACAAAATGTTGATTATAGATTATATACTTGGCGTCAAAGAACTCCTCTTATATAATGTCGCTTAGATTTTTGGTTGAAATCGATTTTTTTTGTCAAGCAGTGTTACAAAAACGTCCATTGTGCCGTCTATAAAATCTGATCAGTCTCATCAAATTGACTCTGTTAGGCGAAAACTTTAGCGAGAGAGGTCCCGGTTTCTAAAAATTTAACTCGGGTTTATTGACAGATAAAGATTATGTGGATATAGTCAAAAATACTTTATCAGAATGTAATAATAAATATCACAATTTAGAAATACAAATTTGAAATGGAATATAATAAAAAGTGAAGTAAGGGGCGCAACCGTCAAATATTCCAAATATAAAAACATTAAATTGAGGGAAAGAGAGTTCAATTAAAAAAAAACGACGAGACGAAATTCTGAAAAATCTCTCTTGTACATTGTATTTAGATAAAGATATATATATATACACTTTTGATTGAATTAGATATTGTTAAAGAAGATTTAGAGCAAATATTTCTTATCATTAGAAAAACGCAATTATAAACAAAAATGAATTAACAAATTAGTTGTAAACGACATTGATATTTTTTCACAAGAAAAAATTCTTAACAAAGATAGACATTTTTACGAAAATTCGTACTCATCAAAAGAAGACCCTGATAAATACTCAGGTGTTTCTAACTTTTTTGATTTAAATTTCATTCCTAAGCTTACAGATCAGGAAAAGGATACATGCAATGCAGATATTTCAGAATTTGAATGCGTTAAAGTTTTAAAATCATTTAAAAATAATAAAAGCCCTGGTACATATGGGTTTACCGCTGAGTTTTACAAATTGTTCTGGATTGATATAAAACATATGTTTTAGAAAGCTATGAATATTCCTTCGAGACCGGAACCCTCTCAAAAGACCAAAGACGGGGTATTCTGACTCTTATTCCAAAGAAAGATCAAGATAGAACACTCTTGTCGAACTGGCGTCCTCTTTCTCTCTTAAATTTTGATTACAAATTATTAGCCAAAGTTATTGCGGAAAGAATGAAATTATTTCTTCCGAAACTTATAGTTTCGGACCAGACGGGATATGGTGCTGGTAGATATATTGTTGAAAATCTACGACTTATTTCTCATATTATATTGTTTAGTACAAATATCCAGGGCTTATATACTAGTCGATTTTGAAATGGTTTTGATACGCTAGAATGAAATTTATTAAAAAAGCATTGGTTTGTTTTAATTTTGGTAGCAAGTGTCGGAAATGGGTCTTAATTCTATACTCAAATATATCTAGTCTTGTCGTTAATTATGGATTTAGTTCTAGTCCATTCAAAATTGAGAGAGGTGTTAGACAAGGGTTTCCTTTGCCTCTTTTTTCTCTCTTTATTTTGGCCTTTGGACTACTGGCAATTAGTATTCGTAAGAACAATCAGATATCTGGTATAAAAATTGGGGATACTGAAATAATAATTTCACAGTTTGCTGATCATACCACTTGTTTTTTGAAAGATGTATTTTCTGCGCAAATTTTATTAGATTCCTTTAATGATTTCCAGAAGTGTTCAAGGTTAAAGGTAATTTTTTTCTAAAACCGAAGCAACATGGATTTGAAAAAGTAAATTTAACAAAAAAGGTTCCCTTCATATTAAATGGACAGATGGTTTTAAAACCTTAGGTTGAAAATTTAACGCTTTTGAATAAATGGTTTGGTCTAATTTAGATTCATGCATTCTCTTTTTGTTTATATAGATTAGACCGTTGGTTTTCCCGTTTGAATGGTTTTACACTAGTAATTTTGGGGCCCTTTATAGCTTGTTGTTCGGTGTGAGCCAAGGCTCCGTGTTGAAGGCCGTACTTTAACCTATTATGGTTTACTTTTTAAATTGTTATTTGTATGGAGAGTTGTCTCATTGGCACTCACACCACATCTTCCTATATCTATAGAAAAAATGGAATCAATTTTTAAAATGTGGAGGATCAGAAACCTTTCCTTGGTCGGTAAAATCGTTATTCTTAATCACTTGAAATGTCGAAGCTTATTCATGTCATTTCATCTACACATGTACCAAAATCTTATGCACTTAAATACAACGGGACATTGATAGCTTTTTATGGAATGGTAGTACTCCGAAAGTTAAATCGGAAGTTATTCAGGTTATCCTTTCGTATAATGTGGGTAAACAGATTTTTGTCAGAACATGATTCCAAATGAAAACAAAGCATTCTTCTCCCTTTTTGATTTAGATGATTAATTTATGAACAGATGTGAATTTGAGATTTTAAATTTAAAAGCACCTCTTTTTTAATATAGAAGTGTTATCTGCTTGGAAACATTTCAAGGGTATTTTCATCCCGTTAAATGCATTTCATGTTAGAAAAGAATTTATTCGGTTCAATCCGTTTATCAAAGTTGACAGAACGAGTATTTTTTTACAGATCTTAATACATGAAATGCATCAGGTTCATTAATGATATTGTAGATGATAAAGGCGAATTTTTGTATCATGACGCTATTAACAAAAAATATAACCGGTATGTTACTTTTGTAGACATTCTATCTATTTAACTTGCTATACCACGTGACTAGAAAGATTTGTTATTACAAAAACACATGTCACCTGACAGCAACTCCTTTGGATTCGTTTTTGAGCATGAGAATAAAAATATACCTATTAGTAAATTATTCGCAAAAGATGTATATTCACTTTTTATCGATCGGGGAAGTGTTTCTCCCCTTTCACAACAAAGGTGGGAAGAAAGTTTTAACTTAGAAATTAGTGACGAAAAGTGGAACAATATTTATTCACTAACTTTTAAATGTCCTTTAGAAAGCAAACTACAAGCTTTCCAATATAAAGTGTTACACAGAATAGTCTCACATAATTATCTCCTTGAAAAATATAAACTTTCATTAACTAATGATTATGCCAGTTGTAAAGAAATATAATCTATAGAGCAAACATTTTTTGAATATATAAAAATGAAGCAATTTTAGAGAATGTTCTTATTTGTGGTATTTAGTGTTTGGAGTAAAAATATTTTTGAATAAAGACAGGGCCATTTTTGGTATATTGAATTCTGATAACTTAGTTTTAAATTATTATTTTCTACAGGCAAAGTATTACATTAATTATGTAAAGAACACACAATTAAACAGACTGTTAATATCTGTTATGTCCTGTACCAGGTCAGGAATACGGCCATTGTTATATTATAGTTCGTTTCTGTGTGTGTTACATTTTAACGTTGTGTTTCCGTTGTTTGGTTTGTTTTCTCTTATTGTTTAGTGTGAATTCACATTACTATAAGACGTGTCATGGTACTTGTCTATCCCAAATTCATGTATTTGGTTTTGATGCTATGTTTGTTGTTCTCAAAGTATTTTTTCTAGTGCTGGTCCGTTTCTGTGTGTGTGTGTTACATTTTAATGTTGTGTTGTTGTTCTCTTATATTTAATGCGTTTTCCTCAGTTTTAGTTTGTTACCCCGATTTTGATTTTTGTCCATGGATTTATGAGTTTTGAACATCGGTATACTACTGTTGCCTTTATTTATCTGTTCAAGCTTTTCTTAATTTTTTTAAGAGACGTCTGGAGATATTAGAATATTTATGTCTTTCTAAAGACAAACTTGAGTCATTTGTCGACAGAATGGGGGGGGGGGGGGGCATTAACGGAAGTTATCTAATTAAATTTATTCTTGATATGATCATATATAAAAAGTATCCTTTAAATGTATCATATACTGAGTATGCCCATCATCTACTTGTAAATTTTTACTGTGTCTTATTCGAAAAATATTAATAGTATGACAATGCTATAAATATCATGTCAATCACTTATGTCTTGTAAAAATGTATGTATGCACTGTAGTTTGAAAACCAAAAAGATCAAAAAAAAAGAAAAAAAAAGAAAAAGAAAAATCACTGGTAGAACTGGATAGGTTGTTTAGCATTTAAAAGGTCCGAACATGAAAAACAACACAATTGAATTGAGAAAACTAACGGTTTGACTTATAACAAAACAATCAAAGAAAATAAATATAACAGATATATACCAATGACAAACACTGGGCTACAGGCTCATGACTTGGGACAGGCACCTGTATGATGTAGCGGTTATAAACATATGTGAATGCACCAACAACAGCCCTTCCCTCACCATACCTAAAGGAAATTCACATCGGCACAACACAAGAACAAATTATACAAACCAATACAGGAAAAACAGCAATTAACGACTACCATAGTGTTACAGTTTATACTATATGAAGTAGTTGAAATTCATAAAAGTTAGTTGGAAAAATCTTGACTCCTGAGATTTTAACCAATCTTTGCAGGTTGATTTTATAATGTTGTTGACTCTATCTTACTACAGGCTCCCGACGTGATGACAGATTAGAAATGTGGCGAGGTCAAACATGTTTGCAGGCGCAAACCCTTCACATAAAATGGTGCGGTAGTGTTACAGTTTATACTATATAAAGGAGTTAATAAGAATATATTTCATGATTATGTAGACGAATGGCGCGTCTGACGTATGACTAATTACATCCTGGATCGATGTTTTTGCTGGTGGAAGTTTCGTCTCCGAGGTTCTTACCAGCCCAGTAGTAATCACTTTGATGTTAATATGAATAACAATTATATGGTCCTTTTCTAAAATAAATCAACTGTTTGCAAAAGTACATGTATGAATTATTCGAAATACTATTATGCTCAGTTAACCCGAAGAGACTATATAAAACTTACTGTTTTGTATAGGGCTTAGTTAACTACAAGGTGGCTTAAACTAATTGTATTGTATTGTGCTCAGTTATCTACAAGGTGCCTTTAAGCTTATCGTTTTGTATAGGGCTCAGTTAACTCTAAGGTGGCTTTAGCTTACCGTTTTGTATGGTGTTCAGCTAACTCTAAGATGGCTTTAAGCTTACTGCTCTGTATGGTGTCAATTAACTTCATTGTGTCTTTCAGCTTACCGTTTTGTATGGTGGTTAATTAACTCCAAGGTGACTTTGAGCTTACCGTTTTGTATGGTGGTCAGTTAACTCCAAGGTGGGTTTAAACTAACCGTTTTGTATAGGTCTTAGTTAACTCTAAGGTGGCTTTAGCTTACCGTTTTGTATGGTGGTCAGTTAACTCCAAGGTTGCGTCAAACTAACTGTTTTGTGTAGGGCTCAGTTAACTTCAATGCAAGGTGGCTATAAAATTAACTGTTTTGTATAGGGCTCAGTTAACTCCAAAAGACTACATTAAACTTACCGTTTTGTATGGTGCTGAGTTAACTCAATGGCGACTTTGAACTTACCGTTTTGTTCGGGGGTCAGTTAACTCCAAGGGGACTTTAAACTAAATGTTTTGTATAGGGCTCCGTTAACTCCAAGGTGGCTTTAAGCTTACCGTTTCATATGGTGGTCAGTTAATTAAAAAGTGGCTTTAAACTAATTATATTGTGTAGGGCTCAGTTAACTTCCGGCTTATAGTAATAATTTGATTAATTCTTGATTTCACCTTAGTACATTCACGTCGGTGCAACGAAAAGAAGGCAAAACAAATGTATGTGCGGCCATAGATCAGATATCAACCTCAATGCAAACGACATTCTGTACCATCATTTTAATCAGCCTTATCATACCATTTTTCCATGACAGTTCGTATTTTCGAACAAAATATAACAATGAGTAACAACCCTCAACTTGCAACGCTTCTCCGTAGGGAAAAAGAGGACTTCTAGATTCGACAAAGGGAAACTGCGATACCATATGGTTGAAATGACAAAATTGATTGTATAGGTATTCTATCTAGTCCTTTCTATAGCTCGAGATCGGTGAATGTGATTAATTTTTTCAACTCTACTCCTCAAAATATACGCAGTCATGGTCATCGTCATTATATATCACCTACTTTGCATGATGTCTCTATTATTGACCTGTTACCATTTATACAAAATCTGTTAGGTATTCATCACAATCGAATGAAACTGTTTTCCTTACCCCTTGCAAAACTTCATGATCTGTTTGACAAGGTGACTTCAAACTAGCTGTTTTGTATAGGGCTCAGTTAACTCCAATGTGTCTTTAAGCTTACCGTTTCTTATGGTACTCAGTTCAGTCCAAGATGCATTTAAGCTTACCCCTTTTTCTGGTACTCAGTTAACTCCAAGGTGTATTTAAGCTTACCGCTTTATATGGTGCTCAGTTAACTCCAAGGTGATTTTAAGCTTGCTGTTTTGTATGGTGGCCAGTTATCTCCAAGGTGTCTTTAAGCTTACCGTTTCTTATGGTACTCAGTTAAGTCCAAGGTGTATTTAAGCTTACCCCTTTTTATGGTGCTCAGTTAGCTCCAAGGTGTCTTTAAGCTAACTGTTTTGTATGGGGGTCAGTTAAGTCCAAGGTGGCTTTAAGCTTACCGTTTTGTATGGTGGTCAGTTAACTCCAAGGTCTCGTTAAGCTTACCGTTTCTTATGGTACCCAGTTAACTCCAAGGTGTATTTAAGCTTACCGTTTTGTATAGTGGTCAGTTAACTCCAAGCTGGCTTTAAGCTTACCTTTTTGTATGATGGTCAGTTAACTCCAAGGTGTCTCTAAGCTTACCGTTTCTTATGGTACTCAATTAACTCCAAGGTGTATTTAAGCTTACCATTTCTTATGGTACTCAGTTAACTCCAAGGTGTATCTAAGCTTAGTGTTATGGATGGTTGTAAGTGATCTCCAAGCTGGCTTTAAGCTTACCGTTTTGTATGGTGATCAGTTAACTCCAAGGTGACTTTAAGCTTAGTGTTATGGATGGTTGTAAGTGATCTCCAAGGTGACGTTATGCTTACTGTTTTGTATGGTGGCCAGTTATCTCCAAGGTGCTTTAAAGCCTACTGACATACATTGTAAAATCCATACAGTATTTTACGTCGATTAACAAATTGATCATTTACAAAAAAAACAACTGTTTTTATGGATGGATACAGATAAAACTTTACACACATAACCACCAAAGGAGACGTTCAACCGAGTGTTTACATTGTGTTCATGTCTTTGACGACAAATGGTATAAGGAAAGTAAGATTGAACACCGTTCTGAATCTGCTTCCTCTTTCAGAGCACCTGATATCACCCCTCAGTTTAGGTAGGGTTCGTGTTGCTTAGTCTGTAGTTTTTTATGTGGGGTCTTGTGTACTTTTATTGAACTGCTCGTTTTTTTCTATTGTAGCCATGGCGTTGTCCGTTTATTTTCTATCTATGCGTTTGAATGTTCTATTGGTATCTTTAGCTTATCTTTTTTTCTGCTACATGTATATCATAGTACAATCGGGTTTAAGATAAGATGTGTGCCTTTCAATGTTGTTTTTTAAAGTGTCGTTCTCCATGTTATTCCATATATTGTAATCGTTTCTTCTAATTATAGTGTTTCACTCTTCTATGTTATTATGTATTCCCTCCATTATCAACATAGTATCATTTATTTGTATTATATGATAACATGGTTTTACAATTGCATTAGTTTTGAATGATTTTATTTATGGGGAAAAGGAGATAGCTCAAATATATCAATGTACCATCGTCCTTTACAATCAAGTACCATAAAATACGAACTGTGATAATAACCATTGACACTTTTGGTTTAACAATACTGACATAGGCGTAAACATAAACATCATTCTGTTTGTGATCATCCAATACTTAAAGATGTGAGGATTATAGATTTGTGTATGGATTCCTTGGTGTTTTCCCTACTAAACACGGTAATGTAACACCCATTTTTTATTTCATGGAAAACTTAATAGTTCGTAAAAGATCATTCCCGAAATTAAGGCAGATTCCTGATTATCTCTCTATGAATTAAAAACCCAAATAATACAAATGCGAATATAGGTTAAAGTCCGAGTCAGCTTTTTCCCTGCAATTTTTAGAAAAAAATCCAAACAATATCTCGAAATGGGGCGCCATAACCTATCAATATTGTAAGCTTCTTTTTTTCCTTAATTAATGCTCTTCCGTCTTATAGTAATAATTTGATTAATTCTTGATTTCACCTTAGTACATTCACGTCGGTGCAACGAAAAGAAGTAGAAACAAGTGTTTGTGCGGCCATAGATCAGATATCAACCTCAATGCATACGACATTCTGTACCAGCATTTTAATCAGCCTAATTATTCCATTTTTCTATGACAGTTCGTATTATCGAACAAAATATAGCAATGAGTAACAACCCTCAACTTGCAACGCCTCTCCGTAGGCAAAAAGAGGACTACTGGATTCGACAATGGGAAACTGCGATATGGTTGCAATGGCAAAATTGATTGTAAAGGTATTCTATCTACTCCTCGACGTAAACGCGGTCATGGTCATCGCCATTATACATCACCTACTTTTCATGATGTCTCTATTATTGACTTGCTGCCATTTATACAAAAGCCGTTAGGTATTCATCACAATCGCATGAAACTTTATTCTTTACCCCTTACAAAACCTCATTATCTGTTTAATTTATGTTTGGAAACCACTGTTACAACCCCTCATTCAAACCAATACGAACTTATAGCTATCATTTCGGATATTGCAAGTGAAAGACTTTTCAAACCAGTTCGCATTGGAAAGGATGAAAAAGAGAAAATATATTTTCTAAACCTTCCCTTTGCCAACAAAGGTTACGGATATACCTCCTTATCTTTAAGATCAGTCAGTATCAATATTTCTAATACCAAAAGTACCCAACTGTTCCCCTCTTCTTGCCAATTGTTTTCTTTATTGTCATGAGGCTGACTTCACACAGGAATTTCTTTGGAAGAAAGATAAGAAGTTAGCAATATCCTTTAACTTTACGTTCCGCTATAAAGATGATGTTCTCTGACTGAATAACACAAAATTTAGTGACAATGTTGAACGAATCTATCCTATCGAACTAGAGTCAAAGAATACTACAGATACAGCTAAGCTTGTCTCATATCTTGATTTACATCTAGTAATTGCCAAAGTAGGTCGGTTGAAAACAAAACTTTACGAAAAAAGAGATGATTTCCGCTTCCCAATTTTGAACTTTCCGTTTCTATGTAGCAACATTCATACATAGTATTACCAATGTTATTTTAACTTATCGGGCGGAGCTTACATTTTGATTTGCATAAGGACAGTCCATTTGAAGATTTATGTGATAAGGATGATTGCCGTTATGATTATTACTGATTTCTAATCACCTACAATGTATCAGTGTCGTCAAAGGAATTTACAAAACAATGACTGGACTTCATTGATGAGTTTATCCTAAAACACCTATCCTTTGATGGAATGATTTATTATGAGCGAACTGGTTGAACTCCGCCCAGTCAAATGAAATAAATCGAGTAATATATATCTCCTAATTGAGACGATATTCCAGGGATTGTACTTTCTATCATGATTTACTTGATAGAGTATTGCTACTCACACGGCAGCTATTAAACCAGGATTTTTAAATGGTGAAGTTGAAATCATCTCTTCGTAAATTTTACGGACATTCTTCATTATATTTAAAAAAAAAAAAGAAAATGAGGTAATATGAAGAGGTCTTTTCTTTGTTCCTGTTTTCTCCCGTTTACTTTTTTTATCTGGTTATAGTTTGTTTAAAAATATGTCGAAAAAAGTTAAATCACCAAAATACTATAGTCCGATGAAATTCAAGACACAAATTCCCTATTCATATGACAAAATCAAAAGCTCAAACACATCAAACGAATGCATAACAACTGTCATTTTCGAAAAAAAGTGCATATTCAGACAGAGAGTAAATCGATTTACACTAACTCTGCTGATAGATTTGGCTGTTTTTGGTATTCATGTATATTGCTTAAATACTTTCTGAAATATGTTATCATCAATTCACGTGTCACATTGATATATTGTTTGTATACTTCCTTGATTTATTTTTATTATACCCTTTGATGTTTTGAAATATTTGAAGTATTTCCTGTTTGGTTTGTATGATGATTTAGTATGAGTCATTGCCAATATTTGATGTATACACTCATTTTTCCCTTGCGATAACTGTTTGTTACGCATTATGTCGCTTAAATATTTCCTATATTATATCGTCCAGTGTATGTGCTTTTTTACTCTATTAAGATGACCAAATTCTGTGTAAGAGTTATCTAATTTGCTAATTTTGTAGTAGTATTCTACCTTTACTAAATAAATATGTCAGTATATTTTTTTAACTCATAAACAGTAACTGTTAACCGTTTAATCCCTAGAATCTTTTTATTTGAGGCCCCTAAGTCCTAACTTAGAAAATGAGGGCAAGGTAGCAACACAAAATATCGACAACTTTTTTTCTTAGTTGTTGTTTGTATACCCAGATTTTTTTTTTAAATAGGATCGTAGCGATTCAATGAAATTTTATAGGACTAATCTATTTTTACCAAATTAATTTGTTGGTATATTTATAAATTAATAAACCTTATTTGAATAAGTATTAAATTATAAACCTGGTACCTGTTGTTAGCTATTATTCGTGTGTTGCTCTATCGTATATGTTTTCCAATTTATTTGGATCGTAGTCCTTTCATGTAATGTTGTCATTTTAATGTAATGTTTTACATTTATCACAAAAGCGGGTGGTTAGGCTAGCCACAAAACCACAAATGATAGCTGTCAAAAATTACCAGGTAAATAATTCGATACGCCAGACGCACGTTTCGTCCCCACAAGACTTATCAGTTAAGCCCATATAAAAAAAATACAAAACCAAAACAAGTACAAAGTACAAGAGCATTGCGGACCACACGTTCAAAAAAGTTGAGACTAATACGGCTAAGTTTGTCTGCATTGGATAAGAGTAACATTAACATTTACAATAAATCATACTTCTCAAACACTTAATTTATAAAACTGACTAATAGTATATAATAGATATACATAATTACACTGAAGGGGTGACTAACTACAGAATAAGCATTAATACATTAAACATGTTAAACTACCTAAACCAGCACATAAGAAATGTCACAGCCGAGTAAGCCAAAGAGATCGACGCACAAATGACCTCACGTTGGAATTTTTAAAGATTTCCCAAAAATAGACTAGATTTAGAACATAATTTAAAGTCTGAAATACTGATATAACATTTTTGTTTATAACAATGAAAATTACAATACTTATTAATATAAAACTATATACGTCTTTAAATTTCCCCCTGCTAAGCTGAACAATTTACTTTGTAGGAGTTATACCCCTCTTCACTGTTTAGCAGGTGTATGCATCTCCTTCGTTACAAAAAAAAACAACATTGTCCTTCTAAATTGTTCGTTACATCCTGAAGATTTTTTTGCTAATAAGCATCGAAGCGATTTGAAGAAGTTTTTAAGGGTTACCTTCCTTAACCAAGTAAATTTGTATGAATGCTTTTTTCACGATTAACCGTAAAACCCTGGAATACTTTTATTTGATATCTTTTAAACTCAATCATGATTAAACGTTTAACCCTGCCTGGAATGCTTGTATTGCATGCTTTTTTAACCCATTAACGGTTAAAAGTATAACCCTGGAATACTTTTATTAGAAAAATCAGGTATAGGTCAATTTCTAATTTTGAACTTTTCACTGCTTTTGCATTTTTTTGGACGATCAGTGCATTTGAATTTGGACATATGCCATGGACCCCTCTTTTATCCTGGGTAAGGAACCACCCATCCAACCCAATAAAAATCGATGGATCCGCTCCTGTATTTTGTATTCCAATTAAAGACCTTGAAGAGCTTTCTTCACATTACAAATAAATACACAAGACTATACATCTAAGAAAACATCACCGTTTTACATTATTAAAAATGCTTATACTGGTAGAGAGGTCAGCCAACATAAAGATTATGTATAGAGAAAATGCATAAATTTACTAAAACTGTCATATCAGAACAGGACATGTGTATTTTTGTATCAAATAAATATGATCATTTACGTATTATTTCTTTAAAACTTCCCTTACCTGAATGGTGGCTTAAACTTTTCCAAATTATTGTTCGGTCGAGTATTCGCATCGTCCTCCTAGATAATTGTCTGTTATGTCGGTTGTAAAAGACACTTGTCGCCTAGTCAGAATTATTGTATTTATAAGATATCTCATATACGTTGTCGCAGATTTTTGTGGTTGCTTATTTATTTATTTTCTTTCGTTTAATTCATAAAAAAAAAAACTTGTTGTCTCAGTAGCCTAGTGTGTCCAGGGCAGAACTATTCATATCGGGGCCTTTTTATAGCTGACCATGCGGTATGGGCTTATTGTCTGTGTCATTTTGGTCTCTTGAGGACAGTTGTCTCATTGACAATTATACCACATCTTCTTTTTTATATTCGTAGTTTACATACAGTACACATCACATGGATTAGTTTTGGTTATTTCGTGGCTGCGCTAGCATGAAGTAAACAGGTATCCGAGAAACGTTACTTTTTCTTGAATGTTAATATTCAGCCCGTTCACATTGTGATCCGTGTATAACCCCGCCGCATTTTTGCGCCTGTCCCAAGTCAGGAGCCTCTGGCCTTTGTTAGTCTTGTATTATTTTAATTTTAGTTTCTTGTGTACAATTTGGAAATTAGTATGGCGTTCATTATCACTGGACTAGTATATATTTGTTCAGGGGCCAGCTGAAGGACTCCTCCGGGTGCGGGAATTTCTCGCTACATTGAAGACCTGTTGGTGACCCTCTGCTGTTGTTTTTTTATTTGGTCCGGTTGTTGTCTCTTTGACACATTCCCCATTTCCATTCTCAATTTTATGTGCGAAAGAAAACCGTCTGCATCTCCAAAACAGTCATGCACATGTCAGGATAATGTTTGTATACTCCAAACGCATGGTCCGTGTGCAAAAGTACAAATTCAAAACTTAAAAAAAAGACAAAAAAGCAAAACCAAGTACAAAACATTTGATGTTATCAGTTTTTATAAAACATCACCTTAACTATTGTTTGCTAAAAAAAATTTACGATAAAAGTTACAACTCTAAACATTATATTCTGGTACATATTACTTCTTAGCTTTGAACTTACCTAATAATTAATCATTTACATCCTCAAGTTTATTATGTGAGTCAGTATGGTTCATAAATTTATTTTTATAATTTCTTTGTCGTCCAAAACAATGCAGATTTAAGAAAATTAGTCGAAAATTTTATGTTAAGACAACAACATTTGTTGACGTAGAGATATGACGAAGACAATATAATGTATACGTCAATGATTGTCTATCTTTCCAAAACATTCATTGTATTGTTTATAAAAAAAAATAAAAAAATATTCTTTCTTTACTAAATTACGTAATATTTTTTTTCTATCCAAGGCGTTTAAAAAGATAACCAATTTCTGAATACAAATCTATACCTATATCTATAGTCTATGCAACAGATTGAAACAAGAAATCGAAATTTCAACATGGATATGTCTACTTTTAATACCCGCCCTCAGCAGTATATATACATGTCTTGTCCGTAATACATCACTACTAATTTCATGTCCAGATTCGAAAATGAAATTTGTATTTGACTTTTGCATTATTTATGCATTATCAGAGACAATTCGTCAAGTGGCAGGTAAGATCTCTTTACATTTTTCTTAAAAGAAATTATGCTATTGTAAACTAGTGAAATCAGTATTATATTCTCTATTTTAGTTTATCATCACTTAAATACAATTTGATTCAAGTTAATTTTACAAAATTAATACACAATGCTAAACCCCGTATCTTGCAGAAAGAGGTCAAAAAGTAAAATCACAAAAATATTGAACTCAGAAGAAAATCATATCGGAAAGTCCCTAATCACATGGCAAATTCAAATGAAAAAACACATCAAAAACGGATGGACATGAACTGTCATATTCCTTACTTGGTACAGGCAAATTCAAGCAGTGCGTCACTTACTGTTCTATATTTATGCCCCTTTATGATTTGGAGAATTGCATTTTCCGCGTTTACAAACTTTAGAATTTGCCTCATTCAAAATGGATGAAACTCAAACAGAGTGCGTACATACACATTCCCATTCATTTTTTATTTAATTTCCTACTGAAAAACAAATCGATTAAATTACTTGTTTTTCCAAAAATTTCCAATCTTATAACACTACATTTTTAAGAACTTTGGACACCATGTCCTTTGTTGTTTGCAAAGGCTAACTATTTGAAATTTTAGGCGTCCAAATGTGTATTGTATTGTGTGTACCAAATACCAATGACACAACTTTCCACCAAACGACAATAAGATAGATCAATTTATATATTTAATTTAAGCATTTATTGTATTCTAAGATGTGCACATAACTTTAATTCTTGATTAAATGCCACACTATATAACCAAAAGCCATTATGTAAAAAATACTGCGATAGTATTTTACATAAATGTGTGTTTATATAATAGAATAATGCTTTTCATTGACACAATTGTGTGTTTATATTTTAGAATGATTCTATTCATTGACACAATTGTGTGTTTATATAATAGGAAGATGCTATTGATTGACACAATTGTGGGTTTATATTTTAGGAGGATGTGCATTAGCTAAAGTAGATATGGTCATCATACTTGATTCTTCGACCAGTGTAGGAAGTGCTAACTTCGATAAAATGAAAGATTTCTGCAAAGATTTTCTCAGAAATGCCGACCTTGATTCCGGTAATGTACGTGTTGGTATATTGTCATACAGTACAGCTGTTATAGTGGAATTCTACCTAAACAGCTTCTCTACCTCCCAAGAAATACTTGACGCAATCGATAATATTCCTTATCGTTATGGCAGCACAAACACAGCCGATAGTTTACAAAGAATGAGAGAAGAAATGTTTTCTGTTGCAAATGGCGACCGTCTAGGTGTTCCAGACATTTGTTTGATTCTGACTGATGGTGTATCGAATATTAATTCCAGAAGGACCATTCCAGAGGCAGGGAAGTCTAGGGATGCTGGTATCCATATATATGCTATTGGTATTGGATTGCGAGATACAAGGGAGCTTGATGGAATAGCTTCAGAACCTTCAAGAGAAAACAGCTTTAATGTTCAAAGTTTTGATGAATTGTCTGTTTTGAGTGACCGGGTCTTGGATGCATTTTGTCCAGGTAATCATAAGTTATTGTTCATTGTTTTTAAAACCCGGTTTTCATCGGGACTTTTGTTCACGCTACAGGTTGTGTAAAATTATCAGATTGTGTATAAATTGTGTATAGAAAATTCAATTAATTGTGTTAAAAAGAAAAATTACACCATATAATTTAAGATAAAATGTAAGACACCCGAGCCACCTTACGAAAGTTCATTTGGTGATTTTCAAAATGAAATTTCAACGTAAACATTAATGAAGATTAAAAAAAACACCTGTGTCTGTAAAATAAACGTTGACTCCTTACTGTTACAAATTGGTTTTCAATATCCAAATACCACGATAAAAAGGGTATGTTTATCTATCTTTTTTATAACGATTTTTTCTTAGTTTCAACAAGTTTTCTTAATCTATTATTCGCTAAGCTATTGTAACTAGTTGTCAGACTAATCTGTATGTCAGCAGTCACATATAAATACAAACAAAGTTGGCAACAGAGAAGAAAGTAAAATTGATAGTCAATATGAATTGCTGTATTGTTTTTATAAATTGCCAAATTGTTAGCAGCGTGCAATGTATTGCTGAATTCAAAAAAAACTTAAAGAAAAAAACAAAAACAAAAAACGAAAATAAAAGCACGAACAACGTTAGCTTGTGAGTTCCTTGTCTGAGGTTGTCTTTTCACGTACTAGTATTTTCTTTTTTAAGTCCCATTTCAACGTTTGTGATGAAGTTTTTTTTTTGTATATAAATTTGTCTCCGGCATCAATGCTGAAACTTTATACGCATCTACTGCAGTGCAGTTGGTATATTTGAGTAAGTACTAATTGAAATAAAAACATAATGAAATTGAGGGGGAAAAAATGGAATTAGATTGTAAATTAGACAATTAAGTTAAACAAATATAAGAGGAAAGGATAATTCTAATTCAAGATTTTATTTAATACGGAGGGATAACATATGGGATCAGCTTACATATATCCTTTCCCAAAGAGTCATGGATACGATGATTGCGCCATACAATTTTCGTCGCTAATCATACGAATGTGACGATTTTCATCAGTTTACACGCGAAGCAATACATTTGTTTTTTTTAATTTGATAGATGCTTTTGTGTGTTTTTTTGGGAATGATTGTTTGTTTTGAGATAGTAACACAGTGATGACTTCTGTACCATATTTTGACTATTTTATGTATTGCGTCTGTTTTGTTCAAACATTATTGTAAATATAACGGAATTATGTGACTGTCATACAAGTGACAGGTTTATCGCTAAAACACCAAGTTCAATCCACCATTTTCTACCTTTAAAAATGCCTGTTTCAAGTCAGGAATATGACAGTTGTTGTTCATTCATTTGATGTGTTTTGTCTTTTGAATTTGCCATTTGATTAGGGACTTTCGGTTTTTCTGTTGTTTTTTTTTATTGCGGATAAGATATGTCTGTATTCGTCGATTTGCTATCTGCTACCAAAATATAATTTGTAAGCCAGATGTCAGTGTTATGGCAAATGATTTGTGTCCTTTTTTGTAAGGAAAGATAGAGTCATAAAGTACAAATGTACTATAAGTTATATTGTTCGCTACTGACCCCCTACGGATTCATAGAGGGTTAGTAAAATCCATAGAAGAGGCTGGAGGCCGAATCTCATAGATTTTATCCACCCTCTTTGGTCATTACGGGGTCAGAAGTTAACCGTATAACAAATAGTTATCAAAGGTACCAGGATTATAATTTAGTAACAAAGTTATCGCACGCTGGACTTTATCTGCTGCGTCTTGTAGAAAACATGAACAATGAAACACAACACAATTAATAGATGACGTCATCATTAACATTATACGTGACGTCATGAACTCCCTATTAAATCTAATAACCCCTACGCATCCATAGGGGACCACCATGTGACTGCGTTTAACCAATCGCAACGTGATCATTTACCGGGGGTGCGGTAATGTTTTAAAGACGAAAAGGATTGCAACTGTAACGTTGAATGTGATTAAAAGAAAACCAGGTTATTTGTTGATATGTTACATATTTTATTATATTTTATGTTTTGTACAAAAATGAGGCTGTTAGTTTTCTAGTTTGAATTGTCTTCTATTGGTCATTTCGGGGCCCATTTAAAGCTGACTATGCAGTTTGTGTTCTTTGTTGAAGGACTTACGGTGACCTATAGTTGTTAATTTCTGTGTCATTTGTATTATTTTTTTTTTGGTGGAAAATTGTCTCATTGGCAATCATATCTCATCTTGTTTTATAAATATACGAAATTACAAACAATTATTTTAAAAAGCAAACAATGACAAAAATATATAATTGGATAATGGTATTTAGAAATTATTTATAATTATTAAAATGATAAGTGTTATAGCTACACCGTCTAATTCACTATCCATTAAACTTATTAGATATAACTATTTAAATGCTATTCTGTAATGGAGTATCGATTGTTATGATCACGAATTAATGTTATAAATTATTAATTTTTATGAATTACTGTGGATTCGTTTATTTTCGTGGGTACCAATTTTCATGGTTTGAGAAATAATTGCATATTCTTGTGTGTTTAATTTCCTGGATTTGGCAAAGTATGCATACATTCCCTTAGAAAATATTTAATTCGTTGAACTTATAAATTCGTGGTAATCCTGTACCAATAAAATCCACGAAAATTGGTATCCAACGAATTTTAATGAATCCACAGTATATTCATTTTAATTTCAATGTATGACTCTTTTGCAGATGATTCTACTTCATAACATGAACAAAGTGGATATAAAACCAGAAAGGAGTTAATAAATTACTTAGCCTGCAGAATACTTCGTTCTACTTCATAACATGGACAAAGTGGATATAAAACCAGAAAGGAGTTAATAAATTACTTATCCTGCAGAATACTTCGTTTTACTTATTCCTTGTCAATAGTTTGAACCTTGCTTTTGAACAATCATCAATGCAGATGAAAGAGATGATGGTTAGAAATAGCACCTAAACATGTTTCCTGGCCGTTGGAAAATGAATATATTTCCCAACTTTGTACTATCAAGCTTGACCATTATTCTGTTCTTTAAATATAGCCAATAAGTCGAATATGTTTTAAATAATAATTTTGAAATAATTGAGTTTTATAACAACAACAAAATGTACTCAGACTTTTTTATAACAGAAAATCCTTCGTTCTATCTAAATCGGCAAACACGTACATGACGCTCTGTTATTACCTAATTGTGCTAAACTATGGGAGTTTTATCAACTCATTTGATGTTTTCACTGGTCAAGTGAGACTGTTAAAAACAGGGATTTTATATAAATGTTATGTACCTAGGAATAAGGAAGTTGTTATCAAATAGTCCATTTCTACATACATGTATGTGTATGTTGGCTATTATTTATGTTGCAGTTCGGTGTTTTTATTTCCTCTTATAGTTTAAAAAATGTGTATTTCTCCGTTACAGTGTGTAACACAGTTTTGCTCGCTTAGTCGATTGAACAGCGATATACTACTGTTGCTTCTGTTTGTTCTACAAACAATGACAAAAAAGTCAACGCTACGATAGTATTACATGTACTAGTACAAACTCATGATTTTTTTTGTATATGATACAATGGTTTTGTTTTTGGTAATGGTCATGGGCCTCGAAACACTTACCTGGTTTTTCCATTTGAAGGATATTTTATAAAGGAGTAGGTTCAGTAAGACCCCTTTTTGGCCCCAAAATATAGCAGTTTTAAAAAATTGTGAAATGTAATCTTTTAGCTATTTACTGGAAAGAAGAATGCTTCTGCTACATATATATGGGCTGTTTTTGACAATACAATGCACATTTATCGGGGACTAGCAACATTAAGTTATGTTAAATTACTAAAATCTTCTCACTTTTAGCATTTTATTTAAATTTAAGACGGTGTCCGTCTTAAATGAAAGTGGCCGCATTCGTGTTCATTAATAATATTGAAATGTTAAAGTTGTATTTCATGATAACATAAACATATATAAAGGTTGAGGATGAACACGGATGCGGCCACTTTCGTTTTTGACAAAAAAAACATCTGAAAAGTGACGTTTTTTGGCATATTTTTCATAGCTTGAATCGGAGCGTTTTTAATGACTAAATCAGTCAAAATCTTTCACATCAATGAATTGAATCAATTGAAATAGACATTTAAGTGTTTAAAAAGTGTCCAAAATCTTTCGTTAGATGAACCTGAAATTTGAGGCCAAAATCGGCCCTTACCCGACCTTCTCTTTTGTCAATAAATTACAAGTTCGCAAATATATAGCATTGATTGTTGACAAACAAAGAGAGATAAACAGACCGATTAATAGTCAAATAACAAATAGCTATATTTTTCCGCAAAAAAACCCCATAAATTAATGAAGTCAGTTAAGTTACAACTGCATCCAGGAAAATCCGATAATCTATATATATAACGTAAAATAACATCTCTTTAACATGTTATATAAGTAATGACAACTGCATCCGGAATAATCCGATAATCTATATATAATGTCAAAAATATCCTTTATATAAGTTATGGAATAAGCATCCGGGAGAATCCGATAGTCTATATATAACGTCAAATAACACCCCTTACATTAGTTATGACATCTGCATCCGGGAGAATCCGATAATCTATATTTAATGTCAAAAAAGATACATAAACGTTATATGTCTTTCATTAAAAAAAATAAGAAAATTAAAGAAAACAGATTTAAATATTAACTGATATTCAGGTTTCCACCGTTACCCTCTGGGAAAGGATTCTTACCATAATTGTTTTATTCCATAAAAAGCAGTACTGTTCAGCAATATGACTGTTCTATGTAATTCAAATTTAAAGTTGTTCGGTTCAGTTAAATTGCAAATAGAATTGAGAATGGACATGGGGAATGTGTCAAAAAGACATCAACTCGACCATAGAGTAGATACCAGCCCAAAGCAACAAATTTGTCATGAATGCAGCGAGAAATTCTCACAGTTGGAGGTGTGCTTCGGCTGGTCTCGAAATAAAAATGCATACTAGTTCAGTGATAATGGCAATCATACTAAACTCTGACATATTTAAAAGAAACTAAAATTAGAAAAAATACAAGAATTGCAAATTGCCAGAGGCTACTGACTTTGGACAGGCGGGGTCAACATGTTTTTTCTTGGATCTCACTCCCCCCTCCCCACTTTATCCCAGTAGACATTACTGAACGAGCAAAGACACTATAATACGCACAGTAATAGTCAGTTAAATTAAACCATGTCATTGTGCGTACCATTAAAATTAGTCAGCTAAGGTATCAAACAGTTTTGTTTTGATCAATTATCCGTTTCAGAATCTAATGCATCCTGGGTAATATTTTCAAAAGTGTACACCAAAACATCCTGGTTGGTTAAAAATGCCATAAACAATGGAAATTTAACCAATGACGTGACGTTATTTTCATTTTGGGGGTACGAACAATGAAATTACCCATGATGCATTAGATTCGGAAACGGCCAATTATCGTACAGTTGTGTATTGATTAGGTATTTGTATAAATTGGAAAAGATTCAGCAAAAAACAAAGTAGCAGTGCAAATATGTGACATGTTATTCTATTCAGATTATTGTTTTAACAAGGATTATAGAATAGAAAATATAAAAATGCAATGTATATCAACAAAGGAGTTTTGATTAACATTCAACATATTTGAAGGCGATGTTACAGTTCATTGAGTAATTATTTAGTAAAAGAAGTCCACTAAATTCACTCGTCGATAATATGTATGTGTCTTAACGGAAGTATTCCCATTCGTATGATTTCTCTTTATTTGAAAAGGTTTGTTAACATTATTTGCATTGTACAAATGTTGAATGATATTCAGGAAGTTTGTTTAATAGGTTGATACGAAAAACAGAGTGTTTTATATGGGCACATAATCATTAAATATTCGAGCTTTTTTGGGAAATTTCTACTCCAAAGGATATAGATAACAAAGAAAAGGTAAGCATTTGTCTTATTTTTATACATTATTATGATATAACAATATCAGAAAAAACATACAATAGATGAGACATTAGCTATCACGTAAATTAAATCAAAGTTGTCAAATCTTTTTTTTTTAATTTGTGCATGTTGTGTTTATAAAAAAAGAATATGTGGTATGATTGCTAATGAGACAACTCTCCATGAAGGACAAAACTGACACAGAAATTAACAACTATAGGTCACCGAACGGCTTTTAAATTGCAAAGCCCATACCACATAGTCAGCTATAAAAGGCACCTAAATGACAATGTAAAACACTTTAAACGAGAATACTAACGGCCTAATTTTTGTACAAAAAATGAACGAAAAACAAATATGTGGGAATACAACCTACGTCACTTCCGGTGATACGCAGTTCAAAAATTTCAGAGGGAAGAAAAGTTACAAATATTATTCAATATAACTGTTACACAAAATTGAAAATTGTCAATAGAACAAAAATATGCTACGATAGAGGTAACTATCCAGATTTTGACAATGAAAATATTGGAGACAAATTGGGAAGTGCTATTAAATTAAGGTGATCATATAGATAAAAATTGGGGAAAATTTCATAAGGAATTATTAGAGATGGAGAAGCGTTATATCCCTGTCAAGAAAATAAAAACCTCGACTTAAAGAGTGAGTTTTATATGGACAAAAAAACTTTAGAGAAAATAAAGAAATAAACTCTCTGTGTAGGAAATCTATTGCTACTAAAGATTAAAGTATAAGATTGAAATACAATAAAGTACGAAATCAGGTAAAGACGATTACAAAGAAACTGAAAAGGGAACACGAAAAGAAACTGTAAACAAATGCTAAGAAAAAAATTAAAGGTACTATGTAAATACATAAAGTCCAAGTCTAAAACAAGATCAGGAATAGGTGAACTATTAACAGACCAAAACGACGAAACGTCTAGAAAGACCACTGACGACAAAGAAAAGGCTGAAATTTTAGCAACGTTTTTCAACAGGGTCTTCACAAAAGAAGAAGAAGGAGAAGAACCTACCTTACCAATAAAAAACACTTAAAAATAAAATGCTACAAATGAATATAAATAAGGAAGAAAAAGCTAAGATACTTAAGAGACTGAAGGTTGAAAAATCTCCGGGACCAGATAGAATACACCAAAGAATACCCAAAGAGTTAGCAGAATCAATATCAACACCATTATGCATAATATTAAACCAATCAATAAGGAACAGTACTGTTCCAAGTAGATGGAAAGAAGCACAAATTAGCGCTATTTTCAAGAAGGGAAAAAATGTATTGCTGGTAACTATAGACCTGTCAGCTTAACCTCAGTGGTGTGCAAAGTAATGGAAAAATTGGTACGTGAACATATTGTCAAACATATGAAAATCAACAAATTCTTTACTGATCGTCAATATGACATTACATCTCTTCAACTTTTAAATATATTGGACAAATGACCAGAAGCCCTTGATAATGGGAAATCTATTGGTGTTATTTACATGGACTATATGAAAGCATTCGACACTGTTCCGCACAAAAGACTAATGAACAAACTCAGAGCAGATGGCACAGAACTTTCAGTTCTGAATTGGGTCGATAGTTTTCTAAGTGACAGAATACAACAGGTTTCAATAAACAATAAAACATCATCATCATCGTCAAAAGTAACTTCAGATATCCCTCAAGGATCTATGCTTGGACCTCTACTTTTTATAATCCTGGTTGATTCCGAAGTGCAAACATGTCCACATAGGAAAACCGGGACTGGAACCAGGTTCAAAATATACACTGAAATCGAAAATATATATTACAAAAAGTTACTGAAGAAAAAGACATTGGAGTAATTATTGACTCTAAATTAAATTTCGAAAAATATATAAATGAGAAAGTTTATAAAGCAAATTCCCATGTTTGCACTACTGAGATGGAATTTTCAATGTTTAGATATAGATACCTTTGTACCACTATACAAGACACTCGTAAGAACACATTTAGAGTTTGCAAGCTCAGTATGGCATTCATATAAAATAAAATATATTGACATGATTGAGAATGTGCAGCACCGGGCAACTAAACAACTACCAGGATTAAATAATTTAACATACTCAAAGAGACTGCAAAAATTGAAACTACCATACCTAAATTTTAGACGTGTCCGAGGTGACATGATTGAATTATATAAAATACTGAACGAAAAATATGACAAAGAGGCGGCACATTTTGTTAAATTATGGAAGGATATGACTACACGAACAGGGATAAGCGGCAACAGTCTGAAAATATTTCCAAAAAGAGCAAGAACAGAATTTAGGAGGAATGCCTTTGCTCTACGAGTGATGAGAACATGGAATACACTACCCGAAATTATAGTGACATCATCAACCACAAATACATTTAAGAATAGACTAGACAAATATTGGAAGAACCAAACAAGGATGTACGAAGACTATACATCAACAATCACCGGAAGTGGAGAAGATTTAGATATAGAGACTGATGAAGAAGAACTTTAGTTCCTGCATCAGTAAAAGAACCTAAGTAAAACTAAGTAACCTACAGTGACTTGACTGTTAGTGTTGCTATTCACCAATTGCAACTCATTCAAAATTTTGACCCAATTGCAATTTGTTTTATTAAATCAAATTGTTCAACTGGTCAAAAATTTGAACAAACTGTTCAGCCAAAATGTGAAAGTGCAAAGTGATAAAATAAATCATACTTACAATCCTACAAGTCTGTAACTCCACTGTATTGATGTAATTCCTAAATCAGTCTATCAATCTGTATAGTTATATTACAGCCATTACCATACTGAAGGTGAACTGTTTTATTTTGAATTGCTATAAAAATGTCAAAACTAAGCTTTTATAGAGTTTTTCTTTCGAAAAGTATTCTATATTTATAAGTATCACACATTATGTGAATAAAAACATTTCATATTCAGTAAAATATGTATGAAATAACAATATGCTTCTTTGGGGAGATAACCTAAAATACTATTCTTTTGAATAAAGACTTTTTGAAACCAAAAAGCGATTATCTCCCCTTCCTACAAACATATTGCAATTTCAAATATTTTACTGAATATGAAATGTTTTTATTCACATAGTGTGTGATTCTTATAAATATAGAATACTTTTCGAAAGAAAAACTCTATAAAAGCTTAGTTTTGACATTTTAATAGCAATTCAAAATAAAACAGTTCAACTTTAGTATGGTAATGGCAATAATATAACTATACAGATTGATAGACTGATTTAGGAAATACATAAATACAGTGGAGTTACAGACTTATAGGATTGTAAGTATGATTTATTTTATCATTTGCACTTTCACATTTTGCATGTTTTGGCTGAACAGTTTGTTCAAATTTTTGACCAGTTGAACAATTTGATTTAATAAAACAAATTGCAATTGGGTCAAAATTTGAATGAGTTGCAATTGGTAAATAGCAACACTAACAGTCAAGTCACTGTAAGTAAAGTAACAAATAAACAAACGACATATTCTTCCAATACATTCACACTTAAACATGAAAAGGTACCCATACACTTATGACATTTTAGGTTCTCAATGATATTCAATTTCGTAACTTATGTAACCTTTTAACTTTTTGTTTGTTTCGAGAGTCTCTGATGAATATTCTGAAAATGAAACTATCGTGCTTACAAAATCATCAGTCTGGTATCTTTAATGAGCTATTGATTTTTTGTCATTAAATTTTGTAAAATAATGCATACAGTTCTTTGATATGAAAAATAACACTAGTTTGTATTGCTTATTACAGCGCCAAAAGATGAGCTAAATAATTACATTAAATTTATATACAATAATTACAAGATTATTTAAAACAATTGCAGATTCTATTAAAAAAGGCATAAATAAAGCTATACATATACAAATGATATAGTTTTACAGGTACAGTGACCCAGTTATATAATTTTTTATTATATGATATGAGTGAGTAATGATATATTACACAACAATGCTAATGAATAATTGCCTGGAAAAAAAACTTAAAATAACTATATCGTTTTTATAACCTTCTCCCTGTTCCTATATATATAATATAATATAATTATTAGAAGTCATATGGCGCAGAAATTAGACAGACTGCTTTATAGCTGGGAACTAATTTCATTATTAGTTTCTCAGGCATATTTACACTGTATTGATAATTCTTGCAATAACGAAGAAATATCTATGCAGAAAACTCAACACAATAACAAAATGTCCTCATTTAATGCATTGTACAAATGGTTATATCTTTTGGAAAATTTAACAATAACACGTTTATTTGAAATATGAATACAATTATTAAAAGAGGGACGAAAGATACCAAAGGGATAGTCAAACTCATAAATCCAAAACAAACTGACAACGCCATGGCTAAAAATGAAAAAGACAGACAGAAAAACAATAGTACACACGACACAACATATTAACATATTAAGGTGGATCGAGAGTACAAACATTTCTGCAAAATTTAAAAAAATTTCATTACAAATTTTATTTCTTGCACTATAAGTTGTTACTTTGTGATTTAGTTTAAAAATTAACCAAAAATTTTTTTTACCTGCGATTATTTATGAAATGTTTATGTCATTGAAAACGCTCCCAATTATTTCCTTTTTTGCAAAAATAAAAATATTCGAAATATGAATAGAATAATTTATAACATGTCAATAAGAATGCAATGGAATGACAAATTGTGACATAAAAAATAGGATGCGGTTTTTAGCAATAAACATATGGCTAGACAGTGTCTCATGATCTGAATTTACACTTTTGTAGAATGAATTAAATAGAAATATTCAGTACGAGATCTAAAATTATTATAACATTATGCAAATACCAAAACGATTTCCATATGAAAAGGTATAACAATTGATGGAATTACTGACAGTCAAGAATTGGAACATTATTTACTAGTTAATCAAAATTTCTGAAGTTTCTCGGGCAGTCTTATTTATGTAACTTTCTGGTTGAAATAATAAAAAACTAAATTCTGTGACATACAAGATCACGTACAATATAGTTCAAAGTACATTCTGCCTTTATAAACGAATAGAAAAAAACCCAAAGGATATGCAATATGCTCATGACACAAAATCAGTTCATGCACAGCGGAAAATCAAAAAGTTAAGTCTTGTGTGTATTTTATTCTACACATCATATAATTAACTATTACGTTGACCTCTAAAGTCAACTAATGACCATATACGCGATGTAAACATAAATTAAGATATAAATAGATTCAGCGAACTCGTGCTATTGGATTTTTCTAGTCTGTTTAATTTCATATTTTAGATTTAAAATATATGTTTTTATCTGTATAAGAATGATTTTTTTGTAGATCTAATCAGTCAATCAAATGATGTATTATTGTTGTAATAATTTCAATGTTGACATTCTTTTCCTTTGAATAACTTTACACATACAATTCTGGTGTTATCCAGCTCTAGCTAAGAGGTAAAATTTGTGTTGAAATGAATACGGATTATATGAGATCAAATTATTCACTTGCAAGTAATTAACTCATTCTCAATGGTTGAAGTCTATTTTGACAAAATCTCGTAGCTAGTTCCCCTTTAAAACGATCCAATTCACCGGCTCAATATTCCTTACCGGTTTTTGACTACATGTATGACATAGTAGACCATTACCTTTAAATCAATTCAAGTATTTTAACAATTGATTTTACCTTTTGAATAAATGTAAGTTCTTTTTTTCAATAACATATACTTTGTTCACCTTTCATAATCATGATTAGAATTTCGACTACTATCTGTTCGTTGTGTAGTGGTTACTGCATCCTGCGTTCCGGGATGACAATTTCAGGGTTTAAATTTTCGGCTCTCCCGTGCAAACATTTGCGAGTATGGTCTTGAAGAAACGATGATAGTCCGTCGGAAGTGAACGATAATTGGCTGACTCGTGTTAAAAGAGAGCCATATCTCTTGCACGTAAAAGACACCCTTGTAGATTTCGAAAAAGAGCAGGCTAATGCCGCTACAAGGCAACACTCGCAGCGCAAAGAATTAAGGGATTAATATTAGTTTTTCAATGATTTGTTTCCCAATCTACTATAAATAAATATGTATCAACTGATCTGTTCATTTTTAGATCGTAAGACTACTAAGACAATTCAGACAAACTGTTGATTTCGCTTTGGAACAATCTTTTTAAATGTATAAGTTAAGGCAGAAGACCCTGGTTAAGGGAAACAACTCTATAAATCATCAGTACGTTTGTGTCAACCATTTTAAAAAATATATTTCTGCTTCTAGGTTACACAGATTATTTTCAATCTGTTTCAGGTAAATGCTTAAAATATGTTAATGAACTTGACTGTTGCAAACGCATAACTGATGTAAAGAGTTATCTCCCTGAACCAAGGTCTACCCCCTTAAGTTCAAGGAACAGTAAATGGGCTATGTCGTAGATTTTGCTCAAATTTTGCATACAATCTTGGCTCGGTAAAAAACAACTGACAATCGAAAAAAAAATGCATTTATCTATTTTATTATCTGAAATATTGCAGATTGATTTCTTTTATTATGGATGAATATTTGTATAGAAAGCACATACAATCAACGAAAACACATACAAAATTTGTCTTAAAATCGCAAAATCTGTTATTCTACTCCATAGATTTTTCTTTAAAAACTGTATGTTATTGACACATAAAATTCCGTTATAATGATGCAAAATAAAGATAGGGTCACCGACTTCGTTTGTTGTCTACTACTCATTTTTTCATCTTGTTGGTAGTGAAAAACGTCAAAAATCAACGTTTTACGGCCTGCAACACGGTGACGTTACGATTATTTCGACGTTTCATAGGATTTTTTCACAAAGAACACAACATTTAAGGATGTATACCGTAAAAACGAAGTCGGTGACCCTATCTTTATTTTACATCATTATAACGGTAATTTATGTATCAACAACATATAGTTTTTTAAGAAAAATCTATGGAGTAGAATTAGAAATTTGGCGATTTTAAGACAAATTTTAGAAGGTTTCATGCCGATTTTATGTGCTTTCTATACAAATACTCACCAATTTTGTAAGAATTCAATCAGTAATATTTTAAATGATAAATAAAATCCATCCATTATTTTTTCGATTTTCATTTGAAGTTCATCGAGCCAGAGTTGTATGCAAAATTTTACTGAAATCTATGACATAGCCCATTTACTGTAACTTGCCCTTAAATCCAACAATTATAATACAATGACTAAACATTTAAAAAATAACTAAATGTTATCTTAAGCTAGAAGTAGAAATTAAATGATATTATAGAAAAAATTGTGCTGCACCAGATGCATATTTTAATTAAAATATTTCTTTAATAATACTCCAGGTCAAAAAGTTGAGAAAAAAAACTTGGACAACGTCAAAGGACTGAAAACACAACATGAACATAAAGTATAGCAAGAGCCTAACAGGGAATCAAAGCTATGCATTAGTGATATATAATCCTTATATCTAAAATAGATTTTGAATTTCAAAACAGTAATATCTGTGTTTCATGTCATGAAATAAAATGGAATAAATGTATAAATGACTTAAAATCAATACTTTTTTTCAGATAATAATACAGTTTTGATCATTAACAAATCAACTAGTAATATGCATCACTAAATTACAAACCACGTAGCAAACCTCACAAAAAGTACAAGAAACGATAGAAATATATTGTATATAGGGATCGGTCACGTCATCAATTTGTAACGTAAATGACGTCACAATTAAGAAAATAAGGTAAACATGGAAGTCCATCAGGAAAAAATTGTTTACCAAATAACAGGTTCTTAAATAACTATAACTAAATCTAGATAAAAAAGACGTGTTGGTCAGTATAACATGTCAATCTAATTTCTATGTGTGAATTTATTTTGTTAACGCATTTGGTACTGTGACAAATATTACAGAACACTTAGCTGGGAGGGAAAAAGTCTCTGACAACTATTACAGGTATTACGATATAAATAACACATAGCTGGGAGGGAAATAGTCAGTGACAATTATTACAGGTATTACTATATAAATAACACATAGCTGGGAGGGATATAGTCTGTGACATTTTTACAGGTATTATTATATAAATAACCCATAGCTGGGAGGGATATAGTCTGTGGTAATTATTACAGGTATTACTATATAAATAACACATAGCTAGGAGCGATATAGTCGATCGCATCCCCGAGAAAATATTGACAACTGAGACGAATACGGGGTTGAAAAAGCTTTTTCGAGGAGTACCGATCTACTCTATCATTTGGTACCTAGACAATAAATAGTTCGACAATATGTACTTCTTTACAGGCGCTGTTGAAATGTTGTTATCTAAAAATGAAGTTCACAATTGTAAAATGACATTTTCAAATCTGCACTTATTGATTATACTCCGGCACCCAATGACACGTATTTCAAAGAGTGCTTACATACTATATATTCTAGTTCACTTGAGATTACTGGCAATAGAAGGTCTTATTAATATTTTTTATCTTTCTTTCCAAATTGAGAACTTCAAATTTGAATCTATGACAACGGTTATTACTTCATTTTTTTCAATTTTCAACGAATCTTATTTTAGCTCTATATCATGTGACATAGCTCTTATTACGTAAAATAAAGTGCGTGTCTGTTCAATTTATACATACTCTATTTACAGATTAGCGATCTTTACACGAGACACTTGCTCTTACAGTGTTTGAGGAAGCATAACTGAAACCGACAATATATTAGTCAGGTCAACATCTATTTATAGCTTACAGATATTTTTATTCGAGCGTCACTGAAGAATCTTTTGTAGACGACACGTGCGTCTGGCGCAAATGTAAATATCAATCATGGTATATACCCAGATCTGTGCGATCTTACATCAAGAGTCCAGTATTGTCGTCTGTTCTTCAGTGCGGAAGATTGTGTCATTTTTTACCAAACATGAATTTACATGACGTATTATGCATGGGGCGTCAGCTAGTCAGAGACCCAGTACAGTTTCTGTACGTTTATTTAATTTGTCTTCTACAAATTGATAATCGAGCTTTGCATACCTTAACTTTTCTAGACAGGTTGATGGGTTAAAAGTTTACAGGATATTTTTTTTTAGCACAAACAGGAAAGAAATCTTTAAAAAGAGACTGATTTAACCGGCTCCAGACTAATACTCATGGTTGTATATTGTCACTTGGTACGTCAATGTACGCGTGAAACACACAATTAACATGTATGCATTAGTGTATGTTTATGTTAGCATTATACTTAGCGGATTTGAACTTGTTCATCGTCTGTGATCAGAATGTAATCGTGTTAACTACCTTTCGTACTGTCGTTTAGATTTGCAATTTTAACGCTAAAGGAAGTTAGTGTGTCTTATAACCTCTCAATGGAATATCTTCTGTGTTTATCGGCATACATATGCTGTATATATGTCGTTTCACGTTTAATGTACCAACAAGATTGCGAAAACATGTATCATACTATATTTATAGATTATCGGTTGTCATCTCAACGAGATTGATTTTCTCGCTTGAGCCGGGACGGCGAAAGCGAGAAAGGCAATCGAGGTGAGATGACCAATGCTAATCTGTTTATCGCTATATTACCTATGACGACGTGGTCAGTTTCAATGTCAATTTCGTTAGGAACGCCACGTGGCCTCTTTAGTTCCTAGCGATAATTTTTCCAACTCAAGCGAGAAAAGATCAAAAGAAAAATGCACAAAATAGTGATAAATGAAGTATATCGTTCATAGTAAGATTTGGGAATTGCTGTCTTATATTAGGAAATGTAATATCTCCCTCGATGAAGATATGACTCTACTTATTTTGACAGCATGTTGATTTATTTGTTAATTATGCAGATTTTAATACTGGCATTAATATTGTATCCGCGTCTATCAAAAAAATAAATTCCCCAAATGCCTATATACGAATATAAAAGCTTACAAAATTGGTAATACCGGTTACAAGTTATTAGTGACTATAACAGGATATTTTCATATACGTTTAACATCTAAAGTTATATCAAAGTTATGATATCATAAATACATCCGTTGTGTCGTTTGTTTTCTCCTATATTGAAGTGTGATTTCACATTACTATAAGACGTGTCACGGTACTTTTCTATCCCAAATTCATATATTTGGTTTTGATGTTATATTGGTTATTCTCATCGGATTTTGACTAATGCTTAGTCCGTTGCTGTGTGTTTTACATTTTAATGTTGTGTCGTTGTTCTCTTCTAATATCTAATGCGTTTCCCTCAGTTTTAGTTTGTTACCCCGACTTTGTTTTTTGTCCATAGATTTATGAGTTTTGAACAGCGGTACACTACTGTTGCCTTTATTTGTCCATAGATTTATGAGTTTTGAACAGCGGTATACTACTGTTGCCTTTATTTGTCCATATATTTATGAGTTTTGAACAGCAGTATACTACTGTTGCCTTTATTTGTCAATGGATTTACGATTTTTGAACAGCGGTATACTACTGTTGCCTTTATTTGTCCATGGATTTACAATTTTGAACAGCAGTATACTACTGTTGCCTTTATTTGTCCATAGATTTATGAGTTTTGAACAGCGATATACTACTGTTGCCTTTATTTGTCCATAGATTTATGAGTTTTGAACAGCGGTATACTACTGTTGACTGTATTTGTCCATAGATTTACGATTTTTGAACAGCGGTATACTACTGTTGCCTTTATTTGTCCATGGATTTACGATTTTTGAACAGCAGTATACTACTGTTGGCGTTATTTATTCATGAAAAGGTAAAAAAGCAAACATACCAAACTCAAAGTAAGAATCCATACGAAAAGATTTTTTTTTTATTTAATGTCACAATAAATACTCAAAAGCATCAAAATGAATGAAAAACAATCGTCATAATCCTAAATAGATGAAACAGTATCAAAGGAAAGAATGAACTGTTGAATTACTAGCTCATAGCTAGCTAAACCTCCCAACTGTATGACAATCGCATAATATTCCGTTGTATTGACAAGAAATTGTGTGCAAAAGACAAACAAATAACAAGTTAAATGTGTTAACTAACTATAAACACAAAAACTAAAACAAAATAGACACTCTTAGACTAGCGATATTATTGCGGGAATTGGTGAAAGATGCAGAGTTATAATATTACTCATACAGCAGTGAAATCAATAGGGACTATATATGGTGACTGACATATAACTCTTCAATAACATTTCATCTATCATAAAACAAAACCTTATTGTAACAGCACGTACACTTTACATCACATTGTTGACATTAATGCCACTTAATGTCTGCCTTGCGTGCTTACCACAACGTAATAAATGTTTTAAAAAATAATAATAAACGAAATAAATTTTATAAAAATGTCATATTATCAAAATAATGAACTCTGAGAAAAATTTTAAAAATAAAAAAAGGAAAGTCCCTTATCAAATGCCAAAATCAAAAAACAAATTACATAAAACGGATGGACAACAACAGTGATTTTTCTCACTATATAACTATATTTTCGACACCAAGATGTTCGTTGAGAACGATTTTGTGTTTTGTGTTTTTCGTTTTTCGCCCTGAACGGGATTCATACGTCATAATTCAGAAAATTATAAAATAAGAACTAACCTCAAGGCAAATATAATGGCAAAGAATAATTGGATCTTAAAAGCCTAGCCACTGTACCCCCTTTTTTTATTCAATTTTTACCAAATAATTGAGAATGTACGTCTAAGCACATACGTTATAAATATTTTGATATGAGCGTCACTGATGAGTCTTATGTAGTCGGGCGTACTAAATTATAATCCTGGTACCTTTGATAACTGTTTACATGCACCTTAAGATTTGCTGAAAATATTCATTGTTCCTAGCTAAAGACAATTGCATTTTTTGCATGTCTCATGTATAAAATGATGGTTGTCCATTCATTAGTATGGCGTTCATTATCACTGAACTCGTATATTTGTTTAGGGTCCAGCTGAAGGACGCCTCCGGGTGCGGAAATTTCTCGACACATTCCCCATTTCCATTTTCAATTTTCTATCAATACCTTTACATTTACGAACTGTTCAACCTGGTCATTGTATGAAAATTAATCTAAATCATACACATTACTTAACATATTTTTTTTAATAATCCTGTGGGACTTTAGGAAAACATTTGTTTATGAGCTATGCTTTGTGTTTGAACGACGGTTTATTTGTACACTTCGAGAGGACCTAAGGTATTTAAAAATGCTACTTGTACGTGTAATCGTTATCCTATTCGTAGGTGCATGACAGTTTTCGCAAATATCTATTAGAAATAAAAGTGACATTATCGCTTTATTAAATAAACGTTTAATCTGAAAAAAAACCAAACAAGCAATGCAGTAAAATCTTTAAACAAGTGCCTATCATAGAGTATACATAACTTTATGTCGTACTCGGTTATAGGCAGTTAACTAACTATAAACACAAAAACTAAAACAAAATGGTAAATAGACACTCTTAGACTAGCGATATTATTGCGGGAATTGGTGAAAGATGCAGAGTTATAATATTACTCATACAGCAGTGAAATCAATAGGGACTATATATGGTGACTGACATATAACTCTTCAATAACATTTCATCTATCATAAAACAAAACCTTATTGTATTAGCACGTACACTTTACATCACATTGTTGACATTAATGCCACTTAATGTCTGCCTTGCGTGCTTACCACAACGTAATAAATGTTTTAAAAAATAATAATAAACGAAATAAATTTTATAAAAATGTCAAATTATCAAAATAATGAACTCTGAGAAAAATTTTAAAAATAAAGAAAGGAAAGTCCCTTATCAAATGCCAAAATAAAAAAAACAAATTACATAAAACGGATGGACAACAACAGTCATTTTTCTCACTATATAACTATATTTTCGACACCAAGATGTTCGTTGAGAACGATTTTGTGTTTTGTTTTTTTCGTTTTTCGCCCTGAACGGGATTCATACGTCATAATTCAGAAAATGATAAAATAAGAACTAACCTCAAGGCAAATATAATGGCAAAGAATAATTGGATCTTAAAAGCCTAGCCACTGTACCCCTTTTTTTATTCAATTTTTACCAAATAATTGAGAATGTACGTCTAAGCACATACGTTATAAATATTTTGATATGAGCGTCACTGATGAGTCTTATGTAGTCTGGCGTACTAAATTATAATCCTGGTACCTTTGATAACTGTTTACATGCACCTTAAGATTTGCTGAAAATATTCATTGTTCCTAGCTAAAGACAATTGCATTTTTTGCATGTCTCATGTATAAAATGATGGTTGTCCATTCATTAGTATGGCGTTCATTATCACTGAACTCGTATATTTGTTTAGGGTCCAGCTGAAGGACGCCTCCGGGTGCGGAAATTTCTCGACACATTCCCCATTTCCATTTTCAATTTTCTATCAATACCTTTACATTTACGAACTGTTCAACCTGGTCATTGTATGAAAATTAATCTAAATCATACACATTACTTAACATATTTTTTTTAATAATCCTGTGGGACTTTAGGAAAACATTTGTTTATGAGCTATGCTTTGTGTTTGAACGACGGTTTATTTGTACACTTCGAGAGGACCTAAGGTATTTAAAAATGCTACTTGTACGTGTAATCGTTATCCTATTCGTAGGTGCATGACAGTTTTCGCAAATATCTATTAGAAATAAAAGTGACATTATCGTTTTATTAAATAAACGTTTAATCTGAAAAAAAACCAAACAAGCAATGCAGTAAAATCTTTAAACAAGTGCCTATCATAGAGTATACATAACTTTATGTCGTACTCGGTTATAGGCAGTGATAAACGTAAAAAAACAATACAAGGATACCTAACTAAATTAAGTGCCAATCTGCCTAAGAATCAGGCAGTGTTGAAAACATGACAAACGAAAACCCATTCAAATTGACATGAATTTATGTTCAAATTGTATAATGGTGCACGAATATAATATTCGTTTCCTTTTCTTGTTTTGGTAATTCACCATATAATTTGGTTGAAATGCACTGAAAAATAAAAATTAAAGGGAGCTAACTCCGTAATTTGCTATCATTCTAACCAAAAGTTAACTGGAGATTTCTCGAATTACCAGACACGCAGAAACAAAAGACCTACCATTTCTAACTCAGGATGAGGTTAACTTCAAAATAGGATGGTTAGGTCGGTGGGTTTTTTTCGGCCATGTTTTGAAATTTTTCTAAATTGCCTGATCCTTACAAAGACTGGCACTTAAGGCAATAGTTGTGAGACTTTGAAAAGGGGCACATGCTTTAACAGTATACGCAAAACATTCTGAATCTTAATTATGGGCAACAAACTTTCACACTAATATGAAATAGAAGAAAAAAAAATCGTAAAGTCTTCACATTTATGACGTATGTTGGTAGAAGGAATCGCATTTAATTATAATTTGAGACCATGATTTAATCAATTATGATAAAAATTTTAGTATATATCTTAGATATCTTATTTCATGTATCTCAGGTGTTGTGTCACTGTATCTGAAATCTCTGTATTGTCTTTTCCCATATGTACGGCTGCTGTTTCAATAACTGTTGAACGCTAATTTGACCCCAATATGTATAAGTGCCAATACGACATTTATACGATAATATATAACGAAGTTATGGTATCACATTCAAATTCAAGTTCAAACACGAAACCTTATCAATAAACAATAACTCGATATACAAAGACACGTTCTTTGGAAGACATAAAAGTGAAAAGCATTCAGGCAATTATCAGCTCAATTTATTTCCTGCGCAAAACATTAAACTTATCTTCAGGCGGAGAGAATAACGTACAAGACATTGAACTTGTCTACAAGCGGAGAGAATAACATATTCCCCGCTATGAGTAAGGTTACTATTATTTTTTGCATTTAATTTTATAATTAATTAATGATTCAGAAAAGTCAATTCGAAATGCAAATTTGACTTCTATTTGCAAATGATAGCATGCTACACACTGATTTAAGCTGAGTTTTGTTTAGCTTAAACATATTTTATTTACTGAATTAAAGCAAAATAGATTAGACACAAGTAAATCATTCTTATGAAGTCTTTTTCTGATTTAAGAAAAAGTATGATTGGGTTTATTCACAAACAACTTTTTACTCAGGTTGTTTAATGGATTATATCGGATTTAATTACCTTCCTTTACTGACATTGATTGAGTTTTAAGCTAATCTTCTGTTTCATTTCCAATTAAACGAGATTTTATTGGATTATAGACACCGACAACTGGTTTTATATGCCTATTTAATAACGTCAGATAAAAGAAATGTCATATTGGTGCCATACATTTATATCTATCTTGTTTTTTTTAAATATCTTTTAGTGTAGTTATTATTTTCAAATTATAAAGATAAGGAAGTTCGCTCAATAACCCATGAAAGATACAAAAGGGGGATGTATAAAACCATAAGTTAATAGCACCAAATAGTAAACTATGATCGGAGTAAACATACGGAAAGTTCAACCGCAATAGTTATAACACAATGAAACAAAATATTCATCATGATAGAATATCCCCGTGAACCGGCGTTGAAGTCACATTACAATAAAATCGCTGGTGAATTTTGGCCAGTACCTCTATCCGTTTGAGTACGGGGATTTAATGGAAATGTAACATATATATATATATCATTTGATTTGCATTATCACAAAAAGGGATAATTTATCATAGTATACGATGTGATTTCTAGTCTATTATAAAAGGACAAACGCATCTCATTTTATTCAGTCTCTTCTTGTCTGTTCTTTTATGTTAAAATTTCTTCTTTGTCCAGAACTTTGATAAAATGAATATGGAAAACACGAATAGATATCGTGTAATGTGAAATTTCGCATTTGGTAATGATAATGCAGGAAACGTTTGACGTTAATTGGCGTCTATAAGATAAATAATAATGTGAAAAAGACGTCGATATGTTATAACACTAGTTTCAGACCCATTTGTCATTTTCGTACACAAATAATGTCATAACTAAATTGTAGAGGTATTGTAATCAATAAACAAATCAGGAAAATAGCGTGAATCAAATGATAACCGGTTTAAATAAAAACAGTAGCGATAACTGGTATGAATCTATTGTTCTAATTGCAACATTATAAACTGAGATTTGTACATATGTTCCAGACAAATCGGTACTAAATGTCAATAAATGTCAATACATTGTTGCGTACATGACCATAACACTTTATAAATATTTGTAATGAAATGTTCCTTCATCCAAGCATATCTTGGATGTGCAGGATGAAGGTCATTCTTAGAATATGAGCCTGAGGCTCGAAAGTAATGAATTAGCTTTACTTCTCTATGAGGGGTGAAGCTTACATATAATATCTCTGTTTAAAGAAACAAACTATATAACCACCTATAGCTGGCCAGTGACCTTGACCCTAGTATATAAGCACCTGTTCCATAATAACTTGTCATAATTTAAAGCAAGTTTGTGTCGACCAAATATAAAACCCAGTGGAAAAGGGTGGGTCTGACTGATAATCCCTAGGGTGGGAATTAATTACTTTCGAGCCTCAGGCTCATATTCTAAGAATGACCTTCATCCTGCACATCCAAGATATGCTTGGATGAAGGAACATTCTTATTCATATTTCGCCTTCGGTCTCAAGTAATGAATTAGCTTGTTTAAAGTGTAGACACAAACTAAAAACAATTTTTATATAAATGCCAACATTTAATAAAGGATAAAAATCACAAGATCATCCAGTAACTACAACTGAAGAAAAGTGTTTTAGTACTGATATTATTTACTTTCCTGTTATAGAACTTGTAAAAAGTTTTACCATATGTCCAGACAAAACTGTTGCCATAATGTCCTAATAGAACATCCTGAAGCTAAATGCACTTATGAAGAGGTTCCTCCAAATGAATTAACCTTAAAACCTCGGATAAAATTAGAACTCTCTCTAACTATCTAAACTTTACGAAAAGACTTAGATGAATTCTCTCACCTATTTTGTACACAAAACATGATAAATCATTGTCTTAATCAACACAAAGTTTTGGTTTATCAAAACCTTTGATCACCTCATTAGGTAAACTAACTAACAGATCTAGTATTTTTCAAAAACTCATGTATATGAAAAAATAAAGTGCCATGTCTCTGAATGAAAGACATAGAATGTAAATCTACAGCTGATAAAGATAGTACTTCAAGGCAGATGTAGTCAAGGCAAATAAAGACACAAGTATAAAAGACAGTTTCAATGTTAAATACTCCAATGAATATTAAGAACTTAAAAAAGATAGCGCTAAATTCATCTCCCAAGTGAAAGAGTAAGTAAGTAAGTAAGTAAGTAATTTGTTTATTATAGTGACTTGTGAACATAAATATAATACAATTACAAAGTTTATAGTCAAAGTTACACCCGGCCCATTGGACCTATAAGTCACCTTTTTAAAATATCAGTAAGGTTAAACATAATCACGTTATACATGTATATATACACAATTTCTCAAATCATTTGAAATTAAAGTTCAAAAAGTTAGAATAAATATACACAAAAATTAAATGTTCATAGATTATATAGCACCTGACGTCGGATATGAAATGCACGAACGATATATTTTGCTAATTTTCTTGTGTGAAGAGACATTAAAATGTTCAGTTAGAGTATCTAACTCTTCAATTGCAGATTCAGGTTTAAGCAACCTTCCACAAATACATGTAGTAAACAAACAAATTCAGTAAAATCTATTTCTTAAAGGATAAAGTCTGTTTCAACATAGACCAAGAAAAATTCACATTAAACATGCTGAATATGAAAAGCTTGTGTTTTACAAAAATTTCAATAATCCGTGACTAACATCCTTTTTAGATGGTGATAACGAATTGGTTCTCTAATTGAACACACCAAATAATGAAATTTCTCAAAAAATATTGATAATGCTTGATTATAGATGCATGGTCTCCAAGATGAAGTGTAAATATATTTTACAAATGATTCTGAAATCTCCTGTTTATATTAAAGTGATTTCTGAGTATAATACACACGTTTTTACCCTACTGCACAATCAACCCTTCAGGTGTTGGTTCACTTTAATTTTTTACAATATACAGTTAAATTAAGTCTCTTCCTGACGGAAAGACATTATCTTCAGTATGTAACATTGTTACTAATTTTTATGCTTAACAGTTTAACTGGCAAATAAATTAAAATTGGTCTTAGCAAAGAAAACCAACTCTGAGCAAGCCAAAAAGGATAATCAAAAGAGCCTTCTGAACTTTATCACTAATAATTTTCTTTATAAATATCCCCAACAATGAAAAAGATGGGAAAATATAAGGTCATAATTCTGATCATGAAAATAAAAACATCTCTGAAAGGAGCTTGTTGGTCAAAAGACAACGAAGTAATTATCTACAGATTGAAAATGAAAACGTAATAACAACAAAACAAATATATCTTCTTTCAATTGACATCCTTTTGAATCTGTAAATTTTTTTAGACATATGATAAGCATCAAAAATTTTCTTACCAGGAATATAAAGAGCTGTGATAAAAATGTTCTTTCTTGAACACCAAGCCCAAATAATGAAATATTTGTAGTAAGCATGTTAAGTGACAAAGAGGTTACACCTCCTATTGCATAATAAAAGCTACTGAAATTGTATCTTCTGATTGTATAACTCTCTGTGACTAAAACTTTTTCTCCAGAAGAATATTATAGCCAACAATACTATGAAATCTATATGAAATGAGTGCATACTCTTAAAGAAGCTCCGTCTACCAACAGAAACATTTTCTTCAAATTTGGATCCCAAATCCTTATGTCAGAGGAATCTGGTACAACCCAAAAACTTATTTGGATGGGTCTATAAATCAAATTTTTAATTTCTGATTTTAAATTGTTAAAAAATTTCACCTATTGATGATAATAAACACTGTAACAACTATACAGTGTTTCAACATTATTTCTCGCCATGTTTCTGCAATGTAACATTCCCATGCATGCCACAGATACTGCATTAAAAGCATTCATCACAAGACCAATAAATGATGTAAAACATCTATAATACCGTTACACAATTCTATTTAAAAAGAATTTCCCAAGGGAGATAATTTTACCATTTCTCATCTGTCAGAAAAAACTTAAATAGCTCAGTATCAATAATGAGACAAAGGAAAACAATGTGCTTCCAAGGAATGAGTACCAACTTCTCAAAATTTTTCTGAAGCACAGCTTATCAAGCATTTGCACCACTTCTTCTGTATTCACAATACAATCATCTAAACTCTGATCCATAATAAAATAATCATCAATGTATAAACTATAGCATGTATATACTTCAAGTGACATTATTTCATAAATACATAGACAGGTTTTAAAACCTTAGTAAAAACTCTTGATGCAGAAGCCAATCCAAAAAAAAAAAAAAAAAAAAAAAAAAAAAAAAAAAAAAAAAAAAAAAAAACATAAATATCATATCAATGTCTTTTCCACAAAAATCAGGAAATTGTGATATAAACATAAATGATACTTAAATATGCATCTGTGAGATCTATAGATGTTAGCTCTATCTATCTATATATATATATATATATATATATAGATAATTATTCTAAAGAATTACATCTAAACAAAAGATAAATGGTCCTGCTCCAAATGCTGATAAGCCACAAACTTAGTTTGTTTTAATTTTTCAAATAGATACAGGCCTTGAAGACCAATCTTTCTTAGGAACCAAGAAAATATAGGAAATAAACTGATTTTCCATTGATCGATCAACCTTTTAAATAGCTCTCTTAGCTATCAATTTTTGGACTTCTGAAATTAATTCATCCTTATGAAAGGTGAAATGTATTTAATTCAAAAAGGATAAACCTTGTGGTACATCATTAAAAATAATTTTATAACCATTTCTTAATAAATCTAATATCAATAGATCATTAGTAACATTTTCCAAATCATAATATTTAAGTTATCTACTGTATATATAGCAACTGGTTGAGAAATGTGACCTCTTTGAGATTCTCTGTTCCCTTTTTGGAAACGTCTCCCTCTCAATGAAGGGAATTGCCTACTACATGTAGTATAGTCGCCCTGTTGACCAACAGAGCCTCTGCAGTTAAAAAACTGATATTGCCTTTCCCATAACAGCTGGTAGTAAATTAATTGCTAGACCTGGAACCTCTTCCAAGGAATCTATAATTTGCTAAGAATCTTTGTATAAACACTAAGTTTGCTTTTTGCAATCATAACTAGAAATGTGATAAAGCAACTATCACAACAGAATTACAAATAAGTTTTATCATCTAAATATTTCTGAGCATCTCCTATGGGTTTAACCAGAAAACCATGGTAAAACAAACAAATATAATTTTACAATAAAATCCTTGTATTATCAAGATCCAATGGCTCATTCCTACAACAAGAAATAGCAAACTCAACAATAGGGGTGATGATCAACCCCTTAATAAAGTATCTCTGGGTTTCCTGCATCTTTGAAACCACAGAGTGGGCCTGTCTAGGCATTGCCATTTCGATTTTTTAATTATCCTAGACACACTAGGATTGTCACAGTTCTCAGTGTGATAGTATTTCCTCTAAGAACTTTATATATTCCTGATTTTATCAAAATCATGATTAAACTGTTCAACAAACAGGATGAGATAATGGACCATTAATCTCACTAACAGAAGCCTTAAAGGCTTCTGAAAACCTTAATGCAGGATCAAAAGACCTTAATGCAGGATCAAAAGACGTATCAAATTCAACTCCGGCTGGACTATCATCAGCCATGGCACATACTCCAAAAGGAGGTACATACACCGTATCAATTCAGTAGATAAGATCAAAATTTAGAACTAAATCTTCATTAAAGTAAGCCTCTAATGGCAAAAATTCAAATATAGCAGCAGGTTTCTCTACAAACTCTGCTAGAGTTGAAGGCAGTGAAACTGTCTCAAACCTCATGATTCATACAGGTTCTTTAATACATTAATAATAAATAGTAAATGTATCAATATACATGCCTATCTAAATCTCAACAGCACTTTCGTTAGAAACAATCACAAATCAAGTAGATTTTGAAGTTATACAAGTAACACTAGATTTTAAAACTTACTTTTTACAGGTTCTGTTGCTTTGTCAATTATTTCCAATTGCCATGCCATTATGATCTATTATAAAACTACTAGGTTTTATAACTGTTTAAGAAGAGGATTTATTCAAAATACCTCTTGTATTCCTATTAAATTTATCATCTTTAATTTCTAAAACATTCCAGAGGTGATGAAAATCATAACCATCACCCTTGTAAGTGTAAACATCATTCTAAACATCTTGCAAAAACAATACATTTGCATAAACAAATTCAGCCATTGTAATACAAAAATGTGTACCTGTGCAGGTAAAACACGTGTAAATTGTGAAAAGTACTCACGACCTTCAGATGAATAGAAATACTTTTAAATATCTACCTGTTTAACAAACAGGAGTATGAATTAAGTAACAAATGTGCTATTAGGCAAAAACTTAATGAATATATAAAATTGTCATACATCGTAGACAATAAAATATTTAATTAATTTCCATGAACACTTGTCATACATCGTAGACAAGAAATTTTTAAATTCATTTCCATCAACAATTGTCATACATCGTAGACAATTGAGGAATTATTATTTGTAAATAACAAAATAACATTAGAACTTGTCGTACATCGTAGACAAGTTAATGTAACTTTAATAACTTTCTGCCAAATTAAAGATAAAAATAAAATAACTAAAAAGAACTTATGTGAAGTGTTCACTTCAACCCTCTAGAAAAATAATGACAAGTTATTATGGAACAGGTGCTTATATACTAGGGTCAAGGTCACTGGCCAGCTATAGGTGGTTATATAGTTTGTTTCTTTAAACAGAGATATTATATGTAAGCTTCACCCCTCATAGAGAAGTAAAGCTAATTCATTACTTGAGACCGAAGGCGAAATATGAATAAGAATGTGTTCTATGTCACTTATCCAATTCGCCGTTTCAGAATCTAATGCATCCTGGGTAATATTTTCAAAAGCGTACACCATAGCGTTTTGATTGGTTTAAAACGTCCTAAACAATCGAAATTCAACCAATGACGTAACGTTATTTTCACTTTGGGGTACGAACAATGAAATTACCCATGATGCTTTAGATTCTGAAACAGCCAATTAGACACTATTATTTCGAGAAATTGATTACCATAGTTTAGTACACATGACATAGAAAAGGAAAACAGGGGTGAACAGATATTTTCTAGTCCTTTATTGTTTATAGGCTCTTTATTTCTAATGATCTTTCTATTTCCAAATATCTTGGCTTCCTGAATCACTGAAAAGACATAGGTTGTCGAAAAGCGCATAAGGTTCCAAAAATTGGTGCAGTTTAAGTTTTTAGATTAACAAGTAATATATGTCAATGAGTTTCCTATCTAGATTTATACAATTATTTTACTATTCTTAATGTTTTTGAAAACAGTTTCATCTTATTCAACTAATGGATTCATTTTCTTTATTTTTTAGACTAATTGAGATTACCTTCTGATTGAAAGATGACAATTTCTAATATTAGTGTACAACAAGAAACCAACAATTGTACGAACCATGGTGTATTTATAAATTTCCCAGTAAGTTAAAATATTTGATACAAGTTAGAAAAGAACGGAAAATCGAAAATCAAAAACAAACTGACAATGTTATTACGTAAAGATAAATCTTCAACAAGCAGTATACAGAACAAACCTTAGAAATCTCAGCAATGAACAACACGAACACAACAAAAAGGGGGCATTTCAGGTGCTTAGCACAAGTATTAGGCTTCTGTTCTACATGAAGAACCCGTCAAATATCATAATCAAAATTGTTTATTTTGTACTGTTGGTTGTTTTGGTCTCTTTTTTGTTCTTTCTTTTTCTTCATGGCCTGCTCAGTTTGTTTTCGACTAATGGGTTTAAATGGGGTTTTTTTTGTGAACTGTTCGCCTGCATATCTACTCGTTTTCAGAAATAAAATTAAAGGTTTCAAGATTGTTGGTGAAGCAGCTGTATACTAATTTTAAGTTCATCATACATTATAGTATGAACGTACTCAAATTTATTATATACATGTAATGTAAAACTAAACAAACCGGAGAACTGATCTACAATACTCATACTTTATATGAAAGTGCATATCATCCTAAATGCATGCAAACTGTGATTTTTGAATATTCATTTTTATGTTTATACAAACATTTAAATCTATTGTTTTCCACTTTGAAAGATTGTTACGCAATTAGCTTGTTTCAACTATTTACTACACACAAGTATTAGCATAAAAAAATTCACTTTAAATTGCATGTAAATAGCTCGTTCTCTATGACAGGACTAATTAGATAATTGGAAGTAGGAACCGTTAACTCTAGAGAATTCCATCAATGCTATAACACATTGCATGCCTCATATTTAATGTATTAAATATAACCATTATTCGAGACGAAAGAACAAAAGAAATATCTAAACACCTTTAAGTCTAATATAAAATGACTTTGCCATTGTAAACAATTAAAACGTCAATAGACAAACAACAGAACACAAGACACAACAACATTGAAAGCTAAAGACTGAACAACACAAATCCCTTTCAAAAACCATTGAACAATATCAGGTGCACCTGGGTAAGGAGATTCTTCTCAACAATTAGCCGTTTCAGAATCCAATGCATCCTGGGTAATAGATTCAAAAGTGTACACCAAAACGTCGTGATTGGTTAAATATGACATAAACAATGACAATTCAACCAATGACGTGACGTTGTTTTCATTTTGGGGTACGAGCAAGGAAAATACCGATGATTCTTTAGATTCTGAAACGGCTAATTGTTGTGCTAATGTACGTAACAAACACTTTGTATTGTCGGAACATGTTCATCCTGTTTTCAATATTATTCATGACAGGTGGAATGGGAAATAGCAAAATGGATCAGATGTATGGAGTTTGTGATCACAATACTATTGAATATTATACTTTTATTCCTGCTGCATAAGAAAAGAAGCAAGTCCAATTTGGTATTTTTTGTGTTCAATCTCGCGATAGCTGGTACGTGTTATCTTATATTACTGATAAAATGACAACAGGAAAGCTTAATATAAAAAAAAAGAAAATGTGGTATGATTGCCAATGAGACAACTTTCCACAAGAGATCAAATGTCATAGAAATGAACAGCTATAAGCCACAGTTAGGCCTTCAACAATGAAAAAAGCCCATACCACATAGTCAGCTATAAAAGGCCCCGAAATGACAATGTAAAGCAATTCAAAAGAGAAAACTAACGGACCGTTAAACATATTAACGGAATCAAAACCCTTCTCCTAACCTGGGACAGTTGCGTAACAGCACAACATAAGAACGAACTATAAACAGCAGTTGAAAAAAGCTGAACTCATCAGATGGATACAAATGGAAATACTACAAATAGACGTGACCAGGTACTTGTAAAAACATACACGAAGTACAGATCTGAGAGTACTGGCAGTTACTGACAGCTAGTTCAAAGCCACTTAAAACCAATAAAATGCATGAATCTAAAACTTATTTATCAATCAGTACACATCCAATATCCAATGGCTTAAGTGTAAAGACGTCAAAGAAACATATGAGCTTGTGCAATGCCAAGATACAGGTATAGAGAAATGCAGATTGTAGATCCGATTCCAATGACTTTGTTTTAAAGATTCGAGGAAAATAATTACAAAGTTTTCTAACTTATTAAAACAAAACCTGTTAGTATTAGTTTTTACATATTTTGTTTTTGTATTAATTTATTCAATCATTTACATGATCATTTGTGGCTTCCTTCTTTTTAGATTTGGGCGTTGCTTTCCTCCATATACTTCCACACGTTATTAAACATTTCACTGGACACCAATGGATACTTGGAATTGTGTTATGTAAAGTAAAGTTCTATATAAGCAACGTTTCGTCTTATGCCTCGACATATCTCATTGTGACAATATCTATTGATAGACTTCTATGTGTTATACAGCCAATGAGTATAACCCGGAAGAGTAACCACTACCGGAAGTACATGATAGCCGTTCCATGGTTACTATCTGTTACTATAAATATCCCATTGTTGTTTTGGACTCGAGTATTCCGTTTTTGTGGAAAGAAGATATGTACTCCTGATTTAAGAAACATACGACAGGTACATTATGTAGTAACTTACGAGTATATCATAAACGTGATCACAATCTCCATTGTTGTTGAGCACAAAGAACCAGCACAACCATCTTATAAAACGACATCAGGCAAATCTAAATAACCGACTGACACAAAGGTGTCTACCTCAAACAATCATGTGATAGTCTTTAGAGTAAAGATACGTTGCTTGAAACATTCACGTAGGGAAATATTGAAAATATTTGTAATCAAGTATCTGTTTCTGAACCATATGACACTCTGTAAACGAACAAAAAAGTAGATGCATATGATTAACCGACATAGAACATCGACAATGGTAATACACCTACGCATATGTGCTTCTCTTTTGCATCTGGTACCACAGTTGTATCTGAATATTAAATAATAAATGGATTTAAATAGCAAAGATCCACTATCATATGTTCATTTCACTAGATAGTAAACAACATCAATTACGTTTACAGTAGATATAATGCAATTTAATCACTTGGTACCAAACAAGATTGCATGTTTGTACTCTGTTTAACAGAAAGAGAAATGTTATCTTGCTTTACGAATAACAAAGGTCAAGTTTATGCGGGTTATGAGTGCAAACATTTTATGAGATGTACATGTAGCAATCACAATTGATATCTATCATCTTTCTTGTTTTCTTCTTTATTTGAATTCCATTTACACAAAGCTTCCCGCTGTGTATAACTTTGTTTGTGAATGTTGTATAACTGGTTTCAACAACGCCATGTCTAAAAAAGAAAAAGACAAACAGACAAATAAAACTACACATGAAACAACATAGAAGACTAAGCCTTAAGACCCCCACAAAATTGGATGTGATATCAGTTGCTCTGGAAGGGTAAGCATATCCTGATCCACATATGGTACCCGTCGTGTTGTTCGTTTTATTTCAAACCAGTAAAATAGTCTACTGATATCCAACTGTAAAAACAACGAATATGTTTCATTCATCAGAATAAGCGTTTTTATTTTGTATTCCACTGATTGTTTATATGTATGAATCGTGTGTTTTATTATATTTCAGATTGCATTGCTACTGAATGCCACCTTTACACTGCTCATTCCATCTGCATTCTTAATATTCTGTTATACTATGATAGTTGTACGTTTATGTAAACGTGGAACCAATGTACAATATTTGACTTCTGCTCATTCAGGTAAGAATGGATTTTATAAAACTAGTTATTTATTAAGTCTACGTTAAAAAAAGTGTAGCACACACCAAATACACAACATCTGCACAACTTTATAAATAAAAACAGATAGGCTTTCATACCATTTTGATCAGTGACGATAGATAATACACGTAGGTGTATTACTTTTTGTTTATTATTTGGTTGGGTGACTTACAGCTGATAATTACAGAAAAAAATTATTAACTCCATATAAAATAGCATTTTGATTTTGTAAATCATATCACATAAAGATAGCGTAATAAATCCACAAATATCAACTTTCGATCTACTGTAGACCTACCGGTTTACAAACGATTAGAACGATTTCAAGATACCACTGATCCACACTATGAATTCGCAATTACCGTTCAGAGGAACAGAGAGAAATATGCGATATGCCATGCTACCGACTCGCATGATATAAAGTATGAACGATAAACGATGTATTTTTTTTTTATGTAAAAGATATGTTTAGTCAATAAATGTGCACATGGATATTTGGTTAATCATATATGTTATAACATTACTAAACGAGATACATTATTTTCAGTTGTGTCGAAAGCAAAACAAAAAAGTACAGTTATGACGTTTGTGGTCAGTATAAGTAAGTTTTCTGTAATTCTAAAATGGATATTTCAATAGAAGATAAAGTTATTGATAAATAGGCATTTACTACTATAGAAATAAGAAAATGTGGTATGAGTGCTAATGACACAATTCTTCATCCAAGTTCCAATGTGTGAAACGTAAAAATGCCTGCACCATGTCAGTAATATGGCATTTATTATCGATTCATTTGATGTGTTTGAGCTTTTGATTTTGCCATTTGATTAAGAATTTTCCGATTTGAACTTTTCTCGGGTTTAGTTCATTTTTTTTTAAATTTTATTCTTACATTTCAAACACGAAACCTTGGCTCACATAAACAGCAGTCTATATAGGACCCCAAAATATCAAAGATGAATTTGAAGTGCAATTCAACCAAATCAATGTACATATTGATAGCGTCGGCGCCGCTTTCTTCATGGCAGCCATCATTCAAAGATACCAAAAACCGTGAAATTTCCAACTGAATCAGATTAGTATTTCAGCACCTTGTCTCATTAGGTTTTCGTTGATACATTAGACAAATATATCAAAATAAAAAAAGCAACACGAATCCTTAAACATGTTAAAGACCTGAAAAAGACCACAAAGAAGTATACAAAAACCCTGCTTGAGAAAATACCTTTTTTTCAAACTATAATGTATAACATTTATAACTGAAAATGTAAAATCGAAGTATTTAGCTAATGAACTGATGATATTGTGTTTTAACGACAATCCACCAGCAAAGGTACCGACAATGTGGTAGTTTTACCGTTAAAAATTCATAGTGTTGCAGCACATTTCAATAAACAAAATGCATATGCTCATGCTAATACCACAGGCATACTGTACTTGTCAGATGAAATCCTAGTGAAATAACTGTTAAATAATGAAGTTAACAAACCATTTTATTTATAATATTAAACGCTGCTTCACAAATAATTTTATCTTTTTAGCTTTCATTTCTTGCTGGTTACCATCAATTCTGGCTGGACTGTTGAATCTTTACGGGCATTTTGAATACGGTGGTTGGTTTGACATTTTGATAGCATTGGCACCACTCAATAGTATGCTCAATCCAGTTATATTTTTTGCTTTTAATCATGCAACGTTTACTTCATCTAGTAGATTACCACTGCAGCGGAACACACAAGAGTTGAACACATTCTCAACAAAACCTATACATTATCAAGAATGATTTGTGTGCATACACTGACAGAGTAACGAACCACTGCAGTATATATTGTTTGTGTATATAGCTTAACTAACAATTATTGATTTGGTTTTGTATGTTCCTAATGGATTAACGAGTTTCAAAATTTGCTGATCTACTGTAATAAGAGAACTTTGTTATCGAAAGTTGTAAACTGAGAGAAAATTGAGTGATACGTATGTGTTAATGTCTACATGTATCTTTTCTAAGGCCAAATAAAAAAGTATGTGTGGTTCCAGTTACATCTGAAAAAAAGTTAGGGTAGGTAGGTAGGGATTTTTTTTTATTTTATGTTGGTTTTTTTTTACATTGAGTCTATGGGAGCAACATTCTGACTTTAACAGTGCTTAATGAAAAAAGACAATAAAATCTTTAGGGTAGGCTATTTTTGAAGCGAAAAAGTAGGGAAGGTAGGGTTACTGGAACCACACATATATTTTTATTTGGCCTTATCTTTAAATATATCGTAATTGTGTGAGAAGTGAAGAAAACAGAATATGTACGAGAATACACTGTAGGCATGAATTTGGAATTTAAACGCAATGGAATTGTTACCAAAGATATATATTTTTCAAGGCTACCTTTCACTCTTTGAAATGAACATATTTCAAATATAAGAGAAAACGTAGTTAACAACACTACAGTGATATCAGACGAACAATTTTGTAGAGAAAAACACTGTTTGTATAATTAAAAATTAAAAATCCGCTCAATCAAGTGGTTTGTCAACAGGAAAAAGTAAAATCACAAAAAATACTGAACTCCGAGGAAATTTCAAATCAAATGGCAAAATTAAATAGCAAAATATATCAATCGAATTGACAACATCTATCATATTCCTGATCACTTGGTACAGAAAGCGGATATATGAATAAAGGTATTCAACGTCTTATAATTAAGGTAGAATAAAGAAGTTCTTGATATTGATCAATTTGTTTTCCCAGTTGTTTTGAATGAAACAATTCTTATATATATTATCTTCCTTTAAGGTGGTACCTTACACTACAGGGAGGTAACTCTGTGAAATCAACTAAACGTTTGAAATAAACGTTGTGTTGTTAAAGGAATTCTAAGCTTCTCAATGATCAAAATTAGTGTTTGTCACTCTGCTATATAACCAGTGTAATTTTTCTGATAAATTGGTTGGTTCAAATTTTTTGAAATTTTTATATTCTTGTCAAAGGGTCAAAGTAAATACTTTATCAAAATTTCATGAAAATTAAACGAGCCAAATTAATTATAGTGAAGAATTACATGTACAGATTTAGAAGTATATATTAAGATAAAATAAGGATGGCCTCTATATTGATTAATTGTTTGCTCAGCTGTTTGAAATATCACCATTGTCTACCTTTAATCAAAGAATTACATGCCTGTACAGATTTATGAGTATATTCTTTTGTGCATTGTCTAGTTAGAATTGAATGCTAAATTTGGTTTTCTGAGCTAAAAAGATGAAATTCTAGTATAGATTCCTTATGTTTTGTAAACATTATCAAGTACACCTCGTTAAAAATGGTTGCATGTAATAAGACATACAAAACGCCAACGAATAGATTACTCTATCTTCATTACCACAACACGTTTGATTCTAAAATCGGTTGCAATTGATAGTTGTTAAATGATATTATTTTTAAAACCCATACAGTTAATCATCTCTCCAGATTATACAAATTGTCGTGATTGTCACAAGCATATAACGTGTTAGTTTGTATGCATTTGCAGTACCATTCTTTAGTAGGTCCTTCGTGTTATAAACAACGCGGGAGATAAAAATTAATTGCATTTTTTATAACTATAAACGTTTCAAATTATCCCTGCAGATGAAAGATATCATTTGGTAAATGAGAGGAGATTAGAAATTAGGTTGTTAACAAAGTGCCCTTTCCAACATGCTAGCTTTTGTCTTACCTTCTATATATTTCTGGGAATATTATTGTTCATCGTTGGTTAAAAGCGACCTCATGTAGACCCTAAAATGTTTCACCTACACAATGGATGACAAAATGATAATGAACGATTGAAATAAATGAAGAAACATATCAAAAGATAAAAAACTGTTATTGTTGGCTGATGGTTTTCGATGGAAGTCACTGAACGTTTATATGTAACAACAGTATGTTTCAGTATTGACGAATTTCTAATATATTCACGAATGAGCTCAGAGAGACGATATGTTAAACATGCATGCTTTCAAATTTCTGAATAAATGTAGTAAAAAAACTTGAAATTGGTTATATAAATTGAATTTATATTCAATTAAAGATTTCTTGCTGTTGTGCAATACACTCTGCTGTTGAGCAATACTTAGTAAATATGTTGTCAGACTATAAACAAATAAAGTTTAATAACCTCACAATGTTATATCAGAAATTTAAAAAAAAAAAAAACTAATCCTGATATCTATGATGATTTTCTTCACTAACATAACTGCACTATCAGAAATTTAAAGATAATGTTTATAATAACGTCCTTGCGAGGAGTAGCTGATTCCGGTTTTTGATCTTAGGAAACAAACTGCTTTGAAGGAAATGAGTCACTTAATGTGAATTAAATTAATGCTGTATGACAAATACAAGACCATCACCATTAGTTTTGAGATTTATTTACGACCATATGCGTTGTTTTGCTTTGATATGCAACACAAGTTTAAAATATTTTGATTCCGGTGCGTTATCAAATTAAAATTTAACTCCAATTTAGAATTGCTTAGACTAAAAGATTGACCATTTATGATACATTAATCAATGTTAAGTCGCATGTATAGTACGTATGATGCTAGACATCCCATACTTAAGTACGATAAGGCGAATACTGACATATTTGTGCTTTGTAAAGAACATTACCATTAACAATTGGATGTGAAATACCTAAACGTATAATAAGTCTGCATGTTGAGTTATATATTTACGAATGATGTCCTTGTACCGATGATTAAAAAGACGTGTTTCTTGTGAATAATTCGGAGTTAAGTATGACGTCCATTGTCACTGAACTAGTATACATATGTTTAAGGGGCCAGCTGCAGGACGCCTCCGGGTGCGGGAGTTTTTCGCTACATTGAAGACCCATTGGTGGCTTTCGGCTGTTGTCTGCTCTATGGTCGGATTGTTTTCGCTTTGACACATTCCCCACTTCCTTTCTCAATTTTAATTTGATGTAAAAAAAATAAAAAAATTCTTATTAATGCACTTACAATACTAGACAGCCTTTTTTTATCTTTTATATATCCTGGTTCCTTGTCCTATATCTGTTTGGTAGTGACATATATATAATGTTAGAATTGACAAAAAATATTAAAAAGAAGATGTGTTAGATGGCCAATAAGAAAACTCTCCACAAGAGATCAAAATGACACAGAAATTAACACAGGAAATTAAGAAAGGTTGTTTTAGATACTTATATTACAGTAAAAAAAACAGCTTATCTTTTATATTGATAAAAACATTTTTTACGAAAAATCATTCTAATATAAGAGACTATGAGTATACGTCAACAAAACGGTACATGTAATCATAGATCTAAAAACAAAATACATCTGCAAATGGGTATAAATAAAAATTGGTTATTTTCCTTGATATTAAATGTATTTAAGTAGCAATAACATCGATTCCATAAAGGCATGAGTCTGTCTTTAATAACACGTATATATCTGAAATGTACTTTTTTCTTGTTATTATTGCAAAATCATATTGCAAAGTTATTTCAATCCGATTTTGACTATTTATAGAATGCCTCTAAAAATGATGAATATTTTTGATACAGTTGATAATTGAAGTGTTGTCTTATCTTTTTGTTGTTTTTTTCTTTGATGCCACTGCAGGAAACATATAGGAAGCTCACCTAATTTTGTCGTTATACTGGAAATGCAAACAAAAATCTGTCCAACATTCGAAGGGTATAGCTGGCTATCTAACCTGGTTTAACTCACCATTTTCTTATGAAAATTCTTATAGCAAGTCAGAAAGATGACAGATATTTCTGTTTGGTCCGTGGATTGATAGTGTTTCATTTTTTGTCAGTTTTGAATACTCTTTATTTTTAATTTTCTTTAGAACTAGGTAATTTTATTTTACTTTTTTTTTGGACGATATTTCCTGATTTGTTATATCTAAATTGGCATCGGGCTGCAAACTTCAAGCTAATTATTGAAAAAAATTATGTCAAATTATCTACACAATACACAAAAACTGTATCGAATCTAGACTAAGAAATGCTTTTATTTTAGCAAGTCAACGTCCTAACAAAAAGATTTTTAACAGCAACAAATACTATTTGTTCAATATATTCTTGATTGTCAGTTCGCAGTTCTGATTTCATATTCTAAATGCACTTTTCACACTATGCTTCTAAGACACGCTTGAGAGACAACACTTTTAACATGTTCATTTAAATTACAAAAGCCTTTTATAGATGCTATATATAAACATGGTTGTCGTTTACAAAAGTTAATTATGACAGCTGAATTAACTTACAAAAAACATGTGGTTATATGCTTTTTGTATTTTTTTAAAATTTAAACTATGTTCGTAGTTGAAATGACAAATTACGTAATAATTACATCCACATACAGATCAATTCCCCGGTTAACGCCATCTTATTAGTAAAAATAATGAATGATAAAAAAACGAAATTGTCAAGAAAGAAGAAGACAACAATGAAGATCAACGAAAAAAAAGTGTCACAAAAACATTTTCTTAAAGAAACACATGTTCGATTTCTTCATTGTGCAATAACCGTATTCTTCCATTTGTGTCTGTAAACGTTTCTGAGAAGCATTGTGTCAAAAAATCATTAAGAATATGAGTATCAGAACTGCGAACTGACAATTAAGAACTAACTGTCATGGTTATAAAGTTGGGAAAAACATGTACATTTTGTAGACAAACTACTGGGTATTATTGGTTGATTGGTGTTTAACGTCACTTGCATCATTATTGTAGTATTGTGTAACGATCAGTCTTTTTCGTGCAGAAACCATTCGGAAGGAAAACTAACAATCCTAGTCAATTAGGATTAAGGTCGAGTACATCTGCCCCGGGAGAAATTATAACTCACAACCTCAATGTTTAAAGGCTAGTCATGCGTAGACCACCAATCCATCGACCCCCTTATTTCACGAAACAAATCAACCTATACATTATATTATATAAAAGTAGACCCTGTAAAAAAAATCAAACGTACGGTTTGATTGATGGTGTTACCTCAATAGACATAGATAAACGAAAAACAAATGTAATGATAGGTCCCGAAACAAAACAAAACACACAACTAACAGTCTGATTTCTCGTTATAACCGCAATAAACTGGCATAAACGACAATCATATTTAATATATGTAATGTAAGTCTAGTTATATAACATTGCGATTGCTTTCTTAAATTTCTTTACAACTGGTTGTATATATTTATGTATTTGCGAGACAGTAATTAACTGCTATGAAAACAGTTAACCAACAGGGAGAAGAAGATGAAATATGTCAGGATCGATTACAAAGGAGAATAATTCTTTAAAGGCGTATGCTATATTTTTTGTCATTTTATTAAGCAAGGCAACGTTCTAACAAAAATGTTCAACAGCAACAAATACCACAAAATTGGTAGTATTGGAATAATACGGTTTAAATTACATGATGAACAAATCGAACATGTGTTTCTTCTTGAAATGGTTTTGTGAGACCTATACTACGTCGATCTGTTTTTTTATCCTCTTCTTTTTTTACATTTTTGATGGTTGTTTTTCTTATCATTTATTTTTTTAACAAGTTTATAAGATGGCATTAACCAGACCTCCATGATGTGTTTGTGGGTGTTATAATAACATAATTTGTCTTTTCAACAAAGAAAAAAGTTTAAATTTTGTAAAATTACGAATATCATGAATATGAGTTAACCACATGTATTCTGTAAATAATTTTAGATGTCATTAATTTTAATGTCATTGACAAGGAAGCTTTATAAACGACAACCATGATTATTTATAGCATCCGAAAACGGCTTTAATAATTTAAATAAACATGTCAAAAGTAATATCCCTCAAGCGTGTCTTAAACAAATTGTGTCAAAAATGCATCAAGAATATAAAAAAAACAGAATTGCGAACTGATAATTCAGAATGTATTGACCAAACTATTATGGTTTTTATATATAGACTAGGGAATAAAAATGTATAAGCAAATTACGGGTTATAATATGTGACCGTCACCAGTGAAGACTGATTGATTGTTGTTTAACGCAACTTGAAACACTTATATGGTATTTGTTGGTGCGGGAAGCCACAGTGCCAGGAGACAACCACCGACTTTCGAAGGAAAACTGACAATTATAGTCAATTAAGATTACGGTCGAGTGCATTTTCCCCGTGAGAAATTAGAACTCAAAACCTCAATGTTTACAGGCTATTTATAGGTTTACCAATATAAACCATTACCCCCTTTCCGTTTCACCAAGAGAACCAACCTATACATTAACGTTTTAAAGGGCCACTAGCTACGCGATATATAAAGAATATAGAAATATGATTTGGTTTCGGCTCAAACATTATTGAAAGGAAAATAGTGTTTCTAGCAGCAAGTATGGTCCAATTTTGTCAAAATAAGCTAAGAAACATTGCAAGTAAATAATTAGACCTCATTGGATCCGTTTTCATTTGAACTTCAATTTAACCCATTTTCTTGCGATGGATAACTCATGAATCGTGTGCGTGTTTGATTATTTGGTATAAAAGAATGTCAACATTGAAAGTGAAACAAAGGAAAATCATTTGAATGACTGTATCGATCCTCAAAATTCTCATTTTTATACAGATACAAGCGATGATTAACCTTTATTTTTAATCTATAAATGAAATTAAATAGACCTAGAAAACCCCAATTGCATGAATTCTGCTATCTACTTATATATCTATGCTTTTGTTTATGTCACTTTTATGGGAATCGGTGGTCTTCGGGAGGTCAATTCGACAATTAATTAGATTGCATATTGACTAAAATACGAAACGAATCTACATATAATCGAGCTCATTCTTTGTAAATTATTAATTTTAGACTTTTTTGTGTTTTGAATACATGTTTTACATTGATATAAAACAAATATAAGAATTTGAGTCAAATCAGTGAATATAAATTTGACAGCTACTGAACCTTTAAAGTATATAAAAGTAGACCCTGTAAATGAAATAAAACACACGGCTCGATCTATTACCGCAATAGACATAAACAACAGTAATGATATTAAATCCCGAGACAATACAGAATATGATACAAACAGCCGGATTTTTGTTTTAACTACAATAAAGAACAATCAAGTTGAATATATCAAATTAAAGACCTTATATAACCTTGCGACTTCAGTCTTATGTAAGTAACTTCTCAACAACTGGCTGTATATAGTTATGTATTTGCGAGACAGTAATTAAATGCTATAAAAACTGTTACCCAACAGGGAGAAGTATATTAATAGGTATCAAAGGTACCAGGATTGTAATTAAATACGCCAGACGCGCGTTTCGTCTACATAAGACTCATCAGTTACGTTCAAATCAAAATAGTTGTAAAGCTAAACGAGTACAAAGTTGAAGAGCATTGAGGACCCAAAATTCCAAAAAGTTATGCCAAATACAGCTGATGTAATCTATTCCTGGGATAAGAAAATCCTTCGTTTTTCGAAACATTCAAAGTTTTTTAAGTCAGGATCGATTACAACATAGAAAAATTATTTATAGGCATATGCTATATAACCTGCAGTTTCAGATATACATTGTTATATACAGATGAATTTAGTTTAAATTTATGAATAATAGCTAACGACAAATCGGGTCGATGAATCATATAATTATTATTAAGTGCAATACAAAATATAATATATAACATGGAAGTCTATAACGGTACAATATCACTAAAAATGTAAATCACGAACAAATGTTGAATATTTCTTATATCTTTCATATGAAATTAGTTAAGATTGATAGCTTTCTAATCGAAAGAAAACTGTTCAACGAACAAGTGATGTGGAGTATACGTCAATAGAACGGAATAAAAATGTAATAAAGTCAAACATAAATACCTAGACTATGTTTTGGGAGAAATCATGATAATTGTAGCATATGTCAAATTAAAGTTGATAATTTGGAATGTGTCAAAGAGACAATAACCCGACCAAAAAGCAGACACCTGCCGAAGGCTACCAATGGGTCTTCAAAGCAGCGAGAAAATTAAGTCACAATAAACTCCGAAATATGTTATGAACTAAAACCAAAAAAAAAACACATATAAGATTAATAAAGAATTTATTGTATTCAATGACATATATATCCATAGAGCAGAACTGTATAAACTCGCTGTTAAATGGTAGACCACTCTGATGCATTTTTCTTCTTCTACATAAATTATGTCGTTAGTTTACTCGTTTGAATTGTTTTACATTGTCATTGGCCTTTTATAGTTGACTATGCGGTATGGGCTTGTCTCATTGGTAATCATACCACATCTTCTTTTTTTATATTGAGTGTGATATGAAATTTTGCATCTTGATCTTAACATCTAATTTCCTTGAAATGTTTGATATGCTAAGATTTCAAATATCATGAAATATTGTTTGCTACACAAGAGGTGATTTAAAATGATGTTCTTGTAATTTTCGACGATGAAAAGCAAACTGTGTAAATTAATTCCAAGATTGGATTCAAATTAACTTAAAAGCAAATTGTAACTTTGTGTTTGCCAAATACTTATTGAATTCGTCTATTTAACAATGGAACATATCCTGTTATGGACAGTATTATAAGCTTCCGTGTTTGGTATGTTACGGTTCGATACATGCAACATATGAATAAGTCAGATATTCAAGACATGATAGTGTTATATCGGCACATATTCAAAAAATCATTTGAGAACCGTGACATTTATCATGTTTATGAATAAGGAGTTGTGGGGCGATTGCCAATGAGACAACTATCCACTAGCGACCAAATCGCGTAGATGTTAGCAATTATGAGTAACTAACAGACTTTCATCAATTAACAAAATCAAAAACCGTTTAGCAAGCTATAGACGTATACGACGGTACAAAAGAAATTTAAAAAAAAACACATGCCGCATTTAGATATAGGAAGATGTGGTATGAGTGCCAATGAGACAACTCTCCATCATAGTAACAATTGATAAAAGTTAAACATTATAGGCCAAGGTACGGCCTTCAATACGAAACCTTGGCTCACACCGAACAGCAAGCTATAAAGGGACCCAAAATTACTAGTGTCAAACCATTCAAACCGGAAAACCAACGGTCTAATCTAAATAAAAACGAGAAACGAGAAACACGTATAAACTACATAAACAGACGACAACCACTGTACATTAGATTGCTGACTTAGGACAGGTGCAAATATTTATGTCTAAAACCAAAAACGAAAGAACTAAATGATATATTATAACAAAACACGCATAATGTATTGACCCCTCATAATAATTTTTAAAAAATTGAAATGATACTGCCTGAAAATTTACAACAACACTTTGACACAATAAAACTGTATAAACTAGCAAATATTTGTACATGTATTAATAATATTAAAGGTTGTAGATGCATGAAAGTCATTTCAAATGACCAAATAATATTACTTTATTACATCCCGTCACGTGTGGAACGAATCAATACCATTTTAGTCACTTATTAAAGCAAAGGTGAAAGGCTGTCTATTTATTTTATGTGTTTTTTCTATTTGCATTTTTCTTCCATTCGTTTAAATCGTGTTTTATCTGTCTTGTTTTGATATAAAGATTTAGTGTAAGAGTGTTTGCATTGTTAGTTCTTAAACAGAGCAGTTAGTAAATTACACAATATATGTCAAGAAAGATTATCAAGCAGTGAACATTCCTCCAGAGGCAGATGCTATTTTCTTTTTGATTAAATTATATGTTGTAAAAATATATACAAGCTGTGTAAATATTGTTTTGTACTTGTTATGTTTGAATGTTTCTGGACTGGTGATTATTCATTTTGTAACTTATGGAAATTAGTTAATTTGAAAATGTATTTTGTTCAAAATGTAATTATGTTGTTATTGGAGACAAGCATCTTAATATGTAAGATTTAATATCCGCTGACAGAAAAATTTGTAGAAAATAAACTGACAGGTTATAATAATCTAACGCCATTACTTTGAGAGTAGAATTTTATTAATTAGGCGTACGTTATGGAGACAGCAGTCCAACGATACAATTGATCACAAATAATTTAATTTAACGCGACTTCTGATTTACTGACGTTGTTTTGTTTATCAGCTCATAGTCATAATTTTGTTATGTAACCGTGACGTCAACAACGTTTTTCATGGTTTATTCCGGTTTAAAATGGAAATTAAAATTAAATTATAAGAAATGACCGTAATATTTTTCTGCCTCTTAGAAATATCATAAAAATTTGGTGCACACTTTAAAATAACCCGCTACGCACAGATTTAAAAAGTTTGTTATTTTTCTAACGAAGATCTGTCATCTACAAAATGTATAAACAAACTCTGTAATATGGAAGAAAAATAAGGTACCATGGCATAAAACTATTTCTGACGATTGTCTGACTTAAATGACGGAATTTAAGAGGGTCAAAAAGAGTACCCATCCTGTACTTTGACTAAAGCAGATTTTGACCACACAATTTACAAGAAATATTACGTTTGTAATATAGCAATTTAGAAAAACTGTAATTTTCAACTTTGCGAAACTTGATTTTTTTTTAATTAGAACTGTACAATTGAAACGTTTGGTTCTTTTTTTTTTAAAATACACCTCCCTCAGGTTAATTAAGGACTTTTTATGATCTCCGGTCTCGTTTTTAATTTCAAGCTCGATAAAAGACACTCACACAAGCTATATAGAATAGCATTTTATGAAAATATGTACAGAAAAACCGCCATGATATTAAGATTGATGCAGATTTCGTAGCGCGAACAAATAAAGAGGTTAATTGAAATTATAGTACGATGTTTTTTGCAAATAATATTCTGTAAACGATCTTATTTTCGCGAGCAATTTTTTTTTCGCTACCATCGCCAGTAAAAAAATATCGCGAATATGTAAACTTTTTTATTTTTCTTACTTAACTACATCAAGTAAATTTGAGAATCGCGAAATTTAATCGTCGTGAAAGGGGAAAGAAAGGGCTGAATGTGAAAAAAAAGTTCGCTAACATTACTGACAATGAATTATGAGCAGGATCTGTTTTATCAAACGTTTTACAGTTACATAGCTCTTTACTTATGCGATTAACAGCTCTCGTATTATATCTTTGTCATATTGTTTGTTTTATGAGATCAACGAACGTGTTTAATTATTTATTTGGCATTGAAAACAATACTAGTCTAAGAAATTCTTGCATTTGCAAGGTTTCAGTATTTGTAAAAACTCGTAAGGATGCGACAGTATGTCCTTATTATCAGAGATTGTAGCCATATTATAAACAGACATTGAACTGAACTTTAATCTGCGTATTGTTATGCGTTTACTTTTCTACATTGGCTAGAGGTATAGGGGAGGGTTTAGATCTCATAAACATGTTTAACCCCGCCGCAATTTTTCGCCTGTCCCAAGTCAGGAGCCTCTGGCCTTTGTTAGTTTTGTATGATTTTTAATTTTAGTTTCATGTGTATAATTCAGATTTTAGTATGACGTTCATTGTCACGGAAATAGTATTCATATTTAAGGGGCCAGCTGAAGGACGCCACTGAGTGCGGGAGTTTCTCACTACATTGAAGACCCATTGGTGGCCTTCGGCTGTTGTCTGCTCTTTGGTTGGGTTGTTGTCGCTTTAACACATTCCCCCATTTTCCTTTCTCAATTTCATGTAGTAAATATTCGATGTGTTGATTCCAATTTGTAAAGTGTATTGTTTTGCATATGGTAGCCTAACCATGTCTTTAAATTTCTGAAAGAAATTACTTAGTTGAACTCGTTTATGTAAAACGCAATCATCAGATGATATCATATAACTACTAGCATATCAATTTCTTTATTTTGTCTGAAGGTAATTTGAAGAATCCATAACAGTTATTAAAAAAAAGACGACAACAAATTAGATGCCACTATTCTCCCTAATCTTCACGGTTAAATCGGGTCCCTATCTGTGTTTACGGTCATTTCAAAAGGTAGATGTCATGGTCAGTTGGTCTTTTAATATCCTTAGTGATACTTACTTCGACAAATCTGAAAACAAATAATGTACAATTTCATTTTGAAACATGTCGAAAAACGACAAGTATTGCTGAAAGAAAATTAAACTACAAATGAATTTAATAAATTAAAAAAAATAAAAAAAAACCATTAAGAACATTATGTTCCGAGAGAAATTAAATAGACACCTTGTTTGAAAAAAAACCATCAAGGACAATGGACATGTGACAGAAAAAACCTTCATAACATGAGGCATCTATATACGAAGTATGAAGCACCCAGGCCTTCCAACTTCTAAAATACAAAGCTGTTAATAAGTTAGTTAACGCCGCCGACTGATCAATTTCCCTATGTCAATCTTTCTCGACAGAAAACTATTCTTGAAATCAATATACTTTGCAGTGATAAATGTTTTCTGCGTTGTATGTTGGAAACGATTCAGTGTTAGAGATTTTAATAGATATTTGCAGGAATTTTATTATAAGTTTTGCCAGACAACATTAAGTTTATTCCCAATTTCTCTTGCAAACTTTCCTTCAATTATATTATTTTCAGGTATAAAAAAGCTAGAAACATAATTACAGTAAAACCTGGCTAAACCGAAAACTGCATTAACCAAAATCCTGTATAAACCAAGCATACTCATTAGCACCGTCATATAAAATTGTTTGCGTTGTGAAGAACCTGATAAAACCAAACATTGGCCAAAACTGAACAAATTTTTAAGTCCAGAAGAAGTTCGGTTTAGCCAGGATTCACTGAATAAGCAATGAAGTAATGCAGTCGTTTAAAGGGGTAGGCCTTGGTAACATAAAAATTTTCCTCTCGTTTATTTGTTCTTATATTTACATCATTGAAAAGGTAGGGGTCCATGCATCATCTGCCAAAGTCTTAAGGAGATTCACCGTTTCATTTTATGTGTAGGGTATATTGAATATGACCAGTTTTGGGGTACCCTAAAAAACGGTCGAAAACACTAGTAGGTAAAAATCATTGAGTGTCTCTGCACATGTTGTAATTAGAAATACCCCTGACTGTTAAATTGCATAGAAAAAAACATATTTAAAAGTAAATCTGATATATCATGATAATAAAAATAGCCTGAATGTAAAAAAACGGTTTTTGATAATTGATACGGCGAAAAGTCTGGCCAGCTCAGATAACACCTTTTTTTTCAAATTTAGCCAGAAATAAATTTTGTCGTTTAATTGCTGCAAAAAATTGCTTAAATATTTATTGTTTATTAATCTTTAAAATCACAAAATTTTATCAAATTTGACCATTTGAAATTTTCAAAAAAAGTTGAATTTTGGGAGAAAATTCATTTTTCCCTTTCAAAAACTCCTACAGACTGTCTTTGCATTCTATTAATGTAATAGTCAAAGAAGTACTGTCCAAATAATAATTTTAATTAATTTTATAAGGAAAAACAGTAATATCCAGTATGGGACGAGTATCCTTACAACTATTTATTGGTTTCTCTCCACAGACTAAAAAATGCCCCTGTCATCAATAGCAGACGCTATCAGAATTCATCGTTTTTGACAGTCTGTCACTATCTAAGTACTATCTTTGTGTTAATGTAGATTATCTATTAGCATATGCTTGTACTAGAATTAATGTTCAGATCATATCTTCTAGAATAGTGCCTTTTATATTGGAACAAAAACCCAAACACAAACAGCAAGTACAAACTCTGTATCAATGACTTAGCAATAAAGTCATATTACTTCATTATTTAATTCATATGTTCAAATCAAATATCCGAACACTTCCAAGACTTTTTTCTAAATGATGCTACAAGGTCCTTTAGTCAGTAGAGTTGCTCCAGAACTCCTCAGACTCAGTCCGTTGGTGGTTTTTTTTAAACGGTTCATGTATGAATGGTAATTTTCTACCTTTTCATTCATATCATTAAAAGAAGATGTTCTTTAGTTTAATGTTTGGTGGTTTCAAACATTTACAGCTTACTGGATCTGTCTGCAACATTCTCACATCCAAATGTAAACAACATAAATGCTTGATCACTGTTTAATTTACTGCTATGTTTAAACGCACTAATGACTTTCAATACATGTGTAAGAGTTGTCTCCGATATACCAGGTCTACCCCCTTAAGGCAAAAGGAAAAACAAAAATGCAAGTTTTCTTTGGCCCAGTAAGAATGGTCGACTTCTTCAAAAATCCATAATCCAAAAGATAACCGTTTTCATGACGAATGAACACAAGACTTTCTTTCTACTTCAATTATCTCTTTTTAAGTTCAATTGTAAACAATGCATAGCATAAGAGCTGGCAGTATTTAATGAATGAATAAAATGTATTTCAGTTAGTGAAAATGAAAGTCTCCAGTCGAAGCAGTTTTAGACTTGCTATCAATTGGTTCTAAAAATACACCTTCACGTATGGCTTCGTTTATCAAATTAGCCTGTCAACACTAATGTTTTGAACCTGGACGCTCGACTCCAATTTTTATTGACAAGGGTTATCAGTCTTCCTATCGAAGGTCGGTTGTTCTCTCTAGGTATCCGCCTCCTTCCACCAATAACAATCTACTACCACGAAAAAGCACAACCGTGCTGAATGTGGTGTTAAAACCAATCAATCAATCAATCAGTCGATGAACTAATCAATCATTGCAGATAGACTCATAGTTAAAAATATATAACAGCCGATAGAATAAAGAGTAAAGCAGGGCAGAGATAAATCAAAATATGTTCGACACGTCACTAAGATTAAAAGTTTAATAACAAAAATACCGAATTCTTAGGAAAATTGAAAAAAGAAAGTCCCTTATCAAATATAAAAATCAAAAGTTCAAACTTAACAAACAAATGGAAAACAACTATCATATTCCTAACTAGATACAGGTATTTAATTATGTAGAAAATGGTGGTTTAACCTGGTTTTATAGCAAGCAAAACCTGTCACTTGTATGACAGTCTCGATATCTGAACTTCAAAGTAAAATTGTCACAATAAATAAATGAACCCTGTAGGGAACTACTAACGTAAAAAGCTACAGAAATGTTTAATGGTTTTGATTCAGACAACTATCTACCAGTGTACACCTGACGAAGATGAAAACAATAATAGTTCACCGTATGGTCTTTAACCATCAGCAAAATACATATATGATAAGCTACAAAGTACCCGATATCACTATATTTAAAAAAAAAACGAGAAAAAAAGTTTAATATAGAGTTTAAATCAAATCTCAATTAACAAATATAAATCTGAAGTATTTTCAAACAACATTCTTCAGACTGTTTGATAAAGATTGAAATGCGAATAATATACGCACACATTGTTTACTTTTGTGTTTATCTAGTGAATCTAGTTCAACAGTGTTAATAAATGTACTTGCCACAGGTTTTTTTCAATTTTATCTTTGCCTGTATGATTAATACTCTTTGACTCCATCATGAACTGTCTTTACAATGTAGGAATCAGATCAAACGTGTTGATCGGGTACAGTATTTCGTAAGTAGTTACATTTTGAAAACTTGCAGTCAAAAGTTAAATCACATAAATACTGAACTCCGAGGAAAATTCAAAATGGAAAGACCCAAATCAAATGGCAAAATTAAAAGCTCAAACACATCAAACGAATAGGTCATAACTGTCACATTTCTTACTAGGTACAGGCATTTTCGTATGTAGTAAATGATGGATTAAACTTAATTCAATAGCTAAATAAACCTCTCATTTGACAAAAAAAACAGACAAAATTCTAGTTGGTAAATATGTCAATATCAAAATGATTCTACTATTCAAGAAGGACCTGGTCACGAGAGTGTCTTATTCAAATCATTTCCTTCTATTTTATCTCATACACGTTCAAATTTTTATTAATTTACGACTTGAGAAATATCACAAAATTTTTATTGTCGAGTTAACTACTAAAAGAGAAAATTGAGTTCGTGGTTGAAAAGGTGGCGTTGATATTCTTATAAAATGGAGGATTCCGGTTGTGAATTTGTCCTGTAACTTAACGTATTACTAAGTTACTGTAGACATAATCACTCATTTGTAAATAGCCTTTGGGAATCACAATTAATTTTATAAAGGGTTTTATATCCGTCCATGAATAATTTAATTGAGTTTCAAAACTGAATAGACATATTCTCGTTGAATAAGGCTATGTACTCAGAATCGCCATGTTTTCCGTCTTCCCCGTTTTCAACTTCCGTTTATACATGTAGATGATGTTTCATAGAAGATGAACAAGAACGAGGAAATTGATACATTTATTTAAAAATTCACAAAACAAAAGGTAAACACTTTGTCTTTTTAACAGTCGTATACCATTAAACTGTATTGTAAATGTGCATTTATGCATGCTTGGATGAAAGTTACATCATTTATTATTCAAATCACCAAAGTAGAAAAAACATGGACGCCTTAAATAGACTGAAGTAATTTCTCTCGAAAAGTCAGCATATATTTTTGTTAGAACGGTTTTCTAAGCCTAAATAATACAATTATTTACAAATTCAAAGATACATGTATTACTTAAAATATGTCGATGTTATATTTATTTTATTATTTCCGCATTTAAAAGCTCTACCCATAAAGGAAAGAAGAAAATATTGATTTGAGGAAGTTAATGTTCATCTTTATATGCAAATAAGTTTAACCTTCTAAGTAGGTATGAATGACTCACACTATAATACATGTAAACTAGGAGATAATGTAAAAATAGAGTAGTTTATAATTCAGATGAAGCAAATGAATATGTGAAATAAAAAATACCGAACTCCAAGGAAATTCAAAACGGAAAGGCCCTAATCAAATGGCAAAATTAAAAGCTCAAACACATCAAGCGAATTGACCACAACTTTCACATTTCTTATTTGTTAGAAAATAATAGATTAAACCCGGTTCTATAGCCAAATAGGCCTCTCATTTGACAACAAAAAAAACAAACAAAACACTAGTTGGTAAAAATGTCAATGTCAATATGGTTTTACTATTAATACGGACCAGGTCACGATTGTTTCTTTTTTTTAAATCATTTCCTTCTATATTAACTCGTATTCTCGTTTAATATGGCTATTTCATTTGAATCGCCATGATTTCCGTCTTCCCCGTTTTCTACTTCCGTTTATGGATGATGTTACATAGAAGAAGAACATGAACGAGGAAATTGATTTCTTTGTTTAAAATTTCATAAAAAAGGTAAAAACTTTGTCGTTCAAATATCATGTACAAATGTAAATGAGTATAATAACATTCGTTTACAATTAAAGTGTATTGTAAATGTCCATTACTGCATGCCGGGAAGAACATTCACATCACTCATTATTCAAATCACTAAAGTAGATAAAAATATGGACGCTTAAAATAATTTCTCTCGAAAAGTCAGCATATATTTCTTTTAGAAAGGTTTTCTAAGCCGAAACAGAATACATATATTTTTCAAGTTCAAAGAAATTACTTAAAATACGTCAAAATTTTATTAAGAGCTCTCCCCATACAAGAAAGAAGAAAATATTGATTTAAGGAAGTGAATGTTCATATTCGTTTGTTAGTAAGTTTAAGAGGCTATGAATGACTCACACTATAATACATGTATACATGTATAAAGTACACTAGAAGATAATGTAAAAATAGAATAGTGTATAAGATAAAGTCACATCATCCTTTATTCAAATCACTAAAGTAGGAAAAACATGGACTAGACTAAAGTAATTTCTCTCGAATCACTGGCATATATTTCTGTTATAACAGTTGTCCAAGCCTACAGAATATATCTATTTCACAAGTTCAGAGAAATTACTTAAAATTTGACAATGTTTTATTAATTTTTCACATTTCCGCATTTAAAAAGCTCTCCCCGTAAATGAATGAAGAAAATAGTGATTTAAGGAAGTGAATGTTCATATTAATTTGTACATAAGTTTAAGAGGGTATGAAGGACTCACACTATAATACATGTATAGATGTATACAAGAAGATTATGTAAAAGTAAAGTAGTGTATAATATATATGAAGCAAATGAATATGTAAAATAACAAAATACCGAACTACGAGGAAATTTAAAACGGAAAGTCCCTAATCAAATGGCAAAATCAAAAGCTTAAAAACATCAGATGATTGGATAACAACTGTCATATTCCTGACTTGGTACAGACATTTACTAATATTTCATGTTCGACTGTGAGAGATTTTTCAACAGTGTGAATCAGACGCGATCATAATGCATTGATCGAGTCTAGAATACTCGTACTGATTAGGATATATATTATGCTATTTGTTGTTTTCCTGTTTTTTCTACCATATAATCGCAGCCAGATCATGAAGCTTCGTTAGTTAAACTCTAGTTGCGACAATAAGTTAGTTTGGTCCTGTTGATGTTATTGGAAAAGTCCTATCTACAATGTACCATACTATACTATTATTTCACACTGTCATTACTAGACTTCTTTCATTTATTAGTTTAGTGTTGTAATAATATATTAAACACTTCAATGATTAATATTTAGATATAGCTAAAAGGGCCCCAACAATTACTAGACGATAAATAAGTGTAATACCATATAATCATGGAAACCAACGGTCTGATTTATATATATTATCTACATGTATATAAAAAAAAACAGAGAGAAACACTTATGAACCACCTCAACAAAAGACAACTACTAAACATCAGGTATCGGACTAGGGACAGGTGCATTCAAATGCAGCGGATTAAAACTTTATAATAGCACCAACCTTCACAATTACATGAACAAATAGGGTGTTTTAACAAAATAGGAAGACAAACTATAAAGTATCAATTAAAATGGCTGCACTCAAACAAAAGACATATCAGCACAGTTAATTAAGAAGTGATAGATGGTTTGTCATGCAGCTGACCTATATTTGCACTGACTCATATTTTCGGCTTGCTTTGATCAAACATCATTTTAACAGCTCAAACACATCAATCATATGGCCAGCAACTGTCATATTCCTACAACTACTGAACATCAGGTTCCTAACTTAGGACAGGTGCAAACAAATGCAGCGGGCTTCAACGGTTCAATGGGTACCAATTTTCACCCTTACTTGAAAAAAATAGTGTTATATAGCAACATAGAAAGACATACAATACAATATCATTGAAATGACTTCAAACACAGTTAATAAAGAAGTGAAAATTGGCCTGAGTTGCAGCTGACCCATATTTGCACTTATTCTTATATTCGATAAAATATCAATTTTACAGATCGAACACATCAAACAAATGGTCAGCAACCGCCATATTCCTAACTAAGTCAAGAAATGGAAAGTCAATAGTCTTTTCCGAGTTTGGTCAATATAGTGATTTAATGCAAATATGATAACTCACATTAATCACAAACATATGGACTTGGCGGCAATTGCCTGTATACCTCTCTCATGTTTTGATTTTTACAAGGTAACACAAGCAGTTCAATGATTATCATAATCTGTCTAAAATCAAACAACGGAAATAGTGTAAGTGGTTTAAATCTTTCAAATAAGGACGATATCTGGCATGAATCAAAATGAAAGATATCAACTGTTGCCTTTTGTACCACTCTCATGCTTTAAATTTTGTTACACAAGGTATCCTATGCATGTTATAACGTGTATGAATTAAACACAAAAGGGGGAAAGTGTGCAGTCCAATGCGTATTATAACCTGTCTGAAATCAAACAACGGAAATAGTGTACATGGTTTAAATCTTTCAAATAAGGACGGTTTCTGGCATGAATCAAAATGAAAGATATCGACTTTTGCCTTTTGTACCACTCTCATCCATTTTATTTTGTTACACAAGGTATCCTATGCGTGTTATAACGTGTATGAATTAAACACAAAAGGGGGAAAGTGTGCAGTCCAATACGTAGTATAACCTGTCTGAAATCAATTAACGGAAATAGTGTACATGGTTTAAATCTTTCAAATAAGGACGATATCTGGCATGAATCAAAATGAAGGATATCGATTTTTGCCTTTAGTACCACTCTCATCCATTTAATTATGTTACACAACTAAGCGTGTTATACGTGTTTGTATTAAACACAAAAGGGGGAAAGTGTGCAGTCCAATGCGTATTATAACCTGTCTGAAATCAAACAATGGAAATAGTGTACATGGTTTTAATATTTCAAATAAGGACGATATCTGGCATGAATCAAAATGAAAGATATCGACTTTTGCCTTTTGTACCAATCTCATGCTTTACATTTTGTTACACAAGGTATCCTATGCGTGTTATAACGTGTATGAATTAAACACAAAAGGGGGGTAGTGTGCAGTCCAATGCGTATTTTAACCTGTCTGAAATCAAACAACGGAAATAGTGTACATGGTTTACAAATCTTTTAAATAAGGACGATATCTGGTATGAATCAAAATGAAAGATATCGACTTTTGCCTTTTGTACCACTCTCATGCTTTACATTTTGTTACACAAGGTATCCTATGCGTGTTATAACGTGTATGAATTAAACACAAAAGGGGGAAAGTGTGCAGTCCAATACGTATTATAACCTGTCTGAAATCAATTAACGGAAATAGTGTACATGGTTTAAATCTTTCAAATAAGGACGATATCTGGCATGAATCAAAATGAAAGATATCGATTTTTGCCTTTTATACCACTCTCATTCATTTAATTTTGTTACACAAGGTATCCTAAGCGTGTTATAACGTGTATGAATCAAACACAAAAGGGGGAAAGTGTGCAGTCCAATACGTATTATAACCTGTCTGAAATCAATTAACGGAAATAGTGTACATGGTTTTAATCTTTCAAATAAAAACGATATCTGGCATGAATCAAAATGAAAGATATCGACTGTTTTGGACCACTATCATGCTTTAAATTTTGTTACACAAGGTATCTTTTGCCTATTATAACTTATATGAATTTAAAAAAAGAGAGGAAAAGTGTGCAGTTTTCTTTATCTAATCAAATATTTGTTTCAGATAAAATTAATGTGGTCCTGATGATGCAATTGGAAAAGTCCTCCTACAACATTGTCTTAAAAGACTTATGTTATTTATGTAGGTAAGTGTTGTAATGATATTTTTCATGCTTCAATTGATAAGTTATATAAAAAATAATTTATGCTCTACCTCATAAGTACCTTGTGTTTTATGGAGAAACAACAAATACAAACTCAAAAGCTCAAAACTATTAAACGAGTGGAAAGCAACAAAAGTGTAAATTCAATCGTTAATTCTAAGTTTGATCTATATCGTGTCCATTCCCCTGTACATGGTGTAATACTTTTATATAAGGATGGAAACTAGCAAAACTCACAACAATATCGACATGGCGGTAGATGCTTTGTACTGCTCTCATGCTTTGATTTTTGTGATACTACACAAGTAGTCCAGTGCTTATTGTAACGAGTCTGAAATCAAACAAGGCGAATAGAGCACATGGTGTAAATCTTTTATATAAGAATGAAAATAAACTCATCATAGATACCGGGATTTCATTTTGTATTTACGCCAGACGCACGTTTCGTCAACGAGACTCATCACTGACGCTCGAATCCATACATATTTCAAAAGGCCAAGTAAAGTAAGAAGTTGAGGAGCTTTGAGATAAAAAAAATCAATAAATAAAAATGAAAAAATATCCACTTGGCGGTAATTGCCATCGAGGTAACACAAGGCGTCCAATGCTTATTACATTGAAACTTCTCAAAACCAACCGCCCTGGTAGGAACTTAAGTGTCAGATTGCTTAAATTCAATTCTTTTCAGTGGGAAGATGTGTTGTCCAGGAACATGTGTATGTGTCGGCGCTGCAATCTCATAGTTGTGTTGACGGTGCGTAACCAGTCAATGAAGGCATTAGTTGTCATCCAGGCTTTCTTGTTAGAGTAGTAGGTGACTGGTAGGTTTCCTTTGTTAACGTTCTTGAAACAGCATGGGTTGTTCGACTTTCCTATAACAAGTGGTTTCAACTTTCCACCAGTGGAGCTGCAGGCGAACATGACAGTGAGCCTCTCTTTTGCGTTTTTTCCACCTTTGCAAGATTGATTTTTTACTCCGAATGTTTTATCTGGTAAGGCCCAATTAAATAACCCTGTCTCATCACAGTTGAAGATGTCTGCTTGTGTGTAGCCTTTTGTGATGTCTGGTAACCTGGTGTGATATTCTTCTACCGTTGTTGTGTCTACGCTGGCACTCTCTCCATTTACTTTAAATGCGTGTACAAAGTAGCGGGACTTCCATCTATCTAATTTGCAGTTGGTGTTAAATCTTTGCTTTGAAGAATCGGCATTAAGCTGAAACTGTTGCAGATAAGTATCTTTCTTGCGTGGAATATCGCCGACTGTCGACTTGCCTACTTTATACTTTTCGGCAAGCTCTGTCTGTAATGGCTTAGGTACTGAGTCATGATCTTTTATCAATTTCCCTTTATCACTAAGTGATAACTCTACAAGTTGACGTTTCACTGGACGAGACATTTTTGATGAATTATTGCAGTAACTACCCCTTTTATTTTATTAAAAGCGTGTATCATTAGTATAAATTAAACATCAATAAATTATCCCGACAATATCTATTTACGATTCATTTTGAAAGATCAAAGTGATTAATTTCTGTTGTACTTTGCGTAAAAATTATTTTTTTCAAATGATCAAATAAAGTAGCCAAGCTAAAACATTTAATAAAAAAAAATAATTATCATCATTGATTAGCGTGGGTGAAGATCATAATCTCTCAAGCGATAATTAATTAGGTCATTGAATTGACATTGACAGGTAAACACTACTCAGTGGCCATGCAGGTGTCCTAATTGACATTGACAGGTAAACACTACTCAGTGGCCATGCAGGTGTCCTAATTGACATTGACAGGTAAACACTACTCAGTGGCCATGCAGGTGTCCTAATTGACATTGACAGGTAAACACTACTCAGTGGCCATGCAGGTGTTCTAATTGACATTGACAGGTAAACACTACTCAGTGGCCATGCAGGTGTCCTAATTGACATTGACAGGTAAACACTACTCAGTGGCCATGCAGGTGTCCTAATTGACATTGACAGGTAAACACTACTCAGTGGCCATGCAGGTGTCCTAATTGACATTGACAGGTAAACACTACTCATAGGCCATGCAGGTGTCCTAATTGACATTGACAGGTAAACACTACTCAGTGGCCATGCAGGTGTCCTAATTGACATTGACAGGTAAACACTACTCATAGGCCATGCAGGTGTCCTAATTGACAATGACAGGTAAACACTACTCAGTGGCCATGCAGGTGTCCTAATTGACATTGACAGGTAAACACTACTCAGTGGCCATGCAGGTGTCCTAATTGACATTGACAGGTAAACACTACTCAGTGGCCATGCAGGTGTCCTAATTGACATTGACAGGTAAACACTACTCAGTGGCCATGCAGGTGTCCTAATTGACCGGATTAACTTGGTTGTTTATATAACATTGTTTTATATGGACTAATGATTACAAATGACAAGGCCGGTTTTTTGAGGTGATATTTTATTGATTTTGATAACACAAATACACAAATATCGGCCGGTATCCGGTTTAAAGGGGTGGCCGGTTTTATAAGGTTACCTGACCGTTTCTTTACATACACGCCGGCCGAGACTTGTTGGTTTGGCCGGTACGAAGGGAGAACCGGTATTAAGAGGGACCGGTTTAGAGAAGTTTCACTGTATATAAAACAACATGTGTCTGAATTCAAACAAGGGAATGAGATTACCCTTCAATTTTGATTTTTTCATTCAATCAAATATTTGTTTCAGATTAAACTAATTCAGGCCCGTTAGTGTCACTGGAAAAGACCCCCTATCATCCTGTACGTGTGATGTGCTTCATTGAAATAGGTAAGAGCTTGAATTATATGTTATATATGATTTTCTTATCCCAGGAAAATATTAAGCTGTATTTAGCACAATGTTTTGGAATTTTGGGTCATCAATGCTCATTAATTTTGTACTTGTTTGGCTTTATTACTATTTTGATCTGAGCGTCACTGGTAAGTCTTAAGAAGACGAAACGCTCGTATGGAGTATTAAATTATAATCTTGGTATCTTTGACAACTATATATACTTGAATAAATATGTTAAATAAGTACTAATAGATTGCTACACTCTCTGCTCAGAGCTGACTGGTATTTTCTTATAATTTAATTTTGGATGTAACACGTCTTCTGATTGGCTGACATTATTTTGTTATGAGCCCATAGACACAATTTAGTCATGTGACCGTAACGTCATCAACGTTTTTTCATGGTTTTCTACGGTTTAAAATGGAATTTAGAATTAAATTATAAGAAATAAGAAAAAAAATGTGGTGCACACTGTTAAATAACCGCTACGCGCGTTATTCAGTGTGCACCACATTTTTTATGTTATTTCTTCATAGACAGAAAAAATATTACAGTCATTCCATAATTAATTGATTTCATCATGTTAATGCCATAGGAAAAACCATCTTACCATTCTGTAAAACTGTTTCCCACTGTCATTAAAATAATTCCTTCATTGATTGATGTTAGTTTGTAATAAAATGCTATAAACCTCTGTGAATAAGTTTGATAAGAATTAATGGATGGCCGCTCAGGGTTCTCCACGAAGGAACATTTAACTAAGGAGGATGTTTCACCTGGGCACAACATGAAATGGCTTGAACTTTGTGGAAAAGCAACTAATAACAATTATGTAATCTCAATATGTCCCAATAAGGGTTTGAATAATCTGAATTTTTACATTAAGTTTACTTCTTTTACTCTCATGTAAGACATTAGGTGCGAAATATCCCTTCTTACAATTTTAGCTCACTTGGCCATAAAGGTAGGTCTGCGTGTTTGCTGTATATCATTTGGCTTCCTTCTTTTATCAAGATTGTCTCCTCTAAAACTACCGGGAAAAGTTTAACCAAGCATCAACAATGGTGTATCGTGTTTTAAAATTATGACCCCGTCTGCTAACAAACATGCCAACAAATGTTTAATATAGAACATAAGGTAAAATACAATGTTTTCTATTTCAAGAAAACCCCTATAGATCGGGAAACTCTGTCAGAGGCAAAAAATGTAGAAATGATTAGATCTACATAAAGTTTTTTAAATCAAAAGCATTCGACTTTTTGTAGAGGTTTAACATGTTAAATATAGGTTATAAATAACGAATTTTTTATTTTATTTTTCATTCTGGAGTAGATTTCTGAATGAAAATACTGGTTAATAACGGGGTGATGTACGGATGCTGGAGGGGTAGGGTCAAACAGCGGGGAGTGCGGGCGGTTGTGGTGGCAGCTGCCAAACAGTGTCTATGCATTAATTGAAAACGATTTGAGGATTATTTCAAGTTACATATGTTGTTTCCTGTGACTGAATGAAAGTCAAGTTCGATTTCATGAATTAAGCTTTTATCGTTGTTGAGTTGTAAATCTTGAAAAAGCGAATAGTTATACTTAGATTTATTTTAGCCTTTCCATATCTGAATATGTATTTGTTTTACTTGGTCCTTTTTGGGGTCCAGATTTGTAAATATCATTTTCGGGCAGAAAAATCCGGTTTGCTGTCAATCTGACAGTTTTTTTTTTTTTGCCCATTTATCTCGAAAATTGTAATAATTAGAAATTCGAAACTGCAAAAAATATTCAGCAAGACAAGATTTTCATTAGAGTCCTGATTGAAGTTTATGCCTTACATACATTTATAAGGTTTGTTTATGTCTACATTTGTTTTTTATATTATCAACTTATTTTTCAGATTGCGGAAGATTATACATGTTTCACTGGAAAGGAAAAGTTGTTGGAACTTAAAAAGTGTACATTCCTGTTACCAAGATACTGTTTTTAGGAACTAAGTAAACTTATAATATGCAGGCGACTGAGTGAAACTTTGCTCCTTTTTCCTTCAAGGTAAAATTATATTACCCTCATGGTTAAACAGCTAGCATGCAAGGTCAATAAATGCAGTTATTAGTGCATACTCAGCTTAACATCGTGCTGTTGAAGCATACAGAAACTTGTCGTGATTTTGAGTCAAGTACGATCAATGAAAATATAATCGCAGAATAAGGGCAGGATTGTGGTTCCAGGAATCGAAACATATTCATCATTTATATAAAGTCTTGCTATGTCTATATCACTACCTTAATAGTATTCAATGCATATGTACATTTTGGTTATATATGTTGTATTTGCTATGTTGATTCTTTGTTGAAATGTTTTATTTATGTTTGAGGAACGTATCAACTTCTTAATTGCCATATCCTTACAAGATAGCTTCTGTAATCTTTTTCTATTTGCCTTCTAAAATTATTGATGTTTATTTCTTTTTTTCTGTTGGTGAATAGACATACGCGGTCTCACAAGCCTGATGAGTATAATTATGAATAATTTAATTTTGGATATAACGCGTCTCTTGATTGGCTGACGTTATTTTGTTATGAGCCCATAGACATAATTTAGTCATATGACCGTGACGTCATCAACGTTTTTCATGGTTTTCTATGGTTTAAAATGGATTTTAGAATTAAATTATAAGAAATGACTGTAATATTTTTTCTGTCTATTCGAAATAACATAAAAAATGTGGTGCATACTGTTAAATAACCTGCTACGCGCGTTATTCAGTGTGCACCACATTTTTTTATGTTATTTCTTCATAGACAGAAAAAAATATTACAGTCATTCCTTAAATAGAAAAACTAACCGTGAACCTATTTAGCCTCGGCAATGTAACTATAAATGAAAAAAAAACAAACATCAGCACACTATGGCCTAAAGAATTTCAATTTAAAAAAAAAGATGTAGAATGAGTGCCATTGAGACAACTGTCTATCTACGTCCGAATATGTATAATGTACAATGTAAACCATTATAGGTTAAAGTGCGGCCTTCAAAGTGGATCCTTGACTCACACCGAACAACACGCTATAAAGTCCTCAAAATGACTGGTGTAAAACAACTCAAACACGAAAACCAACAGTTTCATATATATTAAAAACGGGAAACGAGAAACAATTATGAGCCAACCCAACAAACGACAACCACTTAACAACAGGCTCCTGACAGGTGTATGGGTATAAACGTTGTGAACACAGTGAACATGAAGGGTCAAATCTAGACTGGTTGTTAAAAAAGAACAACGAAATACTGAACTCTGTCTTTGGACCTAATTAGAACAGTTATTCAGGGTTTATATTTCCTATTTTGTGTAAACACGGGTTCCAATGTAGCATTGCCTTTATGAAAAAAAGTTGCAATACTAAACTCATTTTGACCTTATTATTTTCATGGTAAATATAATATAAATGCTAACCAAAGTCAGTGGTTCATAGAAAGTTGAATTGGTGATCTAAAACAGTAATTTAAGAAAACTCAAAACCACAATGCCTCTGACAGGGCCATCCTAACCTTGATTTACATAAGTAAATAAAAACAACAAAGTCTTTGTCTAAAAATATTCACCTAACCATGATCTCATGACTCCTGAATATATTTTTATTTCTATTTGCAGGACATCATGGAAAGATTGAATGAGGTAAGAATTTTCTCCTGAGAAGTACGATTTGCATATTTTTCTGTGTGTGTAACATTTTTACGTTGTGTTTCCGTTGTGTCGTTTGTTTTCTCCTATATTTGAGTGTGAATTCACATTACGTTAAGACATGTCACGGTACTTTTCTATCCTAAATTCATGTATTTGGTTTTGATGTTATATTGGTTATTCTCATCGGATTTTGTCTAATGCTTAGTCCGTTGCTGTGTGTGTGTGTATTACATTTTAATTTGTGTCGTTGTTCTCCTCTAATATTTAATGCGTTTTCCTCAGTTTTAGTTTGTTACTCCGATTTTGTTTTTTGTCCATGGATTTATGAGCTTTGAACAGCGGTATACTACTGTTGCCTTTATTTACTGATGTCTTTTCTGCACGAAAAGAAATATGTATGTGGTATTTTGGCATAAAAACTAGAGGAATATAAAACTAGAGGAATAATATAAAACTAGAGGAATATAAAACTAGAGGAAGATATAAATGTGTGAAATTTCATTCTGTGAAATACTATTATCAGAAACACTACACAATTAATGTATATGTTTCTGTTGCCAAAGGAAAATATTTGATCACATACAGTAATTTCATTCTGTCTTGGTAGTCATTGTACTTGATATACACCATCGGTGGCGATTGTGTTAACCATGTATTAGTTTATGATTATATCTTGTTTATGGTGAGACATTAGTTGTAGGTCAATGATAGTTGCAAAGAATGAACATGTTGAAAATTTAATCGTCAAAAACGGTATACAGATGTATCATATGTCATTCAATTAAAAAATATATGTACTTTAAAATTAATTTGGTTGTCAAAACTAAATATGAGGCAGTTTTTCAGAAATCGAGATCAAAGGTCAACTACCATTTTCCATACATAATTGCAATCGATATTAAAGATATCAACTGAAATACCTTATCGCATATATTTTTTAGCAAAACAGCATGGATTCTGGTTTTTACTCAATTTTTCATCCAAAATATAAAAAAATAATCCTAAAATGATAAAATTAACGGTAACAATTTTCTTGCACCAGATGCGCAATTTGACAATACATGTCTCTTCAGTGATGCTCGTGGCCAAAATTTTTGAAATCCAAAGCTTATATAAAAGATGAAGAGCTATAATCCAAAAGGTCCAAAAAATATAGACAAATCCGTGGAAGGAATCCGAGCTTTGCATGAAGGAGATACATTCATTAATTTATAATAATTTCTATCATTTTGTAAACTGTATAGATAAAGTGAAACATTTTTTTGAAAGGGGGTAATTTTTATCTTAAATTTTTTTTTTTTTGAAACAATCATTATTACAAGCACCCAAACCATAAACAGTCAGGGGCATTACTCAAACAAGTAACTTTTAAAATTACATATATTAGTAATGTTGAAAACGAGGCTATTTTAAAAATTACTTAATATATAAATAACTTTTCTAAATATTATTTTTATAGGTGACCAATTATAAAAATTTTACTAGACATCTGGTTATTTTTCCCCTGATATATAAAATATAATCCTTCTGAAACACTAATTGCTTTTCTGACGCACTTATCTTTGATATCGACGCTTCTTGGTCAAAGATTGGTCTCTTGGGACTATTAAAATATCGTTTACCTTCAAAATCTTGAAGGTACACAGACATAAATAGATAGAAACTTATGAATTAATTAAGACTTGAAGTTATTTATAATTTATAACCCAAAACAATTACATATGTTCCTAAAATAAGTGTTATTACTAATTCGTTCAAAGATGTACAACATAACTTATTCAAGTAACATTTTTGTCATTATTTTTAAAGTAACCCGTTATGTCTATTCTCCTCTCAAATCTTACAAATTCTTAAATCTATGATAGACAATGATGTAAAAATTCATGAAAACTACATTTAGTCCCTGCTATTATTGAAAATTAAAATAACTCTATTGAGTATTTTATATTTTTTTAAAACACAAATTACCTTTATAAGTAATTTTAAAAAGTTACTTGTCTAAATAACGCCCCTTACTGATAAATGAATATAAAATACGAAAAAAACATGCCGTCTGCTTTAAGATAAATATCTTTTATAATCTAATATAAGTTAAACAATTAAGTTTTGTACACTAAGGATACGGTTGGTACACGCCAAATTGAAAATTATCTCTCTAAACACAGACTGATATGTGGCTTTAAATTTTTTTGTATGTTATACCATGCATTACAAGGAACACAAGTCAGCGCAGAACATATACACAATTGTAAAAAGTATTTTGGATTACTAAAACTGCATTTAACTGTGTGAACTCTTTAGATTTTTTAAAAAAGGTCTTAGTGATACAATATCAGAAATGCACATTCAATTTGCAAATCACACCAAAAGCCTTACTGGCAAATACAATTTAGTTCTAAAACCTCTTCTGTAAGGGCATGTTTATGAACTTTCTTGCATGATTCTGATCCTTGGCAGGAACATAAGTCGAAACATGCAAGGTTTTAATTGGTCGACACAAACGTACGACTTTTTACATTGTGATTTTCTCTTACATGAACACACGAGGTCATGAAGAAAATCTGCTAACACATGTTTTGTTTTTTGATTTTGCCATGTGATTATGGACTTTTCAAATTGATTTTCCTCTGAGTTCAGTATTTTTGTGATTTTACTTTCTGCTAACACATGTAGAAGTAGACAGGATGCAATGAATCTTTGAATGATTTACCTCCGTATTCCAATGATGAAGGCAGGGGTGGCTTTGCAAGACAGAAAGCATGCCAAATTTTGGTCTGAAATGAGACACGAAGGATATGCTGTCAAAGCGCCGCTTCAGAGGGTTGCAATCCGACCAGACTTGAATCCTTGCTTGTAGCAAGCTTAACACGCAGTTTGTTAATGTTCTGATGGTAGGATGCATAATTCTTTGGTTGGTTGTACAGTTTTGCCACAAACCATCTAGAGCATGATATGGCAGTCACTGTGTTGGAATCTCCTAAATTGTACAAATCACTGAAATGTAGTACTGCATCTTTCAACACTAAATACACTGACTTTTAACCAATTCCAAATAATGAAGATGTAGTGTCACACCCAGAGAGAATATGTAAGGCAGGAAGAACTCTACAAATGATTTCAGGGAGAGAAGAACACAGTTGGTGAATTGACAAAAAACTTTTATTATCTTTTATAGTACCAATATTTCCCATTTGGATCAAAAATTCACTCGTGTTGGTCATCTGCTTGAAAAAATGAATACAGAGAACAATGACTTCTGTATCAGATGATTTGGTAATGATCCTGCCTTTCTTTTTTATCTCTTTCAATCTTTTGTCTGCATGTAAAGCCTGAAGATCATGCGGGTGTCTGTCTCTTCCTGAGAACTGAATAATTTAGGACATTCAACGACTTCCTGGTCAGAAATAACTTTAGCAATTTCAGGATCTTCAAAGGAACCTGCTATATAATAAGTATGTCCAGGGAGCACTAATTGAGAATTGCTTTTAATGAACTTGACCAGGAAGTCACCAACCAATTCAATGAGAGCCTGCTTGTTTTCTTTAACAGAATGCTTTTTTTTCCAGTCGGGGACATTTCTTAGACTACCTTCAATTACTTGAAACAAATTTGCATGAGCAGTGACTTTGGTACGACGCTCTCTTTCAGTTGACTTAATGGAATGTTTTACATCATACCGATCAAAACCATCGGCTACTGTGTGTGCTTTTGTAAAACAACTTGCTAAAAAATTGCAGTAGGCAAGAGCAAGATCTCCAAAGGTTTTACGTTTCTTTGCATCCATGCACTGAACTATAGCCATACCGTCTCTAATGTAAGTTTTCAATGAAGGATCAATATCTGGCAAAGAAAGAACCGGCGAGACTTCTTTTTTAACAGTTTTACTAGATCTGATTTACAATATTTTCTCATTGTTCCATCTTCATGGAACAAAGAAACCGGGATAGGCCCAAGTGGAAGTGAGAGAATACTTTCAATAGTAACAGCATCTCTGCTGTTAGCCAAAACCAGAGCACGTCTAAAAACAATTTCTGGATTGATAAGGCCGGTTATAATTTGTCTGATTTAAACTTAAGGGTTGTCTTAACGTTCATATATTCAAATATTTTCAGTCTGGACTTGGTAATAGGACTATAGAAGCTTCCGGATTGGTCTAAAGAAAGCGCACCCTTAACAAATTTTCTGCACAGATTTTCTACGTCATCTACTGCAGAAAGCAAAGAATCCGTAAGGTGGCTCGGGCCTATTCGAAGTTTCTATCAGAAGTGCCGTATTTTTTGTAATTTTATTCTTTAGAGATAGTGAATCAAATTGGTCGAAAAAAAATAAGGGGTCACGGACCATTTAAGCTCAAATTTTACTTTTAAACAGGTATGTAAAAGGGACCATTTTTCAATGAAATGATATAGAAAATAGAGGTGTTGACATATTTTTATCAGAATATCAAAAAAACGTTCCATAACAATTGGTCCAAAACTGTAATATAAAAAGCTGTAATATAGCTTCAAAGAATGAGCCAACAAAAAACATAGGTCACCGATAAAAAAAAAATATTATGCCTTAAAACCCAAATTTTATCTGAACCCTCTTTAATCAATCGACCTCCTTCTGAAATGGGACGAATACCTCCTGGGATGTATCGATCGCAACTGATACGACTAATCTCATGGTTTGCAACACTGGTAACATATCTTCGTTATTCAGTAAATGTAACGCAAAACCCATGCGCGTTCAGAATTTCAATTAGGCCCAAACTCGTAGTAAACTTAAATTGCGAGACCAAGATGAAAAGGTATAAAGATACTGTGAATAGTTGCAACAATACATTCCGTTAAAGCCAAACTTTTCCTCACACTTTCCGTTTTGATATAAGAAGGAACAATTCAAGTGCTCAACGCCTTTTCGTCCATATTCCAACTAAGTAGCTGACCAAAGAAACGGGCGTTGATTGCACATAATTTTCGAATGATACCTCCGTTGAAGTTGGGTAGTGTTCTTAAACAATTCTTACCGTTTCAATGACTCTCTGAATTATACTTGCTACTGAATAAAGGAGTTGGTCATCCGTTTGTTCGCTATACAAACGTCTCGTTTGTATTTTATTTGACCATTTTAACTCATCTTTCAAATAACTGGCTGCCTTGATCGCATTCCCTAGTGTTATATTGCTACTCATTATCATGTTGGACTTACCCTGACCTTGTTGTGATTGAATGACAACAGAATTACCGTAATGGTTTTCCAAATATCGCTGCAGTTTCCTTGTTGGAAAGCTTGTAAGACTAATTTCTGGTAGGTATGAAACACACTTCACAATTAAAGAGGATAATAGAAATGCCTTTTTATTCCTTGATAAATCATCATTTATGCTAGAGATTAATTTGGGAAAAGCAGCAGCATTTATGGATTCACATTCTGAAGTTGAGTTACCAACGACCTCATTATATTTTTTTAAATACGTTAGATATTTTGTAACGCACTGGTTATGGTAAAAAGCTTGTTCTTTAAAATTGGCTTAACTAATTTTATGTAGCAAGTTTGAATCACTGTAATGGTTTGCAGCGTTTGTTATACGACTAACTCTTTCATCTGATTAAATTTTCAAAAATTGTTTGTCTTGCTTGTAGCTGTTCTTATTACAAAATCTACAAGCACTCTTATTGATAGAAGAAGACGTAGATCGAGTTAAGATACTCGTGACTGGACTGCCTGTACTGTCCGCTACTTCATCATCTTGTCTCCTAGTAAACACCGCAATGTTGTGTTAACTTGTATAAGACTTGTAGCAACATTTATGATAAGCCATTTCCCTCTCTCAAATTGCACATTTTTCTAAGATTAAACTTGGTTTCACCCGCTTTTCAGAACTATGGTCAAGTTTCAACGGACTTCCCAGTTGTGCCAACTTTTGGGGTTAGGCTAGACCTCAATTTCTAAAAGTAACCAACTAAATAATTTATTTTTCTCTTAAAACCTAGTTAATACAACCTCAAAATAGAACAAACAACAAAATGTCTAAGAACCCAAAAATTTTGAACAAATACAAGTAATAGCAAGTGATAATTGCTATATAGTAATCGAAAATATGGTGCGCTCAAAGTTCAAAACCAATAAGGTTTATAACATCAGATCAGCCGTTAATAGTTATCAAAGGTACCAGGATTATAATTTAGTATGCCAGACGCGCGTTTCGTCTACATAAGACTCATCAGTGACGCTCATATCAAAATATTTATATAGCCAAACAAGTACATAGTTGAAGAGCATAGAGGATCTAAAATTCCAAAAAGTTGTGCCAAATACGGCTAAGGTAATCTATGCCTGGGATAAAAAAAATCCTTAGTTTTTTGTAAACAGGAAATTTATAAAAATGACCACATTATTGATATTCTTGTCAACACCGAAGTGTTGACTACTGGGCTGGTGATACCCTCGGGGACGAAACGTCCACCAGCAGTGGCATCGACCAAGTGGTGTAAATAGTTATCAAAGGTACCAGGATTATAATTTAAAAATTTAAAGCAATTTGAAAATTTTTATGTTTGTAGTGTTACCATGGCCATGGTCGTCATTTTGAAAATTCCAAAGATGAATGGCAAGTCTTCGCATGCCAAGTTACAATTCCCAAAGTTTGATTCATTTTGGAAGACTTTCCGATTTTTCACGTTCTTTCTGTTTCCATGACAACGACAGTCATCGTGAATAAAACATACAATCTTTGCATTTGTATAGGAAAGTTTACTGTTTCCCTAAAACGTTGAAAATATGTAAAAACAGTTAATTCTCCACCTAACTTCAACAATCTTAAGCTAACTTCAACAATCTTTAGCTAACTTGAAAAATCTTAAGCTAACTTCAACAATCTTAAGCTAACTTCAACAATCTTAAGCTTGATTTGACTTCTGCAAGTTGCTAGAGTGATACACCACAGAAAAGGCAACCTGTCAAAGATTTATCCATAGTCAAAAGTCGCTAATATGAAAATAGTGATTGGATTAGACTAAGATTATCCATTAGTTTTAGGTCAATGATGTAAATGCTGTACAGTTATACTGGTTAAAGAAAGTTTTATTTATGTTATGAACCAGAATACACAGAAGAGGTGTGCCTACATTGGCAGAATTTATATAACCGATTACAGAAATATATTTGGTATGCAAACATATTTGCATTGACAAGCGTCACTTCAATGGGGATTTTATAGTCCCACCCCTTGGTTCATTGAGCTTGAGAACTTGTACATACTTTACAAGTAAATGTTTGAATTAAAATTTAATAGATATAGTCAAATCGCTGTAGTCATTATCATTAAGTATAACAAGTCCTGTACATTCATAAGGGAGGAACGAAAGATACCAAAGGGACAGTCAACCTCATCAATAAAAAACAAACTGACAACGCCCTGGCTAAAACTGAAAAAGACAAACAAACAGCAGCACACATGACACAACATAGAAAACTAAAAAATAAACAACAAGAACCCCACCAAAAAAACTAGGGATGATCTCAGGTGCCCAGGAAGGGTAGCAGATCCTGCTCTACATGTGGCACCCGTCGTGTTGCTTATGTGATAACAAATCCGGTAAATAGTCTAATTCGGTAGGTCACATTCATGAAAGGGAAGGGGATTGTAGTTACGACGTAATGAACATATCCGATATCATTTGTGAAACGGTTATTCCTTGACGGTCAACCAACTCGTGATAGCGTCCGTAAAATTTACGAAGGGATGATTTCAACTTCACCATTTGGAACTATAACACTACAATATGGAACATTAGCATAATGTATGCACATTTGTGAGTTAAATTGTTATGCAGTGCATATCTATTCGTCTTCACAGTCAAAAAAACATATAGATACTTGATGAATATTTTTGTTGTCCTGTTTAAAACCTAAAACTCAACTGTAACAGCTGAATGTTCTTTTTAGTGACCGCAGCATAGCTTAAGATACAAGAATACATCAATAAAACTATTAAATGCTTAACACTAGTATTTTTATGGGGCCTTCTATAGCTTGCTGTTCGGTGTCAGCCAAGACTCCGTGTTAAAGACCGTACGTTGACCTATAATGACTTGGATGGAGAGTTGTCTCATTGGCACTCATACCATATCTTCTTATATCTATTAACAATAGTTCATACCTATTTGTTTCTGCACATATTTTGTTTCAACACTTCTAGTCCTATATGAGCCAGATTATGTAAGATATATAGTGAGAGATACTATTATTGTGACAAAATTTCGAAATTGACCATTTAGTTGAAACATTTTTATTTATTGTGGATTGGGAAACAAGTACATGCAACTCATGTTAATCCCTTTCAATTTTGCGGGTGCGAGTCCTGCCTTGTAGCGGTATTAGCTTTCTCTTTGTTGAAATCTACAATGGTGATTTTACATGCAAGAGATGTGACTGTCTCATAACACGTTTCAGCCATTTATCGTCCTCTTCCGACGGGCTATCCTCGTTTCTCAAGACCACACTCGCAAATTTTGTCAAGGGGGAACCGAAAATTCAGTGCCTGAACATTTCTCCCCGGAGCAGGGATCGAACCATTGAACCAGGAACTTTTATGTTAGTAATCTGATGCACTTACCACTTTACCACGGCTTACCTTAATTGATCATTTGCAGCAAAAAAAAATGGAATTTTTATAGATAAACTGGCATACAGTAAGACGTGAACTTGAGACAGAGGAGAGATTAGATACTTTATATAATATTTACTGTTGCTATGATTAACTAAACTTTTGATTTCCAGTATACTTTTTTCAATTTGTTATCAAAATAGTTAAATACTGGTTACAGACATTCCATGTCAGAAAACATGCACATAAGGCTAGATGGCAATAATTAAAGTCTTGTTTTCAAATTCATTCTTTTGAAATTGAAACAGGGATTGGGGTATACAAAGTACTGTAAAAGAAAAATTAGAGTATATACAGTCTCACATTTTTAGTTTGGAAAAAACAGTAGTATATTCCATTCTAGGATATCATTTTTAACAAAACTTCATAGTAAAAGTGGTATATTATCAAGACGGTAATGACAAGGTTTTGATTTACTTACAGCAACTACGTAATGCTGCCTACAATGGAAGATTGGGTGATTTGAAAAGATGCATACAACAAGGGGCAGATTTGGAATACAGAGATAGTGTGAGTAAAATAACATTAACTGTATCTTGGAAGATAGTATCAAACACTTTAAATTGCAACTCACTAAAAATGTTGATCATTTCTGACAAACAAATTAAAGTTATTTGAATGTTAAATAAATTTTTCAAAAAATATTCGAGATCTTGTTTGATAATTTACGTTTGAATTTCTCGAAAAATACTATTGTTTAAATGAGACGTTAACTAATTTAAATACTGGTTACCTTAAGTGTGACTAGGGAATAGAACTATTGTAACTTGGTTTTTCTTCCAACAAGCAGTTGAAACCTTGTGAAAGTACGTACTCACACTAGTAGCCAGATTTAAATTTGAAACGGAAATTTTGGTCCGATCAAGTCTCAATCGACTTAATCGTCTTAATTTACCGCTAGGGAAAAACGTTAAGGCTTTTAAGACGCTATGTAGATATGTCGTGTCAAGTTCGTTCAGGCATGTCAAGGAAGGCTCTAGCGTTAAATTAAGTCTCTTAAGACTGTTTTGGACGAATTCAGACCAATCAGAAAAAGGTAACGTTCACAACTTTCAGATCGGATTAATATGCGTTTAGTGTGTAAGAATAATATTAGGAGTAACGCCTCTTCATGTGGATGACACATCCTAATTAAAAAAAAAATTAAATGCTAGACATGCTAAAATAAATAAGTATTTTATTTTGAATAATTAAGCATTAAATAATTGGTTGACTTTCTATTTCTGTTGGCCTGTTTTGAAGAGATTAGGGAATTAATATATATTCATAAACTTTTGTTAATTTGTTTTGTTGAGAAAATAAATTACTTACCAATATTAACTGTTTCTGATTTGATTTGCTTTTTTAATTTTCTGGGGTCTGTTGTTCAACTTGTCGTTATTTTAACGATTGATTAAATTTAACGAGTCATTAAATCTTTTAACCAGTCGTTACATAACGAGTCGTTTATTTTCTGTTGTTCAACAATATTTAACGTGTCGATTAAATAATCAATGAATTAAAATTTAATCAACTGATTAATCAATGCGTTAAAATTTAATCAACTGATTAATCAAGTGATTAAATAAAACCAACCCATCATGCATTGTTCTGGAGCATCCTGTCTGTACAACAATGGCTGAATCTACTGAACAAAACCCAAGTAAACTTAAAAGACTGAAGAAGACCAACTTCACTGTGGCAGAGGAAGACCTGATCCAGCAACTAGTAGAGAAACACTCTAGTGTAATTAATGGAAAACTTACTAATACAGTGACCAACCAGTTGAAGAAGAAGGTATGGGATGACATAGCCATAAAAGTCAATTCTCTTGGAGTTGCCATCCGTACAGCCACAGAAGTTAGGAACAAGTGAAGGAATACCACAAGAGTGGCCAAGGCTGTGTACACAACTCACAGGAGTGAGTTGTTCAAAACTGGGGGAGGACCAGCTCCAAAACAACCTAGCTCTGCAGTAGAAAAAGTTATCCATCTTATGAAGGACACCACCAGCTTCAGGGGGATTCAGGGTGGACTTGAAACTGAATCATTCCAGACAAGTAAGTAAATATTTTTTTAACACTTTGAAATAAATCCCCAAATGTGTTTTCCCCTTAATTAGAACTTCTCAAGGCTACCCTTCTTATTGAACTTTGTAAAAAGTAACTTGATCAGTTTCACTTAACATGTTTTTATTTATCATATAAAAACAAACATTTTTTGGCTAAATTTTGTTTTGAAGGTTCTTTTTATTGTTATTGTTAATTTTCAATGAAATTAACACAAATATTTGTATCCTTTTTAATACCGGGATACATAGTTTCCTTTCTTAAATTTTGGTAAAAGTTTCGTCTGCTCCGCCGTCACAACAAGTAGGGGAATTCCCAACTGATATCACGTGACTGATAACAATTTATTTTAACCAATATTTTCGATCATTAAATGATTGCCAACGTGTTTCTTGTTGGTTTGAAGGTTTTCCACTTGATATACTATTGAAAGATTGCATTTGCTTAAACTGATAACAGTTTTAAAGTATTATTTTCAACATTAGTTCACAAGTGGCTGCAGGTGCCCGCCAAGTCGTCTTTAAACTGGTATCTGTTGATTGATTAAAGGGAACCGCAATAGCTAATTTCGACCGAAAACCAGTCATGATTTATAATATTAAAACAGATACGGACTGGTTGTCATAAATCCGGAATAAAGTTGATCAACTTGTTGTTGCAGACTGAACCTAGACAGGAACACATATTAGTTTATAGCTGAGACCCTTGATAATCTGAAAAGGGTTGAAATAGGGTCTTAATTAGTCTTGTGCAATATTTTTATCTTGAAATTTAAAGTAATTGTATCTGAATTTAATTGAATGATGATAGTATGCCTTTTCAATTGCCCCCCCCCCCCTTTTAGAATTAATAAAATATACCCAAACACAGTATCAACGAATAATTTTGTTCTCATTTATTACAGATCAACCATCTATCAATGCCACTTTGCCGGAAGAAGATGCCAGCCAGGATTTGTATGAATCTGCAGCATCTCTGATAAGGGACAGTCCATCCCCCTCCAGTCCACCAAGTCCGTCTCTGCTTTCAGGATATGACCCCATCCTGACACAAACAGTCGTTCCACATATTCAAGAACAAACAGATAGGACAGATAAGCAGAAGTAAGTTGTAAATGTAAAAAAAGAAGATGTGGTATAATTGCCAATGAGACAGCTCCCCACAAGAGACCAGAAATTAACAACTGAAGGTCACCGTAAGCCACCTTCAACAAAAACGATTTTTAGTTCATAAGTAGAATGAATATTTTCCCGAAATTTTAGATTTAAAAAAAATTATTTGTCTACCGTACTATGGGGATGTATACAAGAACTCTTTGAAAATGTGTTGTGGAAACAGGTTCCGCTAGATTATTTGGTCAATACTTCAAGTTTTCTTTTTTTACATTTTCATATATTTTTCTGACAGTTTCCCCCACCTATTCACACATTTCAAGCCGGAAAACGTGACATATTCTGACTGGTTATTTGATGGAACTATGACGTTGAATCGATCAATAAAAAGAGATGTAAAATTAATCGATCTTTTACAGAATTCATTATGTTTTTATTATTTGTAGGACAGTGAGAACACCTTTGAAAAAGGTAACAGTGCAGGATATTCACGACATGCAGTATCGTGCACTGCAAGGTAAACTAGAAATCCAAGAGAAGCAGAAAGTGCATATGGACTTGGAGAGGAACAAACTGGAACTACAAATTGAGCTGTTGCAGAAGTTAGTGGGTGGCAATTCTGAACCAGTTACACTCTCTCAGGCACTTGCCTCTATGTATTAAATGTATTAAATTCATTGTTATATTGTTGATTTGTATTTCAGAAATTACTATGAGGCCAACACATTCATTTAATTTTGTGTGCACACTCCTATGTAAAAGAAAATAGACCAGTAATTACAATTTAGCCACATATTGCACCTCCATCATTCAAAAAATAATAGATAGATAGATAGATCTTTATTCTCATTAACTAAATAACATAGTTACAGAGATGATAATATATACAATACAACATATTTTGCATGTGTGAAATATACATAAATAAATGTAGTTTAACCAGGAGGACAGACTTTCACTGATATAAAGTTTACATGATACATGAATCAAAAAATTTTAAATGACCTTGCTTGGCTATACAGTCCTTGCACTGTCGGCCATGGCTTGTGCCTTTTTTGGGCATTTAAATAATAATTTTTTTTCCATATGGTAATTGATATAATCAATTGGCAATCATACCACATATTCTTATTCTTGTACTGAAAAACAGTTTCCTGGCTACTGGGTTTTTGATTTCATAGGCGACTAACTGCTCACCATTTACTATACCAGTATTGAAGTCGCGAAAATGCACACTTCCTCTCTCAACACATTGTCAAACTGATCATACAAAGATTTGTTACTATTTTCAAATTTCCTCATTTTTTTAATGAAAGACAATTTATGAAAATATGGAAAAATAAAAACATGCAATTTATTAGGCAAAAAAAGTGGTAGCAAAATGGTCCCGTATGCCTTTTCCGTCCTGTGGACCATTATAGGGTGGCATCTGAGGTTGATTGTCAATCAATTGTTCTTCTGCAACTTCACGTTCATTCCTCATGATGGCAATATTGTGCAGAATACCACAAGCAATGATGATTCTGCAAGCTTTATCAGGTTTCATTCGGATCTGGAATACAATTTAAAAACGTTTATTTTAAAGTGGGACAGAATTACTATTTGTATGTAGCATGAATTAACATTGCTCATGAATAAGTAAATTTATTACAAAAACACTATAATTTAATTTAAAAAAGGACCAAATCAGACATAAAGCTGAACAAACTGTCCAACTGATGATGTACTGTAGCATTCACGATTTAATAAAGTTACAGTAATGACTAACTTGGAGCAGTTACCCCCAACAGGACTACATGAAGTAACCGAACTAACATTACCAATTTTCCAACTGGATCCCTGTTATCCGTATAATTTTAGGGTTTTGATCTGTGTGATAAATTGTCGATCATTGTGTTCTTGTCCTAGATTGATATTTAACTGAGGTCAGTTTTATCAGCCCTTTAATATACAACTGATTTTTCATTTTTTTATTTTCGGGTTTTATTACGTAATAAAAATAAGGAGATTTGGAGTGATTGTTAATTTTATAACTTAAATGTATGTATCCTGCAAAGTTAAAATGAAGTGGATGTAAGCAATTATAGGCAACCAAACTGTGGTTAGCAAAAAAAAACGTACAGTAGCTATAACCAAAAGACAGAGAAGGGGACCATTATGAAGACCTTAACTGAAAAGAGAAATCGAAAAATGTACTAATGAGAGATTTAGTAGACAGCAGTCTCACAAGAAAAAAAACCTGACTTTTAAAATATAAGGGCATACACCATGTCAAATATTCATATTACTACTATATTTATTTGTAAAGAATTGAATTGTACCTCTGATCCTAGAATGTGAAAACGCTTCTTCCATATTCCAAATGTCCTTTCTATTGTTGACCTTGTTGAGCAATGTCTTCTGTTAAACCTTGCTTGACCTCTACCAGCAGCTGGTTGTCTGTATGGTGTCAGCAAAAACTGTCTGCAGGGATAGCCACTGTCTCCTAACAATACACCTTGTCCAATTCCTCGATATCCATTCTCAAGATGTTGTCCTATGGCTGAGGTTCTGAAAACGTGAGAATCATGTGCTGATCCTGGCCACCTAGCACTGATGTTGGTGAATCTACCTTTAAACAAAAATATGATAATTAAAAAAGTGGAAAAAAGTAGTTCCATAATTCATTTGTCAAGGCAAACAGCGAGTCAGTGATTGTGAATAAGTTAAAGTATGGTGACCCAAAGCTGTTTATTTCTGTGTCATTTAATCTCTTGTGGAGATATGTCCCATTAGCAATCATTACCACATCTTCTTTTATGTGCATGCATGTAGTTTGTTCATTATAGTTCGAGTCATTAAAATATTAGCCGAATTTGCAATGTGATGAAAGCAAAATATGTATAGTATAAACAATTCAGATAAACAATACATCGAGGATCGAAGTAATATGCTCCTTTAACATTTAAAAAAAATATATCGAACAATGACTGGCTTATTTTTAAAGGACTGGTCACTATTTCCCAACCGAAAAGAATGGGTAGGCGAACTTGATATTTGGATGACAGATTGGACACTTATTTTTTTGTTTTGTGGTTTTCAGTTTTGTATGTTGTTTTTTTTTGTATGTTTTTTTTTTTTTTTTTGGGGGGGGGGGCTTCTCACAGAAACATTTTGAGGTAGATCTAGAATTTCTTCAAACTACATGGGGCACACTATTTGTTGACGTTTCACAAGTTTATAAGCCTGACTGTGACAAATTCTAACTAAAGCAGATAAGGGGTGGGTGGGCAAATCTTTATAACTATTTTGATCAATAAATTTATGTTCATAAACTCTTAGCAGTTCATTCGATTCAGCATATTTAAAAGTGAAACGGTAAAAACTGAGACAAATTATGTGTATATCAGGGGCGGATGCAGGAATTTTTTAAAAGGGGGGTGCTAACCCAGGGCACCCAGGGCAAAGGGGGGTGCAAAACATATGTCCCGATACAAATGCATTGATCGGCAAAAATAAAGGGGGGGGTGCGCACCCCCGAACCCCCCCCCCCTGGATCCGCCACTGTATATATCATGTATATCATGTATATGTCTCTGGTAAAAAGCAACTCATGATCGAGTCTACGAATCCAATAGAAAGTATATGTCAAGATTGAGTTGTCTTTCTTTATCCATCGATTTTCATATAAGCTGAAAACCAGTTCAACAGAAAACCAGCCATGTATATATGGTCAAGGACGAATGAAGATGTCAAGAAAAAGGACGCACACAAAGCATGTTGTAAACATAAAATAGGTATAATACAGTGTTTTAAATTACCTTCATGGTCACAAATGGCTTGTACGTTCATGCTATGGAACCCCTTTCGGTTAACAAATGCTGGTTCATCAATGCTAGGCCCAGTAATCCGTATGTGAGTCCCGTCAATGCATCCAACCACGTTTGGAAAACCAGCCTTTTCATAAAAACCAGCCCTTATCATATTCTTCCTCTGATTATCTGGCCACGATATGAAGTCATCCTTCATGGCAACTAATGAATCTGTCACACGGTCAATCACTGCACCCGAGACACAGTTCACTTGTCAAATCCCATCGTGTCCCCAACTACTTGCAAGTGTGATCCACTTCCATAAAACCTCAAGGCAATCATAACCTGTTGTTCCACTGAAAGGGCTGTCTCCTTGTTTGTCCCACGCTCCAGATCCCCTCTCATTAAATCTGACAGGCACCCAATGGTCTCTCTGCCAAATCTATATCTCTGCCTTAGCTCCTCATCAGAAAATTCCCTTTCTAGAGGGTCAAAACCGCGAAAATGTCGCTCTCTTCTTACAACAGGTGGTTGAAACAAAACATTGACAGCCATCTTAGATTGAGGTTAATCAACTGATTAAAATTTAATCATCCTCAATGATGTCGATTAAATATAACGACACTTTGACAATTTTAAACGACTCGTTAAATTTAACGACAAGTTGAACAACATGATAATGGACTGATTAAATTTAACGCAGTGATTAGTAAAATTTAACGACTCGTTTAATTTAACGACAAGTTGAACAACAGACCCCTGGTGTTCATTTGTGTATTTATCTACTTATTCTTCGAAAAGAAGTAATTGCAAATTAAAAAGTTTAACGTAACATTAACAAAAGAGTGACAACAACACTTTATAAATTTTATCCGTCTATATCATGTTTCTGGATTTAACTTCATCAGGAACGATCAACGCAAAATACAAATATTGTATATGTCAGATAATTTATATCGTTATCCTCATAAAGGCCGCATCAGGGAACCATGTCTCCGTATGCACTTATCTTCTGAAACTGCTCTTAGACCGTAAAGGGGAGTGTTAAAACTATAAATAACATACCATTGAAAAGAGAAGGATCTCGATGGGGTTTTACAAAAAAGAGAATGATTGGCTATAAATATGAAAATATATATATATAAACACAAGAGAAAATGGAACAAAAAATACAGAATAGAGAGAAAAAAAAAGGTGCTTGAATATAAAGAAATAATTATATTACACAAACAGTATTACGAATAGAAACGGTTAAAACATTAAAGAATACAGAAACGGAGGACACCCTCCAGATCCTTATAGAACTTTTCGTTAAAACAATATCACAAATTTTAAGTTCAGTATCGAATACATATTCTGTTTGTAAACGCGATAATCCTTTTTTTTCATTTGAATAACAAACTTATATAATATAAAATATGTATTTATTTGTTTATGCATGTTGCACTATAATACATAATTCTTCTTCGTCTTCTTTTTCCTCTAACAATAACTATTGTATGCGCTAATATTTTTGTCTATAAAGATTGATTTCGATGGCACCTGCCAATAATCGAAAGGTAACAAATTCAATGATCTTTGAAATATTAGATAAACGATGCAATTACAATGGCTTTTTCGCAATAACATGAAAAGTACACCTGTATGTGTAGTTAAAGGTTCTACACCATTTTATGATAGCTTCTTTCTAAACACTATTGACATTGCACTTATAACAAAACCGCTAATTTAGTATAGTTGAAAAGATATACGATACTGACATAGCATCATTTCTATCAAAAATGTATGCTGGTATATTTGTAACTCTGGATGTTTACCTTAAATGTATTGAATATGTACAAGTTTCGATTTTTGTTTTGAATATTTCCCAAAAAAAAAAACTTTTTCGAAAAAAAACAATCCATATAATGACGTTTTGTCCTTTGATTCTTTTTTTGTGACTTTCTAACCTATATCTTCTAATTGTTATGTTAACCCTAACATTGCAAGTATATGAAATGCAAACATACAAAATTTGGCTATGTGTATCATGTTAAGAAACAATAATTTATAATAATTTTCATTTATTTAAATAAGAAAAAGTTATACTATGAAAAGTGCTTTGTTTTCTATAAAAATTATATACCTTTTTGTTTCTCAAAGATGTTGATAAATAAATTGCATTTTAAAACCATTTAATCAAATTGCTGAAAGATCTCCTACAGGTACTAAACAGGGAATCCGTTAGTATTGAAAATCCCTGTCCTAAATTATGCAATTTGTCGTTCTGCGTTATCGTGGTGTAAGAAAGACGCTTTCTGTATATAATACATAATTTTGTATGTTATATAACTTCCCAGGTAGGTTGTGACATTCGTTACCCTTACACTCACACTAATAAGCTGTAGTTCCTGTTGGATTTCAATTTTTATGAATATTTTGGTTTGTCTATCCTAAGTTTCAAAATCTGCGTAAACTAATCCTGCAAATGAAAATGAGCCATTTTTAATTCTACTATGGCATGAAACTAGAGAATTATAAGAGGAGAACAAAGAAACAACATTAAAATTTAACACACAGAGAAACGGACTAAGCATTAGACAAAATCCAATGAGAATGACAAATATAACAAATATAAAATCAAAACCAAATACACAAATACACAAATTTGGTATAGAAAAGTACCATAACACGTCTTATAGTAATGTAAATGCACACTCAAATATAAGAGAAAACAAACGACACAAAGGAAACACAACGTTAAAATGTAACACACACAGAAACGAACTATAATATAAAAATGGCTCTATTCCTGACTTAGTACAGGAAATTTTTTATATAGACAAAAATTGTTGGTTGAACCTTGTTTTGTGGCATGCCTAACCTCCCGCTTTAATGACAATGTTAAATATAACATTAAAATGACAACATAGCATAACATGACTACAATACAAATAAATAGGAGAACATATTAGACAAAGAAACACACGAATAATAGCTAACAATAGGCACCAGGGTTAAAATTCAATACGCCAGAAGAGCGACTCGTCCAGACAAGACTTACCAGTGACTTCCAGATTCAAATGTTCGAAAGTCAAAACAAGTACAAAGTTGTACAGCACTGAGGATCAAAAGTTCAAAAAGGTTGTGCCAACTACGTCTAGGGTTTTCTGTTTGGGATAAGAACATCCTTATTATTTAGAACAATTTTTGCTTTTGCATACAGTACATTTTATAAAATGACTATATAAAAGATATAAATGATTACACTGAAGTATTAACTAATTAGAGAAAACGGATACATAACATAAACCAACACAAAAAATAGACACTTCCGGCTTCGTCAAGGCCTCAACGCAAAAAGTGAAGAAAAAAAAGTGACGTCACATACGAAGTGGTAAAAAGGCACAAAAATGACGTCACATTTGAATCATTAAAACCTTTTCTCAAAAATAAGATAGAATTAGGATTGATTTAAGATTATATTTGAACTTAATACTGATATTACATTAAATAACAAGGAAAATTGCAATACTAATTAATAACAAGCTGAGGTAGCAATCAAATATATTATACAGCTACGTCCGGTTTGTTTTGAATCTAACTGCAAACGTAAATATCGTACACATTACGTTGAACCAAATCAAATCTAATAAACGAAGGCGGTGATTAATTTTCATTACTATAACACATGAATATAATAGAAAAGACGTCAAGACATTTGACAAAATCCGATGAGTTTTTCAAATATAACATCAAAACTAAATACATGAATTTTGGATAGAAAAGTACCGTAACACGTCTTATAGTAATGCGAATTCACACTCAGGAAAAACACTCACAATCGAGAATTAGTCACGTCCGGTAAGTAAAAGATTAGACGACGTAATGGCAAACCACAATCTACCATGTGGTAAAAATATCCTTAGCTAGTTTGGTCAGAGACACAACAATTCAAACCAAACAATACAAAAAACGGCTTAAATTATATACAAAATGAAAAGAAAAATATCTAATAAATAGGTTAAGATCCAACGGTGCAATTTTTGAAAAACATCAGAGTTCACGTCCTTGTGTACATACGCATGGAAATCATCATTATGAGTTTATTAAGGTTGGCAATTGTCAAAAATTGTAAAAAATATAAAAAAAATCAATATCTCCATCAGAAAGAAACAAACAACTTTGCAAAGACGAAAAATGAAACTACAACTGCTTACTTCAAAACCTTCAGAACAAAGAGAACAGTTTTAAAAAAGTCCAAAATACTGAAATATGTCTAAATCAATACTTATAGAATTTTTTTAACATTGTCAGAAAAGAATGAAAAATGGCTTGTGCAGTTTTGATGGAATATTGTGGATAATATAGGCTTCATGGTCGGGTTGTTGTCTCTTTGTCACATGCCACATTTCCATTCTGAATTTTATTGCTGGACAAGAATGAGTTTATATGGAGATATTTGTTTTGTTAAATACAATTTACTTACTTACGCTGTCTTTATTAGTAATCTATCCGGAGTTTTAAAAAAAGTAGGGGGATTAAAGAATTAAGAACTTTGAAAACAAAAATTTCTGTTGAAATTGGTAGATGGCTTAATCATGTTAATAATTAGAAAGATCATTGTGTTTATATTGTATGTACTTCCGCTCGCGGGTGATATTGAGTACGAGTTCCTTTATGTTTTAGAATGTTCGGCAATATGCAAAGGTGGACACTGTTAGAACGCGATTTTGATCCCTAAGGATGCCACATTTGTGATGAATTTGATCTTTATTTTATTAACGCTTTCAAATGAAATAAATTGAAATATTTCTGTCTTTTTGAAAAAGATCAATTGGCTTCAATTATAACAAAGTAAAAACATTTCAAAAAGTCTCGGTACTTTGTATTTTTGCAAAAGCAATATATGTTTATTATTTTTCAAAGAAACCCGTTTCTGTTTGTTTACAGAGTTAACTTGTGTATTTTTATTAACATCACTTATCACATGCAGGGATACATCTAATTATTAACGGCGCAGGACGTTTGCGCTTTGTAATTTGTATAGATACATCTATAATACACACGCATTGCTATTTTATTTAGATAAACTTGTAAATTAAATATACAAAACATAAATTTATTAACAGCTCATATATTAAGGATAGAAACAGGCAGATATTATAATGTTGATAGAAATAATAGACTATGTACAAGTTGGAATACTACCCCTTTTGCAGATGAATACCAGTTTATATTTGAATGTAAAAAATATAGTCAAATCCGAGGAAAGTATATTAAAAATTATGATCTGAGAAATGGGGAAACGTCATCTTTTTCGTGGAAAATTAATGATAATTTCCAAAAACATTTAATAACAGGTCAAAAATATTTTTCTAAAATATCATTCACTCCTATATAAGTTCGTGCTAAAAACAATGACGATAAAAAAAATCAAGAGAGCTATCGACATACATATGTATATAATGGTCAATATCAACTGCTAACCAAATTGTTAATGCTTGTATTGTTTGTTGCATTTTTTTTCTGAAAAAATAATGTTTTATTTGTAAATGTAATAATTTTACCCGGTTTAACCTTATATAAGAGATAAAACCTGAAATTTCATTCATTTTACGTCCACGGATTGGTAATTACTGAGTTAGTTTATGCTTAAATCATCCGTGTATTAAAATGTAAATAACTTTTACCAAGCATCTGTCATCTGTTTAAAATTTTAAAAAATAAAGTAAATTAAAGAGTTTTTTCTTACAATGCACGTTTCTTGACCAAATATTGAACTATTATTTTACATTAGAAACAAAAAAATGTTTAAGAACATCTTTATAATATATTACTGATCATTATATCTTTAGAGGCGGAATGAATACATACAGGACTACTTAATGTCAGAAAGCACGACTGCAAAGTTTTTATGACTAACACATTTTCCGGTTACAACAGTTAATCTTTTCTTATATAACCAATTAAATGTTTAAGATTATATAGGGAAAAAATAATTGTTTTTAAAGTTTGCATACTTTATATAACGAAATAGTTATACAGTCACATTTAAAGCCAACAAAAAAGCTTCATTCAAGCTGTAGAGATTGTATTCATAAAGGGGGAGTAATCCCTGATAAAAAAAAAGATAAAGTGTCGCCCGTTTTATTCAAAATATTTAAAATCTTTACACGACTGAACACGATCTTACAGCAACTAAACAGATTTTTTACCTTTGGTCTTATTTGATCTGAACGTGATCTAATCAAGTCTTATTTGAATGCTAAAAGAATCATTCCTGTTTACCTTGACACGACTGATCTGACTGAAAACGATATATCGGAACAGAGTCTAAATGTCTAAACAGGTCTTAACGTTTTTCCCTAGGGGTAAAGTAAGTCGATTAATACTGGATCAGACCAAAATGACCGTTTCAGACTTAAATCTGGCTACCAGTGTCATGTCTGGTCAGAATGTGGAAAATAGATCTGATGAATCATGTTCTCTAAACAATTAATAATAACCTCTGATGACTCGAACTCGATTGATTTGAATACTTTGTTAAGTCGAGTAAAATTATAGTCCCTTCGATGTTAAATTAATGTACATTGCCCCTGACGTCTCGAAGTTCCAAAGTAGGAATTTTTGAAAGATGCAAACATAAAGGATAACATTCAAATCAGGTTGTTTCTTTAAAAAGAGATTAAAGCTGAGAACATACTTATTTGTATGATAGTTAAAATGACATTATATGGTGACCGGTCCTACACACCTTTATTGATCGTCCAAGCACATGAAGCTGAATGTTAGTGTGTTGGGCGTATTTCACCTGAAATAACAAAATTGAATTTAAATTACCGAGAAACTATCGTTAAAATTAAAATTTCTTAATTAAAAAAATAAAATGATTAAGGTCGTAAGAATAAATTTATAATAATTGAATGTAGAGCAGAGGCCGTTCAGAACTTGTTGCATTCCACGATTGATTCAATAATTTATAGGCTAAGTAAATATGTGTGTTTTCTATAAATTTTTAAACGCATGCTTTGAATCTGAAGGACCAAACAATATGGATATCACAATAATTATAAATTGTCAGATCGAAAAATGATCCAGTGTTCAAAAGTGTGTAGTTAACATAAATCTTAAACCGTTTGTCTTTAATGTTTTCCTAATTTAAGACGGCACACTCGACCTCAAACAAGTCGAATACTCTAGTCCGGTCCAGTCGATTTCGAAATAGTGTGGTACGACAGTCACTGTACTTGCCACTTGACGTTTAGCAAACAATAATCATGCAATCAATAATGCTGGTCATTCAGTGAAAATATATCAAAAATCTAAATGAATGGTTAAACAATTCTGTGGATTCATTTATTTTCGTGAGTTTTAATTTTCGTGGATTGAGGACAACTTGCATTTTCCTTGACATTTGCTATTAAAGTTTTACCAATCCTACAAACGGAAAATAATTGAATTAAATTGGATTAAAAAATTACAGACAGTTTACCCTCTCGGTCTAAATGATAATATCATGGGAATTGGTAATATATCTAGAACCAATAACGTTAGCATTTTGGATATAGTTTCTAAAACTGTTCGTAAAAAACGTTCTCACGGTCGTAGAACAAATCGCAATCAAAGAAAATTTCGGGCCAATCATACCAATATTTCGAACCTAATTTCTATTTCAAAAAACAACGGCAGACATTATCTGTTAACAAAACTCTGTTCGTTACCGGTTAATAAGTTAAATAAAATTTTAGAGGATTGCAACACAATTTCATTTCCCATGTTATAACAGGAGATTTTAACATCGTTCAAGACCGAGAGTTAAAATTATTCCTCAGTAAAGGACCTAAATATCGTCCCCCGTCAATTATTAATTGGAATGAGTGTCGTAATATCATCCACGACTCACTCCATACTTACTGTATGAAATGGATAAAACGGGAAAAAGCTGACAAAAAATCTTCGGACTCTTTTTTTAATTCAGTAATGAAGATAGTTGATATACGTATTCAACATTTTAAAGAACATTTTACTATAAACAATAATCACAATAAACCTATTTCTCGTATCAAACATAAACTAAAAGAACTAGCCAAGGAATTTGTTTTTGTCCCGGCCGATAAAGCTGCTAATAATATTGTTATTGTTTGACGTAAATTTTACATTGAGGTTCTGAAAAAGGAAATCACCAATTCACCAACATTCCAACTCCATTTTCAGAAAACGAAATCTGTAACAAACATAAACTTTTAGCCACCGCTTTACAAGCAGAGCCAAATACAATGAAAGTCCCAACTATGTATTGGCTTCCGAAGCTACACAAAACCCCTTACAAATATAGATTTATTTCGTCTCCAAGCCATTGTTCAACTACTTAATTGTCTATTCTTCTTACCAGCACACTTGGTACAATTAAAAACCTGATAATAAATTGTTCAAATAAGGCCTTCGAAAATAGTGGAATAAATTACTTTTGGAGTGTCAAGAACTCGTTGGAAGTACTTGATAAATTGCATGCTTATATTGGTGATTTTGAATCTGTTCAAAGTTTTGATTTTTCTACCCTGTTTACCACATTGCCTCACATTCTCATTAAGAAAAAATTCACACACCTAATTAAATGGGCATTCAAAAAATCAGAATGTGAATATATATGTTCAAACTCTTTTAGGTCATTTTTTAGTAGCAATAAACAAAAAAATTATGTTAATTGGACATGCTTTGATACTATATATGCCCTTGAATTTTTACTAGATAACATTTTTGTTCGTTTTGGGGATTCCGTATATCGTCAGATTATCGGAATTCCAATGGGGACTAACTGTGCACCACTTATTGCGGACCTGTTTTTGTATTGTTATGAGTTACAATTTATGACAAAAATAAGCAAAGACCCATCGAAACAACATCTGATAAACAAATTTAATAATACTTTTAGATATTTGGATGATATTTTGGCTCTCAATAATGACGACTTCAGTATGTATATTAATGAAATTTATCCTATGTAACTTACTTTAAATAAAGCTAATACTAACAATGACCACTGCCCTTTTCTCGCTCTTGATATCTATATCACTAATGGAAAGCTGAATACTAAAATTTATGATAAAGGGGATGATTTTTCATTTCCTATCGTTAATTATCCGTTTTTAGATGGTGATGTTCCCTTGTCACTATCTTACGGTGTTTAGATATCTCAACTTGTACGATTCGCTCGTGTATGTAATAATGTTTTAGATTTTAACGAGAGAAATTTATGATTTACTGAAAAATTATTACACCAGGGTTTTCGATATCACAAACTAGTCAAAACATTTACTAAATTTTATCATCGGTATAAAGACATCATTCGTAAATATAGCTCAACATGCAGACTTCTAATACGTTCAGGTATTTCACATCCAATTTTTTATGGAAATATTCTTTATAAAGCACAAAGGTGTCAGTATTCACCTCAGAAACTTACAAAACCTGTGAATAGACTTATTAAGAAGGGATATAATTACGATACTGTTGTCAAGTCATTAAAGATTGCATATTTTGGCGTTAATATTGAGTCACTGATAAGGTCTTTGCATCGGAACTAAACACATTTATTCTAAAAACAGTTGTTTGCATGACACGGGTTATGTTCTTCTCATATATGTTATGATGGTATGATATTAAACCCCTAACGGGAAGGATTGTGCCTGATGTTCATATGATGAAATCATAATCTTTTAGTCAGTTTAATTGAAGTCTGGAGCTGGCATGTCAGTTAACTGCTAGTAGTCTGTTGTTATTTATGTATTATTGTCATTTTGTTTATTTTCTTTGGTTACATCTTCTGACATCAGACTCGGACTTCTCTTGAACTGAATTGTAATGTGCGTATTGTTATGCGTTTACTTTTCTACATTGGTTAGAGGTATAGGGGGAGGGTTGAGATCTCACAAACATGTTTAACCCCGCCGCATTTTTGCGCCTGTCCCAAGTCAGGAGCCTCTGGCCTTTGTTAGTCTTGTATTATTTTAATTTCAGTTTCTTGTGTACAATTTGGAAATTAGTATGGCGTTCATTATCACTGGACTAGTATATATTTGTTTAGGGGCCAGCTGAAGGACGCCTCCGGGTGCGGGAATTTCTCGCTACATTGAAGACCTGTTGGTAACCCTCTGCTGTTGTTTTGTATTTGGTCGGGTTGTTGTCTCTTTGACACATTCCCCATTTCCATTCTCAATTTTATTGCCTATAAAAAAAAATTGTAATTCGTCGGATATTAGCATCTGTTGTTGACATGTACCCACGAAACCAGAGAACATTGGTATCCAACGAAAAATTATGATTTCGAAGTATTCTTAAAAATCATATCATTAAATAAGTCGAAATATCTGTTTGATTTTAACAGGTGATTGTGAATTAATTTTAATTCGTGGTGTTCCAATTTTCGGGGTTTTTTTCAACCACGAATTTAAGAATTTAGCAAAGAATAATCACGAGAAAGATGTTATTTTTAGAAAAATGCTTGTTCCCAGTTTTGTTGTGCATAATCTCAAATACGTCGATTTCTTAAGTCCGGTTTCGTCGACCTCGACATTAGTGATTCGACTGTACTTGCCACATGACGTTAATCAACCAATAATCATTCAATCAATAATATTGATGGTTATTCAGTGAAAAGTCATTATATATAAATTTGATGTTTATATGTACCCTCGAAACCTACGAAAATTGGTTTTCACCGACAAATAATGATTCCTCGGTATGGCGATTCAAGTTATTATATAAGTCGAAATATCTTTTTGATTTAACAGGATATTGTGATTTTATTTTCATTCGTAGTGTACGAATTTTCGTAGGTTTTGTCGGTCACAGCAAACCACGAATTTAAGAATTCAGCCAATATTAATCACGAGAAAGATTTTATTTTTAGTAGAATGCTTGTTCCCAGTTTTGTTGTGCAATTCTATAGTGTTGACTAGCGATACGAATAGTAACCAAAAACGTTATTTTCAAACAAACAAAATTGTTTTCAATAAATACATAGTGAAATCTCTAGAATATACAAATAAAATGGTTCACTGCAATTTGTTATTATTACTGTATCATTGATGAGTCAAGACTATGTCAGGGACATTGTCCATAAGTTATATTGTTTATGACAGGAACATTAAAGTTCACATCTTAAACTCCTCAAGAATGAGCTACAAACTTTAATGAAAGTAGCTACATGTAAAGTAGAACACACATTGATTTTAATTTTTTCAATACACTGTTGATATATTGCTATTGAATTCGAACATGTTGAAGAATTTTTGTTTACTTATTTCTGGACACAAATGACATTCATACAAAGTTTAAACAATACACCAGTGATGCATAATAAAGGTATCTTAGTCACACATAATTGATACTAAACCTATATAAACTAATACAACACTGATTGAGAGACCCTATGAAATAACACACAACTTATGGGGAAGCTATATGAATAAACACACAACTGATGGCGAAGCTCTATCAATTGACTCCTGAATGTTGTAGATCTTAATGAAATATTATATCACTGATGGCGAAGCTCTATAAATATATATATAAAAAAACATTTAATGAAAACATCATAAATTTAAAGAAACATTGATGGGCAAGTTCACAATTTAAAAAATCATAGATTGCAAAGCTTATTAAATTAACTCATCTGTATGGATCCCTTATTACAAATGTTATACAATTCAAAATCGCTTTGATCATTACACGGCAGTTGTTTGTTGTTCATGTAGAATAAAATTGTAAGTGGCTTTAGTCATTTGAATCATATTTAACCACTGATTCATGTGATAAATATTTATTTATATTTATTACACTACATTGTCCAGAAAATGACACAAGTTTTCAGTGTGCGTTATATGTTAATATTACAGGTGGGAGCCACACCATTAGTGTGGGCAGCAGTTAAAGGTCACCTTGAGATCGTCCGTTATCTGGTAACAGTCGGCTGTGATAAAGAAGTACGAGACACCAAGGTGATTATAGACACTAGCTCCTCAGTCTTATACTACTAGTTATATTGAATCAAAACAAAATCATGTTGTTAATTAGACAGATTTAATACATTGCAATATACAACAAATACTGTTAGAATTGAAATAAATTGTTTTAACATTTCAATTGTCAAACTGAACCAGATAATTAACATTATAATTTTTTTTGTTTTCTAACTTAACATATTTTGTAAACCTCTGATTTTACCTGGATTTGATGTTATAAATAACTCAGATCTATTATAAAACAAAATTCAATCAAAATAAATTCTTGATAAAATTATATACAAAGGGATACAAATTTACTTGTCTCGTCCTTCTGCATCCTTCATACCAATGTTTTTTTACATTTAAAACAGTATTGTTCTTTTTCATATAATGACTTCTCCGTTTGGATCAATGAATTGCATTTATCTAAAATATATTAATAATGAAAGCATACATCAGTTCACACATCCTAAATCATAAATCCTGACATCTTAAATTCGCACTTACTTTTGGTGACACCTAAAGTCTCGAATCATTGATGGTGACGCCACAAATTAGAACACCAGAGATGGATTCATCATAAATTCATACACCACTGATTGTGACACCCTAAATTTACCCTACATCGCTCGTGACACCATAAATTAACAGACCACTGATGCTGACACCCTTAAAATTCACACAGCACTGATGGTGACAACCTTTTAATTCACACTCCAAAACGGTGACATCCTAAATGAAAACATCTATGATAAAGACAACCTGATACAACACACCACTGGCCGTGACACCACAAAGGCAAATACCTTAGTTATCTAGACCAATTAATTCACAATTAATTTGAAAATGTATAAAATAACTGATTATAGTTACGACCATTAAATTTACACACATTTGATTATCACATTTTGAATTACCATACCCCTTATGTTGACTCCTTGAAATCGGGAATTAGTTAAAATGATGCCCTAACTTGATAAATTGATACACTACTGATGTTGATAACATGAATCAGTGATGATGACGCTCTAAATGCAAATAACAGTGATGGTGACATTTTTAAAAATACACAAACCAGTGTCACAACATTGATGGTGACAAGGTGAAGTGAAAACCACTGATGGTGACACCTTAAATTTAAATGTCATTGATTTTAAATTCAAAATTTAAACACCACGGATAGGAACAGCCTAAACTGGTGAAACACAGTGATGCAATCTTAAACGTTTATCCCATTGATGATGTCAAATTAAATTCTAACACCATCGATGATGACAACTTAATTTCTAACACCATTGATGATGACAAATTAAAATAAACTCACCTGAAGATGACGCCTTAAATCTACACCCCACTGCTGTTGGTATCCTTAAGTCATAAATCATTTGAGGGTGAAACTTTGAAATATCACACCACTGGTAGCAACACGCTAAATCCAATCAACACTGAATATGACACCCTATTTCACATACCACTAACGTCAACAACCGAAATGTGAGCACTGCTGAAATTGACACAATTAATATATAACACCACTGATGGTGGCATTCTTATATCAATCACCACTGATTGTGACTCTATAAATTCATACATTTTTGATGATAAGACACCCAAAATTTAACACATATGATGATGACATCCAATATTTTCACACACAGGTAATATGTTACTCTCAATGTATACACCCCTGATAAAAAAACACTTTTAATTCCTAAACCATTGAGAGTCAAGCCCAATACATTCACACAACACTGTTGATAACACATTCAATGTATTCTCTGATAATGATGATATTCCTTATTACTACCCAATAATAATGACATCTTCAATTCATTAGTGAAAAATGGTTATAACCACGTTTCAAACACCACTGAAGATTACACCCTCCATTCAAACACCCAATTTCAGTTTGCCTGTGAGAGAGCCTTTACATGTTTATTTTATCTTAGTATTAAATCTTTATTGTTTATTCATTATTACGGCGTTTGTATGTATCAATACTCATCCAGGCCAGCTACTTTTTATTATTGCTCCCTGCTATGGTTTTACTAAGATTTCTTACAAAACCTCTGTTTTTTGCCCTGTGCTTGTTATATATGTCAGTTTGTTATATTTAAGTCTTTACGTCAGGCCTTATATAATAGTTTTGTAAGAGTCCTTTAAGGATGTACTTAGGTAAAATTTAAAAAATCAAGAAATTTAAATTGATGCTACAGTTTGACAGAGCACCTCCCTTTCGAAATATCTGTGTTTTTAAAAATAGCGGGAAAAGGCTGACTCGGACTTTTACCTAACATTTGCATTTGTATTATTTTGGGTTCAAATCGAAAGAACAAAAATTAAAAAAATGCTTAAATTTTGGAAAATGGCCTTTTATGAGCTATGGAAGTCTTTTATACAAAGAATAGTGGGTGTTACCCGGTATTGGTGGTTAAATACCAAGGAGTCCGAACATTTGACACCAATTTCCAAAACCTCACCTATGTACATCCTTAACTGCATTCTCTATTATTTTCTATTCCGTAATTGTGATACTCTTTCAATGTTACAACCTCCGGTCTTTTTTCTTGTTCCTATACCCCTATTTATAATCATGATTTTATGGAATGGAAAGAAAATTATTAACAACATAACTTCTAGGTTATCTACGTGCATAAATAAACGTATTTGTAATGCCACTACAGCAAGATTATTTAACAAAAAAGCTGCTAACATTCAGATGCCTTATAGTATAAAGATCTTTAAGGGTAGTTGTGTTGTGTTATAATTACATGTTTTAACCATTTGATTGTGATATTTGATTAATTGTAATTGATCGTTTGACACGATTACATGGTTATTTAAATTCACTTACAATACCTTATAATTAAGAATAGGCGTTAATTCTTAAAAGGCATTAACACAATCGTTTAAGTTATAGATACAATGGATAAGCGTTGAATCATAAAAAACAAACCATTCGCCCTCCGGGCTCATGGTTTCTTTTTTAAGAATTAACGCTTATCCATTGTATCTATATCACATAAATACTGTTAGAATTGAAATAAATCGTGTTAACATGTCATTTGTCAAACTGAATCCGATAATTAACAAAATGATTTTTTTCTAACTGAACATATGTTGTAAACCTCTGATTTTACCTGGATTTGATGTTATAAATAACTCAGATCTATTATAAAGAAAACTTTCAATCAAAATAAATTCTTGATAAATCTATATACAAAGGGATACCAGTTTACTTGTCTCGTCCTTCTGCATCCTTTATACAAATGTTTTATACATTAAAAACAGTATTCTTTTTCATATAATGACTTCTCCGTTTATATCAATGAATTGCATTTATCTAGAATATATCAATAATAAAAGCATACATAAATTCAGACATCCCAAATCCTGATTTCCTAAACTGCCTCACATAAGCAACACGACGGGTGCCACATGTGGAGCAGGATCTGCTTACCCTTCCGGAGCACCTGAGATCACCCCTAGTTTTTGGTGGGGTTCGTGTTGTTTATTCTTTAGTTTTCTATGTTGTGTCATGTGTACTATTGTTTTTCTGTTTGTCTTTTTCATTTTTAGCCATGGCGTTGTCAGTTTGTTTTAGATTTATGAGTTTGACTGTCCCTTTGACATTGATGATGATGCTCAAAATTAGTACACCAGAGACGTAGTCATCATAAATTCACACAGCACTGATGGTGACACCCTAAATTCACCCTACATCGCTTGTGACACCATCGATTAAAAGACCACTGATGCTGACACCCTTTCAATTCACACCACTTATGTTAACACCCTTTAAATTCACACTGCACTGATGGTGACAACCTTTTAATATACACTCCAAAACGGTGACATCCTAAATGAAAGCATCTATGATAAAGACAACCAGATTTAACACACCACTGGCCTTGACATCGCAAAGATGATAGTCCGTCGGAAGGGGACGATAAATGGCTGACCCGTGTTAAGACAGAGCCATATCTCTTGCACGTTAAAGAAACCCTTGTAGATTTCTAAAAAGATTAGACTAATGCCGCTACAAGGCAGCACTCGCACCCGCAAAGTGGAAAGGAATTAATATAAGTTACAAAACTTGTTTCCCAATCCACTATAAATAAATATGTTTAAACTAAATTAAAACTAAAAGACATCGCAAAGGCAAATACCTTAGATACTCAAGATACTCAACACCATTGATGATGACAAATAAATTGTTAACACCATTGATGATGACAAATTAATTTTTAACACCATTGATGATGACAAATTAATTTTTAACACCATTGATGATGACAAATAAATATCATCAAATTAATTTATAACACCATACACTAGTAACCCGAATTTAACTTGATCGGACAAAAACGTATTAACGCTGTTTAAATGAGATTAATCGTCATTTGATAAAGATTGACAAAAATTAAAAATCATTTTTAATTTATTTCAATGCATATCAAATCATTTTAATGCCAGTCAAATAGATTCGCTTGCAGTCGTTCAATTTAATTCAAGTTGGCGGTAAGTTACGTCAAACAAATAGGCCACGCCCCCGTTAAACTATTTCAAACTGGTATTAATTCGTTTTAAACCGTGTTGAGACCCGAGCTTTTAACAGGTAAATCACTCAAGCAAAACAACATCGTTTATTTGTTTCAAACTTTATCGACTTATATATATAAATGCGTGTATTCTTATAAAAGTCATATACTTCACAATTTAAACAAATGAATGATCAATACGAGTAACATATAAGGAATTTAAACAAAAAAATAAAATATTGATGCACGGTTTAAAAAATTTAAAACTTGTGAATCTGTTAAAAAATAAAATAGTTAGATGTTTAACATATTTTTAATTTGCCCAAATGCTGTAGATCTTTATCTCACATATTCGTTTCAAAACTTGCTGAGTGCTATGAAAACTTGTGACATGTCAGTAATGTATGGTCCATTGCAATGACTTACGAAACTTTAGGTATTCCTGTATATTTCCGTTTCTCTTTTTCTGTCTTACTATAGTGTACTCGTAAATTAAATATAGACACGGAAATTAAAGTTACTCACAAAAATTATTTATTTTTCACATAGTTTAAATCGATGTATCTTATATTTTTGGTCAACAACAAATATTCCCTAGCTGTATATTGATATATGAAATAGCTTGTAATAAAAGCAATGTTGTGTTAAATAATAAAATTCATGAACATAATGTTGACATTTGTTGAATTTAATAAACAGTTAAGTCTTGCACAACTTTGTAAATGAAGGAAAAGCTCAATAAACTTTTAAAACTGTGTTTCAAATTGTAATATCGGTCACTGACGCGAAACGGGCGTAAATTGTGGAAAAGCAGCACAATACGAAAATTGTGAATTGTGGTTCCAATTTTGTACAGGGATTAGTGTGCTGTCATGCACCGTGACGTACACAAAGTCTTGCTATGAACATATATTCTGTTTATATGAGATAAATTTTAGTCTGCGATAACGATGGGTTGGTTGATTTATGTTTTACGACCTTGACTTTCTCTAAGTCGACATTATCTTACGTCTAATGCATTTAAAAAAAAACGTATATTTACGTTTAGGGCATTTAATATAAGTCTACCTACCAAATTAAAATCAACATAAACATTATTAAAATAAACAAGAAAGGAAAAGAAACAATTATGTATTGTTGCTCTGATTTAATTTTTATTAACTATATTTGAGCGGTAATGTCTTAATAAAAACTGATTGTCGTATACATAAAATATTTCATCTAGGTGCTTTCGTTGAAGTTCGCGTAACATATCAAAATGAATTTCATTAGTTGAAACGTTTGCAAACTTTCAATCCAGGTGTTCTCATCGAGGTCCGCGTTCATGTTTCAATTCAATACACAATATTTCATCTAGGTGCTTTCGTTGAAGTTCGCGTTACATAGTAAAATGAATTTCATTGGTCGGAATATTTGCAAACTTTCAATCCAGGTGTTCTCATCGAGGTCCGCGTTCGTGTTTCAATTCAATACACAATATGAAGTCCAATATGGTAAAAAAAAGAATTTTAAACTCTACGATGTCCGACTAAATAAATAGAATTTAGAAAATTAAACACTTTTACGATTCTTCCAACACAATAAACTTCCAACACAATAAATATACTATCCTTTTCGCCGATGAATAATTATTACTATAATATAAGAACTAGGATTTGTATACTATTCAATCTGGGAACAGTATACCTAACAATATCTTTGTTCTTGATTTGATTTATTCCTCGAGAAAAAAAAATTCATTTATTCACTTAAATCAATAATTGATCAACTTGAACTTTGAAAAAGTTACATTAATATATCTTTTCGCATCCTTTCATTTAAGGTAATTAAATCCGAAAAACTAAATAAAATTAATTGTATTATTTAATTTAGATTCTTTATTTCTTATAAAACCAAGTGAACGGTAAAAAGAAATATATTTTTACATATAATATTAACATACAGATTTTGCGTATGACAAGTTTGCACAAAGCGAGCAACAAGAATGAGAGATTGGTGATCAGCCTGGAGAACATACTATATACATGTATATATAATTCAAATTAATTTACACAAATTTTTCAAAACACAATATTTTTTGAAATAAATAAAGTGCCTAATTTCGAAACATTTACTCGGCTTACATAGTTAGGTTTAAGAAAAGGTCTTCTACTTTCTGTAAGAGTTGTGCAGTTTAGAATATAGTGAAATACATCAACCTATCTCTTGAGAGTTACAAAGTACACAGTACCTTTCCTGTCTCATAATTTTATGCCATCTACCGGTTGCTATAGGTAACCGATGATTTCCAGTTCTAAACATATACAACGTTATCTTATCTTTATAACGTAATAAGTCGAAATATTCTGCAAATTCAAAGATTTCTTTAAACAGTTTTTAACATAACACTTTTGGAGAATATTCCATTTCTGATTTCCAAGTCTGCTGAAATTGGTAAAAAAAATCTCTGTTTAATGCTCAACTTTAACCCTTTTGGATTAAAACTATAGTTACTCTGATTTAACCAAATATTTTAAAATACATATTTATTCAAGATATTTTTTTATACAAATCAACCAATCGAAAGTAAATCCACCATCTACGTTGAGTTTATCAATATATCTATATAATTTACTATCGGAACTGTTTACAATGTTAGACCAAAAAGATACCATACGGTGTTCCACATATACTGACATAGGATAAGCGCCTAGCTCTCCATAAACCATAAAGCTTGGGGTTGATTTTTTCAAGTTTAAGAAAAGTTTACAAAACTTGAAATGCACTTTCTATTGCATCAATAAAACTAAATCTCCAAATTTCACAGTCATATAGTCATATAGGCCTTACAATCTTATCAAAAAGATCGTACTGACATTTAATTACTAGTAGATTAACTAAAATAATTGATTCGATATTTTTATTAATCAATCGATAAATTTAAGAACTGAATGGAATAAAAACATAAATAAAGAAAATATTTGTTTAACGCCATTATCTTTGACTATCCTACAGGTATACTAGCCAGGAGACTATACATTGGCGGATGCGAGTTTTGGTCCGTAGATAAGACCTCCCGTTTGTTTGACGAAATTATTTTTCAATTGGGACATATGGTTTGAAACCCCTCTTTTCTGTGACCAGTGGTTGTCGTTGTTGTTTATATTTTTCTATAAGTGTTGTACATCAATCAGGCCGATAGTTTTCTTGTTTGAATTGTTTTAATTCATATTTGTAATTTTGGGAAATTTTATAAATGTTTAAGCGGTTAGGTTTTCGCTCGTTGTTGAAGGCTGTACGGTGATCTAATTCATTGGCAAGTACACCACATCTTCTTACATTTATTCGTTAAATCAATTGGATCTTCATCAAGTCTAAATAAATAAATGATTTTGAAAATGTACTTATTGATAACTATACAACTTTTAATTCCAAATAATTATGTTTATCTAACATAGAATTGTTATCAGCGGAGACATATACACACTAAGTCTAAACTGGTTTAAAAAATTATTGTCACATGTATATGTAATAGTGTGTTTTTATGTAAAAAAAATCTGTGAATATCTACCACTACTGTTACCGGCTTAAGAGATCAGCGTTTCTCGCGAGCTTTGAATAAACAAATCCAAACCAAAACAAGTACATAAAATGCATATTTTTAATCACAATATAGAAACACTTAAATTGTAATACATATTTTTATGAATAATTCAATTTTATTAAATCTTTGTCAATCAGGCATGTACAGCAGCATCAAGGGATTGTAAATATACAATTCCTTATTTACAATTCCTTGGCAGCATGTATTCTTCTATATTGTGACCTTATTTGAACTAAAAGAAAAAGAAGAAGAAGAAGAAGTCTGGAATTATCGCTATCTGTTCGACGGTCTAAAGATTACAGTGTGTTATCGATCTAGGTGTTCTCGTTGAGGTCCGCGTTCTAAATCTTAAGCAATTCATTGGTCTGTAGATTTGCAATCTTTCAATCCAAGGTGTTCTCAATGGAGTCCGCGTATTAATATTTAAGCATCTGCACGATTTATCTGTATGTTCTTATGAAAAATAGACTGAGTTTTATCACTTTATTTCATTCTTAGTTTATTTTGCAATAAATACTTTTCATGATGCACGCTGTATCCTCATGAAATTTTGTTTTGAAAATAAAAATCTTACATGTATCTATAGAAATTTAGGATGATGTGTAAAAAAACGGGAATTCGTACAACTATTAATTCGTGTTAAAATGGTCGTCAAAATCACCGCTCGGACAAAATGGAAAAAGGAAATTTATATGGATGAGAATACGGATAGAATAAGTCGAAAAAGTACAATACAAGCAGACTTTGAAACTCAAACAGAAAATAGTTTGTTAGTATGGAAATTCAATAAAAAAAAAGTGGTTTAACTTGGTTATTTTGCCGAATAACATTCTATGTGTTCCAAATGTAAACAGTCTCATAAAACCGTTATAGTTTCGGAAACATTTTAAAAATAAAGTGCTAGCTAGACCAAGTTTACACAGGACATACAGTAACATCGGAATCAGGCCTGAAAAGGTTACCGTAGGCTGAGAAATACATAGAAACTTGATTCGGAAAAAACAAAATAAAAAAAATCAGGTCCCGTTAGAGTCTGATTAAAGCCAGTCTCAAGTATCCACTTGCGTCTATAAACGCAAGCTAATAGTTGGGACTGGCTTTAGTCACTAAGTAAGACTGGTTTCGTTATAAAAAAAATTCTCGAACTTTACAAGCAAACGACTGACTTATTAGTATTCAAATAGCAGAAAGAGACTGAAATAGCTAGATCTTGAAATCATTTAGATTTTCTATTCGTGTTAATTTCCATACTCGCTGGTAGTGTAGTTTTTTGTGTGTGATTTGAGTTGGAAAAGATGAACATGTATAAGTTCGGAGACAAAACGACTAAAAGAGAATTAACATAGTTGCCTTGTTAGGCCATGAGGGGCAAATTGCTCATAATATACCCTCATTGTCCAGTGTCAGTCCAATTTTTTTTCAAACATTTTCCCGGATCGGCTCTATTACAAAACCTACCTAGTATTGTATTCAAGTTAGTGTTAAATTGTTCTCGTCCTGAACATGCATGAAATATTTGCCACTGGACGTTAAGCAACCAACAATCAATCCTACAATTTACACCCGTTACTTGAAACTTTAGTTGTTAAAATTTAAATCATTGCCTATAATTTTTTCAAAGAAATCGACAAAATTTACGAACATTTAGGCAAAAAGAAATATATACGTTACCGCTTGATAATTATGGAAGTGGGGTAACATGAGACTTTATTTATAAAAAGTACAAGTACAAATAAAATAAAAAAATATATATGTAACATATTATTTGTACACCAGTTTGCTGTTAGAACGATTAATAGAGATATGGGATATGCAATTTATAAGATAGCTACAGTTGGACATTTAACTACATCAAAACCAAATACACCAAGCAAATTGTGACTAATGCTAATTGGACGAGTATCTTTTTATTTCTAATTTGTAGTCAGTTTACTTAACGACGGTTCCCTAAATAGGAAAGTTTTGATAAGTATAATTATCACAGTAACATTTCAGTCTCCTAGTACATATTTGTTTAAGTCCTAAAACTTTTGTTCTTCTGGAGAAAATTCCAACCATAATGAGATAAGGAGGTGCGGAAAAATTGCCAATTAATCAACTTTCTACCAAATATAAAATGACGGAAATGTTAGCTTGCTTACATTGCTACTTCATTTTATATCTCAAAATTACCATTCCATTATATGAACTGCATATTCAAAAATATGTCTTGTCACCAATATCATAATAGAGCACGTATCATCATACTGTTTCACCCGTTTCCGTTCTACCGTTAATCGCGCACTTGGTGTATACATATAGGGTTTATACGGCTTATTATTAAGGACTGAGTGCTGTCTTTTTGCTTCAGGTTTAAATTATGTACCTGGTGTTACCAAACATGTACTCATATTAAAGGTGCGCATTTCGTCTTGGTTTCCTTTATTTTTTGTTCATGACAGGTTGCTGGATTAGACGTTTTAATAAAATATAAAAGGCACGCAGACTTCGGCGTACATCTCCTACATGTGGAATTTCAAGCTGAACCTTTTATATTTCGCATTTGCAGTTTGTTTTACTTAAAGAATGCATGTATGATCTCATGATTTGTTTCGTAAATAATTTTCCACAAATGACACTGTTGAACTTTGTGAAATTTTGCATACAATTTGCACTGTTTGTCCGACTTACTGAGCTTGTATTGTATTGTCCCGAACATGCATGAACTATTTGCCACTGAACGTAAAACAACCATCAAAAACCGAGCAATTATAAAACTGTTTACTGAATCATATTTTTAAAGTACTATATTTCTGCATGGATGAAGCAACGACACCACCATTGCCTTAAATGATGGAGTAAAAAACTCAGTAATTCAAATGAATCACACGTGAAATTTTTCATGTTATTTTCACGTGAACTTTGCAAAAATATGAAGGTATTTTTCATGATTTTAACTAAATTTTAGAAAAAAGATAATATTTCAATAATGTTATTTTTAAAAATAACGTGCATTTAACGTGTACCAAATTCCGGTGATTTATGCATGAATTATTATCATAAGTTTCACGTGTAACCAACCAGTATAAGCAAGTTTCAAGTATTTCAAATGACAATTTACACTTAGACTATAGCCACACAGTAGGACAGTAAATGAACAAAAGACAAGTAAATCAGAAACATGCATGGATCACGCAAAAACATGCAGGGGCGACACAGGAGTAATGGGAGTTTGCTTCTTGCAAGACATTCGCCGTGAAAACAATTTGATATGAAGACAAGCCTTTGTTTCAGCTTTGTTTTAAAATTTCCAAAATAAGGCTGTTACGGCCCAGGTCAATGTTCTTAAGCATCACATATTTTTCTTTCATTTTATTGTTAGCTTTCTTAAATAAATATTCATATATTATAGACTAAATTTTTTATAATTTCTTTTTTGTTCAATTTCATTTAAACACTATTTCTGATTTCTTTTTTATAAATTTTAAATGTCTTTTTCTTTTTATTCATCTTTTTGAAACCCTGGTTTTGTATTAACACTGACCAGTTCAGTAAACAAACAGCGGCTTCATGTTTGCATAAATGTGTTTGTAACCAATCTATAGCTAACATGCTATTATTTCCATATTTTTTATTCCGTGTCTCGTGTATAGATAGTCTCGATCGGGGAGACAAGATTTATTTTGTCTGTTGGTTGCTTGGCTAGCGTAAACTAATCGATTTACCTCATACTTTGAAGTTAGATGGGGATTGTTTTTAAATAAATGCTTTAATTTTAGTAATCTCTGATGTATTTATAATGGCTTGGTTTGAAGCGAGAACAGACGAAATATGCGGACTAGTCCTTAAATTAAAGGATGCGAAAAGATATATTAATGTAACTTTTTCAAAGTTCAAGTTGATCAATTGTTGATTTAAGTGAATAAATCAAATTTATTTTCTAGAGGAATAAATCAAATCAGGAACATATATATATTGTTAGGTATACTGTTCCCAAATTGAATAGTATACAAATCCTAGTTCTTATATTATAGTAATAATTATTCATCGGCGAAAAGGATAGTATCTTTATTGTGTTGGAAGAATCGTAAAAGTGTTTTATTTTCTAAATTCTATTTATTTACTCGGACATCGTAGAGTTTAAAATTCTTTTTTTTTTACCATATTGGACTTCATATTGTGTATTGAATTGAAACACGAACGCGGACCTCGATGAGAACACCTGGATTGAAAGTTTGCAAATATTCCGACCAATGAAATTCATTTTACTATGTAACGTGAACTTCAACGAAAGCACCTAGATTAAATATTGTGTATTGAATTGAAACATGAACGCGGACCTCGATGAGAACACCTGGATTGAAAGTTTGCAAACGTTCCAACCAATGAAATTCATTTTGATATGTAACGCGAACTTCAACGAAAGCACCTAGATGAAATATTTTATGTATACGACAATAAGTTTTTATTAAGACATTACCGCTCAAATATAGTTAATAAAAATTATATCAGAGCAACAATGCATAATTGTTTCTTTTCCCTTCTTGTTTATTTTAATAATGTGTATGTTGATTTTAATTTGGTAGGTAGACTTATATTAAATGCCCTAAACGTAAATATATGGTTTTTTTAAATGCATTAGACGTAAGATAATGTCGTCTTAGAGCAAGTCAAGGTCGTAAAACTTAAATCAACCAACCATCGTTATCGCAGACTAAAATTTATCTCATATAAACAGAATATATGTTCATAGCAAGACTTTGTGTACGTCACGGTGCATGACAGCACACTAATTCCTGTACAAAATCGGAACCACAATTCACAATTTTCGTATTGTGCTGCTTTTCCACAATTTACGCCCGTTTCGCGTCAGTGACCGATATTACAATTTGACACAGTTTTAAAAGTTTATTGAGCTGTTCCTTCATTTACAATGTTGTGCAAGACTTAGCTGTTTATTAAATTCAACAAATGTCAGCAGTATCTTCATTAATTTTATTATTTAACACAACATTGTTTTTATTACAAGCTATTTCATATATCAATATACAGCTAGGGAATATTTGTTGTTGACCGAAAATATAAGATACATCGATTTAAACTATGTGAAAAATAAATAATTTTTGTAAGTTACTTTAATTTCCATGTCTATATTTAATTTACGAGTACACTATAGTAAGACAGAAAAAGAGAAACGGAAATATACAGGAATACCTAAAGTTTCGTAAGTCATTGCAATGGACCATACATTACTGACATGTCACAAGTTTTCATAGCACTCAGCAAGTTTTGAAACGAATATGTGAGATAAAGATCTACTGCATTTGGGCAAATCAAAAATATGTTAAACATCTAACTATTTTATTTTTAACAGATTCACAAGTTTTGAATTTTTTAAACCGTGCATCAATATTTTATTGTTTTTATTTAAATTCCTTATATGTTACGTGTATTGATCATTTATTTGTTTAAATTGTGAAGTATGTGACTTTAATAAGAATACACGCATTTATATATATATAAGTCGATAAAGTTTGAAACAAATAAACGAAAGATACATCGATGTTGTTTTGCTTGAGTGATTTACCTGTTAAAAGCTCGGGTCTCAACACGGTTTAAAACGAATTAATACCAGTTTGAAATAGTTTAACGGGGGCGTGGCCTATTTGTTTGACGTAACTTACCGCCAACTTGAATTAAATTGAACGACTGCAAGCGAATCTATTTGACTGGCATTAAAATGATTTGATATGCATTGAAATAAATTAAAAATGATTTTTAATTTTTGTCAATCTTTATCAAATGACGATTAATCTCATTTAAACAGCGTTAATACGTTTTTGTCCGATCAAGTTAAATTCGGGTTACTAGTGATAGATGATGTCAAATTATTTTTTTACACCATTGATGATGTCAAATTAATTTTTAACACCATTGCTGATGACAAATTAATTTTTCACACCATTGATGATGACAAATTATTTTGTAATTAATTGTTAACACCATTGATGATGACAAATAATTTTTAACAACATTGATGATGACAAATTAATTGTTAACACCATTGATGATGACAAATTAATTTTTAACACCATTGATGATGACAAATTAATTGTTAACACCATTGATGATGACAAATAATTTTTAACACCATTGATGATAACAAATTGATTTTTAACACCATTGATGATGACAAATTAATTTTTAACACCATTGATGATGAGAAATTAATTTTTAACACCATTGATGATGACAAATAAATATCATTTAATTAATTTTTAACACCATTGATGATGTCAAATTAATTTTTAACACCATTGATGATGTCAAATTAATTTTTATCACCATTGATGATGACAAATTAATTTTTAACACCATTGATGATGACAAATTAATTTTTAACACCATTGATGATGACAAATTAATTTTTAACACCATTGATGATGACAAATTAACATAAAACTCCCCTGAAGATGACGCCTTAAATTTACACACCACTGATGTTGGTATCCTTAAATCTTTCGAGGGTAAAACTTTGAAATATCACACTACTGATAGCAACACGCTAAATCAAATCAACACTAAAAGTACGTAACATCCTACATCAACATACCCACTGAATATGACACCATACACATTTAACTCCTGATGATTCAATCAAATATTACACACCAGTGATGTTGTCATCAAGACTTCAAGAACCACTAATGTTAATAACTTTCATTTACACAATACTGATGTCTTCCTATGTTTAACATATCTAATAATGACATACAATAATTTCACATACAATTAATGATGACACCCTTAACACTCACACCACTGATAAATCTGAAAAAACTTCTAAGTTCTCAAACCATTGAAATATTTACACAACTGATAATGTCATACTCAATTGGTTCATTTGTAATGGTGATACCACTTAGTCAAACCCCACTGAAGATATCACCTTCAATTCGTTATCTGGTAACCATCGGCTGTGAAATGGAAGCAAGTGACAATGTGATTATTGATATTATCACCTAAGTCTGACCATATTATGTGTTTGTTTTGAATCAATACAAAATCATGTTGTTAATCAGACAGGTTTAATGGACAACAGATACTGTTAGAATTAAAATAAATAGTTTTAACATGTCAATCGTCAAACTGAATCAGATAATAAACATGAGAAAGATTTAAATTTTTTTCTAACAAAAAGATATTTTGTAAACCTCTGATTTTACTTGAAATTGATATTATCAATAACTCAGATGTAATATTAAAAAAAAATATCATTATAAAATTCTTGATCAAATTACATATAATGGGTTTTGTTTTTGTCCTTCTGCATCCTTCTTACATATATTTTTTTACATTAAAACAGCATTGTTTTTTATATAATCATTTTGCTCAATGAATAGCATTTATTTATTGTTTATCTAGAACATATAAATAATGAAAGCATACATAGGTTCACACATTATAAATCCTGACAATCTTATTTCGTCCTAAATCAGTGATGGCGATACCCTAAATTCTTTCACCAGTAATGATTTCATCATGAATTCATACACCACTGATGGTGACTACCTTAATTCACCTATCGTTGATGGTGACACCATTATTTAACAGACTGATGGTGACACCCTTTAAATTCACACACTGCACTGATGGCAGGCCACTTTCAATTCACACTACAATGATGGTGATATCTTAAATACAAACATCAATGATAAAGACAACCTAATATAACACACACCAGACCGTTATATCACTTCTTCAAATATCTTAATAGTGACACCTGATACTAAAACGACCTAGATAATCAAGACCAATGAATTAACACACCTCTTATATAAAAAAAATGTGTATAAAATGACTTTTCATAGTTTTTAAATAAATACCAATGATAATACATTGAATAAACACACCACTGATTATCACATCTTGAATTACAACATCACTGATTTTGACGCTTCTTATTTCACAAACCATTGACAATGAAGACAAATAAATTCACACAACACTAATGTTTTGCCCTTAATATTTACACAATAAAAGGAAAATCACACAAAATAACTGAACATTGATGAAAATTCAATCGGAAAGTCCATAAACACATGGCAAAATCCAATAACAAAACATATAAAACGAATGGACAATAACTGTCATACTCAATTCACCCACTAAAAATGATGAAATCCCTATGTCCCTATGTCACACACCACTGATGATGACTCCTTTCCTTCATCAACAAATAATGCTGATATATATTTTCAACACATAGTTGATGTGGACTCTCAAATCAGATACGCGCAATGTTGATTTCCGTAATTCTCAAACAACATATGATGACTCCTTTATTTATCAACCAAAAAAGATGATATCTTTAATGCACACGCCACTGATGATGACTCTTTTGATTCAGCCATCATGAATGGTGATATTCAAAATTATCACTTACTCTATGATGACTCATTCAATTATCCACCAATTATGGTACCAACTCTAATTCACACACCATAGATAATAATTCATTCAACTCATTCAATTGTAATGGTTGTATCCTTAATTCTCATACAAGATGGGGATATCAATGCTTCAAACACTACTGATGATGACATATTTGATTTAGCAACCAGTAACGCTGATATTTTCAAATTACACACCAATGATAATGACTCCTTTCGATACACTTATCAACAATGGTAATTTCCATACTTCACACACCACTGATGATGACTCCTTGCATTCACTTAAAAATAATGCTGATATTCATTATTATGTCAGGTCGATGATGACTCCCTCAATTGATCCAACAATAATGATGATATCCTTATTTTACACACCAATGATAATAACTCCTATAATCCATCCATCAATAATGGTGATATCCCTTATTCTCAAATAACTTATGATGACTTATCCAATTCTTCAACCAATTATGGTGACAGCTAATGACTCCTTTAAATCATCTACCAATAAAAGTGATATCCCTAAATTTTCCACGACTTGCGGCTCCTTCAATTCATCCAGATATAATTGTGTTATCCCAGATAAGCTCACCACTGATGATGATACCTTCAGTTCATCCAGATATAATTGTGTTATCCCAGATAAGCTCACCACTGATGATGATACCTTCAGTTCATCCAGATATAATTGTGTTATCCCAGATAAGCTCACCACTGATGATGATACCTTCAGTTCATCCAGATATAATTGTGTTATCCCTGGTAAGCTCACCACTGATGATGATACCTTCAGTTCATCCAGATATAATTGTGTTATCCCAGATAAGCTCACCACTGATGATGATACCTTCAGTTCATCCAGATATAATTGTGTTATCCCAGATAAGCTCACCAATAATGATGATACCTTCAATTCATCAACCAATAATACTGATATCCCTTACTCACATAGTTACTATGATGACGCCTTCAATTCATCAACCAATAATACTGATATCCCTTACTCACATAGTTACTATGATGACGCCTTCAATTCATCAACCAATAATGCTGATATCCCTTATTCACATAGTTACTATGATGATACCTTTAATTCATCAACCAATAATACTGATATCCCTTACTCAAATAGTTACTATGATGACGCCTTCAATTCATCAACCAATAATGCTGATATCCCTTATTCACATAGATACTATGGTGACGCCTTCAATTCATCAACCAATAATGCTGATATCCCTTATTCACATAGTTACTATGGTGACGCCTTCAGTTCATCAACCAATAATGCTGATATCCCTTATTCACATAGTTACTATGGTGACGCCTTCAATTCATCAACCGATAATGCTGATATCCCTTATTCACATAGTTACTATGGTGACGCCTTCAATTCATCAACCAATAATACTGATATCCCTTATTCACATAGTTACTATGATGACGCCTTCAGTTCATCTACCAATAATGCTGATATCCCTTATTCACATAGTTACTATGATGACGCCTTCAATTCATCAACCAATAATGCTGATATTCCTTATTCACATAGTTACTATGATGACGCCTTCAATTCATCAACCAATAATGCTGATATTCCTTATTCACATAGTTACTATGATGACGCCTTCAATTCATCAACCAATAATGCTGATATCCCTTATTCACATAGTTACTATGATGACGCCTTCAGTTCATCTACCAATAATGCTGATATCCCTTATTCACATAGTTACTATGATGACGCCTTCAATTCATCAACCAATAATGCTGATATTCCTTATTCACATAGTTACTATGATGACGCCTTCAATTCATCAACCAATAATGCTGATATTCCTTATTCACATAGTTACTATGATGACGCCTTCAATTCATCTACCAATAATGCTGATATCCCTTATTCACATAGTTACTATGATGCCGCCTATAATTCATCTACCAATAATGCTGATATCCCTTATTCACATAGTTACTATGGTGACGCCTTCAATTCATCAACCAATAATGCTGATATCCCTTATTCACATAGTTACTATGATGACGCCTTCAATTCATCTACCAATAATGCTGATATCCCTTATTCACATAGTTACTATGGTGACGCCTTCAATTCATCAACCAATAATACTGATATCCCTTATTCACATAGTTACTATGATGACGCCTTCAATTCATCAACCAATAATGCTGATATCCCTTATTCACATAGTTACTATGATAACGCCTTCAATTCATCTACCAATAATGCTGATATCCCTTATTCACATAGTTACTATGATAACGCCTTCAGTTCATCTACCAATAATGCTGATATCCCTTATTCACATAGATACTATGATGACGCCTTCAATTCATCAACCAATAATGCTGATATCCCTTATTCACATAGTTACTATGATGATACCTTCAATTCATCAACCAATAATACTGATATCCCTTATTCACATAGTTACTATGATGACACCTTCAATTCATCAACCAATAATGCTGATATCCCTTATTCACATAGTTACTATGATGACGCCTTCAATTCATCAACCAATAATACTGATATCCCTTATTCACATAGTTACTATGATGATACCTTCAGTTCATCAACCAATAATACTGATATCCCTTATTCACATAGTTACTATGATGATACCTTCAGTTCATCAACCAATAATACTGATATCCCTTATTCACATAGTTACTATGATGATACTTTCAATTCATCAACCAATAATACTGATATCCCTTATTCACATAGTTACTATGATGATACCTTCAGTTCATCAACCAATAATGCTGATATCCCTTATTCACATAGTAACTATGATGACGCCTTTAATTCATCAACCAATAATACTGATATCCCTTATTCACATAGTTACTATGATGACACCTTCAATTCATCAACCAATAATGATGATATCCCTTATTCACATAGTGACTATGATGATACCTTCAGTTCATCAACCAATAATGCTGATATCCCTTATTCACATAGTTACTATGATGATGCCTTCAATTCATCAAACAATAATACTGATATCCCTTATTCACATAGTTACTATGATGACACCTTCAGTTCATCAACCAATGATACTGATATCCCTTATTCACATAGTTACTATGATGATGCCTTTAATTCATCAACCAATAATACTGATATCCCTTATTCACACAGTTACTATGATGACACCTTCAATTCATCAACCAATAATACTGATATCCCTTATTCACATAGTTACTATGATGATACCTTCAGTTCATCAACCAATAATACTGATATCCCTTATTCACATAGTTACTATGATGATACCTTCAATTCATCAACCAATAATGCTGATATCCCTTATTCACATAGTTACTATGATGATACTTTCAATTCATCAACCAATAATACTGATATCCCTTATTCACATAGTTACTATGATGATACCTTCAGTTCATCAACCAATAATGCTGATATCCCTTATTCACATAGTTACTATGATGACACCTTCAATTCATCAACCAATAATGCTGATATCCCTTATTCACATAGTTACTATGATGACACCTTCAATTCATCAACCAATAATACTGATATCCCTTATTCACATAGTTACTATGATGATACCTTCAGTTCATCAACCAATAATACTGATATCCCTTATTCACATAGTTACTATGGTGACACCTTCAATTCATCAACCAATAATACTGATATCCCTTATTCACATAGTTACTATAGTGACACCTTCAATTCATCAACCAATAATACTGATATCCCTTATTCACATAGTTACTATGATGATACCTTCAGTTCATCAACCAATAATACTGATATCCCTTATTCACATAGTTACTATGATGACACCTTCAATTCATCAACCAATAATACTGATATCCCTTATTCACATAGTTACTATGGTGACACCTTCAATTCATCAACCAATAATACTGATATCCCTTATTCACATAGTTACTATGATGATACCTTCAGTTCATCAACCAATAATACTGATATCCCTTATTCACACAGCTACTATGATGACGCCTTCAATTCATCAACCAATGATGCAGATATCCCTTATTCACATAGTTACTATGATGACACCTTCAATTCATCAACCAATAATACTGATATCCCTTATTCACATAGTTACTATGATGACACCTTCAATTCATCAACCAATAATACTGATATCCCTTATTCACATAGTTACTATGGTGACACTTTCAATTCATCAACCAATAATACTGATATCCCTTATTCACATAGTTACTATGATGATACCTTCAGTTCATCAACCAATAATACTGATATCCCTTATTCACATAGTTACTATGATGACGCCTTCAATTCATCAACCAATGATGCAGATATCCCTTATTCACATAGTTACTATGATGACACCTTCAATTCATCAACCAATAATACTGATATCCCTTATTCACATAGTTACTATGATGACACCTTCAATTCATCAACCAATAATACTGATATCCCTTATTCACATAGTTACTATGATGACACCTTAAATTCATCAACCAATAATGCTGATATCCCTTATTCACATAGTTACTATGATGATACCTTCAATTCATCAACCAATAATACTGATATTCCTTATTCACATAGTTACTATGATAACGCCTTCAATTCATCTACCAATAATGCTGATATCCCTTATTCACATAGTTACTATGATGACGCCTTCAATTCATCAACCAATAATGCTGATATCCCTTATTCACATAGTTACTATGATGATACCTTCAATTCATCAACCAATAATACTGATATCCCTTATTCACATAGCTACTATGATGATACCTTTAATTCATCAAACAATAATACTGATATCCCTTATTCACATAGTTACTATGATGACGCCTTCAATTCATCAACCAATAATGCTGATATCCCTTATTCACATAGTTACTATGATGACGCCTTCAATTCATCAACCAATAATACTGATATCCCTTATTCACATAGTTACTATGATGATACCTTCAGTTCATCAACCAATAATACTGATATCCCTTATTCACATAGTTACTATGATGATACCTTCAGTTCATCAACCAATAATACTGATATCCCTTATTCACATAGTTACTATGATGATACTTTCAATTCATCAACCAATAATACTGATATCCCTTATTCACATAGTTACTATGATGATACCTTCAGTTCATCAACCAATAATGCTGATATCCCTTATTCACATAGTTACTATGATGACGCCTTTAATTCATCAACCAATAATACTGATATCCCTTATTCACATAGTTACTATGATGACACCTTCAATTCATCAACCAATAATGATGATATCCCTTATTCACATAGTGACTATGATGATACCTTCAGTTCATCAACCAATAATGCTGATATCCCTTATTCACATAGTTACTATGATGATGCCTTCAATTCATCAAACAATAATACTGATATCCCTTATTCACATAGTTACTATGATGACACCTTCAGTTCATCAACCAATGATACTGATATCCCTTATTCACATAGTTACTATGATGATGCCTTTAATTCATCAACCAATAATACTGATATCCCTTATTCACACAGTTACTATGATGACACCTTCAATTCATCAACCAATAATACTGATATCCCTTATTCACATAGTTACTATGATGATACCTTCAGTTCATCAACCAATAATACTGATATCCCTTATTCACATAGTTACTATGATGATACCTTCAATTCATCAACCAATAATGCTGATATCCCTTATTCACATAGTTACTATGATGATACTTTCAATTCATCAACCAATAATACTGATATCCCTTATTCACATAGTTACTATGATGATACCTTCAGTTCATCAACCAATAATGCTGATATCCCTTATTCACATAGTTACTATGATGACACCTTCAATTCATCAACCAATAATGCTGATATCCCTTATTCACATAGTTACTATGATGACACCTTCAATTCATCAACCAATAATACTGATATCCCTTATTCACATAGTTACTATGATGATACCTTCAGTTCATCAACCAATAATACTGATATCCCTTATTCACATAGTTACTATGGTGACACCTTCAATTCATCAACCAATAATACTGATATCCCTTATTCACATAGTTATTATGGTGACACCTTCAATTCATCAACCAATAATACTGATATCCCTTATTCACATAGTTACTATGATGATACCTTCAGTTCATCAACCAATAATACTGATATCCCTTATTCACATAGTTACTATGATGACACCTTCAATTCATCAACCAATAATACTGATATCCCTTATTCACATAGTTACTATGGTGACACCTTCAATTCATCAACCAATAATACTGATATCCCTTATTCACATAGTTACTATGATGATACCTTCAGTTCATCAACCAATAATACTGATATCCCTTATTCACATAGTTACTATGATGACGCCTTCAATTCATCAACCAATGATGCAGATATCCCTTATTCACATAGTTACTATGATGACACCTTCAATTCATCAACCAATAATACTGATATCCCTTATTCACATAGTTACTATGATGACACCTTCAATTCATCAACCAATAATACTGATATCCCTTATTCACATAGTTACTATGATGACACCTTCAATTCATCAACCAATAATGCTGATATCCCTTATTCACATAGTTACTATGATGATACCTTCAATTCATCAACCAATAATACTGATATCCCTTATTCACACAGCTACTATGATGACGCCTTCAATTCATCAACCAATGATGCAGATATCCCTTATTCACATAGTTACTATGATGACGCCTTTAATTTATCAACCAATAATGCTGATATCCCTTATTCACATAGTTACTATGATGACGCCTTCAATTCATCAACCAATAATGCTGATATCCCTTATTCACATAGTTACTATGATGATACCTTCAATTCATCAACCAATAATGCTGATATCCCTTATTCACATAGTTACTATGGTGACACCTTCAATTCATCAACCAATAATACTGATATCCCTTATTCACATAGTTACTATGATGACGCCTTCAATTCATCAACCAATAATGCTGATATACTTATTCATTTAGTTACTATGATGACGCCTTTAATTCATCAACCAATAATACTGATATCCCTTATTCACATAGTTACTATGATGACGCCTTTAATTCATCAACCGATAATACTGATATCCCTTATTCACATAGTTACTATGATGACACCTTCAATTTATCAACCAATAATGCTGATATCCCTTATTCACATAGTTACTATGATGACACCTTTAATTCATCAACCAATAATGCTGATATCCCTTATTCACATAGTTACTATGATGATGCCTTTAATTCATCAACCAATAATACTGATATCCCTTATTCACATAGTTACTATGATGACGCTTTCAATTCATCAACCAATAATACTGATATCCCTTATTCACATAGTTACTATGATGCCGCCTTCAGTTCATCAACCAATAATGCTGATATCCCTTATTCACATAGTTACTATGATGCCGCCTTCAATTCATCTACCAATAATGCTGATATCCCTTATTCACATAGTTACTATGATGATACCTTCAATTCATCTACCAATAATGCTGATATCCCTTATTCACATAGTTACTATGATGACACCTTCAATTCATCAACCAATAATGCTGATATCCCTTATTCACATAGTTACTATGATGACACCTTCAATTCATCAACCAATAATGCTGATATCCCTTATTCACATAGTTACTATGATGATACCTTCAGTTCATCCATAGTTACTATGATGATACCTTCAGTTCATCAACCAATAATGCTGATATCCCTTATTCACATAGTTACTATGATGACGCCTTCAATTCATCAACCAATAATGCTGATATCCCTTATTCACATAGTTACTATGATGACACCTTCAATTCATCAACCAATAATGCTGATATCCCTTATTCACATAGTTACTATGATGATGCCTTCAGTTCATCAACCAATAATACTGATATCCCTTACTCACATAGTTACTATGATGATACCTTCAGTTCATCAACCAATAATACTGATATCCCTTATTCACATAGTTACTATGATGATACTTTCAATTCATCAACCAATAATACTGATATCCCTTATTCACATAGTTACTATGATGATACCTTCAGTTCATCAACCAATAATGCTGATATTCCTTATTCACATAGTTACTATGATGACGCCTTTAATTCATCAACCAATAATACTGATATCCCTTATTCACATAGTTTCTATGATGACACCTTCAATTCATCAACCAATAATGATGATATCCTTTATTCACATAGTGACTATGATGATACCTTCAGTTCATCAACCAATAATGCTGATATCCCTTATTCACATAGTTACTATGATTATGCCTTTAATTCATCAACCAATAATACTGATATCCCTTATTCACATAGTTACTATGATGACACCTTCAGTTCATCAACCAATGATACTGATATCCCTTATTCACATAGTTACTATGATGACACCTTCAATTCATCAACCAATAATACTGATATCCCTTATTCACATAGTTACTATGATGATACTTTCAATTCATCAACCAATAATACTGATATCCCTTATTCACATAGTTACTATGATGATGCCTTTAATTCATCAACCAATAATACTGATATCCCTTATTCACATAGTTACTATGATGACACCTTCAATTCATCTACCAATAATACTGATATCCCTTATTCACATAGTTACTATGATGATACCTTCAGTTCATCAACCAATAATACTGATATCCCTTATTCACATAGTTACTATGATGACACCTTCAATTCATCAACCAATAATGCTGATATCCCTTATTCACATAGTTACTATGATGATGCCTTTAATTCATCAACCAATAATGCTGATATCCCTTATTCACATAGTTACTATGATGACGCCTTTAATTCATCAACCAATAATGCTGATATCCCTTATTCACATAGTTACTATGATGACACCTTCAATTCATCAACCAATAATGCTGATATCCCTTATTCACATAGTTACTATGATGATACCTTCAATCTATCAACCAATAATGCTGATATCCCTTATTCACATAGTTACTATGATGATACCTTCAGTTCATCAACCAATATTGCTGATATCCCTTATTCACATAGTTACTATGATGATACCTTCAGTTCATCAACCAATAATACTGATATCCCTTAAATCACATAGTTACTATGATGACACCTTCAATTCATCAACCAATAATACTGATATCCCTTATTCACATAGTTACTATGATGATACCTTCAATTCATCAACCAATAATACTGATATCCCTTATTCACATAGTTACTATGATGATACCTTCAATCATCAACCAATAATACTGATATCCCTTATTCACATAGTTACTATGATGATACTTTCAATTCATCAACCAATAATACTGATATCCCTTATTCACATAGTTACTATGATGATTCCTTCAATTCATCAACCAATAATGCTGATATCCCTTATTCACATAGTTACTATGATGATACTTTCAATTCATCAACCAATAATACTGATGTCCCTTATTCACATGGTTACTATGATGACACCTTCAATTCATCAACCAATAATACTGATATCCCTTATTCACATAGTTACTATGATGACACCTTCAATTCATCAACCAATAATACTGATATCCCTTATTCACATAGTTACTATGATGATACCTTCAATTCATCAACCAATAATACTGATATCCCTTATTCACATAGTTACTATGATGATACCTTCAGTTCATCAACCAATAATGCTGATATCCCTTATTCACATAGTTACTATGATGACGCCTTCAGTTCATCAACCAATAATACTGATATCCCTTATTCACATAGTTACTATGATGACACCTTCAATTCATCAACCAATAATGCTGATATCCCTTATTCACATAGTTACTATGATGATGCCTTTAATTCATCAACCAATAATACTGATATTCCTTATTCACATAGTTACTATGATGACACCTTCAATTCATCAACCAATAATACTGATATCCCTTATTCACATAGTTACTATGATGATACCTTCAATTCATCAACCAATAATACTGATATCCCTTATTCACATAGTTACTATGATGATACCTTCAGTTCATCAACCAATATTGCTGATATCCCTTATGCACATAGTTACTATGATGATACCTTCAGTTCATCAACCAATAATACTGATATCCCTTAAATCACATAGTTACTATGATGACACCTTCAATTCATCAACCAATAATACTGATATCCCTTATTCACATAGTTACTATGATGATACCTTCAATTCATCAACTAATAATACTGATATCCCTTATTCACATAGTTACTATGATGATACCTTCAGTTCATCAACCAATAATACTGATATCCCTTATTCAAATAGTTACTATGATGATACCTTCAATTCATCAACCAATAATGCTGATATCCCTTATTCACATAGTTACTATGATGACGCCTTTAATTCATCAACCAATAATACTGATATCCCTTATTCACATAGTTACTATGATGACACCTTCAATTCATCAACCAATAATACTGATATCCCTTATTCACATAGTTACTATGATGATACCTTCAATTCATCAACCAATAATACTGATATCCCTTATTCACATAGTTACTATGATGATACTTTCAATTCATCAACCAATAATACTGATATCCCTTATTCACATAGTTACTATGATGATACCTTCAATTCATCAACCAATAATACTGATATCCCTTATTCACATAGTTACTATGATGACACCTTCAATTCATCAACCAATGATGCAGATATCCCTTATTCACATAGTTAATATGATGATACCTTCAGTTCATCAACCAATAATACTGATATCCCTTATTCACATAGTTACTATGATGACACCTTCAATTCATCAACCAATAATGCTGATATCCCTTATTCACATAGTTACTATGATGACACCTTCAATTCATCAACCAATAATACTGATATCCTTTATTCACATAGTTACTATGATGCCGCCTTCAATTCATCAACCAATAATACTGATATCCTTTATTCACATAGTTACTATGATGCCGCCTTCAATTCATCAACCAATATTGCTGATATCCCTTATTCACATAGTTACTATGATGACGCCTTCAATTCATCAACCAATGATGCAGATATCCCTTATTCACATAGTTAATATGATGATACCTTCAGTTCATCAACCAATAATACTGATATCCCTTATTCACATAGTTACTATGATGATAACTTCAATTCATCAACCAATAATACTGATATCCCTTATTCACACAGCTACTATGATGACGCCTTCATTTCATCAACCAATGATGCAGATATCCCTTATTCACATAGTTACTATGATGACACCTTCAATTCATCAACCAATAATGCTGATATCCCTTATTCACATAGTTACTATGATGATACCTTCAATTCATCAACCAATAATACTGATATCCCTTATTCACACAGCTACTATGATGACGCCTTCAATTCATCAACCAATAATACTGATATCCTTTATTCACATAGTTACTATGATGCCGCCTTCAATTCATCAACCAATATTGCTGATATCCCTTATTCACATAGTTACTATGATGACGCCTTCAATTCATCAACCAATGATGCAGATATCCCTTATTCACATAGTTACTATGATGACACCTTCAATTCATCAACCAATAATACTGATATCCTTTATTCACATAGTTACTATGATGCCGCCTTCAATTCATCAACCAATAATGCTGATATCCCTTATTCACATAGTTACTATGATGACACCTTCAATTCATCAACCAATAATACTGATATCCTTTATTCACATAGTTACTATGATGCCGCCTTCAATTCATCAACCAATATTGCTGATATCCCTTATTCACATAGTTACTATGATGACGCCTTCAATTCATCAACCAATGATGCAGATATCCCTTATTCACATAGTTAATATGATGATACCTTCAGTTCATCAACCAATAATACTGATATCCCTTATTCACATAGTTACTATGATGATAACTTCAATTCATCAACCAATAATACTGATATCCCTTATTCACACAGCTACTATGATGACGCCTTCATTTCATCAACCAATGATGCAGATATCCCTTATTCACATAGTTACTATGATGACACCTTCAATTCATCAACCAATAATGCTGATATCCCTTATTCACATAGTTACTATGATGATACCTTCAATTCATCAACCAATAATACTGATATCCCTTATTCACACAGCTACTATGATGACGCCTTCAATTCATCAACCAATGATGCAGATATCACTTATTCACATAGTTACTATGATGACGCCTTTAATTTATCAACCAATAATGCTGATATCCCTTATTCACATAGTTACTATGATGACGCATTCAATTCATCAACCAATAATACTGATATCCCTTATTCACATAGTTACTATGATGATACCTTCAATTCATCAACCAATAATGCTGATATCCCTTATTCACATAGTTACTATGGTGACACCTTCAATTCATCAACCAATAATGCTGATATCCCTTATTCACATAGTTACTATGATGACGCCTTTAATTCATCAACCAATAATGCTGATATCCCTTATTCACATAGTTACTATGATGACGCCTTTAATTCATCAACCAATAATGCTGATATCCCTTATTCACATAGTTACTATGATGATACCTTCAATTCATCAACCAATAATGCTGATATCCCTTATTCACAAAGTTACTATGATGACGCCTTCAATTCATCAACCAATAATGCTGATATCCCTTATTCACAAAGTTACTATGATACATAACAGTGTTTTTCCTAAAATTTACCACTGATAATGACCACCTTAAGTTATACGTATAACATAACTTTGTCCACTTTATGACATAAGTGTAAGTCTAATTTACTCTTGATACATCGTCATCAATCTGAACTACATCTCCGACATTAATCTTCTGTGTGTTTCGACCAGTTTATTGGTAATGATCCCTTAGTGAAGATAAATACTCCTGTTTCCAACTTTTAAGAAGTGTTTAAACTTCGATTGTCTAGTCACGGATTTATGCGTTGTAAACTACAATCTTGAAGTCCGTTACACAAAAGCGTTCTGATTCATGTTCCATATAATAAAAGTGACGGTTTGAGGGGTTCGTCGTCCGTTGGATCTGATGAAACGTATATCCTATTAATCTGTCCCACAATTCTCAGAACCAAGGTGCTCTTTTTGGGTAAATCAAGTTGTTCAATAAGAGTAAAGCTTCTCGGTGGTTACTTTTTTAAATCTACAATTTCTTTTGATCCCGCAACATACGTAGACGTATTTTCTAAAATCGTCACTGTTGGGAGTGACTTTCTACACGATGACGGCTAAAATAACAGTAGTCTGTGATAAATCCTGTACAATTTATAAGTGAACTGCTCTTGTACTAGCACAAGTAAACAGACATATGTTTATTATATATATGTTTGGGCTTGTATCATATTTTGCCTCCGGTTTATATGATCCGTTCATCCTATATTGACTCTTGAAATTCAAGAGTCTTTCTTAAATTGAGGGTAAAATATATGAAATTCTAAATACCGTTTCCATCCCTAACATCACTGAATAGACATTTATTGTTAAAAATTCGGATCTGGTGTACAAAAAAATATTGACACCTTATGTTTGTGGCATAACATCTTAGCAACGAGTTTATTGTTTTCTGTTTAGTATTAAATTGATATTAAGATCCATTTTGTTACATCTTGTGATCAATTTTATTTCGCAATCGCCAATGGCAGTCAGCAGGGTTAAAGAACATAAGTTGTTCGACCTGTTAGTCAAATGCGTTTTGTTTAAATATACTTTTTCACTTTTTTGGTCTTTTATAAAATATTGTTTGTGCTGTATTTAGACCCTTCTACAACGAAATTTGTTTTACATGCTCACGTATAAAAATTGCGGTTTTTATACAACGCAATCATAAATTTGAACGTAGTTTTCAATTTAGACTTGTTTATATTTTTGTCATTGGGGCTTGTTTCATATTTTCCCTCCGGTTTATATGATCCATTCATCCTATATTGACTCTTGAAATTCAAGAGTCTTTCTTAAATTGAGGCTAAATTATATGGAATTCCAAATACTGTTTCGATCCCTAACATCACTGAAGAGACATTTATCGTCGAGATCCGCATCTGGTGTACGAGTTTTATAAAAAAAAAAAACACAATCGGAGTAACAAACCAAAACTGAGGGAAACGCATATCCATAATTAACATACAATTAATGATGACTGTTTCGATGCATTCAACAATAAAGGTGATATCCATAATTTACATTACACTGTTTATGACTCCTTCAATTCATCCACCAATAATGGTAATATTCCTAATCTGTGACTCCTTGCATTCATCCGTGATATTCCTAATTATCGCAGGTTGACGATGAATCCACTCCAAATGATAAAAAAACATTAAATTTACTTGAATTTCCTATTTTCTGGAATGATGTTTAGAGGTCTAATGGCTGAATATGACAGTTGTTGTCCATTCGTTTGTTATGTGTTTTGTCATTTGATTTTGCCATGTAATTAGGAACTTCCCCATTTTCCTGGGAGTTCAGTATTTCTGTGATTTTACTTTTTATGATACAAATTTGACATGCTTTTGACTATTATCACATGCCATTCCTTAACATTATCACATGGAATTACGATGTTACGTTTTCAGTAATAAACATAATAAAGAAGGTCTACAGAAACAAACATAAAATATACTGAAACGGGAAATTGAATATATTGAAAAAAAAATGCAAAAAAATTAAATGATACACTAAATGCATTTTTCAGAGTTTCCAGCATAGTTATTAAAGTTACTTAAAACAATAATGTTTCGATACTCATTGAAGCATATGATAAAAAGATCATAACATGTCATTTTTCATATCAGATGTATTATCCCCTGTATCAATATCAGCATTCGAGCCTTTAGCTATTAGGCTGATAATACATCAGTTCTGAATAATCCTATGTAAGATTTTATGTTATCACACCACTGATGATGATTCCTTCAAATCATCAATCAATAATGTTGATATCCCTTACTTGCACACCACTGATAACCTTTCCAATGTATAACCCAATAATGGTGATATTAATAATTATTAACCATTATTACAATATGTATAGAAATGCCTATGCTTTATAAAAGTAAAATTTCGACAACTGCTCATAATGAACGGAGAAATTACTACAGCCAGTCATAACGAAATATCAGTCATGCATTACGTAATCACACCCGTGCATTACGAAATCACAGTCATGCATTATGAACAGATGAAACAGGACATCGGTTAAATCAAAATGTCGTTTATTTCTTAAAATAAGTGTGACATTTTTTTTTTTTTTTTTTTTTTTTAAACTTAAAAAAAAAAAAGAAGTTTAAATGATGCGCAGTGTTTTGTAACGACTTGAAACGGAAATATTTTACAGACTTTTTCGCGTATTCAATCCTCAGAATGCAAACTACTCAGGGCCATTACAACCACCTTGGCTATTATTAATACCTCGGGCATGTTACAGGGCCAATAGGAAAAAGTCCATACATTAATACTATATTAACATACAACTGATTGTAACTTCTTCAATTCATTCAACCATAACTGCGATATTCATTATTCGTCAATTAATAATGCTGCACAGAAAAGCCACATGGATATTCCCCTTTATCTGATCACTAACACTAGCTATGACATCTCGCAACAAAGCATTTTGATTATTTGTTATACAATTAAATAAAGAATATACTTACTGATGTGACCAGTTATTTCTAATCAAGTTTTACATCTTTTTTTAAGCTTAATATCATAAAAACAAGTTTAAATGTGTGAACCCTTTAAATTCACACACCACTGATGGCAAGCCACTTTCAATTCACACCCCAATGATGGTGATATCCTAAATACAAACATCAATGTTAAAGACAACCTAATATAACACACACCAGACCGTTATATCACTACTTCAAAAATTTTAATAGTGACACCTGATACTAAAACGACCTAGATAATCAAGACCAATGAATTAACACACCTCTTATATAAAAAAAAGTGTGTATAAAATGACTTTTCATAGTCTTTACCATAAATAAACACCAATGATAATACATTAAATTAATACACCACTGATTATCACAACTTCAATTACAACATAACTGATTTTGACGCCTTTAAATCTGGAATTTATTAAGATGATGCCATAACTTCATATACTCCTAATTTTGATACCTTTGAAATATACGTTAGTGATAATAATGTTTTAATGCACAAACCAGTCATAATGAAGAACACCCACAACTGGTGGTCACACCATGATAATTTGCACATCACTGATGGACACAACATTCGTGATGACATGGTAAATTTGCAAACCCCTGATTGTGACACCACTGATGATGACATGGTTAAATGGCAAACAACTGAAAAACTCTGATATATCACACGACTGATGATAAAATGCTTAATCTAATCAACACTTATGGCATTATATATACTCATACCATTAACGAAAACAACCAAAATGTAGGCACAATTCATGTCACCACCCTTAATAACACCAGTGATTATGAAGGTCTAAAATCATTCACCACTGAATGTAACATTATAAACACTTAACCACTGATGATTCAATCAAATGTTACAAACCACTGATGTTGACATTTTATCAAGCACCACTAATGTTGATACCTTAAATTTACACAATACTGATTTTACCCTATATTTAACACATATAATAATGACATCCTATAGTTTCACATACTAGTAATGGTGACACCCTTAATACACACACTATTGATAGTGAAACACTTCTAATTTCACAGACCATTGACAATGTAGAGAAATAAATTCACACAACACTAATTTTTTACACTTAATATTCACACAACAAAAGAAAAATCACAAAGTAACTGAACATTGATGAACATTGAATCGGAAAGTCTATAAACACATGGCAAAATCAAATAACAAAACATATCAAACGAATTGACAATAACTGTCATATTCCTGACTAGGCACATGCATTTTCAAATGTAGTTAATGGCGAATTAAACCTGGTTTTATAGCACTAAACCTCTCATTTTCACAACAGTCTCGTCAAATTCCGTTATATTTACAACGATGCGTGAAAAAAAACCCAGACAAAATAAATAAATTAGTTAAACTCTGGGAACAGCAGTCATCGCTGTGTGACAACAAACGATTTTACAAAAAAAGCACACATTCATCTATCAAATTAAAAACACATTCATTGCTTCGAGTATCTGACGTCACACAGGAAGAAATTTTGTCGTTCAATGTTTACACAAAACAATTTCACATGGGAATTGTTAGCATACGGGGTAAAAATTCAAAATGTTAGAATTATTGTAAGAAATCAACCGAGATTTAAAATTGTCCAGAAGTTCTGTAGAATTTCTAAGAATCCAAAAATGAATAATACCACTACTCGATAAAACTAATTTTCTCATTTATAATACAACTGAAACATAATGACATTTAATTTAAGAATAACATAATGACGTTTTACAAATTTTGAGTAGGAGCTGAACGCCTATGAATATCGAATAAGTTAGGCAATGAATATCCCATATGCAGCTGAAGTTGATATATTGCTACTAAGGTGGTGGTGATGACACATAAAACTGATCCACTAATGGTAATATCCAATAACACCTTCAATTCAAACACCACTGAAACAGACTCCTTCAATTCATCCACCAATAATGGTGTTAACCCTCCTTCAAACACCACTAAAAATGACACCCTTAATTCAAACACCACTAAAATAGACTCCTTCAATTCATCCACCAATAATGGTGTTAACCCTCCTTCAAACACCACTGAAAATGACACCCTCAATTCAAACACCATTGATAAAGACTCCTTCAATTCATCCACAAAATAATGGTGCCATCCCTTATTCACACATTACTGATAATGACACACTGAATTCAAACACCTCTCACCATAAACCATCATATGAACATCGTTTAAATATACTTTTTCACTTTTTTGGTCTTTTAGAAAATTTTGTTTGTGCTGTATTTAGACCCTTCTACAACGAAATTTGTTTTACATGCACACGTTTACAAATTGCGGTTTTTATCCAATGCAATCATAGGTTTGAACGTAGTTTTCAATTAAGACTTGTTTATATATATAAGTTTACACTCAAAGTAAAGCCCAATGAATTTACACAACACTAATTCTGTCTCTTGAAATTTACACTACTGATGATAACACATTCAAGTGATCCACTAATACTGATGATATCCCTTATTCACACCCCACTGAAGATAAAAAGTAAAATAAAAAAAAATACTGAATCCCGAGGAAAAATCTAAAGGGACAGGGCCTAATCTAATGGCAAAATGAAAATCTCAAACACATAAAATGAATATATAAGAATTGTCATGTTCCTAACTTGGTACTAGCATTTTCTCATGTAGACAATGATATATTCAACCTCGTTTTAAAGTTAACTAAACCTATTACTTGTGTGATAGTCGCATCAAGTTGACAACAATTTATGAACAAAACAAACAGACACAAAATGTAAAAATGTCACAAATAGGGGTACAGCAGGAACATGAACCCCACCAAAAACCATGTGATTCGGAAGGGTTAGCAGATCCTGCTTATGATTTGTTACACTTTTAATTTATTAACACAAAAATGGTGATAACCCTGTTTCTTACACCACTGATGATGGTGATATTCCTTATTCCCACACTACTAAGAATTACTCCCGCAATTCATCAAACAACAAATGTTGACATCTCTTATTCACATACCGATGGTGATAACTATTCCAATCATTCACCAATAACGGTGATATCCATATTTCACATACAACTAATGATTACTCTTTCGATGCATTCAACAATAATGGTGATATCCATAATTTACATTACACTATTTATGACTCCTTCAATTCATCCACCAATAATGGTAATATTCCTAATGTCTGACTATTTGCATTCATCCGTGATAGTCCTAATTCTCGCAGGTTGACGATGACTCCACTCCAAATGATGAAAAATCATTTTTACTTGAATTTCATATTTTCTGGAATGATGTTTAGAGGGCTAATGGCTGAATATGACAGTTGATGTCCATTCGTTTTTTATGTGTTTTGTCATTTGATTTTACCATGTGATTAGGGACTTTCTTCTTAGTTCAGTATTTCTGTGATTTTACTTTTTATGATACAAATTTGACATGCTTTTGGCTATTATCACATGCCCTTCTTTAACGTTATCACATGGAATTCCGATGTTACGTTTTCAGTAATAAACATAATAAAGTAGGTCTACAGAAACAAACATAAAATATACTGAAACAGGAAATTGAATATATTGAAAATAAATGCAAAAAAAACTCAATGAGTTTCCAGCATAGTTATGAAAGTTACTTGAAAAAATAATGTTTTGATACTCATTGAAGCATATGATAAAACGATCATTACATGTCATTTTTCATATCAGATGTATTACCAGCCTTGTATTAATATCAACAATCGAGCCTTTATCTCTAGGGCTGATAATACATCAAATATGAATAATCCTATGTAAGATTTTATATTATCATACCACTTATGATGACGCCTTCAAATCATCAATCAATAATGTTGATATCCCTTATTTGCACACCACTGATAACCTTTCCAATGCCAAGCCACTTTCAATTCACACTCCAATGATGGTGATATCCTAAATATAAACATCAATGATAAAGACAACCTAATCTAACACACACCAGGCAGTTACATCACTACTTCAAAGATCTTAATAGTGATACTAAAACGACCTAGATAATCAAGACCAATGAATTAACACACCTCTTATATAAAAAAAAAAGTGTGTATAAAATGACTTTTTATAGTTTTTACCATAAATAAGCACCAATGATAATACATTAAATTAACACACTACTGATTATCACATCTTGAATTACAACATCACTGATTTTGACGCCTTAAAATCTTGAATTTATTCAGATGATGCAATAACTTCACATACTCCTATTTTTGACACCTTTGAAATATACGTTAGTGATGATGATGTTCTTAATGCACCAAGCAGTCATAATGAAGAACACCCACAATTGGTGGTCACACCATGATAATTTGCCCACCACTGATGGACACAACATTGGTGATGACATGGTAAATTTGCAAACCCCTGATTGTGACACCACTGAGGATGACATGGTCAAATGGCAAACAACTGAAAAACTTTGATATATTACACGACTGATGATAAAACGCTTAATCAAATCAACACTAATGGCATAAACTCTATATGCTCATACCACTAACGACAGCAACCAAAATGTAGACACAATTCATGTTATAACCCTTTATAACACCATTGATTATGAAGATCTAAAATCAATCACCACTGAATGTAGCGTCATGAACACTTAACCACTGATGATTCAATCAAATGTTACAAACCACTGATGTTGACATATTATCAAGCACCACTTATGTTGATACCTTAAATTTACACAATACTGATTTCACCCTATATTTAACACATATAATAAGGACATCCTATAATTTCACATATTAGTAATGGTGACACTCTTAATACACACACCATTGATAGTGAAACACTTCTAATTTCACAGACCATTGACAATGTAGAGAAATAAATTCACACAACACTAATTTTTTACACTTAATATTTACACAACAAAAGAAAAATCACAAAGTAACTGAACATTGATGAACATTGAATCGGAAAGTCTATAAACACATGGCAAAATCAAATAACAAAACATATCAAACAAATGGACAATAACTGTCATATTACTGACTAGGTACTGGCATTTTCAAATGTAGATAATGGTGGATTGAACCTGGTTTTATAGCACTAAACCTATCATTTTCACAACAGTCTCATCAAATTCCGTTATATTTACAACAATGCGTGAAAAAAACCAAACAAAATAAATAAAATAGTCAAAATATGGGAACAGCAGTCATCGCTGTGTTGCAACAAACGATTTTACAAAAAAAGCACACATTCATCTATCAAATTAAAAACACATTCATTGCTTCGAGTATCTGACGTCAGAAAATTTATACGTCACATATAACGTATGTTAGAAGAAATTTTGTCGTTCAATGTTTACACAAAACAATTTTATAATTGCACATGGGAAATGTTGGCATACTGGGTAAAAATTCAAAATGTTAGAATTATTTTAAGTAATCAACCGAGATTTCCAATTGTCCAGAAATTCTGTAGAATTTCTAAGAATCCAAAAATGGTTAATACCACTGCTCGATAAAACTTATTTGTTGTTCAACGTATTTTCTCATTTATAATACAACTGAAACATACTGACATTTAATTTAAGAATAGCATAATGAATGGATCTTTCTGCTCAGACACGGGTGACGTTTTACAAATTGTGAGTAGGAGCACACTTTTGAATATCGAATAAGTTAGGCAATGAATATCCCATATGCAGCTGAAGTTGATATATTGCTACTAAGGTGGTGATGATGACACATAAAACTGATCCACTAATAGTAATATTCAACTATCCCACTTACTGAAGAAAACACCTTCAATTCAAACACCACTGAAATAGACTCCTTCAATTCATCCATTTATAATGGTGTTAACCCTCCTTCAAACACCAATGAAAATTACACCCTCAATTTAAACACCACTGATATAGACTCCTTCAATTCATCCACCAAATAATGGTGACATCCTTTATTCACACATTACTTATAATGACACCCTGAATAGAAACACCTCTCACGATGTTGCCTTACAATGCATAAACCATTGATGACATCCTATTTTTGATACACTGATTATGACACTGATGGTGACACCTTAAATCAAAACTCCAATAGGCTGAATATAGTCAAGTGATGTTTTTTTTGGATCAATCATGTCAATGCTCAATATCAGATTGTGTCATGTAGACAAGCAAATATGATAGAAATGTGCGAAACAAAGAACTGTGTGCTTGCATCGTCCATTTGTGTTAAGTGGTTTATAAAATACAGATAATAACTTTTACAAAATATCAGTACAATTTATAATTTGGACAACATTAAAATGTGTACACAACGTATTTATCATTTATATTTATATACACAATTGTCCAATGTTTAACACAAGTTTTTATGTCTGTTTTATTACAGGCCGGAGGCACACCATTATTGTATGCTGCTTACAATGGACACCTAGATACAGTCAAATATCTGGTAACAGTCGGCTGTGACAAGGAAACAAGTGACAAGGTGATTATAGATATTATCTCCGCAGTCTGATCATATTTCTGTTAGTCAGACAGGTTTAATGGAAAACAAATACTGTTAAAATTAAACAAATAGTGTTAACAACTGAATCGTCTAGCGAATCAGATGATCAACATGATCAAGGTTTAATATTGTTTTCTACCAAAATTTTTGTAAACCTCTGATTTTACCTGGAGTTGATATTATATTAATAACTCAGATCTAATATTTAAAAAAAAAATAATCAAAATATATTATAGATAGAATTATATGAATAGGGATATCATTTCACTTATTTAGACCTACTGCATTCTAGTTACAATTTTTTTTTAGATTAAAAATTAAATTATTACAAATGTTTTATAATTTAAAACAAAAGTTGTATATTTCATAAGTTAAAAAAAATCATGTAGTGTTAAAACGGTTATGGAAAATGATTTTGTCTTAAATTATAGAATATGATTAATGAACTCATACATCCTACCTGAGGACATCCTAAATTTGCACAAGTGATGATTTTATCATATATTCAAACACCACTGATGGTGAAACCTTAAACTCACCCAACACTGATGGAGACACTTTTCATTCTCACACCAATAATGATCACAACCTCAATCAAACAACTAGTGACGTTGAAAGCCTGAATTCACACACCATTGATGCTGACACCCTTAACTCACACACCTCTAACGGTGACTCCCAGAATTCATTAACCACTAATGATGAAATTCCTTTAATTCACTCACCACTGACGGTGACTCCTTGAATTCGTTGACCACTGATCATTGATGATGAAATCCCTTTAATTTACACACTATTGACCATGTTGACGGTGACACCTTTAAAATTCACCCACCACTGATGGAAGCATCCTCAATTCACATACCACTGATGGCGACAAAAACCCATACAATTCACACATCACTGTTAATGAAACCGTTCAGAATCACACTCAAATTATGGTGACATCTTAAATTAAAACATCACTGATGGTAAGACCATATCTTCAGACACTTCAGATAATCATGATAAATTAATTCACAAAACAGTCATATTAACGTGATTAAGGGTGACCCTTAAACTAGCAAAGTGAGTATGATGATGTCCTAAATTCATGAACGTCTGATGGAGACAACTGTAAACATTGTAGCAATTTTACACCTGTCCAAAGTCAGGAGCCTCTGGCCTCTGTTAATTTTGTATTAAATTTAATTTTAGTTTCTTGTGTACAATTTGGAGTTTAGTATGGCGTTCATTATCACTGAACTAGTATATATATTTGTTTATGAGCCAGTTGAAGGATGTCTCCGGGTGCGGGAATTTCTCGCTGCATTAAAGACCTGTAGGTGACCTCCTGCTGTTGTCTTCTCTATGGTCGGGTTGTTATCTCTTTGACACATTCCCCATTTCCATTCTCAATTTTATTAGATCATAATCATGATGCCCTAAAATCAAATACATGTGATGATGATATGGTAAATTTGCAAACCACTGATGGTCACACCATTGATGATGACATAGTAAATTTGCAAACCACTGATAGACACATCATTGATTGTGACATGGTAAATAAACACCCCATTTATGGTGACATTATGAATTGACAACCAATGATGGTGACACCTAAACATTAGACATCATCGATGAATAAATCAAAAATTAAAAAAAACACTGATACAAACAGCCTATATCAGCGAATGTTGTGACAACCTTAATTTATACACTAGTGATAAAAACATCTTAATTTCTAACATCATTGATGATGACAAATTAAAATAAAACTCACCTGATGATAACGCCTTAAATGTTCACACCACTGATGTTGGAATCCCTCATACAACATGTACAAACACTTCTGAAGGGTGAAACCGTGATATATCACACGACTGATAGCAACACACTAAATCCAATCAACACTAAAGGTAACATGCTGAATTTACATACCACTGACGACAATAACCAAAATGTAGGCAACACTGATGTGAACACCCTAAATATATAACAGCATTCACGATGACACTCTCAAATAATTCCACTGATTGCGACACCACCAATTCAATTAACCACTGATGACTACAACGAAAGTTTGCACATCATTGATGTTGACATCTTAAATTCTAGCATCACCTAATGTTGATAACTTACATTCATACAATATTGATGATAATATACCCTACATTTAATCTAATGATGACATTCATATTAATATCAAACATCATTTGCCTTTTCCTTGACCAATGAGCCCGTAAACATAGGTGATCCCTTAGTTGCTTCCTTGGGCAATTTAGGGTTGATGTAACAGGTGATTATTAATAAAATATGTTTAAAAAATTTAATTAAAAACAATATATATCCCACATCCGTAATAACATTAACGGTACCGTTGACACCTTTACTGCATACATCACTGATAGTGAAACACTTTTAAAGCACAAACATTGAAAGTAAAGCTCATGAAATGGACACAACACCATTTTTTACTTTTATAATTTACACAACAACTGATAATGACACATTCAATTGATCCACGAACAATAAGGATATGCCTTATTGACATCCAACTGAAAATAACACCTTAATTCATTAGCCAAATATGATAATAAAAAAAATGCTTTACACACCATTTTTGATGACACTCTCAATTCAAACACTACTACTGATGACGCCTGCAATTTATCAACCATAATGGTGATAATTTTAATTCACCCACCACTGATCATCACTCCCTCAATTCGTTCACCAACATATGGTGATATCCCTTATTCCCATACAAATCGTTTTTACCCATTCAATTCCATTCCAAATCATGGTGATATCACTAATACAATACAATTACTGATGACTCCTTCAATTCATCCACCAATAATGATAATATTACTAATTATTTGACCACTGATGGTTACTCCTTTCATTTATCCCCCTAAACTAATGATATTAATTCATCAACTAATAATGGTGATATCTCGAATGCACACACAACTGACAATGACTGATGATCACTCAATGGTGATATCCCTTTCTCACATACAACTACTGGTGACTCTTTCGATTCATCTAACAATAATGGTGATATCCATAATTTAGATTCCACTGTAATGACTCCTTTATATCATCAACCAATAATATTTCTAATTCTTGCACCAAATGACTCCTTTTATTCATCTAGGATATTCCTATATCTCTCAGGTTTATGATAGCTTTCTCCATTCATCCACCAAAAATGATGACACATGTATCCCCATTTCACACACCACTGAAATGACTCCTTTCATCCATCCACAAATAATGCTGATATCCATTTTCAACACGTAGTTGATATGGACTCTCAATTCAGACAAGACCAATGTTGATATCCGTAATTCTCAAACAACATATGATGACTCCTTACTTTATCAATTAAAAAAATGATATATTTATTGCACACGCAACTGATGATGACTCTTTTGATTCAACCATCATGAATGGTGATATTCAAAATTATGACTTACTCTATGATGACTCATTCAATTATCCATCAATTATGGTGGTAACTCTAATTCACACACAACAGATAATAATTCCTTCAATTCATTCGATTGTAATGGTTGTATCCTTAATTCTCATACAAGATGGGGATATCAATGCTTCAAACACTACTTATGATGACATATTTGGTTTAGCAACCAGTAATGGTGATATCTTCAAATCACACACCAATGATAATGACTCCTTTCGATACATTTATCAACAATGGTAATTTTCAAACTTCACACACCACTGATGATAACTCCTTGCATTCCCTTACATATAATGCTGATATTTATTATTATCTCAGGTTGATGATGACTCCCTCAATTGATCCAACAATAATGATGATATCCTTATGTTACACACCAATGATAATAACTCCTATATTCCATCCATCAATAATGGTGATATCCCTTATGATAAAACAATTTATGATGACTAATTCAATTCTTCGACCAATTATGGTAACAGCTTATGACTCCTTCAAATCATCTACCAATAAAAGTGATATCCATACATTTTCAACGACTTGCGGCTCCTTCCATTCATCCAGTTATAATTGTGTTATCCGAGATAAGCTCACCACCGATAATGATACCTTCAATTCATCCAGATATAATTGTGTTATCCGAGATAAGCTCACCACTGATGATGATACCTTCCATTCATCCAGATATAATTGTGTTATCCCAGATAAGCTCACCACTGATGATGATACCTTCAATTCATCCAGATATAATTGTGTTATCCCAGATAAGCTCACCACTGATGATGATACCTTCCATTCATCCAGATATAATTGTGTTATCCCAGATAAGCTCACCACTGATGATGATACCTTCAATTCATCCAGATATAATTGTGTTATCCCAGATAAGCTCACCACTGAAGATGATACCTTCAGTTCATCCAGATATGATTGTGTTATCCCAGATAAGCTCACCACTGATGATGATACCTTCAATTCATCCAGATATAATTGTGTTATCCCAGATAAGCTCACCACTGATGATGATACCTTCAATTCATCCAGATATAATTGTGTTATCCCAGATAAGCTCACCACTGATGATGATACCTTCAGTTCATCCAGATATAATTGTGTTATCCCAGATAAGCTCACCACTGATGATGATACTTTCAATTCATCCAGATATAATTGTGTTATCCCAGATAAGCTCACCACTGATGATGATACCTTCAGTTCATCCAGATATAATTGTGTTATCCCAGATAACCTCACCACTGATGATGATACCTTCAGTTCATCCAGATATAATTGTGTTATCCCAGATAAGCTCACCACTAATGATGATACCTTCAATTCATCCAGATATAATTGTGTTATCCCAGATAACCTCACCACTGATGATGATACCTTCAATTCATCCAGACATAATTGTGTTATCCCAGATAAGCTCACCACTGATGATGATACCTTCAGTTCATCCAGATATAATTGTGTTATCCCAGATAAGCTCACCACTGATGATGATACCTTCAGTTCACCCAGACATAATTGTGTTATCCCAGATAAGCTCACCACTGATGATGATACCAGTTCATCAACCAATAATGATGATATCCCTTATTCATATAGTTACTATGATGCCACCTTTAATTCATCCATCCATAACGGTGTTATTCCTAAAATTTACCACTGATAATGACAACCTTAAGTTATACGTTTAACATAATTTTTTCCACTTTATGACATAAGTTTAAGATCATTTTACTCTTGATGCATCGTCATGAATCGGTACTACATCTCCGACATTAATCTTCTATGTATTTCGACCAGTTTATTCGTAATGTTCCCTTAGTGAAGTTAAGTACTCCTGTTTCCAACTTTAAAGAAGTTTTTAAACTTCGATTGTCTAGTCACGAATTTATGCGTTGTTACTTTGGTTCCTGGTTGTAAACTACAATCTTGAAGTCCGTTATACAATAGCGTTCTGATTCGTGTTCCATAAAATAAAAGTGACGTTTTGAGGGGTTCGTCGTCCGTTGGATCCGATGAAACGTATATCCTATTAATCTGTCCCACAATTCTCAGAACCGAGGTGCTCTTTTCGGGTAAATCAAGTTGTTCCAGAGTTAAGCTTCTAGGTGATGACTTTGTTGAATGCCCACTTTTTTTTTATCCCGCAACATACGTAGACGTATTGTCTGAAATCATCACTGTTGAGAGTGACTTTCTACATGTAAAACGACGAAAGCTAAAATAAAAGTATTCTGTGATAAATCCTGTACAATTCATAAGTGAACTGCTCTTGTACTAGCACAAGTAAACATACATATGTTTACAAATATGTTTGGGCTTGTATCATATTTTCCCTCCGGTTTATATGATTCGTTCATCTTATATTGACTCTTGAAATTCAAGAGTCTTTCATAACTTGAGGGTAAATTATATGGACTTACAAATACCGTTTCGAACCCTAACTTCACTAAAGAGACATTTATTGTCGAAATCCGGAACTGGTGTACAAAAAAATATTGACACCTTATGTTTGTGGCATAACATCTTAGCCACGAGTTTATTGTTTTCTGTTAAGTACTAAATTGATATTAAGATCCATTTTGTTACATCTTGTGATCAATTTTATTTGGCAATCGCAAATGGCAGTCAGCAGGGTTAAAGAACATCAGTTTTTCGACCTGTTAGTCAAATGCGTTTTGTTTAAATGTACTATTTTACTTTTTGGGTCTTTTACAACGAAATTTGTTTTACATCCACACGTGAATGAGGTTTTTATCCAAAACAATCATAGGTTTAAACGTAGTTTTTAATTTAGACTTGTTTATGTATATAAGTTTACACTAAAAGTAAAGCCTAATAAATTTACACAACACTAATTCTGTCTCTTGAAATTAACACTACTGATGATAACACATTCAAGTGATCCACTAATAATGATGATTTCCCTTATTTCCACCCCACTGAAGAAAAAAGTAAAATAAAATAAAAATACTGAACTCCGAGGAAAAATCTAAAGGAACAGGGCCTAATCTAATGGCAAAATTAAAAGCTCAAACACATCAAATGAATATATAAGAATTGTCATGTTCCTGACTTGGTACTAGCATTTTCTTATGTAGAAAATGATATATTCAACCTCGTTTTAAAGCTGACTAAACCTATTACTTGTATAACAGTCGCATCAAGTTGACAACAATGGATGAACAAAACAAACAGACACAATATGTAATAATATCACAAATAGGGGTACAGCAGGAACACGAACCCCACCAAAAACCTGGGTGATTTCATGTGCTTCGGAAGGGTGAGCAGATCCTGCTTATGATTTGTTACACCTTTAATTTATTAACACAAAAATGGTGAAAACACTGTTTCTTAAACCACTGATAATAGTGATATTCCTAATTTCCACACCACTAAGAATGACTCCCGCAATTCATCAAACAACAAATGTTAATATCTCTTATTCACATACCGATGGTGATAACTATTCCAATCCATTTACCAATAACGGTGATATCCATAATTCACATACAACTAATGATGACTCTTTCGGTGCATTCAACAATAATGGTGATGTCCATAATTCACATTACACTGTGTATGACTCCTTCAATGCATCCACCAATAATGGTAATATTCTTATTTTGTGACTCCTTGCATTTATCCGTGATATTCCTAATTCTCGCAGGTTGACGATGACTCCACTCCAAATGATGAAAAAACATTAAATGTACTTGAATTTTTTTTTACTTCATATTTTCCGGAATGGTGTTTAGAGGGCTAATGGCTGAATATGACAGTTGTTGTCCATTCGTTTTTGATGTGTTTTTGTCATTTGATGTTGCCATGTAATTAGGAACTTCCCGATTTCCCTGTTAGTTCAGTATTTCTGTGATTTTAGTTTTTATGATACACATTTGACATGCTTTTGACTATTATCACATGCCTTTCCTTAACGTTATCACATGGAATTACGATGTTGCGTTTTCAGTAATAAACATAATAAATAAGGTCTACAGAAACAAACATAAAATATACTGAAACAGGAAATTGAATATATTGAAAAAAAAATTCAGAGCTACCAGCATAGTTATGAAAGTTACTTAAAAAAAGTAATGTTTTGATACTCATTGAAGCATATGATAAAAATATCATAACATGCCATTTTTCATATCAGATGTATTACCAGCCCGGTATCAATATCAGCATTCGAGCATTTATCTCTTAGGCTGATAATATGTCAGATATGCATAATCCTATGTAATATTTTATATTATCACACCACTGATGATGACTCCTTCAAATCATCAATCAATAATGTTGATATCACTTATTTGCACACCACTGATAGCCTTTCCAATGCATAACCCAATAATGGTGATATTAATAATTATTAACCATTATTACAATATGTATAGAAATGCCTATGCTTTATAAAACTATAATTTCGACAACTGCTCATTATGAACGGAGAAATTGCTACAGCCAGTCATAACGAAATCTCAGTCATGCATTACGTAATCACACCCGTGCATTACGAAATCACAGTCATGCATTATGAACAGATGAAACAAAACATCGATTAAATCAAAATGTCGTTTATTTCTTAAAATAAGTGTGACCATTTTTTTATTTTTTTTAAACTTAATATCATTAAAACAAGTTTAAATAATGCGCAGTATTTTATAACGAACTGAAACGGAAATATTTCACAGACTTTTTCGGGTACGACTTTCGATTATTATCACTGTTTCATTTCTATTGTTCAATCCTCAGAATGCAGACTACTCAGGGCAATCCTTGACTATTATTAATACCTCGGGCATGTTACAGGGCCAATATGAAAAAGTCCATACATTAATACTATACTAACATACAACTGATTGTAACTTCTTCAATTCATTCAACCATAACGACGATATTCATTATTCGTCAATTAATAATGCTGCACAGAAAAGCCACATGGATATTCTCCTTTATCTGATCACTAGCACTAGCTATGACATCTCACAACAAAGCATTGTGTTTATTTGCTATACAATTTTATAAAGAATATACTTACTGGTGTGACCGGTCATTTTTATTCAAGTTTTACATCTTATTCATTTGATATGCAATGGATATATTTTACCTATATTTTTTCAACAATGTCCAGTTCATGACACAAGTGTTGATGAATGTTATATAATTATATTACAGAATGGAGTCACACCATTAATGCAGGCTGCCGACAGAGGACACCTGGATGTTGTATGTTACCTGGCCAGTATTGGATGTAATATACTCGCCAAATCCAAGGTAACGAAATATATATCTCCTGTTTGGTTGTATTCCTGTTTATATTTAATAATTTAATCAGACAGGTATATCTTATAGTTTGTTTATATGTGTTTTACATTGTCGTTTGGTTTTGCACTTTAGTGTTTCTATATTTTCGTTGATTTACTCTTATATTTGACGTGTTTTCCTTAGTGGTAGTTTGTATCTCGGATTTGTTTTCTCTCAATCGATTTATGACTTTCGAACAGCGGTATACTATTAATGCCTTTATTTAATACATAACGCAGTTTGTAAAGTTGTAAACAATTGAATATCATGTTACTCGCACTGAGAAAGGCTTCAAAGTTCGTTTATAATAATGGGCAGCTGATAGCAATCAAACATTTCTTTCTGAATCCATTGATATAAGTAGTTCTTTTTCAATGTTTTATGTCATAGAAAATAATTCCTTTTGTATCATGACATTTCTTGTGAAAGTTTGGATTTCGACGTGCTTACCACTCATTTTTTCCTGATATATATATGTCTTGTTTTTAATTAATTACACAATATTGTCCAGTGTGGCAAGTTAAGGAAAATGTTGATATTACAGATGTCAGTAACATTGTAAAATTTTGTGTATTTTGTTGATATTAATTACGCAAAAGTGTCCAGTGTTGCACAGGATATGCATATGTTGATATTACAGATGTCAATAACATTGTAGCATTTTGTTGATATTAATTACGCAATATTGTCTAGATCATCACTTTACATGAATAAACTCATTTTTGAAATTATAGAAAGGATCAACAGCGTTACATTGGGCTGCTAAGTTTGGACATCTTCATGTCACCAAATGGTTAATTGAGGAAGGAGGAATCAGTCCACTGGATAAAACAGATGAGGTAACATTTAACATTATATACTAAGTGTTAATTTATCAATGAAAAGTTATTTTGAATACTTATAGGATTTGTTAATTTAATTTTTGTCTATATTCAATTTGGATGAATTGTTTTTTATTTATATTTTTAAGTTAACAACTTGAATCCAAATAGAAGAAGGACAACAATTGACAAAACAAACTACGGACAAACGTTTTCTATTTATCTAATAAGATTGTTGATACGCCGTCTTACACTTAAACATAACTATAATAAGTATATACGAATACATAGCCACTATTTCAAATAACATAAAGTAGGTCCTACAAAAACCAAATTCCTATTCTATACTGATATATAAACACTAAAAATAAAATACCACGTATTCAAATGCATGAGTAACTACCAGAATAAACTTAATAATCAGAAACCAACATTCAGCCTCTACTGATATAATCAACAATATATCAAATACTAAAGAAACAAACACCTCGAACATGATAAACTACAAATATGTTAACAGCAATTTACATTAACGACAACGAGAATGTTTTAAATAAACACAAAGTCACCAAACAAACACATAACAGTTGCCAAATCCAGACATTAAAGACACAATACTTTTAATAAAAATAATAAGATACAAATTCACCATTATAATATATGACAGTAGACAGATACAACAAACTACAACCATACATTAAAGATAAACGACTTACCAACACGGATTAAAATGCAAAGTCTCCAATCAAACTCATTTCGTTATATAGAAAGAAATATGTGTAATAACAAATCACAAATAGCCATTGATATGTTAATGCTGTTGTAAATTTCACCGAAATGGTAAATTGTTTTACTGATTGTGTTATAATTGATGTTTATCATTGTATTTTAATATAAGACTTGTAATACACTCAATTATGACGAGAGCGTTTCTTTATATAAAATCCTGAAATTAAGAAATTCAGGGCAGTCACCAGGCATTACAGTAACCATGGAGACACCAATTTGAAAGAAACCAACCCCTTCATCACTCCAAAAAATCACAATCCCAAATAAAATATTTGACGACCACCCAGACTTGAACAACCAGCTTTTACATAAACACTAATTGTGAAAACAGCCAAAAACTAAAGGGTCACCAGTCGGGCATATGGCATCATTCAGAAATCAATTAAAACTTACTATTAAGACTTATAATAAACCATCACCTATTAAAAACACAGTCACAAACCAAACACTTGACAGTAAGTAGGCAACTCAACAAGAATTCTTAAACACACTGTGAAGACAAATGTCAAACATTTTAAATGATGAAAACTTAGTACTGCTGTAACATGTCACAATTCAAACAAATTTTACAGTCAGACATTACTTATTATCGGTTAAACACGTTTAATTACTTTAAAGACACAACCACAAAGTATCCAACCCTTACGTATATGTCAAACATACATACTACAGCCATCAACTAATGCTACACTTATAGCATAAATTCAATCGTATATCATCATAAATAACACATGTACCGTCACAAATCAAGCATATGATCGGTAACAAAAAACAATCAACAACTATTTGAAAGTAAATATAAAGATAGTGTGCCCTATCAATTACATGATAACTACCAAGCACTACAACAGGCAGCACGCATTTGACAATGATTTAAAAAAAGAGTCACCAATCAAACAGATGATAACTTCTATGCAAGTTAAAATCCTGCAGCAATTAACATGAAAATAATGTCAAAAAGAATCACCAATCAATAACATTATAGCTATGAGGTAGTCCAACAGCTAACATATATTTGAAACTAATCATAAAGCAACTGTCACCAACCAAGTACATAATAATCACAAAGACCTATATTTGAAACTGATCATAAAGCAACTGTCACCAACCAAGTACATCATAATCACAAAGACCTATAACAACCATGTGCTACTACTACTAATTATTAGGTTATACTCACAACACAGATAAGTAGTTTAAAAAAACAGTCAATAGCTAATAATTACTAATCAAACATTTGAAAGCAATCAGGCACAACCAACAACTATTTGTAGTTAATTGAGAAAACACAATCAACTAATTTCAATCAGGTATCAAATTTAGAATACTGTGGATTCATTTATTTCGTGGATTCCAATTTCCGTGGATAAAGGAAAACTTGTATGTTTGTGGGTATTTCATTTCGTGATTTTGCAGAGGTCTGCATACAAACCTTTTTAGAATTTGTCGTTCGTAGAACATTTGATTTCGTGGTTTACCTGTACCCACGAAATCCACCAAAATTGGTATCCAAAGAATAACCATCAATCCACAGTAATGGTAAAGATATAAACAACAACTTTCAGATACCAATTAAACAGGACAGTCATCATATTATATATCAACAATCAGAAGATACTTACTGTAAATACACAGCCAACACATTATACTTACACAAGATAGCAAAATGAACTACTAAGAAGCATTATAGACTTTTTAGTAGAACCATAAGGCATATCCATCTGTCGACATACAACTTACGGTCACTTAGTATCACATTTCAACTATCAGGAACAGTCAACAACATACAACCACTTGGGACTAACTCTAATTACACAGCCATCACTTATCAAACACAAGACATAAATAATGTATTTCTTACAACCAATCATATACTTAGACATAAATAAGCTATTTCTTACAACCAATCATAAACTAAGACATAAATAAGGTATTTCTTACAACCAATCATATACTAAGACATAAAAAATAATGTATTTCTAACAACCAATCATATACTAAGACATAAATAAGGTATTTCTTACAAACAATCATATACTAACACATAAATAATGTATTTCTAACAACCAATCATATACTAAGACATACATAAGGTATTTCTAACAACCAATCATATACTAAAACACTTCTTCCAACAATAATAGCAATCAATTAGAGAGAAAACAAATATAAGTCATTCCCTACTTATACATCCCGTCAATGTGTTTGTCTTTCAATTTAAGCTGGTGTGTTTTGTTTATACGACTTGTTGCATTTCTTTAGTTCTTATAACGTGACTCTGTACTATAAAAGATCCCGTCAGTATGATATTGTTCTTTTTTATGTCATTATGATATATTTCTATTATGAATTACAAAATACTGAAGTCGTCATTATTGAGAGCCAAAATATCATCCAAATATCTTCAGTTAAGTAATTAAGTATTATTAAATTTGTGTATCAGATGTTGTTTCGATGGGTCTTTGCTGATTTTTGTCATAAATTGTAACTCATAGCAATACAAAAACAGGTCCGCAATAAGTGGTGCACAGTTAGTTCCCATTGGAATTCCGATAAGCTGACGATATACGGAATCTCAAAAGCGAACACAAATGTTATCTAGTAAAAATTTCAAGGGCAAATATAATATCAAAGCATGTCCAATTGACATAGTTTTTTTTGTTTACTGCTACTAAAAAATTACCTAAAAGAGTTTGAACATATATATTCACATTCTGACTTTTTAAAGGCCCATTTAATTAGGTGTGTGAATTTTTTTTTAAAGAGAATCTGAGGCAATGTGGATATAGGGTAAAAAAAATCAAAACTTTGAACAGATTCAAACTCACCAATATAAGCATGCAATTTATCAAGTATTTCGAACGAGGTTTTGACACTCAAAAAGTAATTGATTCCACTATTTTCGAAGGCCTTATTTGAACAATTTATTATCAAGTTTTTGATTGTATTAAGTGAACTGGTAAGTAGAATAGATAATTCAGTAGTGAAACAAAGGCTTGAAGACGAAGTAAATCTATATTTGTAAGGTATTTTGTGTAGCTTCGGAAGCCAAAACATAGTTAGGACTTTCATTGTTGTTGGTTCTGTTTGTGAAGCGGTAGTTAAAAGTTAATGTTTGTTACAGATGTCGTTTTCTGAAAATGGAGTCAGTTGGAATGTTGGTGAATTGGTGATTTCTTTTTGTAGAACCTCAATGTAAAATTAACGTCAAACAGTAATAATATTATTAGCAGCTTTATAGGCCGGGACAAAAACAAATTCCTTGGCTAGTTCTTTTAGTTTATGTTTGATACGAGAAAGAGGTTTATTGTGGTTATTGTTAAGAGTAAAATTTTTACTATTCATTTATTTCGTCTGTTAATGCATCATTGTAAATATAACGGAATTTGATGAGACTGTTAACGCATCATTGTAAATATAAAAGAATTTGATAAGACTGTCATTAAAGTGAGAGGGTTAGCGCTATAAAACCAGGTTTAATCCACCATTTACTACATTTGAAAATGACTAAACAAAGTCAGGAATATGACCGTTCTTGTCCATTCGTTTTTGATGTGTTTTGTTATTTGATTTTGCCATGTAATTATGGACTTTCCGAATTGATTTTTTTTCTGAGTTCAGTATTTTTGAGATTTCACTTTTTTCCCAACATCCAATTGAAATATGTTAATAAGACAGACTATCAACTAAGAACTATTTTTTAGGCACTTTTTACCCATCAGGAACAACTAATACACAAATATTTTACATAAAACGAACAACTTGCTACGTCAAATTAAACAAATGACAGCAAACAGGCATTTCAATAAAAGCAAATGGACACAGCTTACAATCAGTAGTCACATATCAAAGATTTGGCAGTAATCAGGTACTGCTAATATCCAACGATCATATGAGACTAACTTTTCAGACACTTATGTGCAAACAATCATAAGATTCTATCAACAACTACCAATAGCCTCTAAAGACTACATTGCAAGATACAAATAACAACACACATACTCCCAAACACACGACTGCTATCAAAAATACCATTATTCAAATGCACAATCATTTCTCATAATCACCAATCAAACACATGACAAATATCAAGCACTACCAACAAATACCAACTATCAGAGATTTAGTATAAAACAAGAAGCAACAACTTACAATCACCACGGCAACACATAAACAATGAGGCACATACAACAGCCATCAATACTAGTTTGAAAGTCACTACCAGAAAAAATTGCCACACATCAAACAAAGGACAGTCGTTGGACACTTCAAAAAACTTAACAAAACACTATTTATAAAGACACGACCAACATATAACAATCACGGACCAAACACAGTATAGCCTTTAAACACTTCCAACTAACAGTTAGACACTTATTATAAAACACAGCCAATAAGTCTTATTCTGTTATCAAACAAATGAGAGACATTAGACACTAATAGCAACCAATATGGAACGCCAACACTGTCTTGTTATGACCATTTTCATTATATGATGTGCATTTACCTTTATATGATGTGCATTTACCTTTATATGCTGTGCTTTAACCTTTATATGATGTGCACTTGTCATTATATTATGTGCAAACATCATTATATAAGTGCAAACATACTTATATGATGTGCATATATACTTATATGATGTGCAAACATACTTATATGATGTGCAAATATACTTATATGATGTGCAAATTTTCTTATATGATGTGCAAACATTCATATATGATGTGCAAATGTACTTTTATTATGTGCAAAGATCCTTATATGATGTGCAAATATACTTATATGATGTGCAAAGATGCTTATATGATGTGTACATATCATTAGATGATGTGCAGTTTCCCTTATATTACGTGCACACATCTTTATATAATGTGGTTGTGTCATTATATTATGTGCTTGTAATCTTATACGATGTGGTTAGGTTTACTTCATTATATGATGTCGAAACGTCATTATATGATGTGCTTTCATCGTCGTTATGGTCAATGAACATGATTACGATTAGAATGATTACTGTCTACGTCATAACTGATTCCGATCTGCTTCTGTAAACTATTAACCCGGCTCAAATATGTGTTTATCGCTAGCGAAAGTGCAATTTAAAGGGAAAATGAGACAAAGCAATTTAAAAAAATCAACGTTTCAAACATTTCGGTTGAAGATTAAGATCAGTTAATACAGGAGCTAGTTGAAGAAATTCCAGGCTGTAGAGAAAATTATAAAACAAATTTAAGAGCTCTTTAGTTTAGTTTAAACATATTGTATTTGCAAAAGTAGCAAAAGGGATTGGACACAAGTTATAACAATATTAGAGACGTCCTCTTCCATATTTCTTTATAGCTTGCTATTCGGTTTAAGCATAGGCTCCGTGTTGAAGGTCGTACTATGACCTATTATAATTGTGTCCTCTTACAAATTATGACTTGGATGGTGAGTTGTCGCAGTGACTCTCATACCACATCTTTTAATTTCTATTCATTGCAAAAGGCACCATTGAAATCACAGTCATTTTTAAAAATATTTCATAACAATAGCTATAAAATTATATACTGATCAGAGGCATACTATGGCGAGATGGTTTGTTTTATAAAATGTTATTGAATGATATTAATCTGTAAATGGTAAGATGTATAATGTAGTATTGAATATGTACAATGATATTAAATATAGTATATCATATAATCTATGCTACAAAAGGAAGAGACCGATTTCATTGAGCCGCATTTCCTCTAAAACCATACCAAGTCGGAAATATTTGTGATATGACGTTTACATGTAGTGTTTTTTACTTTTAATTTGTCTTTTGAACCAATCTTTTTTCCACAGAAAACGCTAATTATGTGAGAAAATACCCAATTTCGAAAACTGCAAGCTTAGTCGACGTAGTGCCCGCGAAGTGCGAAATTTCTATGTGGGTAATTATAAAAAAGAAAAAGTGGTATCTTTGCTAATGAGATAACTCTCCACACCAGACCAAATGACACAGAAATTAATAACTAAAGGTCACCGTATGGTCTTCAACAATGAGCACATATTTGCATATACAGATTGTTTATTTTCAACTTATTTTAATGGAGATTTTTTTAATTGCTAATAAAATTCATTCTGAAACATGAGTACTAGTATGTCAACAGATTTGGAGTAGCGTCAACGATTTCTGAGATACAAGGGGTTGATTCCTGATGAAGTGTTTTAGATATAATTTTTCGTCCGATTAGATCGGATTTTCCCCACTGTGGTACTTATGTTGATCTTGTTCGGTAATGGCAACAGACTTTACGTAGGCGATACAGTTATTGAGTTAAAAGGGGGGGGGGGAAACACTGAAAATCACACTTTGCCACACTTTTTCCAATTTAGGGTATTTAATATTTTTATTTTCCAACCGAGATGAATTTGGTGACGCCCGTCTTTTGCATTTTGTTCCTCTTTTTCGTCTCTTTAAAAAAATAAAATAAAAAGCATTAACCTTGTCATTACTGTGTCCACCTTATTACTGTGTCATCACTCTTTGTTTCAACACTTTCCCACTCGCTGGCATCTCCGTGTATCATCGGTACAGCGGATATAGATACTAACCAAGGGGTCGTGATCGATTTTTCTTCTGACACGGTACGAAAATCTTTGTTTTGTTTACATTATATCAATGTGTACTCTTATCTAAACATATTTGTTGTTTTAAGAAATGATTTTGTCGTAGGTTGGTGATTAGAGAAGTCTCACTATTTGCCCCAAAACATGTGCAAATACTTGTCAAAGAAATTGGCGCTCGTCTCATCCGATATGATTCTATATTCATTGCAACTCTTTTTCTGATAGAAGGCCACTGTTTGTGCTTAATAAGTATAGCTGTTTTAATAATTGGCATTGAAATATTTTATACATATGTTATTTTTCAAAATTTTATTCCGACAAGAAGCGTTGTGTAGAGCTGACCACATAAATCCTTCTGTACGGTACATAGTTAAATGTATGTACGGTATATAGTTTTTCACGCTTCGAAGAACCTATAAAGCTATATCCGCTGTACCGATGATACACGGTGGTATAATTATAATTCGGAATACTTTGCTTGCTTGTGACAATGGTGTTAGACAAGAAGAAAACTGATCACCTTTCCTATTTTATTTACTTTTGATTGACTAAAATAATTTCTCAGTGACTAAAAATATTACAGGACTTAACAGAAGTATACCAGAAGATCTGGAAAGAGAATAAGAAATATATCTTAAGAGATTTGTTATATTGTTTGCAGATGACACGGTGTTGTTGGCTTAAACAGCACAGGACCTGCAGACTCAACTCAATGCTTTCCATTTTTGTAAGGCTTGGAACTTGAAAGTAAAGTTGACAAAATTAAAGTCTTAATGTGTTTTTTTGGACGGAAGCCAAAAATTCTCCGATTTTCTTACAATGATACTCACATTGAGATAATGAAACAATTTGGGAATTGTTGTTACTAAAACGGGAAATTTTAATATGACAGAAAACATTTATCCGATAAGGCCTTAAGCCATGTACGCAAACTTGAAAACAGGAAGGATGTATAAGATTTCTGTAAAATGTCAACTTCAGCTTGTTCGTTTATAAAAAAATATATAAACACGTGCGTTTGTCCTCCAGCTGGCTTAGTAATTTTGAAACCTCTCTTTCTTGATTTGTATATACTGTAAATAGTAATCATTTTTATCTCCGTATACTGATGTCATACATTGACTTTGTGAGACTAGATATATAGATTTAGAGGCCATACGTTTACCGGTATGGATGATTGATTGACTGTTATTTAGCGCCCCTTTCAACACTTTTATGCTATTTCGTGGCAGTGAGTTTAAATTGGTGGAGAAAGCCGAAGTGCCCGGAGAGACCCCCTGACCTTCGTTTGGAAAACAGACAATTCTGGTCAATTAAGATTGGAGTCGAGCTAACCTGCCACGTGCGGGATTTGAAATGCTAGTGATACAGCAGTTCGACTACTTATAAAAAAGAAGATGTGGCATGATTGCCAATGAGACAACTATCCACAAAAGACCAAAATGACACAGACATTAACAACGTTAGGTCACTGTAGCACCTTCAGCAGTGAGCAAAGACCATACCGCATTAAGCTATAAAAGGCCCCGATAAGACAATGTAAAACAATTCAAGCGAGAAAACTAACGGCCTTATAATTATTTATGTAAAAAAAAATAAACGAAACACAAATATGTAACACATAAACAAACGACAACCACTGAATTACAGGCTCCTGACTTGGGACAGGCACATACACAAATAATGTGACGGGATTAAACATGTTAGCGGGATCCCAACCCTCCCCATACATGGGACAGTGGTATCACAGTACAACATAAGAACGAACTATAAAAATCAGTTGAAAAAGGCTTAACTCATCAGATGGACAAAAATACAAGTGGACGTGGCCGGGTATACATCCCGACACAAAAAGACATGCTAATGAGACAACTCTTCACAAGAGGTCTTTACACAGAAATTAACAACTATAGGTAACCGTACGGCCTTCAACCATGATCAAAGCTCATACCGCATATTCAGCTATAAAAAGGCCCCGAAATAATAATGTAACCACTTGACCACCGAACGCCAATCACTTTCACCCGAAATGGATTAAAAGAGATATGGAATGAACCTGAACTCGGTGCATTACATTTACGTACAGCTTTTTATCTTGTTTTTTGCATATAATTCACAGTTTCAACTATAGATGATTATGGGTGGATTCTTGAGGTCCAGTGGCAAATTGATATATGCATATTCGTACAAGAATATGTTAATATGATATGAATATTAACCCTGTTTTGTACTAGACCGACACTCTGAGCCGGTTTTTTTAACATGCTAGTTCAAAAGGAAGACATTTATGTCACCTTACGCGGACACATTTTTCTGATTCCGAGCCGACCAGCTTTTGCTCTTAATCCTTATTCCCGCGTGTTTAGCGGAGAAGCAGCATGTTGATATGAATTTTAAAGTCTTTGGTTTTGACTCGGCCGGGGTTCGAACCCACGACCTCCCTCACTCAAGGCGAACATGCTACGACGAAAGTACCACCACTAAACATGCAGTAACCTGCACTATAAAAGGTTTCGTGGGAAGCCGCTCATATTCTAGTATACACCTCTAGACTCAATTAAACAGGGCTGACGTACCGACCATTGATATTTTTATGTGAATTGGGGGGGGAAGCGAAATAGTTTGTTTCCATTTAAAATGATGAAAAAATAAAACAATGATGTAACTTTAAAAAAAAACACAAATAAACTGGTTTTTTTTTAATTAATTTTGAACAAGGAAATACACGTGCTCCTTCCTTCACACTAGAGTCGATGTCTTACACATTTATTTATTAATATATAATGTACAGATCATCTGTTTAAGCTTTGGATACAAGGATCTGACAACACGTCGTTTTACTTTCTGTCCATATAAATTACATCAGCCAATGAAATTTCAGATTTCAAATTTTTGAAGGTGTGTGACGTTGCGCACGATATTGGTGTCACTTTGGAAATATGGATTAGAAGGCGGGTTATTCAAAATAAATCTCTTATCATATACAATAAATAGCCATGTTATGCATATCACTCGAAAGGAAATCAACCATAGAAATCAATAACATAGATGATTTTGAGCTTCGGATATTTTTTAAAGAAAAACTTTGCTCATTTCGATGCCTATAACGTCATTTTAAGGGTGTCCCGCTGTTACAATTTTGTGTTATGTGCGTCTTTGAAAGCCCAGTGCGGATTCATTAGTAAGTAGAATGGTTTAAAATTTTACAAATGTATTGTTGACATTATACGTTATATGAAGTAATAGACGTTTTTAACTATAAGGGAAGGAAGATTGTCAGAAGAGTTGAAATAAAAAAGTGAAAAAATGTCCCAATTAGCTGCTCAACCCGTAAAAAAACTTTCTGTCTTCATTTTCATAAGATATAACGGTCGAAAATGGATTTTAATAATATCATAAAATTATACATGTCCCGAAGAAGCTATCTGAAGTCATCAATATGTAACTGCGGTCTTATTTTAAAAACATCGTCATTTTTCCCGTGTCCAATAAAATCTCCCGATGGACAAAATAACACAAAGAATAATTAAGAGGCTTTTTATCAAACGAAATTCTACTTTATCTCAAATTTTTAACACCTGTTAACTGATATGAATGGAAAATACATATAATTTCCTTTAAAATGATATGATATAAACTTTTATTTGAGTTGCAGGTAGAAAATCCAAAACGATCTAAGATGTCCAATGAAATGTCCCCGTAATCGTAATTTAACGTTCGCGTTATCATAACGTTAAACTGTATACGAATTTTCTTGCATATTTATGATAACATAATTTCATGAAATAGTCTGATCTATATAAAATAAAGTTCTCGTTTAATATGCATAAAAATACAGATCTGCACTAATTCATGCATATAAGATGTCGAAATATTTAACTCAGATATTTCATAAAGACAATGCCCAGGAGGTATAACAAAGAGAGCATAACTTACTAATGACCACACTCCCACTTTATAAAAGCAAGATACATTGAAAAAGAATATGCGATCAAAAGTGAGATCGTCTTAATTATCCTCCTAAGCCAGATAGTAGCTGTAGTACATAGCGTTGCTATCAAAAGATGGAAGCTATATCGCATCAATGAAAATTCTGAAAAAAATTTATGAAAAAGTATACCTTAGTCGTGAACATTTCAGTAAAACGTGCAATCATTTTTTTTGTGTTGCATCGACTCATTTAACCAAAAGTTTTATCAGAGAAATACTTGTATGTCATAAACATTGCAGTATAGCTAACGATATTTTTTTTGAACTACTGTGAGTAGAACAATTCCTAGTCATCTACCTAGCAATATGTGTATGAAAAATAAGGTTATTACATTAAGAAGTAGTACTAGTGTGGCAGAATTGCCTGGTACATAGGCATGTGACGAAACTAGTATATTGAAATTGAAACTTTTCTTTTACCATAATTTGAGAAAGAACGAAAGAGAGAGAGTGAGAGAGTAGTTGTCCGACATATATAATGGATGGCACACAAACATGTAGCAGCTAGCTCCAAGGTATTAATTTACAGACACTCTCAACTCATTCTAGAAAAAAAAATCAACCAATCAATCTGCGGTGTAAAGTAGATCTTTTTTATCTTCGCAGAACGCCACAAAACATAGCTTGAATATTAATTTTTACATCACGATGACCATGAGGGCATTCCGATGTATTGTTTCCAGAGAGATTTGACTTTCGTTTTTGACTGGTACCCGATTGTATAAATACGCGGATATCATCGAGTAAAAAATAGCATTTTTATCGCTTGTTATAAATTCACTTTTTCATTGAATACTCATAAGAACAGAAATTGATAATACGAAAATATTATGTCATTAGAAATATTTATATGCAATAAAATATATGAACGCATACAGAAAAATTGTGTTAACGCATGCGGAAGAATATCACAAGAAAGTTTTGTGGGAAAATATGAATATCTACTCAAATCCAATCTATTGGAAAAATCGAATTGTTATAGAAAACTGTCCTCCATGCACTTGTACTGCACTTTTATTAGAATCGTAGAATAGGATGATATAAAATTGGATGAAAATTATATATACATGTAACTGCTCTATACAATTATTTATATACTATATTACAACAAACCAGCTGAGTATACGTTTTTGTATCACCACAATATTATAGATATTAAAGCAGTGAAGTTGAATTCCTTGTCATTTATTCATCATCCACACACGAACTTGTCTCAGAAAAAATATATCTCTGTACATAAACCTCAGTTTTCCGGTATAGAAATGTGATCTTTTTCTGAGACAAGTGCTTGTGACCATCCACAAGAACTGCGGTCATCCGAGGTTCAGTACTTCAGTACTTTAATTATACTTTTAAAACAATGTAAAAACGAAACCGAAAACATAAAAATAATCAGATGAATGTCAAACAAGATTTAGTGTAAACCGATACTGAGTTATATGTTGAAAATGGAAGCGCTGAACTAAAAATATTGTATAGTATAAAAAATGCATGAAATGCATTCCTGGTCCATAGTTTTTCGCTTGAGAAAACCCGGATCTATGTTAACATGCACAAATAGCAGTTACTTAAAATATCACATCTATTAAAAAAAAATGTATTATTCAAAATCGTATTTCGACCTGCTGGTAATCTATGAGGTACGTATTGGTCTTTTCCATACTTTGCAAAACTCTATAATTTCAATCATTTTAAAAAAAGTATTGGTTGACGACCTTATTTAAAGCTTGAGTTTGTGAAAAAATATCAGCTTGTAAAAATATGTTTCCCAAAGCAAAAACAAAACAATACAGAATCACGGTTATCATTTTCAAAATAAAGTAGAAGATGCGGCCGTATAAGACCAATTAATAATTTGTTTATGCAAACAACAATGAGCAAATCCATTACCTTATAGTCATCTCTTAAAAGCCTCGAAATGACAAATGTAAATCAATTCAAACGAGAAAACTAACGGCCCTATTTATGTACAAAATGTGTAAATACCTACATCACATGAATTTTCTTAATTATTTGCCTGGTAAAACAATCCTGATTTTAAGAAATATAATCAATGAAAACATTTTCTTTTAAAAAATGACCTACCTAATTAGACTATTTACCGGATTTGTAATCATATGAGCAACACGACGGGTGCCGCATGTGGAGCAGGATCTGCTTACCCTTCCGGAGCACATGAGATCACCCCTAGTTTTTGGTGGGGTTCGTGTTGTTTATTCTTTAGTTTTCTATGTTGTGTCACGTGTACTATTGTTTTTCTGTTTGTCTTTTTCATTTTTAGCCATGGCGTTGTCAGTTTGTTTTGGATTTATGAGTTTGACTGTCCCTTTGGTATCTTTCGTCCTTCTTTTAAAAAATATAATTTAGACCCCGACCAACTTTAAATCATTGAAAGTTGACAACGGTAGCATAAGAGCGAGTATTTCTTTTTCAAACATGATGATGCACATTTTATAAAGTTTTTTGTTCGAGATTTTTGAAATAATGATAGGTTTAACATTTTCTATAGAATCGGGATTGATGTTGAGATTGTGGACTTACTTATACTTTAAAATTAATAATATGAATTATAATCTAATTATAAGTCACTGTTTAAGAAAAATTAAATAAAACCAAGTACTGGGACTTTTATATTAACGTTAGTATAATAGTCCCAGGATTAAAGTGTTGATACAATAAGTAGATTATGAAAAGAAAAATAGCTTGCAATATACTACCTACATCTTTCACATAATCAAAGACAAATCAAGAATAATTTGAATATAAACGTAAATTGAGGGAGCGAAATTACCAAATTACAACAAACATATATATAAACATGTAATTAGGGAAAAGAGACAGAAACAAGAAACGAAATATTTACAATTTCACTAACAGAGATAGGAGACGTCTTCTGGCAGAAAGAACATTGCTTAACTTTTAAGAAATAGAAGAAAATTATTGTTGAAGGCCGTACAGTGACCTATAGTTGTTAATTTCTGTGTCATTTTAATCGCTTGTGGAAATTGGCAATCATACCACATCTTCTTTTTATATATTTAAATCATTTTACAAGACATCAAATTGTCATTTTGTGTTATTGTTGCAGACAATTCTTATCAAAAATTAAAAACTGTTCATGTATATAAAATTTTGTTTTAATTCAATGGAATTTCGCATTTGCACCGGCTTGAAAAAATAAAACCATATAAAGAAGCAACTTCGAACATCTCTTTACTTTAAGCGGCACTTTCACATGAGTAGAATATAAGGTCAACGTTTGAAACTTTCCGTGGAACAACGCTGTCAAAATCGTTGTTTTATTGGGAACGTCGTGTAACGCTAAGTGGCACCAATACCGTGCGTAACGTCTGTATCAATCCGACAAAACCAAGGAATTTAGCGTTTTTAGATCGAAGTAAGCAAAGCTTAAACGCACAATATCTGTAATCTGGTGTCTAAATGCTGCATTTATTTATTTTTTACTGAGATCTGTTGTTCTCTTACAGATAGAGAGTGATGTTTTGAATTTTTCAAAGTGAAGATTTACGGCAGCGGCTTTTAATATTTTGCGTTTATCCTGGAAACATAATAGATTTTAAAAAACAAATAGTGCACAGCAGTGTGTCTGAATTATACTCTATAGCAACGATTCTTTTCGGGCAATTTTGGCTCTTCAGAGATTTGTTGTTTTATTAGCTATATATATTATCTTGATAACTAATAATAGAGAAACCTTTTCTTGCAAGGAATAGGCAAGAACATATATAATCAAAGTACTGAAAGTTGTTTGCGACTTCAGGGAACTTAGTTTGGATTTGCCGTTTATGGTTTCATTACTATTTACCACACCTTCATTCAATAATAGCATCAGATGAAAAGTTATCTGCTAGAAGAAATTGTTGAAACTAAATTTTCAGGTTTTAACAATTTAGGTGAGCGGAACGAGGCGTAAAGATTGATGCTTAAGGTTGACGAAGAATTCGCCATAACATTATACCGCGGCAAATTTATAATTATATAAAATTGAATGACACTTTTCCATTCCAAAAATAACAAAATGAAAGGCCCCCTGTATTTCTTCCTATCCCCTCTTTTTTTTGGTTACAAATGACCGGTTCCTAATATGAGCCATTACTCTATCAGAGTCCGATTTTTTTCCAATTGTTTGTGTCTATCTTGAGAATATATAAAGAGAAACTCGAACAACTAAAATGATCAGCAAGGCAATATTTACATAAATGAAAAAATAAAATTCGTGTATTTTATAGAAAAAATGCAAACGTTAGGTATACCGAAATTGACAAATATAATGCCTTCCCTCGTTAAAACGATCATAGACCTTGACATAAAAGAATTATTTCTTAAATTTGATAACCTTAACCGTATTGTAGACTCCGTATGCTTATTATTTATGACCCCACCGTCGTTACTCCGCAGAAGCAGATCGGAATCAGTTATGACGTAGACAGTAATCATTCTATTCGTAATCATGTCCATTGACCTTAACGACGATGAAAGCACATCATATAATGACGTTTCGACATCATATAATGAAGTAAATAAAACCACATAATATAACATTACAAGCACATAATATAATGACACAAACACATCATATAATGATGTTTGCACATCATATCATGATGTTTGCACATCATATAATGATTTTTGCACATCATATAATGATGTTTGCACATCATATAATGATATTTGTACATCATATAAGGATGTTTGCACATCATATAAGGATATTTGCACATCATATAAAGATGTTTGTACATCATATGATGACAAGTGCACATCATATAAAGGTAAATGCACATCATATAAAGGTAAATGCACAATATATAATGAGACATGGGCATAATAAGACAGTTTTGGCGTTCCATAAACCAACCAAAAGACGATGATAATTGTAAAGACAACAATTTAGTCATTGATTAAACACATAGCAACTATCAGACATTACAAGCTATCAACAAATGGAACAGTCTTATTCTGAAGATACAACGAACAACTTAAAGTTCACAAAGAAAACATGACATTCTTTATAAATTTATACCAACCAACCACTAACCAGATACTAACGACATTCAACGGGTACTTCATGCAGCCATCCACCAATCAGAAGACACAAACCTCAACAATCAAACACAATAGATTTGACCTCGCCGATCAATCATATATTAGTATTTTTATAAAACACAATTATTAGCTATCAATTGTTAATAATTCTAAACATTAAAGATGAATACACACCGAAGCATGCATAAACATATAGCTATAACAGTATAATCAATCAAATACATCCTCGAAATCAAATAATACTCTGATACATTGGTCGATGTTCTAGAATTGTTAGTTTCAACATATTTATGTATAGTGGATCGTGAAACAAGTTAATCAAACTGATAATAATTCCTTTCGAATTTGCGGGTGTAAATGATGCCTTGTAGAGGCATTAGCCCGATTTTTTTTAATTTTGATGTTTTTTACTTGAAACATATAGGCCCTTTCTTAACATGGGTCAACCATGTATCGTCCGCTTTCGATAGTCTATCATCGTTTCTCAAGACCATACTCGCAAATGGTTTCAAGGGAAGGCCGAAAATTCATTCCCTCAATTTTCTTCCAAGAACGGGGATCGATCCAGGAAACTTTGTGTTAGTAGTCCGATGCGCTCACCGCTAAAAAAATATCTTGAAATAAGACTTGAACCTCATACACTTAGTTTGCTGAAGAAAAAATGTATTGAATAAATTCTGATCAGGAAATTATCCTTATAGATGAAAAAAAATGTATTACCAAACAATTTACAAAATTTAATGCTTTTTGTATTTTGCTTGAAAGTTGTTGTAAAAACGGAATTATTTTAGTTGATAGAAACAGGTTCAAGATTTGTTTTTTTAGGGTTCCACTCCATATATTCTGGCTGCAGATGAAGACAGCTACAACTATTCATCTAAGCATAAAAAAGGAAAGAAAGAAGTAATGGATTTCCTCAAGGTACATGTTCTGTCTTATCATATTGTATAAAATAATCAAAAATAATACAGTATAGGTTTACACTAATCTTTATGAACAGCAAAATTTAGAAAATATCTGAAAATTTCCAATATTTTACAGACAAACATGACAAACGAAACGATTTTTTTCTTTGTTTAAATACAGTTTGAAATTTACTTGTGTATGCCCCGCTGCGGCTTATTGGGCGTACACTGTTACCTTAATTTGTCTAAATGTCTATCCGAACGTTCGTCCCAATATTAGTTTCCATTCTCTTACTTGACTTTGCCTCTATCAAATGGTACGAAGTCTATACAAGCTCAGTAGTAAAGTATTTCGGTACTGACATGGTTCATAACAAACCCTTTCTAAAATTGTCCGTTCATAAATTTGAATTTATAAAGAAACTAATGTTTTAACTCCCTCGTGCAAAGTTGACCTTAGATAGAATTGGTTCTGTTTAGGTCTTTTTTCACATACCTCTTCAACTGTTTCGGTACTTGTACATCATCGGCTTTCAAAGTATTTGGCTTTGAACGTTCCTGATGAAATAAAATCAAGAAAACTAGAAAAGCGCTTCGGACGCATATAATTATTAAACGTGTTGTTTTTAATATTTGACACACGGTGCTTTTTCCACAAAACACAGATCAAGGTCAAATTTGGGTAGCATCAATATTACAGTTATCTAGTTACGGGGTATGTGTTCCGTAAACAAATGTTTGAATCCAAATTTCTTGAAATATAGTTTTAACGTTCGAGTTGAAAAAGTGAAAAAGAATACTTTGTTTAAAAAAAACATATAGTGTTTGGCATTACAAACAAAGCTTGTTTCCGATAAATCTGAAACATAAGGATATCTAGTATACAACTACGGACTAACGTGTATTAAACTATTGATTAATAAAACATTTTGGAAGATGTTATATTGATACTGTCTATGTTTATATGAATAATATGTTCCAATAAGAAGTCTAAGGTTAGGCATTATGAGGCAGACAAAACTGGATATGATAAGACGTATTTTGTTTTGTTTTGGTCTTAAATGTGCTAACTCACAGAGCAAACGATACTATGAGACATATTTTTGATGTATGGGATAAATAACTACGCATAAAGATATCTGGCCACGCCTTAATTTGTATGTCGAAGTCCCTTGTCAAGGGGCTGTAATTCACTGCTTGTCATAAGTCGCTGTCTGTAATACTTGTTTTTAATGTCATTTTTGTGACGTATACGCATGTGGTCAGGTGCAAACTAGTCAAGATACACATATATATGTTTCTTCTATAATATTTTTTTAATTAATAAATATGATTAGAAAAAGCACAGTTCAGGACAATGGTAGGCTGGTGGAGTTTTCAAACATTGTTGGACTGACTGGAATATTTTTTTCTGTCTCTAAAGAAACAGCATTAAAAAATGTCGTTCGCAATGAATAAGGAGTAAATCATAAAAAAAAAAACGTTGATGACGTTACGGTCATGTGACAAACTTATGTTCATGAGATGATAAACAAAATTATATTATCCAATCAGAAGACCAGTTATATTAAACATTACGTAGAGAACAGAGTGGGTTTACCAGTGCCATCTTCATTCTTTTAGGACACTTCTCGCTTTTAGTCACTTTAAGTGACAGTAGTGTGAAATAATACTATAAGATTTTAAAGCAACAACTATTTTAATACTAACAAGTTTATGGTTATTTTTTTCTGGCACTCTTAACTCAAGCGTTCTACCAACAGATCCAGTTTTTAACAAAATAGTATTTCACTTCATTGACTGAAATGTGATTATAATGGCCTAAAGTAAACGTTTTACCCGTTCTTTGCATTGTGTATTTCATATTTCTCTCCAACTCGCTTATCAAAAGTTTTTTTATTTTTGTTTACTTTGCTTTGTCCTCCATTAAAATATTATTACAAATTAAGTACGAGAGATCCGAGCTGAAATCTGAATTTTTACGGTATAAAACAGAGACAAAAAAAATCAAGAATCATTTACCCAAAATCATTCTGTGCAGATTATATATTCCATTAAATCCCCTTAGTTACAGATTTTGGCTCTTATAGTCTCCAGTCAATGTGTATTTTCCTATTTATAACCATAATATATCGTCTGCTATGTTGTAGACTGTCATGGCAAAGGAAGAACAAGAAGTGGCCACAAAAGTCTTCCATCAGAAAATTATCAAAGGTAAATTTGTATATGATCTCATTTCATGTGTGGAATAAATCTGTGAGACGGCATCAACAGATTTGAGATAAAAGCAAATGTGATTTTAAAGTTACAAGAAAATGAGAATTTTATATGATCAACTCATACATGCGGTATATATTAGGGAAGGCAAAGAGTACACGAGTACTCACTAGGAAGATCGATAACTCCTAGAATTTTTAGTACTTGTTAGTACTCATATACCTGTTAGCCTTTAATAAATCTGGAGATATTTCTCCTCACATTACCACTCACTTTAGTTCCCTTTGAAATACCCCCTCAGTAAGGCTAGTTTTAATACCGTTAAACAACATAGATTGGTTTATCCTGAGACTCCTCTGTGTTGTACTAGATTTGTTTGTATTTTAACTGTGTAAGGGATTTCTATTTGGCTGTCAATTCCTGTTTTTCTTAACATCGTCCAGAATGTGTACTTTTTTGACATTGGATTTTAAGCAGCTACCTATCCTTCAACATAATCTCTTTGATTTTAATTTTATTTACTGTACCCATAACTGAGTAAGCTAGTATTTTGTGATAAGGTTCTATACTTCTGTATTGTGCAAGCACTTTTCAGTAAATCTAGACAATAACTTCCTGCTTAATTCCTGTCATTTGATGTAAAACTTTATAATGTTGAATTGTACTACGTACAGCTCTAATGATACTTTTTAAATTTATAAATCAGTGTTAGCTTGTGATATTTCTAAAATGTACAACGATCTAAACATATATGATTGATAACACCCTGTGTATCTTCTTGTTTATATTGCTTGTATTTGTGTCAGCAAGAGAACAATAAAAAATGATCTTTGAATTTCATATCTTACATTTTTTTCGGTTTTATACATTTAGGACCCAACAAAGAAATACAGATATTTTCTGATATGGAATTTCAAGGTCTGTTAAGCAGCGGATCATACAAATGTTACTGGAACCGTGTTTTTCTTACCGGTCCATTTGGTGTTGGCAAGACATGCTTAGCCAAAATTCTAGTGGGAGATGAGGCTCCAGAGCATCGAGAGTCAACAGATGGTATATGGATTTACCTCGGCAGAGCTGGAATGAATATAAAGGAACGTTGTTGGATTTTCTTGGAAAAGGGTAAGTAAATTTTCAGACTATAAACTATAGAAATTGACTGAGGATATGCATCTCAGAGTAATTGGTTTAATTTTGAGTAGGGAATTGAACCAAGATTTCAGGTCAAAGTTCGATTTATAATGTGAGGTGAAAATGTATCTCGAGTTACACTTTGAACTTAACTTAATTATTTGTTTCATTCGTTGGTTTCCGTCTATTATATTGTCTTTACTTACTCTTTTGACCTTTGGTGGTAAAAAGTAAAATCACAAAAATACTGAACTTAGAGGAATATCAATTGGGAAAGTCCATAATCACATGGCAAAATCAAATAACAAAACGCATCAAAAACGAATGGACAAGAACTGTCATATTCCTGACTTGGTACAGGCATTTTCAAATGTAGAAAATGGTGGATTAAACCTGGTTCTATAGCGCTAACCCTCTCACTTTTGTAATGACAGTCTCATCAATTTCCGATATTTTTACATTGATGCGTTAAATAAACAGACACAATAAATATAATAGTCAAAATATGGGTACATCAGTCATCATCGTTTAACAATTTTAAAAGGAACAATTTAACAGAACACAAAAACATCTACTATCTACGAACACATTTATTGAGTGTCTGACGTCAGAAAATTTTATACGTCACATAAATTTGTCGTTCAATGTGCGTACAAACAATTTTAAAATTTTCCTGGGAATGTTAGCATACAGGGTTAAAAAATCAAAAGTATGTAAGAATAAATTTAAGAAATAGACCGAGATTTAAACTAGTCCAAAAGTTATATATAGAATTTATAAGACTCCAAAAATAGTTAATACCACTACGCGATTGAATGATTTTGACGTTTGTGGTTCAACGTATATTGTAATTCATAATAGAAATATATCAGAATGACATATAATAGAACAATATCATACTGACGGGATCTTTTAAAGTACAGAGTCACGTTATAAGAACAAAAGAAATACAAAAAGTCGCAAATACAAAACAAACCACAAAAAAATGAAAGCCAATACAAACACATTGACGAGATGTATAAGTACCGAGCCACGTGAAACGGATATCACATGAAACCATTTAACAGTAAAAGTAATATTAATAATAGAACAAAGACAAATGAAAGAACTATAAAACACGTTGTTAAGATGATAAACAACATCAGTACGAAGAATCTATACATCAAGACCATCGTGTATTATTTGAGAAGTTGATACGGAATATTTATCAACAAGGTCTTGGTACCTTCCGATGAACTTTTTTAGAAAAGGAACGAGACGTTCTTTGACATACCCCTGTTTCATCAACTTTCTACTCAGACACTGATGACGTATTACAAAGTCTGAGTAGGAGCTGCAAGCCTTGGTAAGCCTAACATTATTATGTTTGATTTTTCTTAAACTTACTGAATATGACTATTTTGAGGCTACCATAATTTAACATTGTGAAACGTTCGAAAATCACTGATAAACATATATAGTAACAACATTAACGGTACCAATTTTCCTGCGCAAGATGCGCATTTTGACAATACATCCAAAAGGTCCAAAAAGTATAGCCAAATCCGTGAAAGGAATCAGAGCTTTGCATGAGGGAGATACATTCCTTAATTTATAATAGTTTCTAACATTTTGGGTGTCTGTTTTGCACAAGTTTTCATACAACTTATCTGACACTATATAAAGACGTACATATATAGAATTCTATAACTTGAATGCAAATATGAATAAGTCAAAATTTCTGCACAACTCATATAAAATAATTTTTCAAACATTGCCAGACAATGAAATCATAATGTTTAATTTTTTGAAAAAATCTTGTCTGTTCTCTATATAACCTTTTACAGTCTACCTGTGCATTATTTTGCGTGCCTACTTGAAAATTGTAAATGGACACGTTTATAAGGAAAACATATATATTATTGGACGATAAGCCTTGAGATGACGAATTATCATACTGATATTTTGTAGCGTCAAGTTGGTTTCCTTTTTTCAAAACTACAAAGTTCCTTTGTCATCAGACAGCAGCTGGTTAATTCAATATGTAAACAGTATATCACTATCAAAGTACTATCTCTGTGCTGATATTGGTTATATGCTAGCATTAGCTGGTACTGGGATGTGTGTTTAGGTTATGTCTTGTAGCATTTTGCCATTTGTATATAAAACTAAAGGCATTCATCCGATCAACTAAACGCTTAAACCTTATAATTTCAATATTCATTCATTTTCTTCCATTTAAATTTTCAAACTGTCAACAATTTATGTAAATGTTGCAAATAGAAATTTAAAAAAACTTAAAACATATTTTGTTTTAAAACTTATTATTATTAGGGGGATTGGTAATCGTAATTAGAAATTAGTTATCGATTACTTTTTGAAATGTGATCATATGTAACCAGGCTATGACTTTCTTAACCAGATCGTAATCTAAGTATTTCCTAAGTTGACGTGAATCAATATTTTGTAATGATCGAAACAAACGTTTTGGAAACGAACTTTTGTTTGATCAATCCGATATATATCATTTCAGGGACAGAGGTAATCGTAATCAGTATTCAGTTGTCATGGATAACTCTTTGCAATGTGATCACATGTGACCATTTAATGTCTTTCTTAAACATATGTCTTAATCTAAGAGTATACCCTTAGCAGGTGTGAATTTATGTTTTGCAATAATTAAAAAAAAAGTCTTTGTAACGAACTTTTGTATGATAAATCAGATAACATATTTCAGGGACTATGTTGAATGCAACAGTGCAAAGTTTACTACGAAGTCAAGAAATGGCAATTCCAGGTGTTGTAAAATCTATCGAGGAAATGGCAGATTCTGATGATGCTAAACATAGGGAGGAAATCAAAAACAAAGGTTATGTATCTTTCAGTCTAGGGGCTACAAAACGTATAGGGGAAATGCCAGATCGAAGTGGTGTAAAGTCTAATATCAATACTCCAGGTGATCAAACGATAACGTCAAGGTTGAAAGCTTTCTTCAGTCTCCCAAGTCGAAAACAGAAGGAATTTAATGTGTTGTTAATATTATGTGTAAATATAAATCATGCCATATTGTGTAGACGTCTGGTCTTTCTTGTCAGTGTTGTGCTTAATGTTGTCCATGTTACAGTTTATGTTAACCGATAACGTCGTAAAACAGTGAATAGCTGCAAAATTTCACCACAAGGTTCCATTCTCCAAACAGGAGGTTGGGATTGATTTTGGTGGTTATGTCCAAAATTGTCTAAAAGGACCAAAAACTAGGATGTATATGCTGCTGGACAATTATTTGTGTATCTCAATGAAATTGTACCACAAGGTGTCACGACACAACCGAAAAGTTGGGTTTTTTTTTTTTTTTGTTATTGTCCAAACTGTTTTGGACGGAGGGGTCCAACAAAAGGTATTTTTTTATGCTTCAGGACTTGTGTATACATGTATGGATATCTGTGAAATTGTACGACAATGTCCTATACATCAAAATGAGGGTTGGGCTTCCAATTGGTTATTATGGTCAAATCTGTTAAAAAGGATAAAAAAAATAGAATTTAAATGTTTTTGGACAATAGCTTGTGTATAAGTCTATGGCTTTCTATGAAATTATAGCCAAAGGTGTCATACTAAAAAGGAAGGTTTAGAATTATTTTGGGGATTATAGTCAAGCTGTGAACGAAGTAGCGACCATAAAGACTAAGATTCCCATGTTTCCTGACAATAACTTATGTCAAAGTCTATTGGTTTCTGTACTAAAAATGGAAAGTTTGGAATTATGTTAGGGGTTAAACCCTAAATATTTTACTAAAAGGGGTAAACGATACTTTTTTCTACTTTTGTTATAGAGCAATATCAATCGGGTTATAATTCTAAGACTTGAATTCTTCTTCTTCTTTAATATGCTGAATCTATCAATGTATTCATATTTTGAATTTTGAACTTTTTTTCAAGCTAGTCCTCATTAAGGTCAAGAGTAACCAAAATGAGACTTTTTTCCATATACAAAAATGAAATAACGGATTTTTGTATCTGCTGAATCTAAACATGTATTTAGATTTTATAGTTAAGGACCAGCTTTCAAATCGGCACAAATCGGGGTCTTAATTAACCATTTTTTTTCAAATTTAACAAAACAATCAATAATATGTATTTATATTTTATATGTTTTACTATTATCATGATTATAGTAAAACGTCCAGTTTTAAACTTTTAAAGATGAAGTTCTTAGATAACATTCTTTCTGAGTCGTATCGACAAGCACACTGCAGACTAATTTTTTTTAATAACCCTATGCCAGAACATAGATGTCACCATTTATTTTTGGCGACACATATCCTCACTGAACGTGGTTGCATTTTAATACACCTCACACAGCAAAATGCATCACCAATTTTAACAACTTTTTTACTGCCAAGAATGGAAAAGTCCTACGAATGACTATATTATATTCCCAGTCTAACCCTTGTGTGTAAAATGGTCTAGCCCGTACATGTATCATTTCAAAGATCTATAAAATAATCTATGTTTTTGAATCATTGATTTAATTGTATTAAGACATGACTGCTGAAATGAATATCATTGCAAAACATTTCAAAAGTCAAAACATTTGAAAAGTGAAACAATGCTTCGTGAATAATGATTTGTCTGTTTACAAAACTTGTTTCACAAATTTTTAAATGTGCAATTGTTTTTTCAATATCTAGGAAATTAAAAAAAAATATAAACGATTATCTTTAACCTTTCATTCAGGTCTTACATACACAAAGCAACTTATATCTTTTGTTTTCAGGTCAAAATGTTGCACATCTTAAATCTTCAAATGATGAAAGTGCTCTGATGCATGGACCTACTAGAGATGATAGTGCTGGGAGAGGGGGAGACTCGGAAGATATATTGACTGCCAATGACATGTCAGAGGATGAAATTATCAAACTAATTCGATCTGAATGTAATAAAGGCAATTACGAAATGATAATTGTCCCCATTGATTTATGGGACTTTGGCGGTCAAAAGATATATCACTTGACACACCAACTCTTTATATCTAGCAGAGGCACTTTTGTATTAATCTTTAATGGTAGTAAAGGTATCCATGACGACACACCTGATTACATAGACTTACCAGGCTGTAATAATCAACGGAATACTGCAGGTATGTAATCATTTATTAATGGGTAAAACAATCTATTTCAATACAACGAATATATTTTATAGTCTTTCGATATAGGTAAACTGTAGATTGCCTAAGCTCTCCTTGAGCATAAAAGGCCTCAACATAAAAAAAGCAATAAGCTCCTTAGTGAAGATGTATACAGCAACAGAGTCAGTAATAAAACATCTGGTATTGTTCGTAACATCTAGATGAACTGCCTTTTGTTGTTTTAAATCGAAGTTTGTTTTATCCAGTATGAATAATGAGGAATTTCATTTTCCTTTCTTAAAATTTGAACACAAAGAGCGGAAGACCAATTTGTGAATGCTTACATGTATAAAACTGATTATGCTTAAACCCTACTTTCTATTGTTGCGTAATTTAGATTATGATTCATGCAAATAACAAAGTATTGTTAAAAGCTATGTTTGCAAGAATACAACATATGTTCACCTCAAAGGAAAGATAAATAAGCTAACAACAGAAATGATAGAAAAGTTGTTTTTGTTTTAAATTCAACATTGCTGCTAACAATTGAAAAGATATCTTCAATTGATATGATTAGATAGTGGTTGTGAGAATCAATTATTTTCAGTTATTTATAAATGCCTATAGTTTAGTAATTATTAGCAGGCAATTTCATACTTTCAAACATATCAACATGTATGCGTGTTTGTTGCAGTCTATCTTGTCCATTGGGTTAATTCAGTCCTTACATATTGTAAGATTTCGGCTGAAAATGGAGGATACCCAAAAATCAAGTTTGTTGCAACACACAAAGATCAAGTAAAAGTAAGTACTCACATAAATTCAAGAACTGTATAACTCTAATACTTTGCCATATCTGACAGAGCTACAATTAACTTTTAGGTAAAACTACTCATCTGTCACTTTTTTCCCCTATGTCAATGACTCTTTAAAAAAGAATGAAATAAGTTGAATTTATTAACATGCAATAATGAAATTGTTAGCGGTATTCTGATCAGCTGTCTGATTTACAAGATGGCACACATTTTGTATAATTAAGTCTTTCAGATTTTAGCCTAGATTGTGGGATTTTCCCAGAAAAAGTGTTTGAAGTTTTTTTACGACACTTTCCTGCCTTATAAATGAGTGATTGGTTTTCAAAATAAAATTATAAATGATGAACAAGTTCATTATGGCATGTTCATAAACTCAACTTATTTCATTCTTTTTTAAAGAGTCAGGGACATAAAAAGAAACAGATGTGTAGATCCTTGAAACCATGTAGAATGTATTGTAGTTATGTACCTGCCATGTAGGGTTTTAAAAAAAATATATAATCGTTCTAGGCTAAATCATTCGTCGTAAAGATTTTAAAAGTTGTTGAAAGTTCAGATCTCAGAAACTTCAAAGCCTGGACGTTTTGTGAGACATTCTGTTTTTAAAAAAAAAAAGATGCATCTGAGATTTGATCCAACAAAAACCATGGCCGCTGTGGCTTGACTTATTGAATGTAGTTTGAAGGCATTTTTGGGCTTATCTCCATAAAATAGTTAGAGTCCATGTGACACTATAAATGGTCAACTGTTATCCCTATGGAATTCAATTTTGGAACTCTTGCAATTACAATTTCATTTTAAGCAAATGTCATAGAACAGTTTTAGTGAGAGGAAAAAAGTTTTGACTATCCTGTTCACACAATAAATCATTAGTATCGCTTGATTCACTGAATTGTATATATACATTTTTCATTTGTGTATATTTTAGGGAGATATTGAGGAACAAAGACGAATCTTAGTAACCTCAATTGAAAAACTCTTTGAAAATCATGGAGGAAAACAACATCTTCAATATAAACCACTTATTTTTGTGGATGCAAGAAACAGAGAGGACGAAGAATTAGACACATTGAAGAAGCATTTGGTGGAAGTTGCATTAGACCATCCTAGTTGCGGAGAATTAATGCCAACCAAGTTTGTACCCCTTGAACTTCAATTAACTAAAAAAGTAGAGGAAAAGAAGAAAGTACTATCCATTGGTGAACTGAATGACCTTAACCAGCAGAATAAAAAACATGCACTAACCCCTGATCAGCTACACAAGTTCCTGAAGGTTAACCATGCCCTAGGAAAACTGATCTACTTCGATGAAGCTTGCTTGAGAGATAACGTTATCATAGATCCAGTGTTTTTGGTAGACGTGCTACGTTCCATCGTTACTGATGAACAATTTTGGCCAGAACATCTCACTGAGGTACTTGGAGAACTTAAAGAAAGTGGAAAATTGCTGAAAAAGGATTTACACGAAATATGGAAACAAGACTGTTTCAAGGAGATCTCAGAGCATAAAGAATATATGGTAGAAATGTTAGTACATTTGGACATAATTTGTCGACAAAAAGCCGATGAATATGAATCAGAATTGTTCTTAGTTCCATGCATGATTAGAACCAAAAGAGAAGACAACCCACACCTAGATTTTGACAGAAGCATACATCTGGCTTATAGGTTTAAAGAGGAAGTTGTGCCACCTGCTATCCTTTACCGGTTCATTGCGACTTTCATATCAATGTGGAAACTTCGAATCAGCACTAAATCCAGTCGTCTGATGATCTTTACAGACAGTGCTGATGTTACAATTGATAATGAACACGATATGAGAATTGACATTCAGAGAAACAGAATCATAGTTTCTCTTTCTCACAAAGAAAGCCAAATTTCTATTGTACCAACAATAGCATCAACAGCTCAGGAATGCCTCACAAATGCTATTACAAACATTTCAAATTTCTATTTCTCAGTTTCAGATGATTCTAATTGTACTAGAAATTTGCCTTTTACCATTCAAATTGGTATAGTTTGTGGGTCAGATCTTTGCTTTTTTGACCACCTGTTGAGATCTAAGGAGGAATGGACATGCCCCGATCACAATAGTATGCATAAGACTAATATTGTGTCCAAGTGGTTTGCAGACAAGGTATCTATCTTTTATAGATGTTTATAACGTTATGCTTTTGAATGAAGAGTCAATTTACTGTTGAAGGTTTGAACGGTCATTTTGATCTTATAATCATAAAAAAAAAGTTATAGCAATTATTCAGATGTGTTTAGTGTTTCGGTAAATTTTCCAATTAATCCTTGCAGTATATTCAGTACTGATGAGATAATTCCATTGAAGTTAATCTATACAGTACCGTTTAGTAGCGTTTTATACAATTCAGAATGATGTTGATGTGTACAGGAAGATAAAAACTTCTTAACAATCTGAACATAGACTAAACAGAACTTAACTAATTACAAGTCAATCGTCTGAATATAACTGAATTTATCGTTGTTTATAAGTACATGAAGTATAAACATTGACTGGATTATACAAATGAGTTGTTAAAGTACAAAAAAAACTCTTTCTAAATGTCATGCGTCCGAGGTACTTTTCTTATTTGATCTTTATCAGAAACGCTCAATTTTAAATGTTTGAAAGTCGAGAGTGTATAAGAACCGGGACTGTTATGAAAAAAATGTAAGAAATCGCTAAATCACTATTTAGGTTCTATGCATACAAAATCAAATATAAACAAGTAAAATGTCAAAATGCAAATCCAAGAACACTCACCGTTACTTCTTGGTATAAATACAAAAACCACTGAAACATCAATACGTGCAGCTCCGTCAAATAAGAGTTAAGACATCATAATTTCATAAAAATAAAACTTCAGTTTATCTTATCTTACAGTCACATACGGAGGGTGACAGATGCCTAGAAGATTGTCCAGGTAAGAAATATCTTAATCTTACTAACATTATATTTCAAAGATTTGTGTGTTCATTTATAAACATAAAAGACAATTTTGAAGTGAGACCAATGAGAAAAAAAAATCAATATGAATAAAACATGTAAAAGGCAAATCAGATATTTTGTATATAAACATATAAACATATACCCTTTGATAAGGTTGAAGTCCAATCAGATGTTTCATGCACATAAGCGAAACAGTAACGTATCAAAAGATGCTTATCTATAGGTGTAATACCACCAAACCATAGTACGTCATATTCGGTGTCATAAGAAAAATTATTTCTGGGTCATAAACATATATCTTGGGTATTTCATGGAACTATCTTTTTTTAGTTGCAGTTTCTATAAAAAAAAACTTGAGGTTAAATGCTTACTAGAGCTTGTACACATGTATAAAAGAGGTGAACATTTGATTGCCTATTACTTCCATTGCTGGTTATTTTCTTATATCCAATTAAATTTTATGTGAATTTTTTGTCTATAGTACTGGGCAGGATAAAAATTTACTCAAGTCAAGTATTTCTTAATTTGAAACAAATAAAATTTCTGCACATTTCTTTGGAAAATGCAAATTTATCAAAAACTAATAGGGGACAATCAATGGTGGTATTACACCTATAAGGTTAAATACAAATCTTATTTTGTATGTACATTTTAAGATATATGATAGTGCTCAATCAACACACATCCATCAATAAGGTTAAATCCAGATCAAATATTAGACTTGTATTGATAAAATCATCGAAAATACCAGACTTATAATTTTAACACAAGACACCTTTAATATTCATAAGACTCGTCAGTGATACTTGAACAAAAATTATTATGATAAATAACAATTACACCATGTACATATTGAATACATATACATGACATTCATCTATCCACGCAAGCCAATCGATTGACGTACATAAATGACATTTATGTATCTACGCAAGCCAATTGATTGATGTGTATAAATGACATTAAAATATCAACACATGTCAACCTATAAAATCAAAACCAAATCAATCATTAGATTTACATAATTGAACGTCCAGTAACCTATCAGTTGTCAAATTTCTAAGTGTATTTTTGAAATACTTAGTATTGACCACTGTATATCCTCTGTTTTTTCGTATCATTGGATTATGTCTACCTTATCGCTGCTCATTATTAATTTTGAGCTATACATTACAGTTAAACTTGAAAGTCCATGATTTCTTATCTACTGTTATAACTTAAGCAGACAGTAAAAAAATGGTACGAGCTTGTGAATTAAGTTTCAATATATTACAGGTCTAGATATGGCATGGTTAGACAGTAAACCAGATGATAGACACTTGGGACGCTTAGCAGCTGAAATGACAATGGATGAAATACGAAAAATATATATGCATCTAAAGGAAAAGAAACCGGCTAGGTCATGGGAAATTATTAACGAGTCAAAAAACAAAGAGTCTTTTGATATCAAAATCAAAGCTTTACATGATTGGAAGAAGAACACACTGTATGCTTCATTCAAACAGATTGAACAAAGTATGAAAGAGGAAGATATTGACATCCACATATTATGTCAGGTACTTATGTAATGATAAACATGTAATACTAGAGATTTCCAATAAAATGACATACGTACCTAACTTAACCTACTAACGTAACGGGACCGGTTATTGCTAACCTATTAATTTTGTTAAATGCGTCAGTCAAGTTTTAACTAAGTATTTATAAACTATAATACCCATTCATAATAACTTTTATCAATATCAAGTATTTACAAGATGATGAAAAACGAAAGAAATCATGATTTTTATATATCACGTGATTATTGAGATTCCCGCCTAAACTTCACTGTCATACGACCACGTATATATGTTACACTGAATTTGTATAATCAGTGATTATGTAAAATCCCTGAAATTTTCAGGGATTATGTAGAATCACTGACCAGTTTAGGGATTATATATAATCACTAAAATTTTCAGGGATTATGTATAATCACTAGAAAAAAAGTCAGGGATTATACATAATAACTGAAATGAAGAAATAGTTTTAATTTATAAAGAAAATGAATAAAAGTCAAATAATTTATGCTATAAATGATCATAATAAAACAGCATTACACTGTATAAACATAAACTGTAAAATGTTAAGCACAACATATCAAAATGATAACCCTATTTTTTTTTTAAATGTTAAGCACAATATAATAAAATGTTTAACACAATATATTAAAATAAATGCTTCACATCTGTTATTACCACAATATCCACATTTTAGAAACCATTTTCATTCACATATCGAATCAGATTTTATGACCCGCTTAAAAGAAATAAAGTGTTCAGTAAAAAACATCTGTAGGTACCCCAAAAAAGGGAATTAGCAACACCGAACTGGTTCGAGCAAGAAACCATGTTTTTGGCCAGGCGATATCCTTTTTTCAAACTTTTGGTGAACAATTATCATTAAGTTTTTTGGTATCCCCTTTCCTTTTTTACCCTGTTGAATCATGCTAAGAGAATATTACACCAAATGCCAGTTTCCTCTAAACTTTTGTTCTAATTGTCAATCCTTAGTTTTTCTATACATTTAGATGCGTAAGTTCTCTCTGTTGAAATATCTTGTTCATTTGAACAAAAAAAACAAAAACAAAAAAAAAAAAAAAAAAACAGATGTTCCATAATCGTCGTCACCATTTGTTTTCCATGTACAACAAATAACATGCTCTGTGGAATTACAAATAGAACATGAATATTCATTGGACTCTGGCTTTTAATAAACAAACAATACATGTAAAGTTATCGCTTTAAAGTGAATCTTGATAATATTAATTTTGAAAGTCTTCAACTTTATCTCTAAACCTTCAGTTGGTTGTATCTTTCAGATCATCCTCTTTGTTTAAAAGCAAAATTATTTCATCTACAAGGAATATGACAGTATGATTTACTTATGTTTAATCCATTTTGCTTTAATTCAGCAAATAAAATATGTTTAAACTAAACTATGAAAGTAAAAAATGATGATTAGTCTATGTGTATTATTCTTTTTATCAAACAAAGGATCCTTAAATAATTCATAATCCCTGAAAAAAATATTAGGGAATTTGTAGAATAATTATTAAAATGTTCAGTGATTATGTAAAATCACTGGTCATTTTCAGGGATTATATATAATTACTAATGATTTTAGTGATTCTACATATTCCCTGAAAAATCAGGGATTCTACATAATCCCTGATTATACAAATTCACTGTAACATATATACGTATCTATATATCATACGATTTATTTGAGTTGTCTTTCATGGTATGACAATGAGTTTGTTTTTCCGAAATACTTTGCAAAATTTAATGAACGTTTTATTATTTGATATTTTTATTGCTTTTGTTTGTCGTTATCAGATGGTGTCCGTTCTTCTTTTTCTTTTTTATTTTCTTAATGTTTTATAATATTTAAATTCCGGGAGTATTATTATTAGGTAGACTATTTTAGCAATTTCAGAAAAATTTAACTCGAAGTGCTAATCAGAATGTGTCTCTGTTAAAGTTGATAACTGGGATTGCATCATAGTTTTTAAAGCATCGTTTCAAATGTTCTGTTCTCCTGCAGTTAATCTCCTTTATTTACAATCTCCGAAAAAAAAAATCTTTCAACAGGCAAAACGAAGTACAATACGACAACGGGATGTGTATATTTAAAAAAAAATGATACATGTCTTTTACTTCTTTAAAGTTTGAGTTTTATGAGTTGACAAACACCTTTCTTTCCAATGAAAGTCAACGAACATTAAAAATAAAAGAATATTGTAATAATTGATAATAATATACGTAAATAAATCTGTACACCAATTCGTTAAATAGATTGTAATTTTGGAAGGTGTACTTGATTAGCAACTGATGACTAATCTGCGTATAAACATTGACCACTGTGGATAGAAAACTATCAGTTTAAAGTACATAGTAATTGGCTAAACATATTCTGTCCTCAAATGTCTCTGATTAAAAGTGGATGAGAAATCTAATTAACATACTTGTTACATTTTTAAGACAACTATAACATGTATAATATATATGTATAATGCCACTTCAGCCTTTACGGGAATTTTCTTTTACTCTTACTTATCCAATAAGAAGTGGATTCTAAAACTATCACATCTATTGATTGAGTCAGCGAACATTTTCCTTTCAATTTTTGTCTCGCTTTGGAGGTATATATATTTTAAAGTGACAAGTCTGCGACAGATCCATTGACTGGATCACCAGTGTTGAAGGTGATACATGACTGGAAAAAAAAACATTTTACATTCATAGTTATATACTAATAAATGGGATTGACTGTTAGCAGGCTAGCCTCAATAAGGGTTCAATTATTTTCACCCCTGGTCGAATGACTTTAAGACTTTTTCGGCTTCTCCAGCAAGCATGATGCATTCACGAGTAATATCAGGTTATGGTTTACTCGTAAACAGACAAGTGTGTGTATAGCGGTTACGCTCTCTTGTTACCTTTCATATGAAAATGCGACTCTAAGTTTTGGTCATGTACAAAAAGGTATATGCATTTGTCATTATCATTTCATCATCCTTAATATAAATGTAATATTTGTCGCTTGATATAAGACATACATCAGTATTATCATCATCATAGGTACTATACCAAGAGGTTAAATCTCTGTCGTACATGTATTGAATATAGCTGGAGGCTTCTTCGTCGTTAGTATTATAACTTGAGGCTTAATTCTATCTGATATTTTGGCCTATTTATGTACGCATGCATCTCTCTGCTACATAAAGTACATTGTAGTTTTTATAAAAGTCCAAGTTAAAGCCCAAAGAGATACACAGAAGTATGTTTATTAAATGATCATGCCACAATTAAAACAGTAAGAAAGGGATTGACTTGTGAAACTGAAACGAAGCATAAAAACAGCAATTTCTAGTATTTCAAAATAAACTCTATGTACCGATCTGATAGTATCCACAGCTGCATGCTGAACACTATCTTAAAAACAACTACAACTAATAAATAGTTAATAATATTGACAGTATGTCGTATGGTTACACCACTGTCCTAGTATGGATGTGTCTGTCCTAAGTCACGAGCCTGTAATTCTAGCAGTGCTTATCGTTTGTTGTTGTTTTTGCGTTAATATTTTTTAACATAAATTTGGTCGTTAGTTTTCTCGTTTTACATTTGTCATTTTGTGGCCATTTAAAGCTGACTATGCGGTATGGGCTTTGCTCATTGTTGAAAACAGTACAGTGGCCTATAGTTAATTAACATTTCTGTGTCATTAAGTCTCTTGTTGTCTCATTGGCAATCACACTACACCTTTTTTGTACATTTCACAAATTAAGTATAAAAAATGTATACACAGTTTAAAAACAAAACCTTTTGTCATGTAAAAAGAACGGAGTGTATGTAGGACCATTAGTGGTCATGACTGTATAGCAGATTATATGCATTTTCTATAAAATGTAAAGATACTTTATCGGCAAATAATTCATGATGATTTGTTTTTTGGAATTAAAATAAATAGTGAACTTCTTAATCAAGGAAAAAATCCAATCAGTATGTAGTCTTAAACATGCGAGATGTTTACTATTCATACATTGTTGTTTTTAAAAAGTATTAATCAAAGTCAAACGACAACTCTTTCATTCTTTTTTCGTGCAATACAATTTGTGATCATGCCGGATCCAAGATATTTGAAAGACGGTGTAGTTCCCGATAATTGAATTTATAGAAACGAGCGGAGCGATGCGAAAAAAAATTGGACGATTATAAGCTAAAGATTTGTATAGATAATGTGGAACATATGAGATTTTCAAAATTATCTAGCGATCGAAAAAGAGGGGGTACGCCCCCTACCCCTGTATCCTCGAATTCACGTTTACGAAAAATGGACAAAAACCTCGTCCCATACAATTAAATTATAGAAATTTTATTTTTTCTAAAAAGTCGAGTACACCTTTTACATTCGGGTGTGTTGGAACCCACTTTAAACGCTTATACTTTTCAAAACAAACAAAAAAGACAACCTTCTCGCTTCGGAATTTATTATTTTAATATTTTCATACTAGATTTTGTGTAGGTAGTTTTTAAAATTCATAATTTGAGAAGAACTAAAGTATGGGTCGAGTGAAATGATAAGAAATGATGGGTGTATGCGATTACATGTTGCTAACTTACTTATTCCATTATAAAATTTTTGTCAATCAAATCATTCAAAATTTGATGGCAAAATATTCAAATATTAAACAAAATAGTTGGGGTTGATTTTTATATAAACTATATTCCAGAAAAAAATTCGTGTTTAAAGAGCAAAACATGCATGCAGTGTATTCTCCCCTCCGTCATGCTTCAATGCAATAGGACGAAATACGTTGAGTTAGGTCGGTAATGCCAAGTAAAGTCATTTTATTGGAAATCTCTACTACACCTTTCGTGCCCAATAACCATTTCGACAGCTTTCATAGATGATTTGAAATGGTTTATCCAAATTGTGAATGACAAGTAATGAGATTAAAACATTTGAATATTTTCATTTAAAAGCAGAAATTATCTGCAAATTTTTACAATTAACAAATATTAAAATATAAATTGCATTATTTTTTTTTCTGCCATTAAAACATTAATTGCTTCATTATTTCATTATTTTGTCAAAAAAACAAAACATCGAAAAGGTGAAAATATGGTATTAAACAATTAGTGTCCAAATTATTTATATGAGGGATAATACAGTAAAAAAACTTGTTTTCTTTCAAAATTGTGTTTATAAAATAATCTAATGCATACATGTATAACTTCAGATTTCAAGAGAAGTTCAAAAAGATTTGGGTAAGTGATAATTTGAAATAGCTTAAACTGAAAATTGCACTTTTGTAAGCATTTGTTTCTGAATTTAGCCTTAATAGGAATGATCAATCGTTAAACAGTACTTGATTGCAAGATAAGCTGTTTCACAAAAAAAAGGGACGAAAGATACCAGAGGGACAGTCAAACTCATCGATCGAAAAATAAACTGACAACGCCATGGATAAAAATAAAAAGACAAACAGACAAATAATAGTACAAAAGAAACAACATAGAAAACTAAAGACTGAGCAACACCAACCCCGCCAACAACTCGGGGTGATCTCAGGTGCTCCGGAAGGGTAAGCAGATCTTGCTCCAAAGATAAAATTTGCGATTGAAATAATAAATACTTCTGTTCATACACACATTTTAGACCAACCAAGGGAGAAGTTGTTTATAAGACCATCCGGTTCAAATCTACAGCAACTGTCTGATCATATTGGTTATCAAACATATCAGCTTGGAATAGAACTTGGGCTAACAGTTGTTGAGATGCAACAGATTGAAAGAAACCATGTTACAAATCTTCGTAGTCAAACAGAGGAGGTCCTGAGCAAATGGAGGAGACTTCCAGAAGCTACATTTGAAGTTTTACTCAAAGCTCTTTATCGCCTTGAATTATCTAGTGTTTTACCATACATAACATATGAGGAAGGATTAGCGGAACAAGCGGAAAGTACGTACATTCTAAATATTAATAAGTTAGTTTGATATCACTTGTTTACATGAACTATATACTATTATTACATTTAAGTATCTGCTGTCTGTTCACGTAAACTTACATTCCTTCCAACAGAGTACCACTAAAAATCTACTGTCACGGGAGATACTGGTCACAATCGTATTAGTAGTCTCTAGTATTTCGTTACCGCCATTATTTATAACAAATCTTTCTTAAATTCACCCATTAGTGTTATAGCAAACTGTGTTACCCTCTCTAAATAAGGAATTCTCATCATTATTATTATTATTATTATTATTAATGATGAGTTTGGAAATTATGATGAAACGAAGGTTCCAACAACAGAAAGAAAATTTGATGTTTTATAAACCTACAGTTAGGTGCAGACCAAGCATAGCATGGAAATGACTAGAACTGCGATAATTCACATGCACTTTGTGTAAACGCTTCTGCTTTAAAGTGAAAACAGCACGTGTTTTTTTTTAATTTTGTTGTGAGTATACGCATGTTTCAGTGTTTATCCGAATAATGATATCCGACAAAGGTGGAAAAAAAAAATACAAAATTATAAATTATTTAAATTATAATAGTTATAACGATATAATCAAATATAATTGATTTTTCCCAAATACAGAGAGAATCATACAGGATATAGAAATCAGCCAGATTTTAGATTATATGATGACACATTTAGTGATATCATCAGATGATAGACGAAGCATTGAACATCATGTTAGACAAGACGATCAGAATAAAACTTTGTTTGAAGTAGTGAATAAAAGGGGGGAGTCCACTTATAATGTGTTTGTTGATGCACTACTGACAAGTGGATACACAGATCTAGCATATGAATTGAAATGCGATTCACAAGAAGAAGGCTCAAATGAAGCATCAGAACAACTTCACAATAAAGGTGTGAGCTGTCTTTTTTTTGTAATGAATATAAACAAATAGTAGTATTTGTATTACATTAATGTCCTTGATTCATTTAAAGTTAAAAAAAAAAAAAGGATCTAATATTTGTTTGTAAAGGTGAAAAGTACAAAATGTACAATCAATCCAGAAATTGATAGTGGACTGACAAATCCATGCCAAAAAATAAAAATAGCAAAAGTTTTCAAAGCATAACACAAGAAAATAAACAATGAATAAACCAAAACAAATAAACGGGGAGGGGGATAATCCATAACGGCTGACATCGATCCTATAGTTAACACCATAGTGACACCATAGTTAATTTTAGGTTTTTTTCTTCTTGATTTGGATTTTCTTTATGTTGTTGATATAATTACAATGTTAAGCTGGATGATCATGCTTTGTATTAACGATCATTTACTTAAATGATTAAAAAAAACATACAGTATTTGTTTCTACATTTTCGATTTTATGCTGAAATGTTTCTCAAAACTTTCTCCTCGAATTTTCCAAAATAATTTACTACATCTGCGGTCATGATCATGACATCCCCTGAAACTTTCGTTGTTTATTTTTTACTATACATGTATCTAAAGTGATAATACAAACTTCTTAACAATAAATTGTAGGATTGTCCGAGTGGACTGTTCCAGTGTATAGAGTTCGTCTACAGAAGAATTACTCAAATATCATTGACTGTATAAATCATGAGAAAATAGTAGATCATTTAATATCACGTGATATTTTGACAATAGCTGATAGTCAAATGATAAATGCCTGTCCAGCACAAATTCAAAAGAACAGAAAACTAATGGACATCCTTTTGCATGGGAGTGAAAAGGGATTTATTGAATTTCTCAAATCTCTACGAGAAGACTCTGTTACTACTGAACTGGCAGATGAAATAGAAAGCACATTGGTTACAAGCAGAGATATATCAACCATGCATGGTTGCTACAAATAAACTGGAGGTAGGTTATACGTATATTCATCATGTATCTTACAATCTGAAGATTTTTCTACGTATACTAAGATATCATAAATAACCTGAGTATCAAATCATTTGCAATCAGAAATAACTATTGGTTTTGATATTCGGAGCTTAATATTAATTATAAATTTTTAATTCTACTATAAATTTTGAAACATTTTATAAGGGATTTTCATGCTTTTTTCTCAATTTATCTGATAAAATAGTGTCTGTTTATTTTCAGAGACAACATAAAATGCTTGAGATGGGATTCAAGAAATATTTCTAATATCAAACGTGTAATCTCGTTTTCAATATCAACAGGTTTCCCGTAACATCTTCTGCTATGAAACAACATAAAAAAGAAGAAAATGTTTGGCAGAAGATGTAAAGAAACAACCAAATCAGTCTTACTTGAGTTTATGTAAATTAATATATTAATAACTCATTATCTTATGTTTCTTCTGAGATTATATGTTTAAGGGAGTTCGCATCTCAGTTTCAAAGTAATTAACTTTTCAAAATACTAGCATATATTGATAGGGTTTTGATAAAGGAATCAAAAGAGCAAAAAAAAAATATAGGTCACCGTGCTTGTTTTCGAGATATTAGCCATTGAAATTTTGGCCGGAAAATCTTCTCTATTGACTTTTGCATTGCTTTATCATTGACAAGTTAAAGTCCTCAAAAACTATTAAAACATAATTAAAATGTTATAAGACTTTAACATACATCTTATCATTATACATGTAAAAGAATTATAAAAAGAAAAATGGGGGTCACCGGGCAAAATTTGTTAAGGCATTCAAATTGATAAAACTAGAGGATTCCGAAAATCTTACCAAAATTCCAAAACATGACAGGCGAGCTTCCTTAAGTTTTTTAACTGATAAATTTATGTAAATATTTGTCTATATTTTAATCTAATTGTTTTGTTCAGTTATTAAAGTAACTAATTACTACAGTCTGATTTGAATTGTATTTATCTTAATTATATTATATGTTATCATTTATTTATTTTTTCATAGATGATTTGATACTTATCTAAGTTAGTAAGTTATTCAGTTTCTAGTTAACGGTTTGTGAAAGGTTGTAATTTTTCTAAGTTTAGATATGTAAGATAGCATTATGATACTATATTCAAGTAGTGTTCTGCAGATTTAATGGAAAACGTTAGCAGTATGCATGACAGCTAAAAGCAACAACACGTGAACTGGACTATCATTTTATATTGTTTTAGATTTGTTGTTTGCGTTGCTTGGATGGATAATTATGTTTCATACCAAAAAGAAACAAATTGTTAAACATTTTTCTATATTGCTTCAGGATAGATGCCATGTTTGAATGAATATGCATGCTACCTAAAGGAACAACAAATTTATTTGACTAATTAATGTTTATATTGATTACAGGGTTTGTTACCTGCCCTGTGTGAATGAATATGTATGATATCATGAAGAAACAATAAATTCATTTGACTTAATTTTCATATTGATTACAGTGTTTGTTGCCTGCGCGGTGTGGATGTATTTGTATGATACCTAATGAAACAACAAATTCATTTGACTTAAGTTTGTATATCGATTGCAGGGTTGTTACCTGTGGTGTTTGGATGCATATGTATGATACCTAAAGAAACAACAAATTTATTTGACGTAAATTTTGTATTGATTGCAAATTTGGTTGCCTGTGCTGTTTGACTGTCTATGTAAAAAAATGTATGATATCTACACTGGCGTCAACGTGATGATCGTAACTGCAATTACGATCATCGCAATATGGCGGACACAAATATAGGGATATTTTTGAAGGCTGATTTCTCCACTTTAACAGCTTATTTTAAGATTTGTTTTATATAAAGAAAAATCTTTTTAAGCATTGCATTTGAATGTGTTTTTCATAAATTATAGAAAAACAACCAGAAGAACGAAAATCGAGATTCAAAAAATCACGATGATGATCGTAACTTTGTCTATATATGATTGTAACTTTTACTTGTTTTTATAAAAAGATGATCGTAACTCATTTACGTTGATATGAAGTTGATATAAGTATCATTCCCATGATACAGTTTAAGAATACAGGCCAAAACTTTCACTGAAAAGGGTAAAGGAGGGCATGAAGTTAAATTATTTTAATGACTTTCCATCGGTTTTGAATTGTTGCCTGTTCTTGTTTTTTCTTAATCAAACTATGACTATTAAACATTGGTAGACTACAGAGGCAGAATTTGAGGGAGGGTCAAGGAGCTCGCATCACCTTTTTGTGGGGGAAATTTGGTTGTTTGTATAGTGAATCAATGAAACATGACTGTAGCGGACCTACTCTTAGGCAGCCAGTCCCCAATCCCTTAATGCAAATCTCTGGATATGCCACTAGACTACTGTTGCCTATATGTACCATGGGTTGGCTATTTATGTAAAGAAGGAAAAGTTGAAATAGATGGTATACACGTTCATATTAGATTTTTCAAGCTACAAATTCTTTCATTTATACGATATATGACATATATAATGGAAGTTAGTCGAAGAAGTTGTGTTAAGCTAAACATATCTATAAGGGATCTACCATTTGTTTTTATAAAAGGGAGTGAAATTTGGAAAAAGGCAGGACAGGAGATTTGAGTAAAAAGGCCGGATGAGCATCTTGGCCAAACCAAAAGGCAGGATGACAATTTATGTTAAAAAAAAAGCAGGATGAAAAAAAGCAGGACCGAATAGAGTAAAAATAAAAACGCAGGATAGAGATTTCAACATAAAAAAATACAGGACAAAATTATTTATCCTAGCCCCTACTCCAAATGAAAATCAAATATTAGCTCCCTTCATTGACGGTTTCATTGGTTTTTTTTTCATTCAGCAGATATGAATACACTTCTTAATGCTTTATTTTTTCAACCTCTCCTTTAAAAGTCGTAAATCTGTTAATAAAAGAAACTATAAAGTCTGAGTTCCCCAAAAATACCAGATCCTCGAAAGGTACTATTGTCACTATAAAGTGTAGGGAAAAAATGAGAAAAAAAAAATCTTCAATTTTAACAAACTGGTCATTAATATGAACTGTCCAATACATTATTTATATAAAACATATGAAATCAATATAAAGTTGTTAACCCCCAGTGCATTTTAATATTGAACTAGATAAAAAAAGAAAAAAAATCTCGCGAAGTCATAACCATTTGTGCACTTACCAATAGAACGTTACCCTCCCGTCGGTAATCTTTCCTTATTATTATCACAATATCAGCTGATAACGTACATTTTTTCGCATACTAGACAGCTTTATTTGTCCTTATTTATAAGAAAATGCTTCGTTGGAACAGACAGTTACTATCATCTTAAGTAAAACTTACGATCATCGTTGATAAAAATAAATAAAAGTTACGATCATCATCGTGATTTTTTGTATCTCGATTTTCATTCTTCTTGTTGCTTTTCCGTCCTGTCCGAAAAAATATTTCAAAGGAAATGCCTATAAAGATGTTTTTTGACATAATACAAATCTGAAAATAAGCTGTTAAAGTGGAGAAATCAGCCTTATACAAACTGCCTATATTTGTGTCCGCCATATTGGGATGATCGTTACTGCAGTTACGATCATCATGCTGTCACCAGTGATATCTAGAGACATATCAAATTCATTTGACTTATTCTTGATAACAGGGAATGTTGCCTACGTTTTGTGGTTGCATTTGTATGATACCTAAAGAAACAAGAATTTCATCTGACTCAATTATTTATATTAATTTCAGGGTGTGTTGCCTGTGATGTTTGGATGCTATATCTGTGCATATTGAATATGCCCTTGTATTTGACAGTTATAAGTGTTTTCTTAATTCTTATAGATGAAAAAAAAAACACCTGAGGCAACTTTTAATACTTATTGATGAAGAACCCGACTACAATTTGTTTTTAATTTGAATAGATGATGACTAAATGACTACGACCACCTGACGTATTTTTGATACTTATTGATGAAAAAACAGGATCATCAGAGGCAATCGGTAATTCTAATTTGTTGAGAGTTCTGCCACAGTGCCCCCCACCCGAAAAAAGATCTGTATGAAATTGGGTTATCAAATCTTGATTTAGCAGAAGTTGTGTTCTGTTATATTATTCTTTTAATTTTACCTGAACATTGAATGATATTGTATTTATATACCATATATAAACTATGCAGGCTCATTTGGGTGACCTTTTCTAATTTTGATACAAGTGCACATGCTTTTCGTAGAATTATAGATATCTACCATTGTAAAGAAGTATTTTCTACAAGTTGCGTTATAGTGAATTTTGTAAATATATATTCTACATTATGTTTGGTTTTCTTTTTATCAGATATGAATTATCTTGTTCATTATTTTTTCTACCATTTGTGTTATAATTAGTCTAAAGTATTATTTTTATCGTATATGAATTACAAGTGTTCCTACCATTTGTGTTATAATGAATTTTGTATATATATATAGTAGAATATATTTTTCTTATCATTTATGAATTACAAGTGTTTCTACCAGTTGTGTAATAATGAATTGTGTATGTATATATTTAGGTTCATTATGTGGTTTATTTGTTTAACACATTAATATCATGAAGATTTATGAGTGTTTTCATGATCAAAAGAGAATATAAAATGCAACATTTGATGGTATTGTTCTTTTCTTCTTTTCCGTATTTTACATGTTTTTTTCTGATAGCTGTAAACATTATTAAATGCAGTCTACGGCTAGAATTATTCAGACATCAGTAACTTTTTGAATTTAGCATGGAATTTTACAAAACTTGGACCATTACCTTTTTCCAATAAAAAATATATATATATTCAGTGCATGAATTTTGATGATTGTTACTAAGTTTTTTACTATTCAGTATCATTTTGGTTAGTGTATATAATAGAAAAGAAAAGGATATGGGGTAATCGTCACTAGTAGCACGATTTCAGTCTGAAACGGTCATTTGGTCTGATCACATCTTGATTGACTGGATTTACCGCTAGAAAAAATCGTCAAGATATTTAAGATCGTTTAGTCGCCGTTCAGATCGATAGCCTCATCAGGTAAATCAGTTCGTTAAGGTATGTCAAGACGGTAAAGACTGAATCGTCTAGCGGGTTGTTTAGACCCGTTAAGACCGTGTCAGACCAAAACAGATCATGGATACAAAAGAACATTCAAAATTTTAAGACCCTGTTTAGATCCGTTCAGTATACCGGTTTGATACCACGAGTTGCGCCCCTTCTACTCGATAATGCATTTTAGATTAATACATGTATATATGTATTTTATTATTAGAATTTTAAGTATATTTTGATTAGTTAAAAAAAAAAGATTAAATCTTGTGTTAATTCTTTATTTCTTTTCTTGTTTTGTTGAGGAACTAATAAATTATTCGTCTATATATATATGTTGTTTATTTTTTAATAAATGTTAGTTTATATAAATATATATTGATAATTAAATGCAAGGACGTACGTTAATTGTATACACACCAGAATGTATGCCATAAATTTAACCTTGAAATGTTGTGAACACCGGTAAAAATGTTTTTTGTATTTGAAGATTAATAACGGAAAATCCTCAACGTAACCTAAAAAAGTTAAGGAAATGTGGTATGATTGCCAATGATACAATCCACAGTGATTCTGTTACTGACATCAACATATCGACGAAACCTCTGGCCCAGAGGTTTCATCGATATGTTGATGTCAGTAACACGTATCAGAATTCATGGACGGGTTCGAATTCCAGTGAAGGCATATAGAAATCACAAAAATTAAAGGTAAGTTTTTAAAACAATTCCATTAGTGAACAGAAATCAGTTTATTAGTCTATTCAAACTTAATGAAATTAGGCACACAAAGGAAACAAAAGAGTCTAAGATGGTGAGCCCATTTCAGCGACAGATTTAGGAAGCGTTGATTCTAGAAAAAGAATCCACGGTAAATGAATAGGCTGACGTCACCACAATGGTTTAAGTCTTTCAACATCACTAGTTGTTTGATTGAGGTTGTGATCATTATTGGTGGGAGAATAAAGAGTGTCTCCATCAGTTTTGGGTGAGTTTAGGGTTTCACCATCAGTGGTGTTTGAATATATGATAAAATCAACTTGTGCAAATTTAGGATGTCCGCAGGTAGGATGTATGAATTCATTAATCATATTCTATAATTTGAACAAAATCATTTTCCATAACCGTTTTAACACTACATGATTTCTTTTAACTTATAAAACATTTTTAACAACTTTTGTTTTAAATTATGAAACATTTGTAATAATCTAATTTTTAATTTATAAGAATGCAGTAGGTCAAGATAAGTAAAATGATATCCCTATTCATATAATTCTATCTATAATTTATTATGATTATTTTTTTTTTAGATATTAGAACTACATGTAAGTTATTGAGGTAGATCAAAAGTAACTGTTTTGTGAGACAGAATTTTCTTATAATTAGCCAAAACAAAGATTTTACTATGCTTTTTTCAAAAATATAATAAAAGGTATTGATCACCGTGCTATTTTTCGAGCTATGAGTCGTTGAAAATAGCCTTATTTTGGTTAGTTTGTTCATGAAAAAACACATAAGAGTGCATAGAAAAATTCTATGAAACAGAATTTTGAAATAAATTGTGAGAAGATAGGTTTCATAAAATGTTTTAAGAAAATAAAAAGAAAACATGGTGTCACCAAACTTGTTTTCTTGCCACAAGTAAAAATGAAAATTTTCCCGATAAGCCCAGTATAAATTTGGTACTAAAAGAGTTATCTCCCCTTAAAAAGCTCATTTGAATAAAAGATTTAAAAAACCAAAAAGGTTGATATTTTTCAAAATATTTTGAATAATACAATAAATTAATAAGTTTTCTTTATATAAATAAACAATCTAACCATTCAATTGTAAATCTGTTTCCAAATTTGCTGATTTGGGAAAATAACTAGACCGATTTTGTACTGTGATTGTACAATCCAAGATGGCGGTATACCATGAATCTCCCTTAATAACATCAACTCCAGTTAAAATCATAGGTTTACAAAAAATTTGGTAGAAATCAAAACAAAACCTTTCTCATGTTGATCATCTGATTAGCTAGACGATTCAATTGTGTTGACATGAATATCAATAATGTGGTCATTTTGTTTTATAAATTTCCTGTTTACAAAACTTTCAATTTTTTGAAAAACTAAAAATTTTCTTATCTCAGGCATACATTTGTAGATTACCTTAGCCGTATTTGGCACAACTTTTTGGAATTTTTTATCCTAAATGCTCTTCACTTTTGTACTTGTTTGGCTTTACATATATTTTGATATTAGCGTCACTGATGAGTCTTATGTATACGAAACGCGCGTCTGGCGTACAAAATTATAATCCTAGTACCTTTGATAGCTATTAACACTATTTGTTTAATTCTAACATTATTTGTTTCCCATTAAACCTGTCTGATTAACAACATAATTTTGTACTGTTTCAATATAACAGAAATATGATCAGACTGAGGAGATAATATCTATAATCACCTTGTCAGTTGACTCCTTTTGACAGCCGACTTTTACCAGATAACGGACTATACATGTATCTAGGTGTCCATTGTAAGCAGCACAAAATAATGGTTTGGAACCATCCTGTAATAAAACAAACATACAAACTTGTGTCATAAACTGAACAATGTTGTGTAATAAATATAAATCATATATATACATTATGTACAAATTGTAATGTCATACATAAAGTTTTAATTGGCACTGATTGTCTTGTACAAGTTGTCAGTGTGTTATGATCCGCTAAATGGATTTTTTAAGCACACAGTCCTTTGTTTCGCATATTTCTATCATATACGTGATATAGTCTGATACCGAGCGTTGAAATGATTGAAACAAAAACAAATCACTCAACTATTTTCATCTTTATTTGATTTTTGATTTAAGCGCATACGATATAGTTACAGGGGAGGTAATGACGTTGCTAACGTACAATGTTATTTTCGCGACGTCAAACTGTGACATATCGGGAAAAGATGCATTTTTCGACTGATTTTTATCATTCAAACTGATTTAATTTGAAAACGAGTGCATGGACCCCTATTTTTTAAAACGATATTTTGTTTCATTTTGCAGGAAGATTATGTGGACCAAATTTTATAAAACTGTAAATAGTGCATTTTTTTTAATTTTGATAGATACACAGCAAAAAATTACGTTTTTTTCCCCAATTCGTGACCATTTGAAAAATATAAGTTATTTCTGAATAAAAAATGTATAAATTTTTAGGATGCTTATAAAATACAGAAATTACAAATTTTTAAACAAAAAAACAATTTGTGTTTATCTTTTAAAACAAAAAACGGCAAAATACGACCACAAATCCGAATTTTGAGCAAATATACAAAATTTCGAAATCATTTAACTCAAAAAGTAGCACATAAAGGTATGTTTTTTATAACATATTTGATTTAATCAGGTAAAAAATAGCCTATATGGAAATGTTCATCAAACTTTAAATACGGGATCAAAACTGTATCGTATACCCTTAAGGTGTCTACATCAGTGTCATAATCAGTGAATAAAAAAAAGAGGATGTTCATCAATGATTTATACATTGTAAGGCAACATCGTCAGTGGTCGTTGATTTCAGGGTGTCTTCATCAGTGGTGTGCGAATTCAAGATATCACCATTATTGGTGGATGAATTGAAGGGGTCAATATCAGTGGGGTATGAATTTATATATCATCACCAGAGGTATAAGAAGCAGTGTTATCATTTTCATTTCCTGATAAATTGAATGTGTTATCTTTTTGTTGGGTGTGAATAGTTGGATATTACCATTAGTGGACCAATGAAATGTGTCATCATCAGTTGTTGTGTAAATATTCAGGGTCAAAATTAGTGTTGAGTGAATTTTTTTGGCTTCATTTTCAATGGTTTGTAAAATAAGCAGTGTTTCATTTTCAGTGATGTCTATTAAGAGTGTCACCATTACTAATACGTGAAATTGTTTGATGTCATTATTAGATTGTTAAATCTAGGGTAAAATCAATATTGTGTAAATTTAAGGTATCGACATTAGTGGTGCTTGATTATATGCTGTCAACATTAGTGGTGCTTGAATATATGCTGTCAATATTAGTGATGCTTTAATATATATGCTGTCAACATTAGTGGTGCTTGATTATATGCTGTCAACATTAGTGGTGCTTGATTATATGCTGTCAACATTAGTGGTGCTTGATTATATGCTGTCAACATAAGTGGTGCTTGAATATATGCTGTCAACATAAGTGATGCTTGAATATATGCTGTCAACATTAGTGATGCTTTAATATATATGCTGTCAACATTAGTAGTGCTTGATTATATGCTGTCAACATTAGTGGTGCTTGATTATATGCTGTCAACATAAGTGGTGCTTGAATATATGCTGTCAACATTAGTGGTGCTTGAATATATGCTGTCAACATTAGTGATGCTTTAATATATATGCTGTCAACATTAGTGGTGCTTGATTATATGCCGTCAACATTAGTGGTGTTTGATTATATGCTGTCAACATTAGTGGTGCTTCATTATATGCTGTCAACATTAGTGGTGCTTCATTATATGCTGTCAACATTAGTGGTGCTCGATTATATGCTGTCAACATTAGTGGTGCTTAATTATATGCTGTCAACATTAGTGGTGTGTTATATTTGATTGAATCATCAGTGGTTAAATATTAATGGTGTCACATTGAGTGGTGATTGATTTTTGACCTTCAGAATCACTGGTGTTATATATTAAGGGTATTAACATGAATTGTGCCTATATCTTGGTTGTTGTCGTTAATGGTATGTGAATATAGGATGTTACCTTCATCTGTTGATTGAATTTAGCGTGTTATTATCAGTCGTGTAATATTTCAGGGTTTCACCCTCAAGAAGTGTATGTATTAAAGAAACCAACATCAGTGGTGTGTAAATTTAAGGCGTCATCATGAGGTGAGTTTTATTTTAATTTGTCATCATCAGTGGTGTTAGAACTTAAGATGTCTTCATCATTAGTGTATATATTGAGGATGTCACCACTGGTATTTACATTCGTAAATATAGGCTGTTCTTATCAGTGGTATTTAAATTTTGGATCAAATCATCGATGATGTCTGATGTTTAGGTATCACCATCTTTGGTTTTCAATTCATAATGTCACCATGACCAGTGTGTTTATTTACAATGTCATCATTAGTGGTTTGACAATCAGTTGTTTGTAAATTTACCATGTGATCATCAATGGTTTGACAATCAGTGGTTTGCAAATTTACCATGTGATGATCAATGGTGTGACAATCAGTGGTTTGCAAATTTACCATGTGATCATCAGTGGTGTGACAATCAGTGGTTTGACAATCAGTGGTTTGCATATTTACCATGGCATCATCAATGGTGTGACAAGCAGTGGTTTGCAAATTTACCATGTCATCATTAATGGTTGGACATTCAGTGATTTGCTAATTACCATAGTGTGACCATCAGTCGTGTGTGTGTGTGTGTGTGTTTAGTAAGTCATCATGACTGGTATATGTATTCCGACCGCCATCATCACTGGCGTATGATTTTAAGTTGTCAACACAAGAAGTGTATGAAATTATTGCTTTCATTATTTATATGTTGTAGATCAACAACAAATAAATGAAATTCATTGATCAAAACGACTATAAAAACAATATTGTTTTAAATGTATAAAACGTTTGTATTGAAGGATGAAGAAGAACAAGATAAGTAAAAGGAAACCCCACTGTATATAATTTTATCAATAATTTATTATGATTAAAATAAAATTGAGAATGGAAATGGGGAATGTGTCAAAGAGACAACAACCCGACCAAATAAAAAAACAACAGCAGAAGGTCACCAACAGGTCTTCAATGTAGCGAGAAATTCCCGCACCCGGAGGCGTCCTTCAGCTGGCCCCTAAACAAATATATACTACCATGAATGTTTACATTAGATCTGAATGACTAATATGATCCACTCCAGGAAAAATCAGAGGTTTACAAAATATTTTTTGTTAAAAAACAAAATTAAACCTTTTCGTGTTTATTTTCTGATTCAGTTTCTAACAGTATTTGTTGTCCATTAAACTTGTCTCATTAACAACATGATTATATATTGATTCAATTTTAATATATTTATTATCAGACTGAGGAGATTTAAATAAATAATCACCTTATCTCTCACTTCCTTTTCACAGCCGACTGTGACAAGATAATTTACTATCTCTCGATGTCCACAGTGAGCCGCATTCAATAAAGGTGTCATTCCATACTATAATATCAACATAGAACATCAAAACGTGTGACAAAAACTGAACAATGTTATGTGATAAATATAAATGAAACATATAACACATGAATCAGCAGTCGAAACTGTTCAAAATAACGAGTCACATTTGTATTTAAATTCTACATAAAGAACAAGTTTTGTCGTCAGATGTCTGAACTATGATCAGAACTGTCATAGTAAAAAATAATTGCGAAGAAAGTATATTATATCTATATTAATGGATGAAGTAAGTCAAAGCTAGTGAAATGAAATCCCACTTTATATAAATGTATTTATTATTTGTTATGAATTAGAGATGTGTATTGTCAATCTGTAGGATACATATCAACTGTTCAAATGCGTTCTAATCAACTCCAGAAAACAATCAAAGGATAACACCATGAGATTTTGTGAGAAAACAAAGTTAACCTTTGTCATGTTTAATATATCTTTCGATTTGAAGAATGCAATGATAACATTATTCATACAGTTCTAACATTCTTTGTTGGACATAGAACCTGTTCGACTTACAAGATGATTTTGTATTGATTCAATATAATTAGAAGTATTAGACTGAAGAGTTAATATCTATAATCACCTTGGTGTCTCTGACTTCTTTATCACATCCGACTGTTACCAGATGACGGAGGATCTCCAGGTGTCCTTGCTGTGCTGCATACAACAATGGTGTCATTCCTACCTGTAATATCAACATATAACAAACATACAAACTTGTGTCATCAACTGGAAAATGTTGCGTAATCAATTTAGATACAATATATCTAACATGAATCAGTGGGCAACACTGAATTAAATTACCAGTGGCAATCGTATTTATATTCTACATAAACAACGAATAAATAACATGTTTAGATGTAAGATGTCAGAACTATGATTCAAAAGAGGGACGAAAAATACCAGAGGGACAATCAAACTCATAAATCGAAAATAAACTGACAACGCCATAGCTAAAAATGTCTTTTAAAAATCATATATTGCTTTACAAAAGTATAAATGAACATTGCTTTACGAAAAGTACAAACGAACTGGTTGAAGACGGACAAGACAAGTGAAATAAAATCCCACTTTTTATCACTTAAATTCATTATTTCAATTTCGAACTGACATCGAAAAGAATTACATATTAATATTTTCCTCAATCGTCTAAGATTTTGTCAATATGATTAAACGAAATGCCGACTCAAAATGATGAAATGCAAATCGAATGAATTGAACTAACGTATTTTGATGGTATAAGAGACATTCTCTATTTTCCAAAAATGAAACGTTACATAATTTTCTTAGAACTGTTCGATTTGACAATACTAGATTAATTATATCTTAAAACAGATATTAGCACAACTTGTTTTTTATCAAGTATCAGAGATTTAGAAACTAATTTGTTGTCATTTTTAACACTCAATGTTATATCATTTAGAGTTTTGTGTCCGTTAAACCTGTCTGATTTTATGTTGATCAGTGTTAAGAGGAGTGTGAGCAAACTAAGAAAAAATATATATCATCCCCTTTTTTTCTAGTTGCTGTGTCACACCCAAGTTTAGAGATATAACGGATTCTCTATCGTGGTCTGTTTCAATAGTGTAAAATTAACATAAAACATAATCAAAAGTTGTGTCATAAAGTGGCAAATGTTGTGTAATAAATATACATTGAGGGAACGATCACGAATGGCGTTTGCAATGAGGGCTTCGTCATCCGTGTTGTGTAAATATCGGAATATTACTACTATTAGAATTGGGACATTTAAAGACGTATCGTATCCGTTTCTGATACGTTGACGTATCTGAAGATATCTATGTGTTATTGTGTAATAATTTTTTTTCTTGTTTAAATCTGTGTTTCTATGTAAGATATCTTTCTGTCATTGAAACCCATTGATACACTCTTTTTATTACATGATAGTTTTCAATTTATGAATACTAGTTTATATCTAAACACTCGATATCTAAACCATCACCACTTCTCCATCGTGAATTTAAGATCTATGAGTCTTTCTGTATGTGTATTACGAAATTTTTGAAGTGCAATAAAATCAATACAGCAAAGGTATAATAGTGATTTGCCATATTGTGCATATACAAAGGGGAAAATTCTGTAGAATATCGAGACTTTGTGGCAAATATAGTTAAAATCTACAAACTTGAATACAGAGATTTCTATTCTCAAAGTTATATAGTTTACTCACTTTTATGATGTGCTAGCATGTATTGTTTTCAAAAAAGTCATTAAAAAAACTATTCATAACAAAACTTGTACAAGTCACTAAAGTTGAGCGCACCCTAGAAGGTGTACTTGGGTACAGATTTGAAAAAAAAAAATACCTGCTAATTTATATATTTTTCTGTTATTGGTATCATTAATCAATTCGATGATGTGGACAATTCAATTCCCTTTAAATAGCAGATTTTAAGTACGTGTATGAGTATTGCCAACGTTAACTTTATTTGTTTTATAATTCAACTTCATGATTGGGTAGTTCTAATGAAAATCATGTAATTGTTATCTCTGTAATTGTTAGCTTCTGTTGTCGTCCTTGCAATGTTTTCATAATTGTATTATAGGTACTGTAAATAAAGTAAAAACGTTTAGGGCAATCAATATAATAAAGTCCAGATTTTGTTATACAAGAATCAAGTACATGTATATTAACACAAATAATACATAGATTAAACACTAATTAATTAAACAGTAATGCATTTTCCAAATCGATTTCTTAAAATTCAAACTGTAGTATTAAGTAAAAGAATAATGGATTTGATGTTGTTAATATATTCATTCCATTTTATTTCATGATATGAAACATTAGTATGGCTTTATCGAAATTTTAAATCCATTTAAGATATTAGGAGTATTTATCTCACTAATGCATATCTTTGATTCACTGTTAGGCTCTTGCTATACTTTATGTTGATGTTGCCATGACTTTGTTTAAACTTGTTTGTTTGCTTTTTGGCCTTGGATGTTTATCTCTTATATTTCATTAACTGTGCATTTGCATTCAGATTTCGCAGATCAAATTTATTCGTGCACAGTGTATTAATCTACGTTTTTTGATTGAATTAAGCTTTTCTATGTTGAGATGTTATGCTACTGTTTCAGAAAAAGGGGAGAAGGTTTTGTACCATTAAAACGTTTAATCCTGCTGCAAATGATTGCACCTGTCCTAAGTCAGGAATCTGATGTACAGTAGTTGTCGTTTGTTTATGTTATTTATACGTATTTCTCGTTTCTTGCTTTTTTATATAGATTAGACCGTTGGATTTCCTGTTTGAATTATTTTACACTAGACATTTTGGGGCCCATTATAGCTTTTTGTTCGGTGTGAGCCAAGGCTCCGTGTTGAAGGCCGTACATTGACCTATAATGGTTTACATTTTTTGAAATGTTATTTGGATGGAGAGTTGTCTCATTGGCACTCAAACCACATCTTCCTATATCTATTTTGATTAACTAGTTACATGAGTAAATAATGTTCCGATGGTGGTCTGTCGGGACGTTACATAAATAAGACTGCCCGAGACACTTCAGACACTTTGATTTACTAGTATAAAATGTTCCGATGATCCCTGTCGGAAGTTCATTAGTTGTTATACATTTTATCCAAGGAATAAGTAACCTTAGCCGTAATTGGCACAACATTTTGGAATTGTTGGTCCTCAATGCTCTTCAACTTTGAACTTGTTTGGCTCTTTGACTATTTTGATCTGAGCGTCACTGATGAGTCTATTTCAAATGGAACTATTTTTGTTATTTGCATGATGTATTATTGATTTTCGGTCTCTTATTAGATGGTTCTGTGTGATTCATTCTACAATGGAGTTAACTCGGAAACTTGAACTCGCCCGTTTACTCGGTGTCCGCTTAGTCAGTAATAAACGGGTGTTTACTTCAGAATTCTTCAAAACTATTTTTACGTGCACTTCAAAGTAAACGGGCGTATATTAAATATCTTACAAATGTATTTAACATGGTTTTGAAAGTAAACGCGCGTTTACTTTTCGGGTTAACTTATTGTGTACATTTAGAAATAAACTTCAAGTTCATTTGTACATTTATTTCATTAAAACGACTTTTAGTCTTAATATTTTACTTATATACGTTTCGAACAAAAACAATTCAAAATTAAGCTCTTTTAATTCAAAATACTAATTTTATTAAGTTACACAAAATCAGTTTAAATACCTTTACTGATTAGCAGATTTTATATATTTTCTTTTCAAAAGTTTCATGTACAAATATCGAGGCGGAAAGAAAGATTATCCAACACATCGGAAACATATTTCTATATAATGGGACATAAACATTACACTGACTTTGGCCCTCCAAGCAGGGGTTTGGCATAGAGCCAACAACCCTATCCTATAAAAAGATTTAAGTTACGGAAACAGCAACACAGGAATCAAACACAACCACTGTGCGAATAGGCCTTCAAGTAAATAGAATGATTGCCAGTGGTGAAAGCCGCAAGGAAGCTACTGGCAGGAATGAAGTGCTGAGCGCTAAAGCAAAAACCAGAATAGGATTCTGGAATGTACGTACTATGTATGAAACTGGGAAACTTGCACAGGTCACATCTGAAATGAGACCATATATCTTGCACATTTTGGGAGTTAGTGAATGCAGATAGACAGGCTCTGGTAAAATGAAGACTGACACAGGAGAAACAGTTCTTTACTCAGGCAGTGAAGACAACCATCATTTTGAAGGAGTAGCCATCATCCTCAAGAAAGGCACTGAGAAGGGATTTATTGAATGGAAACCTGCTAATAGTAGATTGATTACAGCAAAATTGAAAGGAGTGCAGACCAACATGACCCTTATACAATGAGATGCACCAACAAATGACAGGGATGAAGCTGCAAAAGACACCTTTTACGAGCAACTTCAAGCAGAAGTGAGATTGGAACCACGTCATGATCTTCTAGTGGTGATGGGTGATTTGAATGCCAAAGTGTGAAACAACAACACTGATATGGACAGAATAATAGGTAAACATGGATGTGGTACTATAAATAATAATGGAGAAAGACTAGTAGAATTATGTGCAGGTTGTAGGAGGAACACTCTTTCCACATCAAGATATACATAAGTTAACATGGTGTTCTCCAAATGGAAGGTATAAGAACCAGATCGACCACCTTATGATAAATGGTACTTGGAGACGTTCATTACTAGATGTTAAAGTTAAGAGGGGGCAAATGTAAGTAGTGACCATCACCTTATTATTGCAAATATTGAGATAAAATTTAGAAGTACAGGACGTAAAACACTTGTTCCTACACATTATGATATTGAAAAATTACAAGATCATAAAGTAAAGAATGCATTCATCCTTCAATTGAAGAATAAGTTTCAAGCTCTGACAGTTAATCCTGACATGGTCCCATCAGAATCAACAGAAGTCAACTGGGATCAAATAAGAACAATATTTGAAACAACTAGCCCGGACTATCTGGGTTTTAAGCAGGGCAAAAAGATGAAGAAATGGATAACACCAGGTACTTGGAAGGTTATAAAAGAAAGACGCCATATGAATAAGGAAATACTTGACACAAAATCAGAAAGGCTACAAGAAAGACACAAAGCAAGCTATAGAGTTTTAGACAAAAATGTAAAGCGAATGGCTAGCGCAGACAAACGCAGTGATGTTAAGGTTGTTCGCCACATGAAAAGATGCAAAATTGCAGTGTTTTCAAATTCAGTGTCCAGTAAATAAATAGTTGTCTCCAATCATTTGTTTTTAAAGATAATGCATATAAAACCAACTTCAAAGTCGAATTATTTCACATTTCGTGCTTTTTCGGAGTTTCGGACACACTTTTATCACTACTTATAATATCTGTATTCTTTGCCATATGTTAGCGAAGTGTAATTTCAAATTGTCTTTCTGGTTAACCAAAAAATATCGACCTTAGTGGCCAGTATGCCCTTGTTCTACTCGTTTTTATAACAGACTCTTCAGAATTTCAGTTAAATCGTCGATATTAAAACGCTCCATTGACTTTCAATGTTCCAAACGAGTTACTCCCCTTTGTTAACAGAGAACGCTGATTTGCCTTCTAATAATCAAAATTAAGCTTGTTTTTTTGTCCGTATGATATGTTTTCATTTTTTATAAATACTCTCACCTTATATAGTTACTTTGTATTTGTTTGTGTTTTCAGTACAGTTGGATAAATAATATAGTTGGAAAAAAGGGGGAGGGTCCGGAGAACAACATATTTCATCAGCGAATTTGGAAATCTTCGTATTCATATCTTGCACTGTAATAAAGGCACTGCTAATTTATGAAATTTATTGTAAGCAGTTGCAGTCATTCTTTCATTGATATGCAAATATAAAAATAAGACGATGTGGTCAGATTTCCATTGGCATTGACCATTCATGTTGACAACTACATGTATCCAGATGATATTCAAATATTGTGGATATAAGCAATTACAATGATAGGTCATTGTACAACACTCATTGATGCAGTGCATTCTATAAAGATAAATTACAGTCTAGGAATGCTTGCGGGGGCCTTCATTTCATACACACTGTATTTTTTAATGTCTAGGTAACCTTTTCTGTTATTTACTGTTTTGCCTGATAATCACTACAACAGACAGACACTAATCAGCACTATATTCCCTTTTTATTTTTTGGCAGTGAGTATATAATTGGTCATAATTATCCCTTTCAGACTCTGATACATGAATCATAAATTCTTGCTCAGAGAAATGTTGAATTTAGGGAGCTACCATTTGATTTTTATGGGGGGGCTAGGATGAAAAATTTTGTGCTGCATTTTTTCTAGCTGTAATCTCTGTCCTGCCTTTTTTTTTTAGTATATCCTGACTTTTTTTTACCTAAATTGTCATCCTGACTTTTTTTTTTTTGCAATTGTCACATCCTGTCTTTTTTTTTTTTTTTAACTCAAAACTCCTGTCCTGCCTATTTTTTTCAAATTTCATCCTAGCCCCCCCCCCCCCCCCCCCCCACCCCCCCCCCCCCCCCGCATCAAAATCAAATGGTAGCTCCCTTATTCTGGTGTACTTGTTGCATTGTTATTCTAATAATGTCATGTTGTCCCTAGATCATAAAAGAATGACCTATTGATTTGCAATTAGCTATATATTTAAATGGTCTGCTTTAGGTACATTAATGAGCAAATACATTGACAAGCAGGGCACTAGTAGCCAAGGCTTGTTTATAAGGCTTCTGACTTGGCCACTAAATATTTTTAATTGCAAATATCCATAATGCTTATACTTATCTTTCATATTTTTCACAAGTTGGGCCCTATATTGATAATAATAGTTTTCCCCTTGCTTTATACCCCTGTTATAATATTCAGCTGGAGAGGTTTTTGCATAGTCATATATATGTTATTTAATATCATGCTCAAATGAGAACCTTTCTGATATATAGGTATAAGTTCAAAATCAGCATTATAGGAGTAATAGTGGTTCTACTCAGAATTTGTCTATTTGTATAAAGAATTGGAAAATTAATATTGTCTAACATAAGAACACTTTCATTTTTATTGCTAAAAGTAAAGAAAATTACATTCAAGTTTTGAATAAAATACATTTGTAGTTATACTAATGTCATAGACAAAGAATGTCACCTGTCAAACTGTTGATAAACATTTCCAATAAAACAGTTTAATATCCTAGAAGGAATAATGTATACTCCCTACCTCCTTAATAATGAATGATTTCCTACACATCTATTTTAATCACTGAATCCTTGTAGTACATGAATCACATTGAATTTTCCTTTTCTATTCACATTGATTTATCACTGCTTATTCTCATAGCAATTTTGAAGTAAAAATAACACATGATTTGTGATGAATATTTTGGAATCAATCCTTCCTTTTTAGGGTTTATCCAGTTGACATCATATAAGCTATGTTTTACTTCTAGTGTAAATATATAGGTCACTTTATCACAGTTTGGATATATTCATTTGATCTGAAATATAATAATAATGAAAATTAACAAATCATTAATGATTATGCATTTAACTCACTGTAAACAAGTCAACCACCTTTATTAATTAAACACAAAATTTCACACAAGTCATGTACATTGTAGATGTTTCAAATACATTGGAATATTTTAACTAATATATAAATATACTATGATCATTATAACTTCTCCAAAGATTGTGATCACCTTCATCATAAATGCTTGTTCAAAACACACTATCAGGAATTCACCCTGTCAATAAGACTTGTGAAATCAGGACCCAAGAAAATACATGCCATATACCATGTATACATATGTAATGAAACTGTTTGTAAAATCTAATAATGTGCAGCTCTAAATTATTAAAAGTCTTGATTGTTTTGAAGTTTCTTAAAAAATTAGCTGATCATATTTTAAAAAGTGTTATTGTAATCTGACATGTAGATATAATTACAGCAATGAGCATGAGCTTGAAGTTATATAATTAAAGAGGTGCATTTTGTTCAATTGGAATTTCTATAAATTCAAATCTAGTACCATATTCAAATTATAATCATTAATGCAAACAGTTCATTAAATGAAATTATGGATTTCAAATTTAGTTTGAAATGACAAGAAAACTAGAGTTTAGGTTAAACTACTGATAAATTTATAAAACAGAATACATTTTGTAGTACAAATGTAAAAACTATCATTATTTAATCATGAATGGCAATCACACCTCATCTTCTTTTTTAATACTGAAAATTTACCTGTTTAGTCAATTCCAATTGATGACAAATTAATTTCAAAGTACAGCACAGTCTGGTCACACCCTGTATTAAAGAAAACAGAGAACACATGAATAATTGAAAAACTTGATATGCCAAAATTAAATCAGATCATTTATCCAAACAATCTTGATCAATCAAATAAATGATTAAATATCTATACCTTTTATATTACAAGCTATCTTTTTGACACCTTTTTTTATATATATATTTTCTTATTCATGCTATGATATGATAGAGGATATAAAAAAGGCATTTTTCCTTAAACTATGAATACTTTGTACTTGCTAGCTAGCTACATTTATATAATGTGCACACACTTACAACTATATAGCCTGATACTGGATAATTATAGAGAAATAAATGACACATTTATGAAAAGTGCAATTATGTTTCCTCCACTTTCTCCTGAATGAAAGTTATAGTTATTTTGACAAAGATTTATAAACAATTAAGTTTGTCATACAATATATTTTAACTCTCAATATATTCAGAGTAATGTTTTTCTTTTATTTATACATCAATATTTAAAATTGATTATTGACTTTTCATTTGAAAAATAGTCCCACATTTTTATTTCATTACTATTTTCCATGAAATAAAGTACCAATGAAATAAATACACATTCAGGTTTGTCTAATGATACTTGTCAGTCTGATTACACAATAAATCAGTAAATTTATGTAAATGAAACGTTAGGTGTTGTTTTCTTTTTCTATACAAAAAGGGGGAGGTGTTATCGAATTCCAACTTGACCATGTTTACATATAACAGTATTTAAAAAAAATAAATTTATACATATAAAATGTATCACTAAAATTCAAGCGACTGTGATTTAATTGATATTTTCTGAAATCAAATGGCAATTTATTGTAAGTAAATAAAGAACACTACAAATAACAAATAGTGTTATACATGTATGCCCGAATCCAGATTTGTTTTCGAATTAAAAAACGAATACTTCATAGTGATCACGCGGTCAGATTACAAAATAAACATGGTCAAGTTGGAATTCGATAACACCTCCCCCTTTTTTGTATAGAAAAAGAAAACAACACCTAACGTTTCGCGAATTTAACACATCGTATGAAAACAAACATAACATAAGTCATATTGTACTTACAGTTGGATACTCGAGTCATGTTTTCCGTCAAATCGTATGAAAACCTCATACACAGCTGACACGCACTTGCTTGTTTTGATGCCTTTTCAAGCTTTGAAATGACGTTGAGTGTAAGAATGAATGTGCTGACAACCAATAGAAACGACTACATGACGTCACAATTAGATTGCGATAGAATCGTTGAAAACTTATGGAGAACTGCCTTAACATTACTGCGAAAGAGCTTACATAGAAGACCTTACTAAACAAGCAGCCAAAAAGGGTGAACAGTGGAACATTTACAAGATAACAAGAGAAATCTGTGGTAAATTTCAAAGCAAAAATGATGTCCATATAAAAGACAAAAATTGGAGGCTATTGACAACAGAAGAAGAGCAGACAATAAAGGCAACAGTAGTATACCGCTGTTCAAAACTCGTAAATCTATGGACAAAAAACAAAATCGGGGTAACAAATTAAAACTGAGGGAAACGCATTAAATAAAAGAGGAGAACAACGACACAACATTTAAATGTAACACACACAGAAACGGACTAAGCATTACACAAAATTCGAAAGCCAGATGGGCAGAACACTTTAAAGAAGTACTCAACAGACCAGCTTCAGATAAAGAAGCAATTATAATTGAGGTACTTCAAGATTTGGATATAAATACCAACTTACCAGAAAGACAGGAAATAATAACAGCAATAAAAGCATTAAAATGGAAAATCACGAGGGCAGGACAATCTAAATGCAGAACTTTTGAAAGTCGAGCCAGAACTGCAGCTGAAATTCTTCAATCTCTATTTACTTCAATATGGGAAGGAAAAATAATACCTGACGATTGGACCAAAGACATAATAATAAAGTTAACCAAAAAAGGAGCCCTAAGTGATTGTAACAACTGGCGGGGTATAACTCTATTGTCAATCCCAAGTAAAATCATGGCCAAAATTATCATCCAAAGAATAATAGATGCAGTTGATAAACAGCTAAGAGACGAGTAAAGGTAAAGGGTGCATTGATCAAATATTTGCTTTACGTAACATCATCGAACAATGTACAGAATGGCAAAGACAGCTCTACATCAACTTTGTGGATTTTCAGAAGGCTTTTGACAGTATCAACAGAAAGACCTTTTGGCGAATACTCAGATCGTATGGAATTCCAAAAGAAATAATTGAGCTCATAAGAAATTTCTACAACAATTTAACTTGCAGTGTAGGGCAAAGCAACATCTGGTTTGAGGTAAAAACAGGAGTTAGACAAGGCTGTATGATGTCTGCTCTTCTTTTCAATGTCGTCATTGACTGGGTAATGAGAAAAACAACGGAAGATGCTCCAAGAGGAATAAGATGGAACATTTCATCAACATTTAACTCTTTTATCGCATACCCACCACCATTTACAAGAGAAGACAAACCGCCTAAATACTTTTGCTAGTCAAGTTGGACTTTAAATTAGCCAAACCAAAAACTGAAGTTATGACCCTAAACATCAATAACCCAACTCCTATCCTAGTAGATGGAAAAGATCTCCCCATCACAGAAACGTTTACATACCTAGGACGTACAATAAGAAACGATGGAGGTGCAGGAAATGACATCATGAACAGATTGAACAAAGCCAGGAATATATTTAGATCACTTAACAATGTATGGAAATCATCACAGTACAGTAAGAAGACCAAACTAAAACTGTACCCGAGTTGTGAACTATCTACTCATTTAAATTGATATCAAATGAGTTCACGGTTTCTAAATGTTCTTTACATGCTATGAATTGTGTGTAAGGAAATAGTAAAATGATTAGTATTCATAACCAGATTAAAATCTCCAATTGATAGTTTTATATTTGTTTATTTACGACTTTTCAATGAGGATAATATTAACACAAAACAAACGTATTAAGGAGTAAAATAACTACAAAGAAGTAAAGTAAAGCAATTAACTTAGATGTTATTTGTTTGAAATTTTGTTTAAAATATAAATTTTAAATATAAAAAAAATGTTACTTGAAATATGAATGATTACAAAACAAAACGATAAATCAAATGTGCTGCAAGTTATCATGATTAGGTTTATCCATGTTACCGTTATGACATGAACACTACTACGGATGCCACATATTAAGCAGGATCTGCTCACCCTTCCGGATCACCCCCAGTATTTGGTGGGGTTCGTGTTGCAAAGTCTTTAGTTTTCTTCGTTGGGTCGTGTGGTTAATTATTTGTCCGGTCATCTTTTTTTTCGCACTATAAGTTTGAATGTCCTTTTGGTATCTTTTGTCCCTCTGATATTGAATATCTGTTTTACAGTCAAGAGACGGATATGCTGCAATTGTTGTTACCTAGATCTTGACCTCTTTTCCACAAAAGTGACCTACATAATTTTACTTATGAATTTATTCTTACGTGAGCAGAACCACAGGGTCTGCCTACCATAACGGAGCAAACAAGATCACATGTGTTTTTATTTCAATGGGATTATGTTGCCCTTGCTTCAGTTTTAATTATTGTTTTTTTTTTTGTTCTTTCTGCTTTTAAATATTTCAATTCTTCGTTGTTTATACCGGTAACGGTTTTGGTTATCCACTGCCATGAAAATCGCTTCCATTTAAAAATTTCGTACTTTATCAAGTTTCAAGGTTAGATAATGTATTTGATCGATGTTTTATTAATTTGGTGATGTCGTGCAATGTCTTAGGGCTAAATAATGTGTGATAATCAAATCCTGATAATATAATTGTGTGATTCCTTATCATTTAAAATACTTATCTATATATTGTGAACGACGGGTCTGTTAACACTTCCGACGCACCAGCAGTTTTGGTAGGGTAACTGATTCTTAGTCTTTAAGAGTTGATGTTGTGTTTTGAATACTGATGTCTGCTTCTATGGATTTTCTTTGTTTCACACTGAACAGATTAGTTTGAATGTTTCATAAGTATCTTTTTATACATAGCAATACTGGACACAAAAGAACTGCATACATTTTGTAGTAATCTCGTCCACTGTTTTGATCATTGATAGATGACGCATGTTGGCCTATGGATTTAAAGTTTTGTGTCAGTTTGACTCTGGTGGAGAGTTTTCTAATTGACACTCATCGCCTAATTTCTGTGGCTTTTTTTTAAATGTACCAACCAACTAATTGAATAGACAGGGAAATCGAAGTATTTATTCAATATGTTGAAGAATATATTTGTATTTTTTTTTATGAAGTTTTCTCCTCAATTATTACATGTTTTTCTGTAGGTCTATTATTCTGGCATCGAGATTGCAATATATGTCATAGTCGTTAGTTTTACATCGCTTATGATTTGGCTGATCATACTCGCCTGCAAAGTCAAAGCACGACTATGTGCAAAAAAGACAAGCCCAATTTGTGTTGTAAATAATCGAAGGACGACTGTACGACCAGAAACTTTACGGATGAACTTCAAACTTCAAACCGAGGGTAAAAATACAGGACAGCAAAACATCGCAAATCTGAGAGAAAATTATTGTGAACCCTGGGAAGTTACAAGTAGTGTTTGAACAATAATAAAGTTTACAACAATATGATAGTTGATTGTTCGTCGTGTTCTCGGGATTCCATGACAAAAATTTACCTGAATAAACTTATTAAAGTCAATTTTTATATGTTACTTGAGAAGCAGAAACAATTGACCATTTCGGAGCGCTAGTTCGTTTTGTGGTATTATCTACTCTGCCATGTTGGATTTAGCTATCTCTATTCAAACACACTTACATGAAGCATGTTTTAGTCATGTCAGCTAATTCGATTACACTATTTAAGTTTTAGTACAAAATATACATACGTCGACAAATACTGCTTCTCGGTAACTTTTATTCAACATAATATATCGTGCAGACTTAATGAATAATCTTGTAGTGACCATGATGACATAAGGATGCATATATAAAAAGAGATATGTACTTTAAGGTGGTACCTAACACTACAGGGAGATAACTCTGTAAAATCAGCTAAACGTTTTAATTACGTTGTGTTGTTAAGGGAATATTAAGCTTCTCAATGATCAAAATAAGTGTTTGTCAAACTGCTATATAACCAGTGTAATTTTTCTGATAAAACGGTTGGTTCAAATTTTTATTTTTTTTTTATATTTTTGTCAAAGGGTCAAAGTTAATACTTTGTCAAAATTTCAAAAAAATAAACGAGCCAAATAAATTTTAGTTAAAGTGTTGGGTACGACCTTAAGCGACAAGGCAATATCTAATTCATTGATTACTGTTGATGGTTGTATATAAAAGAAATTCACCCGGACAAAAACTTGTGTTTGGTTAATCAAAACGGATTGATCTCTATTAAAACAATATTCATTTAAAAAGATAAAGCCGTCAAACATATAAAATCAAAACTTGCAAAACCAGAAAACAAGGTGTATATGTATAAACCTGAAATATCAGAGTGTTTGCGGCATAGCTGTACCTTGCATCCTGTTGTCTCTCAGGGCTAAAAGGGTATATAAATCCGCGTGTTTCAAGAAATTGGGTTCAGTTTTCATCTTTTTTTGCTGTTTACAAGACCAGTATGTGTAATTTCTATTCAAACTTTGGTAGAAATTGTGTTTTTCTTACGACAATATGTCTCTTAGTATTTTTATTCTCAATTCATTTCTAAATAATACCGTTGACCTGCAAAATGTGTATTCTTATGAATGCATTAAGGTGAATTTTAATTAATCAAGAATTAATCAAAATAATACAAAAAGCTGGAAAACATTAGTAAAGGATCAAAATGAGCTAAAAGTATTAATAGGTCATGCAGCTTCCTTTCGAGATATTGTGTTTTTTTTAATATGGCGAGGAAAAGCTGACTCGGACTTTTGCCTTATACATGTTATATATGCATTGGTATTATTTTGATCTTAAATCTAAAGAAAGAAAATCAAGAATCTGCTTAAGGAGACTCGAGGGTATAAATATTTCAGAAAAAAAATAAACAATTATTTTTCATTAAAATTTTATTTATTACCTTTATTAGATGTTACTTTATCATGTGGTACAACAATCATTCAAAAATATCAATTCGTGTTGCCCCCAGATGACGTTTAAAATGTATATATCATTCAAAAAGCTAAAAAGTATCTCTCTTTGGTGCAAAATTGCCATTTTTTGGCGTTAACATTAAAATATTTTTTTCAACTCATCGGTGACCTATATTTTTTTTTAATATAATTTACAAATAAGCTGTACTTATACTAAACTATTGTAAAATGAGAGCGATTTCTGTAATTTAGTTCTTTTTTTTTCGATATTACCTTTAATTCTCCTATTAGTTCAACTGAAAAAAGTACCTTTACAAAAATGTATGCTTCTTTCGAAGGCAGATTGTGAGCGTTAATGAACGGTGACCTCATTTTTTTAATTTTATTTTTCTATTAAGTATAAGATAAAGTTGGTTAACAGAAAGATATAGCAAAATCCTATATCAAAAATAAAAATTTGATCTAGAGCCGCGAGCCCCCTTAAATTGGGAAATAACCTTTTATGAACTATCAAATCTTATACGAAAAGACCAAAGCGATATCATATACTTAGCATTACTATGATAGCTTTTGTATATGTGTAATGAACGGAAGTAACCAAGCCATAACTTCATGCCGGGATGATAACCCATATGAGAGGCCTCTCTTGCAAGAAAAAAAGCATAACAGTGCCCCTCGTGCAAGTTACTTCCCGTATTTCCGGTATTGTCTGTTTATTTTCTATTTTGGCGTCATATATTTTTTATTATGACGTCAAAATGTTACGGAACTTTTATAATGTCCAGTAATTACGGACACATTGCGATGCGATGGCTAAATCCAATGATATAGATTTCTAAAATGATGATAGTTTAGTACTTGCTGATGTGGATCAATATATGTATGAATTTACAGGAAGAAACAAATACCATTGACTATTATTAATCATCTCATAGTGCAACATGAAGTACTAAAAATCATAAAACTGTTAACACCTCTATGCTTCCAGCTTCAAATTTTCAATGTTTTAAAATGCCTCTATAGGAAACAGTATCATACAAATATATGAAGGAAGACTTAGTGATGTTATTGTTGGACAATTGTAGTGTATTTGTTAGATTCATATTTTGATTTCTTTATTAAGAATTTGACTGTTTTAGTAATTTATTTTGTTTATTTGCCTTACATAAGATAATTGTTAGAAGTATATGATAAAGCGATTAATACATGGCTTTTTCCATATCGGCCCTGGTATCATCCCTCGACCCATATCAGCACATTGACTACATCTCGGAATGATATTGCGGTCTCGGGATGATATCTGGACCGATATGGAAAAGGCTATGTATTAATCTCTATATAATGCCCCAAACATTTTTCATTATATCGTAGAGAAAAATACCAAGGAGTCCGAAAATATGACACAAATTTCAAAACCTCGCCTAAGTACATCCTAAAGTATTGGATGTAGTTCATAAACAGAATGGTGCATATGTTTACACCTATATCAGTTTTTATAAACCATACTAAATGTCTGTGGTTATTTTCACAGTAAGTATTTTATTGCAAAGGACGAAGGTACATTTATATATCTGAGTTATTTCCCCTTTTACGATTAAAAATATCATCTTAATCTAAAACAAGTGAAGAAAAAAAATGTTAGCATTTATTTAAAAAAAAAAATCTTTGTTAATAAGGAAGAAAAGAAATAATAACAGCAGAGGAAAAACCTGTCATTAGAAGAAACGATTACAATAGCCCGGACAAAATGGAGAACGACCATCAACAAACAGCATTTAAAGACACAGTTCTTGACTTACATGTGATGAAACTACGATATAGCAGAATAAAGAGAAGCTAAAGATACCAATAGGACATTCAAAATCATAAATCGAAAATAAGCTGTCAACGCCATGTCTAAAAAAGAAAAAAAGACAAGCAGATAAATAATAGTAGAAATTACATAGGAAACAACATACATATTAACACGAACCCTACCAAAAACTGGGGGTGATAGCAGGTGCTCCGGAAGAGGAAGCAGATCCAGAACGGTATTCACACTTACCTCACTTGTACATTTCGTCGTCACAAACACGAACATAATGTAAACATTCGGTTGAACGTCTCATTTGGGTAATTTGAGTAAAGTTTATTTGTATCGATCCTTATTTTTTTTTTAATATGATCAATTTGTTTATCAACGTAAATACTATATGGATGTTACAATGGATGTTAGCAAGCTTAAATCCACCTTGGAGATCACTAAGCACCATACACAACGGTAGGTTTTATATTTCCATTTTTGACAAATCACAGTAAACTAACCATAATTTCGGATTAAAAATATTTTATTGCTTTGTTATTTCGCATGCAGTTATACTATTAGGTGCAGTAATTAATCAATCATCGATAATCCTTTAACTATACACGATTTCTTCGTTATTTGTTGGATAGTAACCAGGCAGTAACTATACGCATATGAAACAAATAAAATAAATAATATGATAATCTGATAAGATTCACGGATTACACTGCATTTCCACCTTTATTCTTAATTTTGTATCGAAGATGTTGGACATTGACTTTCTGGTAAAACCTGATCAGTAAGTAATCACATATCGAACACATTATCTTCAATTTAAGTTCTTTTTGGTCTTTATAGTTTTTTTGCAACTTAAATTTTTGCAAAGGTAAAAGATAAAAGAATAAGATTTTTTGAAATTGCATATAATGGTGATACGAAGAACTCGACAATGTTTTATTTTGAGACACAATTGTGTTTTGCTTTGACTTAGAATTATCGATTATTTACTAGTAATCAATTTGATAATATCATTTATTATCTATCGTTTTCCTTAATGGTAGTCAGGAAAACAGATTTATAAGGTGTTTATATTGTATGTAAAAATAAAATGTTCCATAGAAAACTCGGTATATATCTGTGTCTGAACAGTGGTTAATTTAATTTCAACGAAAAAAAAAGAATAAAAAAGACCAAATTTTACCAAGTCAGGAATATGACAGTTGTTGTCCATTCGTTTAATGTGTTTTGTCATTTGATTTTGCCATGTGATTAGGGACTTTCCGATTGAATTTTCCTCGGAGTTTAGTATTTTTGTAATTTTACTTTTTGATAACAGCGGAGTAAAAAAATAAGGCAACAGCTGCAAAGGAGCAAACAGGTAGTTATAATAGCAGTCCTTTCAGACAAACATTGAAGAAAAAATATAACAAAAACAAATCAATAATAATATGTATAATATTGAAATGATAAGTTAGGTATATTAGAACTATATCTATCAGTGGAAACTTGTATTGTAGAAAAGCAGTATGGTTCACGAGTTACATGTATGGTACATGCGATTGTCATGCTTATTGTTTAGAGTGTAAGTTAATAAGAAAATTTGAATTGTATCATAGGTAACAAATACTGCCCGATGTAGTACAGTTCAAGTCGATAAAACAATGATATAGTATGTCTCTGATACAATGATATAGTATGTATCTGATACAATGATATAGTATGTCTCTGATACAATGACATAGTATGTCTCTGATACAATGATATAGTATGTCTCTGATACAATGATATAGTATGTCTCTGATACAATGATATAGTATGTCTCTGATACAATGATATAGTATGTCTCTGATACAATGATATAGTATGTATCTGATACAATGATATAGTATGTCTCTGATACAATGATATAGTATGTCTCTGATACAATGATATAGTATGTCTCTGATACAATGATATAGTATGAGTCTGATACAATGATATAGTATGTATCTGATACAATGATATAGTATGTCTCTGATACAATGATATAGTATGAGTCTGATACAATGATATAGTATGTCTCTGATACAATGATATAGTATGTCTCTGATACAATGATATAGTATGAGTCTGATACCATGATATAGTATGTCTCTGATACAATGATATAGTATGTCTCTGATACAATGATATAGTATGTCTCTGATACAATGATATAGTATGTATCTGATATAATGATATAGTATGTCTCTGATACCATGATATAGTATGTCTCTGATACAATGATATAGTATGTCTCTGATACAATGATATAATATGTCTCTGATACAATGATATAGTATGTCTCTGATACAATGATATAATATGTATCTGATACAATGATATAGTATGTCTCTGATACAATGATATAGTATGTATCTGATACAATGATATAGTATGTCTCTGATACAATGATATAATATGTATCTGATACAATGATATAGTATGTCTCTGATACAATGATATAGTATGTCTCTGATACAATGATATAGTATGTCTCTGATACAATGATATAGTATGTCTCTGATACAATGATATAGTATGTCTCTGATACAATGATATAGTATGTCTCTGATACAATGATATAGTATGTCTCTGATACAATGATATAGTATGTCTCTGATACAATGATATAGTATGTCTCTGATACCATGATATAGTATGTCTCTGATACCATGATATAGTATGTCTCTGATACAATGATATAGTATGTCTCTGATACAATGATATAGTATGTCTCTGATACAATGATATAGTATGTCTCTGATACAATGATATAGTATGTCTCTGATACAATGATATAGTTTGTCTCTGATACAATGATATAGTATGTCTCTGATACAATGATATAGTATGTCTCTGATACAATGATATAGTATGTATCTGATACAATGATATAGTATGTCTCTGATACAATGATATAGTATGTATCTGATACAATGATATAGTATGAGTCTGATACAATGATATAGTATGTATCTGATACAATGATATAGTATGTAGTATGTCTCTGATACAATGATATAGTATGTCTCTGATACAATGATATAGTATGTATCTGATACAATGATATAGTATGTATCTGATACAATGATATAGTATGTATCTGATACAATGATATAGTATGTCTCTGATACAATGATATAGTATGTATCTGATACAATGATATAGTATGTATCTGATACAATGATATAATATGTATCTGATACAATGATATAGTATGTCTCTGATACAATGATATAGTATGTATCTGATACAATGATATAGTATGTAGTATGTCTCTGATACAATGATATAGTATGTCTCTGATACAATGATATAGTATGTCTCTGATACAATGATATAGTATGTCTCTGATACAATGATATAATATGTATCTGATACAATGATATAGTATGTCTCTGATACAATGATATAATATGTATCTGATACCATGATATAGTATGTCTCTGATACAATGATATAGTATTGTAGATCATTGTACGTTTTTTAATATAGATTTTTTTAAGACAAAAATCAATTGTTTGCACTATTAATTTGAGTAGAATGTGTCCTAGTGCTTGTTAAGTGTATGGCCTTGTATTTTTTCAGTTAGGGGTTTGTCTGGTGAAAGAGCTGTACACGGATTCCATCATTTTGATGTTTTATTGTGTTTTGTTGTTTATTCCTGCCCCCAATCTATCTTTTTGAGGTCCCTTAGATTTAACCATGCTATATCGGTATGTTCATTGTTGAAGGCCAAACAGTGACATAAAGTTGTTAACGTCTATGACATTTAGTCTCTGCAATGGTAATTATACCACAACTTCTTACTTGTATAATCTATGATAGATGATGACAAATCACATTTCGAAATTTCAGACTAAGATAACATTCAACGAATTAGAAGACACATTTTACGTCATTATTCAATGTTTAAGTACTGAAGAAATATATCTACTTTTGCCAATAAGTTATTTATTTCGCCGAGAAGCAGAATAGAACAGATGGAACAGAAACAAGGACGATAATATACAAGTTGATGCAATTGAACCGAAATGAACGTTTTAATTAGGGATAAACATACGATACGGTGTTGGTTAAGCCAATCAAATACACGCATTTGTTCGTATCACTGTATTACTCCCAGTAGTGTGATATATGAAATATCTCTTCATATAAGAAATAGATTACAAACTAAAACCATAATCTAATTGTGAATATCATTTTACTCGATATATACATGATTTACTTATCAGACAAATAACTTTAACTTTAAGAACAAAAATGCATATACATGTATATAGATACGTATGATCATTTACGACTTTCTTTGGTTTGCAGTGTATTCTTTTCTACAAGATTGACATGTCATATACATTTTGTATGATATAGATACCTGATAGATATACAAAACAGGTTTAGAAGTAGTTAATAAAGGTACCAGGATGACAATTTGATACGCCAGACGCGCATTTCATCTAGATAAGACTCATCAATGACGCTCAGATAAAAAAAAAATAGTTAGAAAGTTGAAGAGCATTATGGACCCAACATTTCCAAAAAGTTGTGCCAAATACGGCAAAGGTGATCTATGCCTAGGATAATAGAATCCGTAGCATTTAGAATAATTCATACTTTTGTAAACAGTTAATTTATTAAAAAAAAATGGACCATAAAATTCATATACATGTCAACACCGAAGTGCTGACGAAAGGGCTGGTGATACCCTCGGGGACGAAACGTCCACCAGCAGTGGTTCGACCCATGCAGTGATGTAAAGAGTTGTACGCCAGACGCGCCATTCGTCAACATAATTCATGCATGGTCAACTAAATGTATCCTTCGTATTGTCCAGCTTGTTTCTGTCTAATTAAGGTTTCCTGACATCTTGAGTTATTCATAAAAGAAAGAGTCAAAAAATCAATCAGCAAAAACTGGTACAAATATTATGAATCAAGATGTTTCCAACTAATTTTTCTGATTTATAATGTATTCCTATCAACTGCTTTATATAGTATAAACTGTAAATATAAAAAAGAAGATGTGGTATGATTGCCAATGAGGCAACTGTCCACAAGATACCAAAATGACACAGGCATTAACAAATATAGGTCACCGTACGGCCTTCAACAATGAGCAAAGCCCATACCGCATAGTCAGCTATAAAAGGCCCCGATATGACAATGTAAAACAATTCAAAAGAGAAAACTAACGGACTCATTTATATAAAAAAAATGAACGAAAAACAAATATTTAACACATGAACAAACGACAACCACTGAATTACAGGCTCCTGACTTGGGACATGCACATACATAAGTTATGTGGCGGGGTTAAACATGTTAGCGGGATCCCAACCCTCCCCTAACCTGGGACAGTGGTATAACAGTACAACACTACTGACCCATTATATGTGTTGGGTTTGCGCCTGCAAACATGTTAAACCTCGCCACATTCCTTATATCTCACCACGGCAGGAGGCTGTGGTTAAATGGTAATCGTTAATTGCTACTTTTCATGTATTGGTTTGTAAAATGTGTTGTACCGTTGCAATTTTTTTTTGGCAGGTATGATGAGGGAAGGTGTGTTGTTGGTGTTTTAAAATTTGTGTATTACCGCTTCATCATATATGTGCCTGTCCTAAAAAAAGGGGGGGACGAAAGATACCAGAGGGAGAGTCAAACTCATAAATCGAAAATAAACTGACAACGCCATGGCTAAAAACGATCATGAGCATGTAGCCCAGTGTTTGTCATTGGTTTATATCTGTTATATTTATTTTCGTAAATTGTTTTGTTACAAGTCAAGCCGTTAGTTTTCTTAATTTAATTGATTTTTTTTTTCATGTTCGGGCCGTTTAAATGCTAAACAACCTATCCAGTTCTACCACTGATTTTCATTTTTTGTGAAGGTATTTTTTGATTTTAGGACCAAAATTTTGTCAAAGAAAAATTGGTGGTCGCAGATTTAGTTTTGTTACATTATCAACCTCAGATATTTCCTTATTATAAACATGAAATTTGCTTGTTATTGGAAGTTTTGAATAAAACCCCTTATATCAAACCTACAAGGATAATTCGTGTTTCTCGTTAAACACTAGATCTGTATCTATCAGTTAATGATTTATTAGTTTTTGATTATGATTGATTTGATCTTAATAGATATAATGTATTTCATTCCCGCAAAAGCAACATAGCGTAAGAATGAAAAACGTTTCCAGTATTATAATTATTTACCAGTGTTTTACTCATAAAAATTTCAAGATGGAAAGTATTTTGTGTAAATAGAAAAAAGTATATGTCACCGACCTTCCAAAAAAGTTATTAGCTATTTATATGTTTTTTTCTCGTTCGTTTTTTAGAAGAGTTGTCTTTCATCAATTAGACCATTGAATAGCATAATGAATTTTTTGAAGCTGGTGCACTATTTGAAACAAAAATCGCAAATTAGACGTTTAAAATAAACGTTTAAATTTTCAAGAATAACAACTATACACACCTACTTTATAGACCTCCCTTAGGTATCATTAGCAGATCTCATAATATTGTTGCCGTAAAAAACATAGGCTTCAGATACGCCTTCCGTCGGAATAAAAAATGTTCGAAATAAACGTTTACTCCGCTTTAGAAAGGAAGGTGTGTTTTTGCACTCTCCGTGTCATTACCAAAATCAGAAAATCAAAAGTAAAATCAAAATATGACATCGGCTTACTTATAGAAATTTAAGACATAAGATTATGTGGTATTAGTGCCAAATAGACAATTATCCATCCAAGTCACAATTTGTAAACAGTCAACCATTAAAGGTCAAAGTATGGCCTGCAATACAGAAATCTGGCTCACATCAAACAGCATGATATAAAGGGCCCCTAAAATAACCAATGTTAAACCATTAAAAAAAAAACAAAGGTCTAATCTTTATACAAAACGAGAAACAACAAACTTTTATGAAAAACATTTGACTCTCTCTATAGGTGAACATTTTTGTTCGCGTCACGCTTTAGCGCATTTGTCTTACTATTGATTCGTCACTGTTTTGCTGAAAGACAGACAGAAGCACAGACGGACATCTTTGTACGATTGTGTGTCTCGACTAAGATCAGCATAAAAATAATCTCATCTAGTTTGTTGATTCATTATTTCGGAATATTTAAAATATAAGGGAATTGAAATAATAGTGTTATATAGAAGAGGGACGAAAGATACCAGAGGGACAGTCAAACTCAAAATCGAAAATAAACTGACAACGCCTGGCTCAAAATTAAAGAAGGCAACCGACTAACAATAAAACACATGACACAACATAGAAAACTAAAGAATAAGCAACACGAACCCCACCAAAAACTAGGGGTGATCTCAGGTGCTGCGGAAGGGTAAGCAGATCCTGCTCCACATGTAGCACCCGTCGTGTTGCTTATGTTATAACAAATCCGGTAAATAGTCAAATTCGGTAGGTCACATTTGTGAAAGGGAAGAGAATTGCAGTTACGACGTAAGGAACATATCTGATTTAATTTGTGAAACGGTTATTCCATAACGGTCAAGTGTATGTAAAACTGTAAACATGAATTTTAACTATTGTAAAATTATATCCCCGTTATTACTTTTTCACGAGTTAGGAATTAATGAAACAGAGAAGTAGGATACAAATAAGTTTTTGATTAAAAAAATTGGTTAATATATCAAGAATTTTCTTTTAAACTCTTTCAACAAAACAGTGACGAAGGAATAAATTGAATAGAGTGCTCAAGCGAACTTCTGAGAGTGACGCGAACAAAAAAAAGACAACAAAAAAAACATCCAGTCTTACACAGTGAGCCGAATATGTTTCACTGTTATGAGATCTTAGATTATATAATTGGTTGATATGACAATATTTAGAATCAATCCGCAAAAACTGTGAAATCACACATCACAGATTTAAAACAAAACTGACCAAACGATGTGGGTTATGGTCTTTTTTTACAGCTGACATAATCAAATGTAAGACTTGATCTTTCAATACGGTTTCTCTCTTGGCTCTCGCGCTTATAAAACATATTCGACTTTTTTGTAAGTTTGGACGTATTCTATGATCGAAAACTAAATAGATTGATTTACGACCTAAAAACATCACTATGAGTCTTTTTTTACTATCATCATTTTACACGTAGGGATGATTGTTCCAAACAAATGTTTCAACTATTGATAATGAATTAGAAAAATGAAGTATTTTGCAGGTAACATATTTTATTATCAACTCCTTTCTGATATTTTTTCCACTTTGTGCATGTCATGTAGGCAAATCATCTGCAAAAGAAACATGAATTGAAATTAAAATGAATATCATTCATAAATGATAATAATAAATAACATGTATTCTTGATAACGATCGATACTCCATAACAGAATTACATTTGCATAAACAATCATATTTAATACGCTTGATAAATAGTGAATTAGACGATGTAGATATCAAATTTATCATTTTGATAGTTATACACAATTTCTACATACCGTTAGTAATAATACACTTTAATCATTGTTGTTATTTAAATAATTGCTTGTAATTTCGAATGTAGTATGTTGTGTCTTACGTTTAACATGTTGCAAAGAGAACACACATGATTTCCTACTGTCCAAATTAAATGTCAATTTTTTCACTGTTTGATAGTAAAAACAATCAATTTTATGAAAACTGTGTTCATTCATTGTGTATTAATAACATGATAAGTCCCTCCATGTAAAGGTATTGAAACAGACTGCTTTTTCATATTTAGTTGAGCTCTTTCTTATACATGCATATAATCTCAAAATAGATACCAGAATTACATTTTGTATTTATGCCAGACACGAGTGTCGCTAACAAAAGACTCATCACTGACGCTCGAATCCCAAAACGTGTTTAAAGAAAAAAGAAGTTGAAGAGCATTGAGGTAAAAAAATTCTAAACTTTTTGCCAAATACTGCTAAGTATTGAATGCAGTACAACTGTATGATGCATACCATGCAATACAGTTGTACTTTATTTTACATTCTGTACTGCATCTGTTTACCCTTATCTATTCTATTCACAAATGGGTGCGTACTCATTGCATACGAAACCGTTATTTTTAACAGCAACTCTTCAAACATAGTAATATATTATATTCTTTGCTTCAATCAGAAATTGATTATCATTTTACGTTAACATAAATGGTATGGCAGTTTATATAATACTCTGTTGTAAGAATGATTAATAATATAAAAGAGACTTGAAGTTTATATAGGCGACCACTTCAGTCAATATCTTGACTTCATATGATTTGGTATAATCATAACGGCAAACTTTCCGAAATTTGTTTTTGCAAGTTTTCCTGCATTCATAGAAATTATTTATCTTGATTAGAACCTCCTTAACTTGATGTGTATCTCAATTTTATAGGATACTCAATCGTTGACACAATCTACAATTACATCAAGAACCCATGTATCCCTTATTGATTGCTCTGGTTTGTATAACCCATGTTTCCCGTATTGATTGCTCTGGTTTGTATAACCCATGTATCCCTTATCGATTGCTCTGGTTTGAATAACCCATGTATACCTTATTGATTGCTCTGGTTTGAATAACCCATGTATCCCTTATTGATTGCTCTGGTTTGTATTGCTCAATCTGCTTCTTCCTGATTTCATAAAACTTTTTGTAATGAACAAAAATATCGATCATCTGATAAGCTGTTACTTTCACTAAGTGATAGGTTTTACTGTAATCAGACTGGAAGTAAACTCCACATTTGTTTTTATTAGGGTAGGGGTTCACTGTTTCACTTACTTATAGGTTTTACTGTAATCAGACTTGAAGTAAACTCCACATCTGTTTTAGGGTTAAGGTAGAGGTTCACTGTTTTACCTACAGATAGGTTTTACTGTAATCAGACTTGAAATAAACTCAACATTTGTTTTAGGGTTAGGGTAGGGGTTCACTGTTTCACTTACTTATAGGTTTTACTGTAATCAGACTTGAAGTAAACTTCACATCTGTTTTAGGGTTAAGGTAGAGGTTCACTGGTTTACCTACTGATAGGTTTTACTGTAATCAGACTTGAAATAAACTCAACATTTGTTTTAGGGTTAGGGTAGGGGTTCACTGTTTCACTCACTTATAGTTTTTACTGTAATCAGACTTGAAGTAAACTCCACATCTGTTTTAGGGTTAAGGTAGAGGTTCACTGTTTTACCTACTTATAGGTTTTACTGTAATCAGACTTGAAGTAAACTCCACATTTGTTTTAGGGTTAGGGTAGGGGTTCACTGTTTCAATTACTTATAGGTTTTACTGTAATCAGACTTGAAGTAAACTCCACATCTATTTTAGGGTTAAGGTAGAGGTTCACTGTTTTACCTACTTATAGGTTTTACTGTAATCAGACTGGAAATAAACTTAACATTTGTTTTGGGGTTAGTGTAGGGGTTCACTGTTTTACTTACTGATAGGTTTTACTGTTATAAGACTTGAAGTAAACTTCACTTTTGTTTTAGGGTAAGGGTAAGGGTTTACTGTAAATTTCACTTACCGTAGTGATTTATAAATGGCACTGAACCCCGAAAAGACTTTAGAACTATCTGACCTGAAGACAATTATCATTTTGTTGGAAGTCGAATTAAATACTATTCCTTCAAAGGGTCCATTAGATAATGTGGCCAGTAATGTATCTGTGCTAATTACACCATCATAAACCTACACAAAAACATGTATTCTAAATTTATTAGTGTGTTTCAATATCACATTGCAATGACACCACTTAATGAACAAGATCTGCTATACATCCTTTCTAAATCATCTGAGATCATCCGAGCAATTGTTATGGTTGTCGTTGCTTTTACGGTATTTGCTATGCAAGGTTTTGTACACTTATATTTTATCGGATTTCACTCTTTTGATGATAATCTTAGAAAAATAACTTAATTTTCTTGACCATGTATTTTGATTTTGATTTTGATTTTCTGTCTCTATTGGTATAAAACAAAATTTAAAGAAAAAAAAAATCGACAAAAAGAAGTAGGTTTTCTATCAATGTTAAAAATTCTCAAACCAATATTACTACAATAATATAGTTTACAAAGCATGCACTATATTTTAAATCAATTAAATATATATCTATATATATATATATACCTTAACGAAGTCAACCGCACCGGTAAATTCATATTCTGTCTCGACGTGAAAGAAAGTAAAGTTCAGCATTATTTTTGAATCTGCCTCAACTGTTATGTTAAAATAACAACGCTGATCAGTGCAGTAATCTGATGGATAATTCGGAGAGGTAAACCTTCCCTCCGGTCCATTAAATATCCCGTCACATGTAGCTGTCGTAGAAAAAATCAAATGTTTATTAATAGAAGTCTGGTATCAACATAGATGAATGTTTTAAAAGATAAGGGACTACTGTTTATCGTATTTAAAAACCTGTGAACCACCTGGGTAATCGTTCCATTTTTATGAAAATCGAAACGTTGAAAATCTAAAAGTTGAATACTATACTTTAAATGTGCAACGCTGATACCTTTTCCTATTAAAAAAAAAAATATTTAAAAACAGATGAACGTGTTTTTGTTGCACTTACCAATTGCGTCCATATGGTTCTCGTTTCTTGGAGCCGAGTATATTTGTGTATATGTTCCGGACCATATGAGTATCTGGACCATACGCGTATGGTCATGACCATATGGGTATATACTCATATGGTCCGACCATACGCGTATGGTCGGACCGTACGCGTATGGTCGGGGTAATCAACACGTATACTTTTAAACTCTTCATTTGGTGTGACCCTTCTGGTTGTTACGTCACTAAAATGTAATTTTATTATATATTAAAACAACTTATTAAAAAAAAACCCAGTTTCACACAGTTAATAATACTTACTATTTGTAAGTACAATTATAAGAAGATGTTAAAATCAAATGAACATATTGTTAAAGGAATATTATTGTTTAAAGTAGGTTACATCACCGGCAAGGATCATGATATTTATTTAAAGATCATGATATTTTTTAAGACATTTTTGATAAGTAAAATATTAAAAGTGTATGTTTCTTTATTTTTTTCTATTCTTTGTTTCTATACTTCTATTATAATCTTAATTATAAGACCGGTAAAATAGCATTTAAGAGATATGAAATAGCCACTGCCTTTATTTGATTTGATCTTTAATATTCATTTTACGATATTGGAGATCTAGAGTTGGACATTTTCGATCTAAAACAAGCAATCGCAGAAAAGCTACATGTATGGTACCGTGTGAAGGTCATTCGAAATATACAAAAGTATACACGAATACAATTAGCGATGAAAACTAAGATCAACTGACTGTGGCATCAATATTTAATGTTTATGTAGCTTTTGAAATGTAAAACTAATACTTTTTTTTGTAAACACATTTGTTTCTAAGATAAAGTTTATTGCTCTATTTCTATTGTATTTTTGAAAAAAATACCTATATGGTCCAAATACTCATATGGTCCGGCCCGTTAATAACCAAACGAGTATAATACTCATATGGTCCGACCATACGCGTATGGTCGGACCATATGAGTATACGCATATGGTCATGGCCATACGCGTATGGTCCAAATACTCATATGGTCCGGAACATATACACTATTTATAATAGTCATAATAAGCAATGAGATATGAGGAAATAATTTTTTTTTTATAGAAATATTGTTCAACTCTTCGTTATTGTTTCACATAAATTTAAACAATGTAATACAAACTTGTTTCGAACAAAGGCAACAGTATTATACCGCTGTTCAAAACTCATAAATCGATAGAAAAAACAAATCCGGGTTACAAACTTAAACTGAGGGAAACACATTAAATATAAGAGGAGAACAACAGAAACACAATATGCAAGTGTAACGCACACAGAAAACAACTAAGCATTAGACAATATCCGAATATAACATTAAAACTAAATACATGAATTTGGGATAGAAAAGTACCGTGGCACGTCTTATAGCAACGTGAAATCATATTCAAAGATAAGAGGAAACAAACGACACAACAGAAACACATCATTAAAATGTAACACACATTGAAACAAACTATAATATAACAATGGCCATTTTCCTGACTTGGTACAGGACATTCTTTAAAGAAAAAAATGGTGGATTGAACCTGGTTTTGTGGCATGCCAGTGACGCTCAGATGAAAAAAGTTCGAAAGCCAAAACAAGTACAAAGTTGAACAGCACTGAGGCCCATTACGACTAGGGTTTTCTTCTTGGGATTAGAACATCCTTATTATATAGTATAATTTATACTTTTGCAAACAGTAAAATTAACTATCTAGAGAATAAAAACGTATACAATACATAAACCAACATAATCCAGCACAAAAAACACACCCAAGTTAGGCAAAGCCTCAACGCACAAAGTGACGTCACATTTGAAATGGTAAAAAAGCACACAGAATGACGTCACATTTGAAACAATAAACAGCACACCAAGTGACGACACATTTAAATGACTAACACTATTTCTCAAAAATAAGACAGCATTAGGATTGATTCATGATTATATTTGTAATACTAATATTACATTTAATAACAATTAAAATTGCAATACTTATTTATATCAAAATGAGGTAACAATTAGACAATTAACTATATTATATAGCTATGTCGGAGCTTATTCTGAATCAAACTGCAAACCAAATCCATCGTATACATTACGTTAAACCAAACCAAAACCTAATAAATGAAGGCAGCGATTTATTTTCTTTACGATAACACATGAATATAACAGAAAAAACGTCAAGACATTCGACAACATCCGATTAGAATTACAAATATAACATCAAACTAAATACATGAATTTGGAATAGACGGTATGTTAATGCTGAGAAATGGAAAATTGATAATTGGGAAGTCGAAATCGTCAAGTTTATCATAGATTTTCGTGTGAAGTCGTCCATCTGCGTCAATAATGAGGAAAGGATCAAGGTATGAAGCAGTCCTTCTAGTATCAGTAGTATCCTTAATTTCAAGTTCACTGGGATATATGGGATGTAAGTATTGGCTGAAATATGGGTTCTTTAATGATAGAACATCATCAATATATCGGAAAGTAAAATTAAAGAATTTCACAAGATGCTTTTTCTTTTTGTCTTTTAGAAGGCTCTGAATAAATTCTGCTTTATACGAGCGAGTACAAAAACAACTTGGCCAGAAGGGGTGCACACTTAGTACCCATTGGAATACCGACTGCCTGTTGAAAAATAAATCCTCCAAACTCAACAAATATATTGTCGATCAAAAAGTCAAGCATTTTAATTATATCATTTTCAGAGAAGAGATTTAACAATGATAATGGCTTTTTTTCTAGACGGTAAGTTTTTATTAATAAATGAAGCACTAGTGCACAGAGAGAACCCATCAACCGTAACACATGCGGGTTTGAAATTACGACCTCAGAAATGAGAGACAATATATGTTTGATTCTTACTCGATTTATATTTTTTCCTGATCTGTTGATATTTTTTATTTAATCGAAATTTTGTTCGTTTAATATCAGTTATACACTGGTCAGAATTTGATTATGACGTCCAATGTTCTTGCTCTATTTTGAAATTTTGATTTTGACGTCATAAAAAAGGACAACAATTCATGATGATGTTACATAGTAAGAACATATCTTTTTGTATGAAGTTCGAAAGAAGGAGTAAGATTTTTTCATACCGTCTACAAATCATTAGAGAAACAGATTCCGCCACCAAACCTCGTGCAATACGATATGTATCCACTGACGACAGTTAGATTTTACTGTTTAGAACGCTCGTCGAAAATCGCTTTTAAATCAAAAGTTGTATCTGTCTTGAGTAGATACATACCTTACCACATTCGATGCAACGGTAGACTCTATATGTATACAAAATGTTAAGTGATGATCAAATGTATAGTGTATTTTAGATTATTATTAATACGAGAACTTACGACAACAGGGCTTACAACAAGTATCACTTCCGGAACAATTTCCAGCGCTATCCTGATACTCATTATAGTTTTCACAGGATAAAACAGGACTTTTACAGTTGCAATCTACTTTAGCTGTAAATAATATAAACTGTGTTTTTATTTTTTTTAATTAACGTGTCTCTGTGTTGTTATTTTTGTCTATCTTTTCACTAACTATAAGGCAACAGCAGAATTCAAAATTCATCAATTGATTGAGAAAAAAATCAAATCCAGGTTACTAGGTCAAAATAAGGGAAACACATCAGATATAACTGCGACAAAACAGGAACACAACACTAAAATGTAACACACTCAAAAATGAACTATGATATAACAGTAAACATTTTCCTGAATGGGATCAGGATATTTAACCTGGTTTTCGGCTAGCCAAACTTGCCGCTTGGTTTAAATAGCAATCATATATGCTCTGTGTTAAAGGCCGTACCTTGACCTTTAATGATTTTCTTTAATAAATTGTTACTTGGATGTAGAGTTGTCTCATTGGCACTCATACCATATCTTCCTACGTCTATCTTTTAGCAGTAACAATCCTGAAATGTTCTGATCATTTCTTATTAAAAAAGGTAAACAAATCGTCCAAACACAAATAGTATTTGTGACACACATTTTACTTACCTAAATGTATATACTATGGAAGTGACATGATAATTACATTTACTGGCACATTGCTTGTTTCAAAAAAGTAAAAGCGATCTACTATACTATACAACAGGTAAGATATTTTTTACATACCAACGCATGCAGGCGGCTCACAACATCTGTTTGTATTGCAAAAAGGGCCTATGCCTGTATCTTGTTCATTAACATCACACACAGGTTTAATATCTCCGTTTTTAGCTTTACACTGAGCATACTGAAGCGTGTCTTAGAATGGATGAGAAAGACAAGACAATGATTATAATATAATATAAATGAGTTGCACTTGTTTTAGGATTTATCGCAAAGAAAAGTATCATTACAAATATCTAACATTTAGTCTTCATGAACTTTTTTTTTTGACATTTAAACCTAAGAATAATGTTAGTCTAATTTAATCTTAAAAACACATCTGCGTTTGCTTTTATTTTCTTGTAAAAAATCTAAGTTATTTTCATTTATTTTAGAAAATTACCAATTGTACAAATTCCTGACCATTATTGTTACTTCAAGATAAAATGTTTATAAATTAAACGATGTTTTGGGCAGACGTATATTACAAAGCATGCATCCAAATGATAAAAAAAAACTAATATTCCATAACAAAAGACAGATTTTCATGAAATAAATAAAATGTTGATATCTGTGAAGTTTTAGAAATTGCAAAGAAATGGTAGAGCCATTAACGATGTAAAGGTCGTCAATAAACACCAAATAATCTAAATAAAAAAGTCTTAGTTTCTGTTGAACAATAAAGTACGACCAAAAAATATTATGAACAGTGGATTTTTTCATTACTGATGGTACCAATGTTAATTAATGAAGGTAAATATACGTTGGCCTTAATCTGATCTCTATATTTGACGTGTTGTTGAATAAGTTTTTTTATGATTTTGCCAAAGTCTGCATACCACTTATAGAAAAGGAGTAATTCGTTCGACATTTCGCACTGTATCACTTAGTCTACAAAAACTGTTTTTCGTTTCAATCAACAAATCACAATCAATCAACAGTAATATGTATACGCGGTTTTCATACCATAACATGTAGGCGGCAAGAAACTTATATCACTATTGCAACATAAATCTGTGTAACATCTGTACATACCATTACATGTAGGCGGCTGGCAACATCTATTACTATTGCGGCAACATGGACCTGTGTCTTCTTCATCTACAGCACACGTTTGTTTACATATTCCACCTTCAGCTTTGCATTGACGTGTATCTAGATATGCAATTGATACAAATATTATTTCTATTTTTTTATAATCCCTGATTTAATCTTAGAAAATATAGGAAAACCAGTGTTATTCTTAATTGTAAACTGTGTCTACATTCCTGCTGGTTAACTGTTAGTTATAACACAATGTGACTTTTAACTTATTATGTCTTTTAGTTTTGTTCACCAATAATGGTCAATATAATGAATTTATGAGTGACTGTTATGAAAGCAAAAGGTTAAATAAGCAATAAATCCAAGTTAAATCGATCATGTTTTACTGTTTCAAATCAGGAATATGACAGTTGATATCCATTCGTTTGATGTTTTTGATGTTTTCTTTTTAATATTTCCTGAACGACTTTTCTTCAAAAATTTGATCCTGTCAATCTATAATTTTTATCGTTTATTTATTGGTCAGTTTTATAGCTTTTGATATGCGCAATAAGACCAAACAGAAATTAATTGATTTTAGAAAAACGAAAACTATATATTAGAAAATATATTCTTTTACTGACTATTTAAAATTGAAAAAATCAAGTACGCCTGACTAATTATTATCATAGGTTGTTAAATAACAGACCAAACTAAACAAATTCGTATAAAATTAGATCGAAAAATACGTATCTAAATGCTGTCATTTGTATTCAAAACCAGACTGTAATCAACTCGAATAAACGAAAACTAAAAAAGAGTTAAACTTTATTTTACATAGTACATGATTGTACTTTGATTCTGCATTAGTGTATAAAACCACATCACAAATTTGAAAAAAAATAAGACAACAGAAAATTCTTGTCCCTAGTTTACAAAAAAATAATATATTTTCAAATAACGATAAAGAATCTTACTTTTAACTTAATGAATTGTCACTGCTGCAGCACAAACAATGAAAATGACAAGTACAAATACAAATTGCATCTTGATGTTCGACTCAGAACATGTAAATTGTAAGTTATGTATTAATGAATGTATATATATATATATATATATATATATGTATATGTAGTATTGAGGGCGGATTTGTCCTGTTATAAACGAACACGTTTTACCACGTTGGAGGCTCCCATCGGGTACCCCCCTCAGGTCGCAAGGTCGCTTTTAAATTCGTCGAGAGGTCGTTTTTAAGGGAAATGTACAGGTCGCAGGTCGTTTTTCTCAACACAGAGGACGGAAGTCGGTCGGAGGTCGTTTTTTTTCCAAATTTTACAGGTTGCAGGTCGTTTTTAGAAGGCCCTCAGGTCGGAAGTCTCCTCTAAAAAGCCCAGAGGTCGCAGGTCGTTTTTGACCCTGGGGGAGCCTCACGTTGAAAGCTATATTTTGATACATTAGTTCAATATGTTGCATCTGTAGAGAAAAAGGAACCACAAATTTGTATTCAGACATTTTTAAAGATTGCTATAGAATTACTAATCGAAGAATTCAAATAGAGAAAAATATTCAACGAGTGACCGAACAACACATTAATTAACGAATGCGCGTAGCGCATGAGTTAATTATCAGTGTTGTTCGGTCACGAGTTGAATATTTTTCGATATTTGAAATCTTTAATTAGTTATTCACTTTATTACATTGGCCAAAGGAATTTTTTTAAGAAATTAATTTTAAACATGTAAGGCAATACATCTTTTTTTCGACGCATTTGTAATTTGTTTTGATCACCCGTTATCGACGTCTTGAGAACGCTTATTGTTGTATGACGTCAGAGAGTGAAATAACCACGATTATTTCAAATGGGAAATTATCGGTTTTCATTTTACTGGGAAATCAATGTAATTCATTGCAACAATTTAATGATAAAGTTTAATCAACTATAAAAATTGCAATGCACCGGAAGACACTTAGATGTGCACTCTTACAGGATATGTTCATTACGTCGTAACTGCAATCCCCTTCTCTTTCGTAAATATGACATACCGAATTATACTATTTACCGGATTTGTTATCTTATAAGCAACACGACGGGTGCCACATGTGGAGCAGGATCTGCATACCCTTCCGGAGCACCTGAGATCACCCCTGGTTTTTGGTGGGGTTCGTGGTATTTATTATTTAGTTGTCTATGTTGTGCCATGTGTACTATTGTTTGTCTGTTTGTCCTTTTCATTTTTAGCCATGGCGTTGTCTGTTTATTCTCGATTTATGAGTTTGACTGTCCCTCTGATTTTTTGCGTCCCTCTGTTACAGCTATACGTAAGTGCATTACATAATGTATTAATTAATTATCTGATCATTCTGTTCGTCTTAGATTCGTTCAACAAGGAAAATTCATAAATGGACTGTTGTATTGGTCAAATAATCAATAAAACTATAAGTTTTAAACAATCTAAGGTAATCTATTCCTGGGACAAATGTGGGATAAGAAAATCTTTAGTTTGTCGAAAAATTCAAAGTTTTGTAACAGGAAATTTATAAAAATTACCAAATAATAAATTGTTCAAATTCGTGTATATTAAGTAAATGTATTGTAATTAACTACTTTGGGAGCGTCAAACACTGCATATACTACTTTGCCTCATATTCTCTTTAAGCAAAAATCACACACCTAAATTAAGTGGGCATTAAAAAAAGCTACAATGTGATTACATATGTTTAAAATATTCATGTCATTTTAAGTAGTAGTAACAAAGAACTCTGTCAATTGGTTTTGATACTATAACTGCCCTTGATTTTTTACTAGATAACATTTGTGTTCGCTTCGGAGATTCCATATATCATCAAGTTATCAGAATTCAAATAAGGGTCTAACTGTGTACGAGTTAATGCGGGCCTGTTTGTTTTTGTATTGCTATGAGTTTCAATTCATGACTAAAATTAGCAAAGACCCATCGAAAACATTTGCTACAAATATTTAATGATACTTTTGGATATTTTGATGATATACTGGTTGTTAATAATGACAATTAACGTATGTATGCTAAAACAAATTTATGTTTTGCATGTACAACAACTAATGTTAACGTGTAAGTGCAAAAGAACACGGACACAATCACCAGTCAGTGAACGGTATCTTAAAGGTGAAGTGAAATCAACACTCACAATAATACTTAACAAGGTTAACAAATTGTGATCTTAAGTACACGCTTAGAATACCGTCCAAATACCAAAATTTATAAAAGTTAAATGTTCATTTTTATACTACAGCATATCCATAATTTATATAAACATGAAAAATTGTACTTTTTCAACAAATTTTCAGACAAATAAAGTACTAAATAATTAATAATTATTCACAAATATATGTTACAGAACATCTAAAAAATCTACTTATTACATGTAAATATTTCCGGTTATACAAAACTCCAATTATGCAATCACATTTTAAAGTACTTTATATATATGTACCCTATACTTGTATGTTGTTCCCCCTTACTATTAATAAAATTGAGAATGGAAATGGGGAATGTGTCGAAGAGACAACCCGACCGACCATAAAACAGACAACAGCAGAAGTTCACAAATAGGTCTTCAATGTAGCGAGAAATTCCCGCGTCCTTTATTGTTTCTGCAGATTTTTTAAATTGTTCAAGAATTATTCAAATCCCGGACTGTTGGTTAATACGATCATAACATATATTCCTATTCATTTTTAGTATTGTTATTGGCAGGATTAATTTGCAATTTTTGAAAAGGGACTCTTTTCATGCAAAACACTGCCAGCTATAACTAAATTGTAAAGTTTTCTAATACCTAGTCCATATATCATTTAAACCTTTGAAAATTCTTGTACAACACTTATGGGTGTAAATCGTGGTTGTGGTGTAAAGCAAATTTATACAAAATTTTAATTTAAGAACAAAAAGATGTTTCAAATTTAAAACAAATAATGAACTTTTTTCTCTCGAATTATTGATGATAACGACATATAAATGTATATATCTGATTAAGTATAATGCAAAATGTATCTATTAATCTATATTGTAAATAACTGACACATATAACAGGTATTGCTATAAAACAACATTTGCCTCACCGAGTGCCGTTTATTTATATCGTAGGTACAATGTATCCACGTGATTTGACAATCTAGTATTCATGCAATGATCGTGTCTAATATCAGAAGTCCTATATTTTTTTTAGTTCGTATGACTTTTATTTTCTACCTATATTTAAAGAATCAAAATGCATAAAATAGCATTGAGCTGCTATATGCATGTATTGTTTGTAAGTTTGGAAGTGTAGATATTATTCTTTGTGTGTAAGGAAATAAACGACACCGACACGATTACCAGTGAGTGTACAGTATCTTAAAGATATGTGAAGTCAACACTTAAAATTATATTGACAAAGGTAATGATCGTCGTCTTAAGTATATGCATAGAAAACCATTCAAATACCAAAATTTATAAAAGTTAAATGTTCATATGTATACTATAGCATTTTCATATTTCATATAAACATGAGACATTGAACTTTCTCAAAAAATTTTGCAGACAAATAAAGTTAATAATTATCATAATTATTCACAAATATGTTACAGAACATTTGAAAAATCTACTTATTACATGTAAATACGTCCGGTTGTACAACTTGACAAAATTCCAATAATGCAATGACATTTTAAAGTACTTTATATGTACCCTGTACGTGTATGATATTCCTCCTTCACAATTAAGTATTGTTTCTGCAGATTTTTAAATTGTTTAAGAATTATTCCAATCCCGAACAATTGACTTATTTGTTCATATCATACATGTCATATATTCCTAATTTTTTAGGTATTTTTTTGGCACATTTTGTTTGAAATTCTTGTAAAGGACTCTCTTTGTGCAAAAAACAAATGACATATATAAACGTAATGAAAAGTTATGTAAAACCTAGTCCATAGATCTGTTAAACCTTTGAAAATCATTGTACAAAACTTACGGGTGTAAGTCGTGGTTGTGGTGTAAAGCAAATCTATACAAGATTTTAATTTAAGAACAAAAAGATGTTTCAAATTTAAAACAAATAATGAACGAACTTTTTTCTCTCGAATTATTGATGATTACGACATATAAAGCTATATATCTGATTAAGTATAATGCAAAATATATCTATTAATCTATATTGTAAATAACTAACACATATAACAGGTAAGGCTATCAAACGATATTATTAAGTCGACATCTTGGGTGCATGCATAGAAAACCATTTAAATACCAAAATTCATCAAAGTTAAATGTTCAGTTGTAAACTATAGAATATTCATGTTGCATATAAACAGCAGACATTGTACTTTCTCAACAAATTTTGCAGACAAATAAAGTTAATTATTATCATAATTATTCACAAATATCTTACAGAACATTTGAAAAATCTACTAATTACATGTTTTATATTTCCAGTTGGACAACGTGACAAAATTCAAATAATGCAATGACATTTTAAAGTACTTTATAGGTACCGTGTACTTGAATGATGTTCCTCCTTTACAATTAAGTTTTATTTCTGCAGATTTTGTAAAGTGTGCAAGAGTTATTTAAATCCCGGACCGTGGGTTTATTTGATTATATATATTCCTACTTTTTTAAGTATTGTTTTTGGCAGGTTTTATTTGAAATTCTTTAAAAGGAATATCTTTGGGCAAAAAACAATGACAAATATAAACGAAATGAAATGAAAAGTTATGTTATACCTAGTCCATAGATCTTTTAAACCTTTGAAAATCAGTGTACAAAACTTACGGGTGTAAGTCGTGGTTGTGGTGTAAAGCAGATCTATACAAGATTTTAATTTAAGAACAAAAAGATGTTTCAAATTCAAAACAAATAATGATCGAACTTTTTGTCTCTCAAATCATTGATGATTACGACATATAAATGTATAAAACTAATTAAGTATAATGCAAAATGTATCTTTTAATCTATATTTTAAATAACCGACAAATGAACCAGATAAGGCTATCACACGATATTCACCTCAGCGAGTGCTGCTAATTTATATTCAATTTGTAGGTCTCCACGTGATTTGACCATCTAGTAGTCGTTCAATGATAGTGCTCAATATCAGAAGTCTTATCATTTTTTCAGTTCATATGAGTTTTATTTTCTACCTACTTTTAAAGAATCAAAATGTTTAAATAACATTGATCTGCTATTAACATGTATTGTTTGCATTTTGAAGTGTAGAATTTGATCTTTGCGTGTAAGGAAATAAACGACGTCGACAAGATAACCAGTCAGTGTACGATATCTTAGAGATGAAGTGAGGTCAACACACACAATTATGTTGACAATGCTATTAATTCGACATCTTGAGTAAACAGTCAGGGGCATTACTTAAACAAGTAACAATTAAAATTACCTATACAAGTAATGTTGAAAACGAGGCTAATTTAAATATAACTTATAGAAGTTATTTTTCTGAATATTATGTTTATAGGTGTCCAAGAATACAGATTTTACTAGCTTTACATAATTTTCACAGTTATCTGGTTATTTTCCCCTTGATATATAAAAACTAATTCTTCAGAAACACTAATTAACTTTCCGACGCACTTATCTTTCATACCGACGCTTCTGGGTCAAAGATTGGTCTCTTGGGACTATTAAATTATCATTTTCCTCTAAAATCTTGAAGGTAGACTGATATAAATAGATAGATACTTGTGAATTAATTAAGACCTGAAGTTATTTATAATTTGTAACCTTAATCAATTACATATGTGCCTTAGATAAGTGTAATTGCTATTTTTCACAAAAATGTTTAAAATAACTTATTCAAGTAATATTTTTGCCATTATTTTCAAAGTAACCCTTTATCTCTATACTCCTTTTAAATCTGATAAATTCTTTATTTTATGAAATAAAATGTTATTCAAAATCATGAAAACTACATTTAGTCTATGTTTCTATTGAAAATTAAAATAACTCTATTAAGTAATTTTATTATTTTTAAAATAAAAAATTACTTATATAAGTAATTAAAAAAAATAACTTGTTTAAGTAACGCCCCTGACTGGTAAATGTACATGCATAGAAAACCATTCAAATACCAAAAATTCATCAAAGTTAATGTTCATGTGTATACTATAGCATATCCATATTTCATATAAACATGGGACATTGTACTTTCTCAACAAAATTTTGCAGACAAATAAAGTTAATAATTATATTAATTATTCACAAATATGTTACAGAACATTTGAAAAATCTACTTATTACATGTAAATACAAATGTACGTCTTATTACATGTAAATACGTCCGATTGTACAACTGACAAAATTCTAATAATGCAATAACACTTTCAAGTACTTTATAGGTACCCTGTACCTGAATGATGTTCCTTCTTCAGTATTAAGTATTATTTCTGCAGATTTTGTAAAGTGTTCAAGAATTTCTCAAATCCCGGACCGTTGGTTTATTTGTTCATATCATATTTTCCTATTTAAGTATTTTTATGGGCAGGATTTATTTGAAATTCTTGAAAAGGGGGCTCTTGATGCAGAAACAATGACAGATATAAACGAAATGAAAAGTTATGTTATACCTAGTCCATAGATCTATTAAGCCTTTGAAAATCCTCGTACAACATTTACGGGTGTAAGTCGTGGTTGTTGTGTAAAGCAAATCTATACAATATTTTAATTTAAGAACAAAAAGATGTTTCAAATTTAAAACAAATAATGAACGAACTTTTTTCTCTCGAATTATTGATACTTACGACATATAAAGCTATATATCTGATTAAGTATAATGCAAAATATATCTATTAATCTATATTGTAAATAACTAACACATATAACAGGTAAGGCTATCAAACGATATTCGCCTCATGCAGCGAGTGCCGTTCATTTATATCGTAGGTCTCCACATGATTTGACCATCTAGTAGTCATGCAATGATAGTGCTCAATATCAGAAGTCTTATAATTTTTTCAGTTCAAATGAGTTTTATTTTCTACCTGTATTCAAAGAATCAAAATGTATTAAATAACATTGATCTGCTATTTACATGTATTGTTTGCATTAGGAAGTGTAGATAATGATCTTTGCGTGTGAGGAAATAAACGACACTGACAAGATAACCAGTCAGTGTACGTTATCTTAGAGATGAAGTGAAGTCAACACACACAATTATGTTGACAATGTTATTAAGTCGACATCTTGGGTGCATGCATAGAAAACCATTCAAATACCAAAATTCATCAAAGTTAAATGTTCAGTTGTAAACTATAAAATATTCATGTTGCATATAAACAGCAGACATTGTACTTTCTCAACAAATTTTGCAGACAAATAAAGTTAATTACTATCATAATTATTCACAAATATGTTACAGAACATTTGAAAAATCTACTAATTACATGTTTTATATTTCCAGTTGGACAACGTGACAAAATTCAAATAATGCAATGACATTTTAAAGTACTTTATAGGTACCGTGTACTTGAATGATGTTCCTCCTTTACAATTAAGTTTTATTTCTGCAGATTTTGTAAAGTGTGCAAGAGTTATTTAAATCCCGGACCGTGGGTTTATTTGATTATATATATTCCTACTTTTTTAAGTATTGTTTTTGGCAGGTTTTATTTGAAATTCTTTAAAAGGAATATCTTTGGGCAAAAAACAATGACAAATATAAACGAAATGAAATGAAAAGTTATGTTATACCTAGTCCATAGATCTTTTAAACCTTTGAAAATCAGTGTACAAAACTTACGGGTGTAAGTCGTGGTTGTGGTGTAAAGCAGATCTATACAAGATTTTAATTTAAGAACAAAAAGATGTTTCAAATTCAAAACAAATAATGATCGAACTTTTTGTCTCTCAAATCATTGATGATTACGACATATAAATGCATAAAACTAATTAAGTATAATGCAAAATGTATCTTTTAATCTATATTTTAAATAACCGACAAATGAACCAGATAAGGCTATCACACGATATTCACCTCAGCGAGTGCTGCTAATTTATATTCAATTTGTAGGTCTCCACGTGATTTGACCATCTAGTAGTCGTTCAATGATAGTGCTCAATATCAGAAGTCTTATCATTTTTTCAGTTCATATGAGTTTTATTTTCTACCTACTTTTAAAGAATCAAAATGTGTAAATAACATTGATCTGCTATTAACATGTATTGTTTGCATTTTGAAGTGTAGAAATTGATCTTTGCGTGTAAGGAAATAAACGACGTCGACAAGATAACCAGTCAGTGTACGATATCTTAGAGATGAAGTGAGGTCAGCACACACAATTATGTTGACAATGCTATTAATTCGACATCTTGAGTAAATGTACATGCATAGAAAACCATTCAAATACAAAAAATTCATCAAAGTTAATGTTCATGTGTATACTATAGCATATCCATATTTCATATAAACATGGGACATTGTACTTTCTTAACAAAATTTTGCAGACAAATAAAGTTAATAATTATATTAATTATTCCCAAATATGTTACAGAACATTTGAAAAATCTACTTATTACATGTAAATACAAATGTACGTCTTATTACATGTAAATACGTCCGATTGTACAACTGACAAAATTCCAATAATGCAATAACATTTTCAAGTACTTTATAGGTACCCTGTACCTGAATGATGTTCCTTCTTCAGTATTAAGTATTATTTTTGCAGATTTTGTAAAGTGTTCAAGAATTTCTCAAATCCCGGACCGTTGGTTTATTTGATTATATCATATTTTCCTATTTAAGTATTTTTATGGGCAGGATTTATTTGAAATTCTTGAAAAGGGGGCTCTTGATGCAGAAACAATGACAGATATAAACGAAATGAAAAGTTATGTTATACCTTGTCCATAGATCTTTTAAGCCTTTGAAAATCCTTGTACAACATTTACGGGTGTAAGTCGTGGTTGTTGTGTAAAGCAAATCTATACAATATTTTAATTTAAGAACAAAAAGATGTTTCAAATTTAAAACAAATAATGAACGAACTTTTTTCTCTCGAATTATTGATACTTACGACATATAAAGCTATATATCTGATTAAGTATAATGCAAAATATATCTATTAATCTATATTGTAAATAACTAACACATATAACAGGTAAGGCTATCAAACGATATTCGCCTCATGCAGCGAGTGCCGTTCATTTATATCGTAGGTCTCCACATGATTTGACCATCTAGTAGTCATGCAATGATAGTGCTCAATATCAGAAGTCTTATAATTTTTTCAGTTTGATGAGTTTTATTTTCTACCTGTATTCAAAGAATCAAAATGTATGAAATAACATTGATCTGCTATTTACATGTATTGTTTGCATTAGGAAGTGTAGATAATGATCTTTGCGTGTGAGGAAATAAACGACACTGACAAGATAACCAGTCAGTGTACGTTATCTTAGAGATGAAGTGAAGTCAACACACACAATTATGTTGACAATGTTATTAAGTCGACATCTTGGGTGCATGCATAGAAAACCATTCACATACCAAAATTCATCAAAGTTAAATGTTCAGTTGTAAACTATAAAATATTCATGTTGCATATAAACAGCAGACATTGTACTTTCTCAACAAATTTTGCAGACAAATAAAGTTAATTACTATCATAATTATTCACAAATATGTTACAGAACATTTGAAAAATCTACTAATTACATGTTTTATATTTCCAGTTGGACAACGTGACAAAATTCAAATAATGCAATGACATTTTAAAGTACTTTATAGGTACCGTGTACTTGAATGATGTTCCTCCTTTACAATTAAGTTTTATTTCTGCAGATTTTGTAAAGTGTGCAAGAGTTATTTAAATCCCGGACCGTGGGTTTATTTGATTATATATATTCCTACTTTTTTAAGTATTGTTTTTGGCAGGTTTTATTTGAAATTCTTTAAAAGGAATATCTTTGGGCAAAAAACAATGACAAATATAAACGAAATGAAATGAAAAGTTATGTTATACCTAGTCCATAGATCTTTTAAACCTTTGAAAATCAGTGTACAAAACTTACGGGTGTAAGTCGTGGTTGTGGTGTAAAGCAGATCTATACAAGATTTTAATTTAAGAACAAAAAGATGTTTCAAATTCAAAACAAATAATGATCGAACTTTTTGTCTCTCAAATCATTGATGATTACGACATATAAATGCATAAAACTAATTAAGTATAATGCAAAATGTATCTTTTAATCTATATTTTAAATAACCGACAAATGAACCAGATAAGGCTATCACACGATATTCACCTCAGCGAGTGCTGCTAATTTATATTCAATTTGTAGGTCTCCACGTGATTTGACCATCTAGTAGTCGTTCAATGATAGTGCTCAATATCAGAAGTCTTATCATTTTTTCAGTTCATATGAGTTTTATTTTCTACCTACTTTTAAAGAATCAAAATGTGTAAATAACATTGATCTGCTATTAACATGTATTGTTTGCATTTTGAAGTGTAGAAATTGATCTTTGCGTGTAAGGAAATAAACGACGTCGACAAGATAACCAGTCAGTGTACGATATCTTAGAGATGAAGTGAGGTCAGCACACACAATTATGTTGACAATGCTATTAATTCGACATCTTGAGTAAATGTACATGCATAGAAAACCATTCAAATACAAAAAATTCATCAAAGTTAATGTTCATGTGTATACTATAGCATATCCATATTTCATATAAACATGGGACATTGTACTTTCTTAACAAAATTTTGCAGACAAATAAAGTTAATAATTATATTAATTATTCCCAAATATGTTACAGAACATTTGAAAAATCTACTTATTACATGTAAATACAAATGTACGTCTTATTACATGTAAATACGTCCGATTGTACAACTGACAAAATTCCAATAATGCAATAACATTTTCAAGTACTTTATAGGTACCCTGTACCTGAATGATGTTCCTTCTTCAGTATTAAGTATTATTTTTGCAGATTTTGTAAAGTGTTCAAGAATTTCTCAAATCCCGGACCGTTGGTTTATTTGATTATATCATATTTTCCTATTTAAGTATTTTTATGGGCAGGATTTATTTGAAATTCTTGAAAAGGGGGCTCTTGATGCAGAAACAATGACAGATATAAACGAAATGAAAAGTTATGTTATACCTTGTCCATAGATCTTTTAAGCCTTTGAAAATCCTTGTACAACATTTACGGGTGTAAGTCGTGGTTGTTGTGTAAAGCAAATCTATACAATATTTTAATTTAAGAACAAAAAGATGTTTCAAATTTAAAACAAATAATGAACGAACTTTTTTCTCTCGAATTATTGATACTTACGACATATAAAGCTATATATCTGATTAAGTATAATGCAAAATATATCTATTAATCTATATTGTAAATAACTAACACATATAACAGGTAAGGCTATCAAACGATATTCGCCTCATGCAGCGAGTGCCGTTCATTTATATCGTAGGTCTCCACATGATTTGACCATCTAGTAGTCATGCAATGATAGTGCTCAATATCAGAAGTCTTATAATTTTTTCAGTTTGATGAGTTTTATTTTCTACCTGTATTCAAAGAATCAAAATGTATGAAATAACATTGATCTGCTATTTACATGTATTGTTTGCATTAGGAAGTGTAGATAATGATCTTTGCGTGTGAGGAAATAAACGACACTGACAAGATAACCAGTCAGTGTACGTTATCTTAGAGATGAAGTGAAGTCAACACACACAATTATGTTGACAATGTTATTAAGTCGACATCTTGGGTGCATGCATAGAAAACCATTCACATACCAAAATTCATCAAAGTTAAATGTTCAGTTGTAAACTATAAAATATTCATGTTGCATATAAACAGCAGACATTGTACTTTCTCAACAAATTTTGCAGACAAATAAAGTTAATTACTATCATAATTATTCACAAATATGTTACAGAACATTTGAAAAATCTACTAATTACATGTTTTATATTTCCAGTTGGACAACGTGACAAAATTCAAATAATGCAATGACATTTTAAAGTACTTTATAGGTACCGTGTACTTGAATGATGTTCCTCCTTTACAATTAAGTTTTATTTCTGCAGATTTTGTAAAGTGTGCAAGAGTTATTTAAATCCCGGACCGTGGGTTTATTTGATTATATATATTCCTACTTTTTTAAGTATTGTTTTTGGCAGGTTTTATTTGAAATTCTTTAAAAGGAATATCTTTGGGCAAAAAACAATGAAAAATATAAACGAAATGAAATGAAAAGTTATGTTATACCTAGTCCATAGATCTTTTAAACCTTTGAAAATCAGTGTACAAAACTTACGGGTGTAAGTCGTGGTTGTGGTGTAAAGCAGATCTATACAAGATTTTAATTTAAGAACAAAAAGATGTTTCAAATTCAAAACAAATAATGATCGAACTTTTTGTCTCTCAAATCATTGATGATTACGACATATAAATGTATAAAACTAATTAAGTATAATGCAAAATGTATCTTTTAATCTATATTTTAAATAACCGACAAATGAACCAGATAAGGCTATCACACGATATTCACCTCAGCGAGTGCTGCTAATTTATATTCAATTTGTAGGTCTCCACGTGATTTGACCATCTAGTAGTCGTTCAATGATAGTGCTCAATATCAGAAGTCTTATCATTTTTTCAGTTCATATGAGTTTTATTTTCTACCTACTTTTAAAGAATCAAAATGTTTAAATAACATTGATCTGCTATTAACATGTATTGTTTGCATTTTGAAGTGTAGAAATTGATCTTTGCGTGTAAGGAAATAAACGACGTCGACAAGATAACCAGTCAGTGTACGATATCTTAGAGATGAAGTGAGGTCAACACACACAATTATGTTGACAATGCTATTAATTCGACATCTTGAGTAAATGTACATGCATAGAAAACCATTCAAATACCAAAAATTCATCAAAGTTAATGTTCATGTGTATACTATAGCATATCCATATTTCATATAAACATGGGACATTGTACTTTCTCAACAAAATTTTGCAGACAAATAAAGTTAATAATTATATTAATTATTCACAAATATGTTACAGAACATTTGAAAAATCTACTTATTACATGTAAATACAAATGTACGTCCGGTTGTACAACGTGACAAAATTCCAATAATGCAATAACACTTTCAAGTACTTTATAGGTACCCTGTACCTGAATGATGTTCCTTCTTCAGTATTAAGTATTATTTCTGCAGATTTTGTAAAGTGTTCAAGAATTTCTCAAATCCCGGACCATTGGTTTATTTGATTATATCATATTTTCCTATTTAAGTATTTTTATGGGCTGGATTTTTTTGAAATTTTTGAAAAGGGGTCTCTTGATGCAGAAACAATGACAGATATAAACGAAATGAAAAGTTATGTACAACATTTTCGGGTGTAAGTCGTGGTTGTTGTGTAAAGCAAATCTATACAATATTCTAATTTAAGAACAAAACAATGTTTCAAGTTAAAAACAAATAATAGACGCACTTTTTTCCCTTAGATTATTGATGATTACGACATATAAATGTATATAACTGATTAAGTATAATGCAAAATGTGTCTATATTTTGAAATAACTAACACATAGAATAGGTATGGCTATCAAACAATATTCGCCTCTGCGAGTGCCGTTTATTCATATCGTAGGTTTCCACGTGATTTGACCAACCATTTTTAAAGACAAGTGTCCAAATTTTCGTGTATATTGAGACACATTCGATAAATATAATGAGTCAAACAGGTTAAAAAAAAAGTGTGGCAACAATAAACATTTCATTTTACGGGTTCACCGCACGTCATGCAAATCTAAATTTTTTTGAAAAGGATCTATGATACCTGAGCTCAGATAAGGAGGTTTAAAGGACTAGTCCAATCATATGAGATTCAGAACATGTTTTATATATTTATGTGTATGATATATATGTTGTGTACAAGTTATCATTTTGTACAAATTATAATTTGTACAAAAATATTGTACAAATTACAATTTGTATTTTGACTTTGTACACATTGTAATTTGTACAAAAAGTGCTTGTACAAATTACAATTTGTACAAAAATGGACAAAAATTCACTTATAACTTGAACAATAATTTATCATTGTTTTTTTTTTCGTGAAACACGCCTTGATACACATCATTGAATAACTATTAAATGACCACACAGTACACCTAAGTTACAAACAACGGTATATTGCTGGGTCTTCCAAGTGCTCCACGAAACCCCTTTCTAAATTATTAACATCCATTTTATCAGCAATCAAAGACGGGCTTCAAAGTTATTGTGAAACTGCCTATTCTAGAGGTGGCGTGAATCAGATGTGGATACTTAAAAATTCCAAAGATCTTTTAGAGTACATACAATCTAACTCTCTTTCATCTTGTAACAGTATTAAAACATTTGACTTTTCTACTCTTTACACAAGTATTCCACATTCCAAACTAAAAGACAAATTAAAAGAGTTGGTATTACTTTGCTTCATAAAAAAGAATGGCCAACGTAGATACAAGTATCTTGTCTTAGGGAGGGATATAAATCATACTTTGTAAAAAACCATTCTGATTCAAACAAAAAATTGTCTGAAACCGATATTATGAAGATGCTTGATTTCTTGATTGACAACATATTTGTTACGTTCGGAGGACGTGTTTTTCAACAGACTGTCGGCATCCCAATGGGAACAAACTGTGTCCCTCTACTTGCTGACTTGTTTCTTTATTATTATGAGGCTGACTTCATGCAGGAACTTCTTAGGAAGAAAGATAAGAAGTTAGCAATATCCTTTAACTCTACTTTCCGCTATATAGATGACGTTCTTTCACTAAACAATTCAAAATTTGGTGACTATGTGGATCGCATCTATCCCATCGAATTGGAGATAAAGGATACTACAGATACAGTGAAGTCGGCTTCATATTTTGACTTACATCTAGAAATTGACAATGAGGGTCGGTTGAAGACAAAACTTTACGACAAAAGAGATGATTTCTGCTTTCCAATTGTGAACTTTCCATTTCTAAGTAGCAACATTCCAGCAGCACCTGCATACGGGGTATATATCTCCCAATTGATACGATATTCCCGTGCTTGCATTTCCTATCATGATTTTCTTGATAGAGGGTTACTGCTCACAAGGAAGCTATTAAACCAAGAGTTCCAAATGGTGAAGTTGAAATCATCCCTTCGTAAATTTTACGGACGCCATCACGAGTTGGTTGACCGTTATGGAATAACCGTTTCACAAATGATATCGGATATGTTCCTTACGTCGTAACTACAATCCCCTTCCCTTTCATGAATTTGACCTACCGAATTAGACTATTTACCGGATTTGTAATCACATAAGCAACACGACGGGTGCCGCATGTGGAGCAGGATCTGCTTACCCTTCCGGAGCACCTGAGATCACCCCTAGTTTTTGGTGGGGTTCGTGTTGTTTATTCTTTAGTTTTCTATGTTGTGTCATGTGTACTATTGTTTTTCTGATTGTCTTTTTCATTTTTAGCCATGGCGTTGTCAGTTTGTTTTAGATTTACGAGTTTGACTGTCCCTTTGGTGTCTTTCGTCCCTCTTTTATTACCACTGGGTCGATGTCTCTGCTGGTGGACATTTTGTCCCCGAGGACATCATCCGCCCAGTAGCAAAACTACAATTGCATGAACTTACGAAGAACTAACAGGAAACTGGCTCGGACGTCGCCCAGTATAAAAAGGTCCGAAACAGACGTCACCATGGACACGGTGTCGTCTGATACGGCAGGTGTCCCCTCATCACCAGACATGACAAATAACCCAAACACGACTCATTCAGATCATCGTCCTAGTGACAACAGCAATATTACACATATACAGCCTTGTTCAGTTCTCCTTAAAGACATTTTGGTTTTTGATGACACAGTACAACACTGTCGCATTTCAAAATGTGAGACCAAAGGCTGCAAAACTTGTGCTATTTTAATTACAGATGCTGAATTCACTAGCAATTTGACCAAGAAGTCATATTTTACCAGAAGTTACGATGATCTGAATTGTAAATCGATAAATGTCGTCTACGGATTAGAGTGCAACCTTTGCGGCTTGGTATACGTCGGTGAAACGAAAGGAAGGCTAAACAAACGTATGTGCGGTCATAGATCAGACATTAACCTCAATGCTAACGACATTCTATACCAGCATTTCAATCAGCCCGATCATTCCATCGTTTTTATGACAGTTCGACTTATTGAAAAAATATACCATAGCTCGAACAATCCTAATCTTTCAACGACTCTCCGTAGACAAAAAGAAGACTACTGGATTAGACAATTGGGAACTGCAACACCGTATGGTTGCAATGACAAAATTGATGGTATAGGTATTCTATCTAGTCCTTCGTGTAACTCGGTGAATGTGATGCATATTTTCAACTCGACTCCTCGACGTAGACGTAGTCATGGCCATCGTCATTATACATCACCCTCTCTGCATGATGTCTCTATTAATGACTTGCTGCCATGCATACAAAAACCGTTAGGTATTCATCACATTCGCACGAAACTTTATTCATTACCCCTTTCAAAACTTAATTCTCTGTTCAATTTATGTTTGGAATCCACTGTAACAAACCCTCAATCAAACCAATACAAACTACAAGCTATAATTTCGGATATTGCTAGTCACAGACTTTTCAAGCCAGTTCGCATTGGAAAAGATGAAAAAGAGAAAAGATCTTTTCTAAATCTTTCCTTTGCCAACAAAGGTCTCGATGGCGTCAACCTAGGCAATATCCTTCATCATAAATTAGTTCAATCGAAAATACCTCCTTATTTCAAAGACCAGTCTGTACCTATAATTTCTTATACCTATACCAAACCTATTGCAACTAAAATTTTCAATTACAAACGCGTTTTGCAGGATCTCGATATTGACGACTTCAAGTCTAAACCTCCTGATTGCACTTGTGCTAGTTCCCAATTTACATATAATCCTGCTGGCCACGTTATTACCGGTGACCTTAACATTGTTAATAACACTTCTCTACGAAACGTGTTATCGAAAGGTCCGAAATATCGTGAGCCTAAATCCATCAATTGGAAACACAACTTTAAAATTTTGATGGATTCAGTCGAGGATTATGCCAGGCAATGGGCTAGGCGCGAGAAGGAAGACGTAGACACTCTATCCGAATGGATTAAGGCAGTGAGGTCGTTAATACAAATCAGAATTAAGAAACTGAATGGGTCCATCAATGCCCATGCTACGTCAATCTTCAAAGATCCAAATGTTGCTAAACACCTATCTGACCTCCATGATGAATATGTTGTTGTCCCCGCAGACAAAGCCCCAAATAACATCGTTTTTATCTGTAAAAGTCATTACATTAATTGCTTGATAAACGAATTAGGTATAGACAATTCACTTGGAAACCCAACATATACCCTCACGACACTTACCAAAGAGGAAATCCTGGATAATCATAGGTCTGTTCTTTGTTCCTTTGGTATTTCAACCAAAGATGAAGAACTGGATCTTCCATCACTGTATTGGATACCTAAACTACATAAGTGTCCTTACAAACAACGGTATATTGCTGGGTCTTCCAAGTGCTCCACGAAACCCCTTTCTAAATTATTAACATCCATTTTATCAGCAATCAAAGACGGGCTTCAAAGTTATTGTGAAACTGCCTATTCTAGAGGTGGCGTGAATCAGATGTGGATACTTAAAAATTCCAAAGATCTTTTAGAGTACATACAATCTAACTCTCTTTCATCTTGTAACAGTATTAAAACATTTGACTTTTCTACTCTTTACACAAGTATTCCACATTCCAAACTAAAAGACAAATTAAAAGAGTTGGTATTACTTTGCTTCATAAAAAAGAATGGCCAACGTAGATACAAGTATCTTGTCGAATTGGAGATAAAGGATACTACAGATACAGTTAAGTCGGCTTCATATCTTGATTTACATCTAGAAATTGACAATGAGGGTCGGTTGAAGACAAAACTTTACGACAAAAGAGATGATTTCTGCTTTCCAATTGTGAACTTTCCATTTCTAAGTAGCAACATTCCAGCAGCATCTGCATACGGGGTATATATCTCCCAATTGATACGATATTCCCGTGCTTGCATTTCCTATCATGATTTTCTTGATAGAGGGTTACTGCTCACAAGGAAGCTATTAAACCAAGAGTTCCAAATGGTGAAGTTGAAATCATCCCTTCGTAAATTTTACGGACGCCATCACGAGTTGGTTGACCGTTATGGAATAACCGTTTCACAAATGATATCGGATATGTTCCTTACGTCGTAACTACAATCCCCTTCCCTTTCATGAATTTGACCTACCGAATTAGACTATTTACCGGATTTGTAATCACATAAGCAACACGACGGGTGCCGCATGTGGAGCAGGATCTGCTTACCCTTCCGGAGCACCTGAGATCACCCCTAGTTTTTGGTGGGGTTCGTGTTGTTTATTCTTTAGTTTTCTATGTTGTGTCATGTGTACTATTGTTTTTCTGTTTGTCTTTTTCATTTTTAGCCATGGCGTTGTCAGTTTGTTTTAGATTTACGAGTTTGACTGTCCCTTTGGTGTCTTTCGTCCCCCTTCTTTTACATTTGAGCAGGTGATCTAGTTATTTATGGAATCGGGTATTGCCCAACATTTTTTGACTCTCAAATCGATGACGACCTGTTTTACATATAGTGAACATTAAAGCTCAGGAAACCGTTGCTGTGGATAAACATGTGTATTTCACTGCTTCAGTTAGACTTTTAGACAAATAAATATTCCAGAAAGAAATCGAGATTAAATCCACCATTTGGTTAGGAATATGAATATGCTAAAGTCAGGAGTATGTCAGTTGTTTTACTGTCGTTTTTTATGAATGTGTTTTTCCAACAAGGATCCTGTTTTATAAATTTCTATGACTGTGCATTAAACTTAACGAAAATCAGTTGAGGCACTCTTTACTTTAAAAACAACATAAAACTTATGCAGAACAGACAGAGGGACTTTTATTTTTTCAAGAAAACTAGTTGGCATAGTATTATAAATCATCAGACCCATTGGTATTGAACCATCAAACTGTTCACAAACAAAAGTGAAGGGGAATAAGTCACGTAAATCCAATCTTTTGATGTACCAGTTACAAATATAAATCATGACTTGTTTAAAGAAAGATTTGACATATTTCTATGGACTTTTTAAAATTACAAATAAGTGGCAACAAATCTTTCGAGATCCTTTTCACGATCCAAATTATCCGCAAATTTTACAAATATCATCGTTTTTGCAAAGTTTCTGAATAAAAAAAAAACACCTCCAAATAACGAAAAGAACTAATCAAGCAGTACCATTGAATGATATTTGTTTAAGAAAAAGTATTTTTAATATGTATTAAAAATTTGAAAAAAATCATATTTGTTTACTTTTTTTTTCCCACAAATATTTCAAAAAATCAATCTGCCTTTTGAAGCTGTGTAAAAACGGTGAATTTTGTTAATAAGGTTTAATGTGTGGTCAGTTAATTACAATTCTATCGTGTGAAATAATGCATTTTTCACCAAAATTCATATTTCAAACTGTTGTACAAGTTATAAGTGAATTTTGGTCAAATTTTGTACAAATTGTAATTTGTACAGGCACGTTTTGTACAAATTATAATTTGTACAAAGTCAAAATACAAATTATAATTTGTACAATATTTTTGTACAAATTACAATTTGTACAATATTTTTGTACAAATTACAATTTGTACAATATTTTTGTACAAATTACAATTTGTACAATATTTTTGTACAAATTACAATTTGTACAAAATGATAACTTGTACACAACATATATATATATAACATCATACTCAACCGTGCAAAATCTACGAGTTATTGCGGGTTTCAATCCCGGAAGGCGGATTTCATTGATTATTCAATAAGGCGCGAACCAAACATATTAATTGATTTACAATTTAACAACATTTATATGATGGCACAACGAGTCCAACGTAAATTCATGCACTGGCTCATCGTTGGCTAAATGTATACAGGCGAATCGACCCTATTTTTTAGTCCAACGTGATGGCTAAACGGTGGCACAACGTTGTGAGGTTTTATACAATACATTGCAATACTTTAGCTCAATGGTGGAATAATATTGCCGATGTTAGACTAACGTTGCGCCAACGTAGTAATAAAAGCTGTTAACACACGTTTGATCTCCGTACGTTCAATTTGTGAAATTGTCTATCCATATGAAGGATTCTAATTCCTGGTTACATCAGTTCAAAGAAGCGAAAATATTACTTTTTTTATAATGTTGTAATTAGTGCGTTTTCAAGTTGACAAACGATGATGTGTTTTGAATACTGCCCGAAATTCTGATTGTTTTTTGCTACTTGTTTTTCATCTTCTTGAACATTCATGCACTTATTGCCAATGAACGGTTCAGTAATCAACAAACATTCAGTCATCTTCCCGGAGTTTTTAATTTTAATTTCACCCTCTTTTGAATTTATTCAATCAACATAAATCCTTGATACCTATTTGTATGCCCAACCTACGATAGAAGAGGGGCATTATGTTTTCTGGTATGTGGTTTTGTTCGTTTGTTTGTCCGTTCGTTCGTTTGTTCGTCCATTCGTTCGTCCGTTCGTCCGTCGTCCATTCGTCCCGCTTCATGTTAAAGTTTTTGGTCAAGGTAGTTGTTGATGAAGTTGAACTCCAATCAACTTAAAACATAGTACACATGTTCCCTAGGATATAATCTTTCTAATATTAATGGCCTATTAGAGTTTTCATCCCAATTTCACGGTTCACTGAACACAGAAAATGATAGTGCGAGTGGGGCATCCGTGTACTCCTGACACATGCTTGTTCTTAAATATTACAAAAGTATGATTTAATATAAGGTATTATAAGCCAAACAACAAGCAAAGTATTTAACATTAAATGTAGTTGTATCTATACGGTGATAAGTCAGATTTTCAAAGTCTATTCATAATAATTCATTTAAAATTGAGAAAGGAAACGGGGAATGTGTCAAAGGGACAACAACCCTACCATAGAGCAGACAACAGCCGACGGCCATCAATTTTGCACATTTGTATTAAATCGTGACAGTTTATGTTGCAGAAACAAAGCTCTATATGAAGGCATTAGTATATTTTATACAGCTTTTTTTTTACTTATGTATTTCAATATGGTATTATTCACAAGAGTGTTCCCTGTGATTTCTGCTACACTTTATTTTATTACTATTTCTGGCTCCGTGTTATATCCAGATAGCTTACCTTCATGAACATAATTGAACTGCCCCATGTAATAGAAATGAATAAATGAGTACTCAAAGTATGTACATTAATAATATTTATTGCTTCCTCCTACAAAATATACAAACAGACAAAAAAAATACACTTGTTACCAGTGCCCTGGCACATTACAAAACAACTAAACGTTTAACTTATTAAACCTGTAATATTTTCTATTCCACATTGTATGTTTTGTTCCAAAGAAAAAAAAATCAGTTAACAAGGTCCCAAATAAGCTTTCTTGGTTTTTGCACAATAACTTAAGTATAAGTAAATAGAAATCTATGAAATTTTAACACATGGTTTATGACCACAAAAGGAAGGTTTGGATTGATTTTGGAAGTTTTGGTTCCAACAGTTTAGGAATTAGGGGCCAAAAGGGGCCAATTTAAACTTTGTTTGATTTCATCAAACATTGAACTATGGGGGTTCTTTGATATGCCGAATCTAACCGTGTATTTAGATTCATAATTTTTAGTACCGTTTTCAAATTGGTCTACATTAAGGTCCAAAGGGTCCAAAATTAAACTTACTTTGATTTTAACAAAAATTGAATTCTTGGGGTTCTTTGATAAGCTGAATCTAAACATGTTATTAGTTTTTTTTATTATGAACCCAGTTTTCAAGTTGGTCAAAATTGGGGTCAAAAATTTAACTTTGTTTGATTTCAACAAAAATTTAATATATGGGGTTCTTCGATATACTGAATCTAACCATGTATTTAGATTAATGATATTTGGGCCCGGTTATCAAATTGGTCCACAGTGAGGTCTAAAGGGTCAAAAATTGCACTTTATTTGATTTCATAAAAAAATTGAATTCTTGGGGTTCTTTGATATGCTGAATCTAACCATTTTATTTAGATTTTGGATATTGGAATACCACAAAGGGATGGTAAGAATTTTCTTTGGGAGTTATGGCTCAAACCGTTAAGGAATAAGGTGCAAAAAGGGGGAAAAGGGTTTCCAGGTTAATGGACAATTACTTAAGTACAAAACATAATTTAAAAGCAGTGTAAGATTGGTAATTGAAACTCATTTGAACATCTCACCTAAACTGCTTTGAAATTATGTATATTGGAAATTTGCCAAACACTTTATTAATAATAAATTCCATTGGAAATTTGCCAATAACTTTAGTTTAATGAACTTCATTGGAAATATGCCAATATAAAATGTTGCTGATGAAGCTTTTTTGTTTATCTCACCTGAACTGCTTTTAAATTAAGTATATTGGAAATTTGCCAACAACTTTAGTTTAATAAACTTCATTGGAAATTTGCCAATATAAAATAATGCTGATGAAGCTTTTTTGTTTATTTTTAACCATGATTATTATTCTTTGAAAATTGGAGCTAACTTTCTTTGTCCAGAATAGTAGTTGAATCAACTTAAATCAATGCTATATACAATGCAATATTCACTTTTACTACCAACTGATAAATAAAAACAATCTTTTTTACAGTTCTTGAGTTATCTAAAAAAGAAGATGTGGTATGATTGCCAATGAGACAACTATCCACAAAAGACCAAAATGACACAGACATTAACAACTATAGGTCACCGTACGGCCTTTAACAATGAGCAAAGCCCATACCGCATAGTTAGCTATAATAGGCCCCGATAAGACAATGTCAAACAATTCAAACGAGAAAACCAACGGCCTTATTTATGCAAAAAAAATAAGTCCCTTTTTAACGTTGTATGCTAGTGAGGGCATCATCTGTGTCCCTTTGGACACATTCCCCATTTATTTTTTTAGAAGTTTCTATTAATTAAAATTATTTTTAACCATGACATTTTATATTTTAATATTTTATGGTGTATTTAAATGAGTAGTTATTGTTGCAAACTCCATTAGAAATTTGAATTGAGATCATCTTTGGAATAAGGGAAAGGGAGAGATGAAAAAAATGGGGGGGGGGGGGGAATTATTCAGATTTCAAAAATAAAAAGAAAATTTCTTCAAACATTTTTTTTCTTGAGAGGATTAATATTCAACAGCAAAGTGGATTGATCAAAAGCAAAAAAAAAATGTTTAAGTTCATTAGACCACATTCATTCTGTGTCAGAAACCTATGCTGTGTCAACTAATTAATCACAATCCAAATTCAGAGCTTGAATGTTGTGTCCATTTTTGCCCTAAGCGTTCAGGGTATAAAGCTGCTCCCTGGTTGCTTATATCGCGAGGGAATTTAAGGTGGAAATGGGATTCACTGCAAAATATTTTACAATCGCCAGCCGGGCAATCATGATGATAAAATATGTTCACCTAGTCGAAAATCTGGTCGCCCTGAAATGAAAACAAGCATTATAAATTGGGATGGATACATTTAGTTTTATATATATATATATATATATATATATATATATATATATATATATATATATATAATATATATATATATATATATATACATGCACTGGTATATAATTTTTAGGACATTACGATCACCAGAAACTGTTTCATATCACTTAAAAGATTTATATATTCTGTAAAAAAAAAAGTTTTTTTTTTGGGAACCAGTAAGCAGGGTAAAAGAACTCACAGAACATGTTTAACACTGCGGCAATTTTGCGCCTGTCCCAAGAAAACTCTAGCCTTTGTTAGTCTAGATTGTTTTTTAAATTTTGGTTCATTCGTTTGTTTCGGTGTTTAGTGTGACATCCATTTCGCTGAACTAGTATACTAATATGTATTATCGTTGAAGACTGATTGGTGGCCTTGTGCTGTTTTCTGCTATTTGGTCAGGTTTTTGTCTTTGACATACTCCCTGTTTCCATTCTCTCTTCTAAGTTTGAATAAAAAAAAAAATATAGAAAACTCACACTGACTCTCTGCTGATTTTGCATAGTGAATGTGATTTGGAGTGATGATTCACTCTGAACTTTCACTCTGTATATCCCTGTGGTAACTTGTGTCATGATCATGAATCAGAGTGTTATTTCCTCCAATCACAGGTCTGCAATCTCATTGTTTCATAGCGATTCATTTGAAATTGGTAAAAATGAATTTTAACCAAATCAACTGCTATGCAGTCTGGGTAAAAAAAAAATGGTAGCCTAGCTTTACATTGATAGACACAGCTGTTTAAGTTGAGTTTTTTTTTAATTTAATTTCCTCCCCAGATTATAACAAATCCTGACTGCTTGCTCTATTCAATTGCTATTCTTGAATAGGCTTCAAAGTTAACATAATTGAAAGTAGCAATCAAGGGACTCGGATGTTGTAAATAATTCAACTGTCACTTCAAGACTAGAAAAATGTAGAATTAGGTTAGTGTGGACGTGATAGTTTTCATGTGGAAAATTTTGGTTTTTTTTTAAGATTTAGAAGTGTCAGCAAAATCAATATTTATATCCTGTCTGATAGCAATAATTTATATCCTGTCTGATAGCAATAATTTATAATCATATGCATACTAAAGTACATTTAAACAGTTCAAAGTTCATACAGTCATTTTGTCATTTTTTGTTGTGAAGAAGATTTAATCAAGATTAAACAATGTTGCAAGGCCATTGAGGGAAACATTCCTAAAAAAAATGTATTTTTATCCAAAAAGTATACAAATTAAATAAATATGGACATCATTTATTTAGCTCTTATCGTCCTTGTGATATTTTTTGATAATTTGCAGATATATATATATGGTCCTTAAATTGTCAAATATTGTCATAAGGACCATAAGACCTACGGATCTGCAGCTAGTAAAAGCTTATCTGCAATATGTGTAATTTTTCGTTTGAAAAAAAGAACGATTTTAACAGCTACAGTATACACATTAACACACTGCTTTTCAATGAGAGCATGGAACTGCATGTATTAAGGTGCACGTTTACTTTTGAAATCCTTCCTTTACGTGTGACTTTGGTCTCATTTAATCAGATTTCTTAAGATAGCAATAAATTTTACGAGCCTATTACTAAAAGTAGATAACATTTTACACTTTGGAATTGCTAAGTTACATCATTATTAGTATAATGTATTAGGGACATCAAAATGACGACCTTCACATTGGACAAGGAGCATTTGATTTATTCTAAAAGTCAATAAGTCAATTCGGTGCTAGTATTAACTTTGAAACCAAAACAATAAAAGCTGAATGGCTAAGTATTTAAAAAATCTTCACAATAGAGCAGTGTTACCGGGTTGTAAAGTAATATCAGTTTCTTTTTAATTCTATTCAAAAGTCTGTGTATCATTTAGCGATAAAACTTAAGCTCTTAAAACCACCTCACAAAAGAAATGAATATTTTTAAACCAACCAGCTTAAATCTCCTGTTGTTAACTAAATGAATGCATATATTTTACATGTGAAAAGCAGCAAGTAAGATCGTTGGTTTTTTCTGTTTGAATGGTTTTACACTAGTCATTTTTGGGACCCTATACTTAGATTGCTGTTCGGTGTGAGCCAAGGCTTTGTGTTGAAGACACTATAATACTTTAACCTATAATGGTTTACTTTTACAAATTGTGACATGGATGGAGAGTTGTCTCATTGGCACTCATACCACATCTTCTTATATTTATATACTTTTACGTGTGAATTCAAAGCAGCAAATGTGCCAGGATTATCTGCCTGAAATGTGCAGTGTAGGAATTGACGGATAATCAATATATACGTCTTCTTCATAATAATTTCTCGAAAGAAGCAATAGAAATTTTAGTCCTGATTGTTAAGCTATAAAATTTCTTTCCTGTGAGGCTGAGTTGCTACTGTTCTTTTATATTCTGGAAAGTTAAACTCAGAACCTAGGTCTTTGCTTACATTTGTATGTTTGTGATACGTGAATATCTCAATTATTTATTGAAATAGAAGATATGGGAATTGTATGTTACAATTTAATGGCTAGGTACGTACATTTACATAATTTTCTGTTCTATTATGTCTATAGTTTAAGTTTAATTGTCAGGTATGTTATAGACATTGCCATTCAGCTTTTAACTTTACCAGTTGAATGTTATCAAATTAAAAGACCACTGAGGTTAAAAAAACATTCTGAACCTGTGGTAACGAATAAAAAAGGGCTGTCTTCTCTGATCAAGATTTGTAATAAGCCAGATAAGTTTGTTATGTGTCAGATTTAAATTAGTAGTTTTAAGGATAAAGGTGCAGTTTAATTTTTGTATGCATTTATTCTGGTAGTACTATATATTAACTCAATATTCAGATTTCAATGAAGGGATAAATAAATTTGTCCAGGTATCAGTTTTATTAGATTTTTACTTTAATATTTAATTTTCTTGGTTATCAATTTAATGAGCATTTCAGCTTTTGTCACATATCTCTGAAACATGCAATAAGACATGTACAGATGAACATGTAAAACTTAAGCAAGTACATGTTCGTTACTCAGGTTAAAGAATTTACATCGGACCTGATAGTGTAAATCAGAATATCTTGGTGGTAATTTTCACCATTTATGCCATTGAGTCTATTTACAAAAATGTATTTGATAAAAATTGATTGCAAGTTAGTTATATATATAATAACTGACATGTTTGTAATTTTTAGTTTTTCTTCTTCTTCCCAGTTACAACATTTTTTTGTACAAGTTGAACTCTGTAGTAAGGTTTAACTGACTCAGTATAATTAATTGAGTATGATATTTTTTTTAAAGAGTGGCATAAAAGTAGTGGTAAAAAATTTAATGGTTAAATTTTGGCGCTTAAGGGCATACGATACAGTTTTGAACCTGTATTTACAAGTTGATGAAAATTTGCATATAGGCTATTTTTTACCTGATTAAATCAAATATGTCATAAAAAATATACCTTCATGTGCTACTTTTTGAGTAAAATGAGGTCGAAATTTTGTATATTTGCTCAAAATTCAGATTTGTGTCCGTATTTTCTTTTTCGAACGAACGACGTAACTTTTTTGCTTTAAAAGATAAACACAAATTGTTTTTTGTTAAATAATCGGTAATTTCTGTATTTTTATAAGTATCATTGAAAATTATGCAATTTTTATTCCGAAATAACTCTATATTTATCAAATGTTCATGAATAGAGGAAAAAACGTCATTTTTTGCTGCACGTTTATCAAAATTAAAAAAATTGCGCTATTTACAGTTTTATAAAATTTGGGTCACATAATCTCCTTGCAAAATGAAACAAATTGCTGTTTTAAAAATTGGCGTCCATACACTCGTTTTCAAATTAAATCAGTTTGAATGATAAAAATCAGTCGAAAAATGCATCTTTTCCCGATATGTCATAGTTTGACGTCGCGAAAATAACATTTTACGTTAACAACGTCATTACCTTCCCTGTAACTGTATCGTATGCCCTTAATGATTCAACCTTTGTTGAGAATCCAAGATAGCTCTATTATTAAAACTAGTAAATTTATTTACATTGTATGATTATAAACCCTACTTATGATTATACATGTATAATTTATTATACACCTTTTTAAGTTGATTGTGATTATTTCCTTTTAAGTTAAAAGATTGATTATATCTTGTTAGTTATTCATACTATAAACATGATAAAACACAAAAAAACTTCAATTATACACCCATATTAAACTTTTATTAGAGTACCCTAGAAACAAACGTAAACAATCCAAATATGGCAATTTTACCTTCTTTAAAAAAGAGTATCATTTCTATTATTTAATATCAACTGAATTATAATTAACCTATGTATTGAAGTTTGTGTTTGAAATCAATATGTTGGAAATAGAATCCAATAAATCTAAATGCACTGTCTCTTTCATTTGTTAGAATAATATACAGGAGGGTCCGATAAAGGCCAAAATAAATAATGAGTAGCGAAAAATGACCATAAAAAAGAATAAAGTATAGAATAGAGAATAATAGGGTGCAAAAGTATAAAGAATAGAGAATAATAGGGTGCAAAAGTATAAAGAATAGAGAATAATGGGGTGCAAAAGTATAAAGAATAGAGAATAATGGGGTGCAAAAGTATAAAGAATAGAGAATAATGGGGTGCAAAAGTATAAAGAATAGAGAATGATAGGGTGCAAAAGTATAAAGAATAGAGAATAATGGGGTGCAAAAGTATAAAGAATAGAGAATGATAGGGTGCAAAAGTATAAAGAATAGAGAATAATGGGGTGCAAAAGTATAAAGAATAGAGAATAATGGGGTGCAAAAGTATAAAGAATAGAGAATAATGGGGTGCAAAAGTATAAAGAATAGAGAATAATGGGGTGCAAAAGTATAAAGAATAGAGAATAATAGGGTGCAAAAGTATAAAGAATAGAGAATAATAAGGTGCAAAAGTATAAAGAATAGAGAATAATGGGGTGCAAAAGTATAAAGAATAGAGAATAATGGGGTGCAAAAGTATAAGGAATAGAGAATAATAGGGTGCAAAAGTATAAAGAATAGAGAATAATGGGGTGCAAAAGTATAAAGAATAGAGAATAATGGAGTGCAAAAGTATAAAGAATAGAGAATAATGGGGTGCAAAAGTATAAGGAATAGAGAATAATAGGGTGCAAAAGTATAAGGAATAGAGAATAATGGGGTGCAAAAGTATAAAGAATAGAGAATAATGGGGTGCAAAAGTATAAAGAATAGAGAATAATGGGGTTCAAAAGTATAAAGAATAGAGAATAATAGGGTGCAAAAGTATAAAGAATAGAGAATAGTGGGGTGCAAAAGTATAAAGAATAGAGAATAATAGGGTGCAAAAGTATAACGAATAGAGAATAATAGGGTGCAAAAGTATAACGAATAGAGAATAATGGGGTTCAAAAGTATAAGGAATAGAGAATAATGGGGTGCAAAAGTATAAGGAATAGAGAATAATGGGGTGCAAAAGTATAAGGAATAGAGAATAATAGGGTGCAAAAGTATAAAGAATAGAGAATAATGGGGTGCAAAAGTATAAAGAATAGAGAATAATGGGGTTCAAAAGTATAAAGAATAGAGAATAATAGGGTGCAAAAGTATAACGAATAGAGAATAATGGGGTTCAAAAGTATAAGGAATAGAGAATAATGGGGTGCAAAAGTATAAGGAATAGAGAATAATAGGGTGCAAAAGTATAAAGAATAGAGAATAATGGGGTTCAAAAGTATAAAGAATAGAGAATAATGGAGTGCAAAAGTATAAGGAATAGAGAATAATAGGGTGCAAAAGTATAAAGAATAGAGAATAATGGGGTGCAAAAGTATAAAGAATAGAGAATAATGGGGTTCAAAAGTATAAAGAATAGAGAATAATGGAGTGCAAAAGTATAAAGAATAGAGAATAATGGGGTGCAAAAGTATAAAGAATAGAGAATAATGGAGTGCAAAAGTATAAGGAATAGAGAATAATAGGGTGCAAAAGTATAAAGAATAGAGAATAATGGGGTGCAAAAGTATAAGGAATAGAGAATAATAGGGTGCAAAAGTATAAAGAATAGAGAATAATGGGGTGCAAAAGTATAAAGAATAGAGAATAATGGGGTGCAAAAGTATAAAGTATAGAGAATAATAGGGTGCAAAAGTATAAAGAATAGAGAATGATAGGGTGCAAAAGTATAAGGAATAGAGAATAATAGGGTGCAAAAGTATAAAGAATAGAGAATGATAGGGTGCAAAAGTATAAAGAATAGAGAATAATAGGGTGCAAAAGTATAAGGAATAGAGAATAATAGGGTGCAAAAGTATAAAGAATAGAGAATAATGGGGTGCAAAAGTATAAAGAATAGAGAATAGTGGGGTGCAAAAGTATAAAGAATAGAGAATAATGGGGTTCAAAAGTATAAAGAATAGAGAATAATGGGGTGCAAAAGTATAAAGAATATAGAATAATGGGGTTCAAAAGTATAAAGAATAGAGAATAATGGGGTTCAAAAGTATAAAGAATATAGAATAATGGGGTTCAAAAGTATAAAGAATAAAAGAATAAAGTATTAAAATACTGATTACAGAAATTTAAACAGGAAAATCATTCGCACATGTTGCATGAGCATTTTGCAGAATAAGCATTATTTTTCAAGATAAAGAACAATGCCCATATATTACTATTTGAAGAATACAGATATTAAGGACCTCCCATACATATCTTAGTTGTTAAGGTATTGATAATGATTAGTCCTCTAAAGTGTCCAAAATGTAAAACATTTACAAGGAATTCTACTAGTCATCAAATCATGTCAAACTGATGCCTTGACCTCAGGTAGTTTTTACCTGTTGTAATTTTCTTTCATCTCTTTTTCAATAAACTAATAATCACATTATGTTGTTAAGAGTTTCCAATTAACTGTCTTTTAATCAATAGACTCCTTTAAATGATATTGAATCCAACAAAAAATGGGATATTATTTGTACATTATATCTTTAAAGGTTCTGTTTACAAAAGGTGTCCACAGATCTTTTAGAAACATATTGAACATACAATTGTTCATTAAGTAGATATATATATATAGTTCTGGTTGACCAAAGGTTTTTGACTATATGGTCAATTCTTTTCAAATGCTGGTCTATAGATTTGTTTTAGCTACATTGAAAGAATTAACATATTTTTTTTTTTTTTTTTTTACTGACTGTTTCATCTTTTTGTATCCATAGTTAATTTATTGACTGATTTGCCTCACAGTTTTGATCTGTTTGAGGAAAAGTATCAAAATAAAAGTTGTGTCCAGTTGACAGATCAAGAATAAGTAGTATAATATCAAAACAATCATTGTCTTTGGTCCAATGCACATGTAACAAATATAGAAATTTTACATGTCAAAAATGTGAACATTGTGTCATTTTTATGTTTTTGGGGGACATTTCGTCATTGAGGCTTGTAATTTGATCAACTTTATCAATACACGGATTTAGAAAATTTTAAATGTGTAAATGTTCTTTTCCAAGGAAGTTATTTCACCAATTCAAATACAAATAAATTTAGAAAATAGGATCTTAGTGTAAATCTGCAAAGATTGATAATACATGTATAGAATATTCTTTGAAGAAATCGTACACTGTAGGTGTATACAATTGACAAAACATGGACTTCAAATAAAAATTCCAGACTTAATCAAGTATTTTGCACATCACGGAACAGGTGTAAATTGAACTGTGGGCAATATATTACGACACTCTTAAGGAGACAAAATATACATGTGATTTGTATGATTATAATCAACGATTTTGACATTCGACATACATTGCGTAATTTAAAATTCTGTGACAAATTATTGACGATATTGATTGATTTTTGCAGGTATAATGACTCTGAACGGCTGATTTCACAAATCAAGGTAAATTGACAATATTGATTTTATTGATGATAATCTTGTTTATTTCATACAGAATGGCAATTGATTAACCATGCGACCTTCATGGAAAAAGAAAATGAAGTGTAGATGTGAACTAGTCTATTAAGTGTAAAGAATGTTTTAAAAGGAACTCAGTGTTGTTTAACAGATTGAGGTCGAAGGTGGACTATTATTACCTGTAACATAAACAGGTGCCGATCGTAGAAATTGTAAATTCTTACAATTAACCCCTCCAGGATTAAATGAGAAATGTGAATGTTTTGACAGACATGTTATGTATAATATTTACGCACTGTTTACTTATGGTATATGAATTAATGGATTAGGATTAAAATGGTTTTAGAATTAAAATCAATAAAATCAATTAATATTTATTAAAATGAATAATTTAGGGTGCTGCTTATAATTGGATTAGCAACTTTTGGAGTAGAGTTGAGTGTGCGCTTTTTCAATAGAAGAATAATGCATGTTTTATTTATCAAGACTTGTGAAAATCATTCTTATGGATTAAAATTCTTTTCAACTAATACATTATATAGTATTTCAGGAGCGAGGGATGTAAAATTAGAAATAATAGACTTTGTATGAGAAGAAAATCCATTTTGAAGATAATTCAAATTTAGACTACCAATATGTAGTGGAATAATTTATAACAATTTATGAAAAAAAATTAACATTTGACAGATAGGTCTTTTTGACATTATTATTTACAAGTACAAGTTTGTTTCGTTAATTTTTAACATTGAAATTTCCAATTTGTCTTGTAACTATTTGTTTAGAGAATTAAGATTAATTGGACTGGAAAAGAGTTGTAGAGATTTTCTCAACAATATTTTTCTTTAAATGAGTTCATTAAGAAAAAAAGACAAAACATGCATGTAGTTGAAATACGTAAAAAGAAATGACCGATATTCCTGTATCATGCAATTTGGACTAGAAAAGTATAATTAATGGGATATAGAAAGACGATCGTAGTGTTTCATCTTATGATTTATTGCTTATAGTAAAGGATTTACTCTAGATAAAACTTGACAAAATTGAAACAGCAAGACTTGCTTTTTAATTCCCTAGAACTAGACTTCCCTAATACATTTATAAACTCATTTGAAATGCTCACAAATCGAGAATAAAGAAACAAATTATAACAATCACATGGTACAATCTATAGCATTGTTTCATCATTAAAAAAAAATTTACTATGGCCATTATAGAGGGGCCTGATGGGGGGAGGGGGTGTCTCATCACGATTCACGAGTTGATTTTTTTGTCAATCACGATTCGCAGAACATAAATTTCCATAATCACGGATCACGAAAATATAAAAAAAAAGAAATCTGTAGAAAAACGGATCACGATAGCGAAAATGCACCGATCACGAAAAACGAAAATAACCCATCAGGCCCCTCATTATAAATAACAATAATTTAGTATATTATTTTTGTTAGAGAACTTAAAATGACTGATCAAGTCTAAATTGAAAACTACGTTCAAACCTATGATTGCGTTGGATAAAAACCGCAACTTTTGTACGTGTGCATGTAAAATAAATTTCGTTGTAGAAGGGTCTAAATACAGCGCAAACAACATTTTCCAAAAGACCAAAAAAGTGAAAAAGTATATTTAAACAAAACTCATTTGACTAACAGGTCGAACAACTGATGTTCTTAAACCCTGCTGACTGCCATTGGCGATTGCCAAATAAAATTGATCACGAGATGTAACAAAATGGATCTTAAAATAAATTTAATACTTAACAGAAAACGATAATTTTGTGGCCAAGATGTTATGCCACAAACCCAAGGTGTCAATATTTTTTTTGTACAGCAGATCTAGATTATATGATTTCAGCAGTAAATATTGATTTTTCAAATATTCTAAAAAGTTAATCCGGAAACAAAACTGCAATATTGTTAAAAAAAAAAAATGCTCCGCAGGGCGCAGCTTTATACGACCGCAGATATCAAACCCTGAACGCTTGGGACAAGTATGGACACAACATTCAAGCTGGATTCAACAATTTGGATTGTGATTAATTAGTTGACACAGCATAGGTTTCTGACACAAAATGAAAAAAAATAAAATAAAACGTTTGAAGAAATTTTCTTTTTATTTCTGAAATCTGAATATTTGAACCCCCCCCCCCCCCCCCATTTTTTTTCATCTCTCTCGTTCCCATATTCCAAAGATGATCTCAATTCAAATTTCTAATTGAGTTTGCAACAATAACTACTCATTTAAATACATCATAAAATATTAAAATATAAAATGTCATGGTGAAAATTAATTTTAATTAATAGTAACTTCTAAAAAAATAAATGGGGAATGTGTCTAAAGGGACACAGATGATGCCCTCACTAGCATATAACGTTAAAAAGGGGCATAACCCAAGAACTGTAAAAGTGAAGCTGCCAACAATTGAACTTGAACTGAGTTTAAAGGTACTAATAATTATATAAACATTTCATTAAATTTAGTTGAGACAAACTTAAGTAAAGAGAACAGAAACGAAAAAAATCTTCAATTATTTCACTTGTAAAGGGGCAAAACCCTAGAATGGTAATCAAAGTGCTTGTAATCACTGAATGGCAAAGATTATTTTAATTTATCAGTTGGTAGTAAAAGTGAATATTGCATTGTATATAGCATTGATTTAAGTTGATTCAACTACTATTCTGGACAAAGAAAGATAACTCCAATTTTTAAAGAATAATAATCATGGCTAAAAATAAATAAAAAAGCTTCATCAGCAACATTTTATATTGGCAAATTTCCAATGAAGTTTATTAAACTAAAGTTATTGGCAAATTTCCAATATACATAATTTAAAAGCAGTTTAGGTGAGATAAACTAAAAAGCTTCATCAGCAACATTTTATATTGGCAAATTTCCAATGAAGTTCATTAAACTAAAGTTATTGGCAAATTTCCAATATACATAATTTAAAAGCAGTTTAGGTGAGATAAACTAAAAAGCTTCATCAGCAACATTTTATATTGGCAAATTTCCAATGAAGTTCATTAAACTAAAGTTATTGGCAAATTTCCAATGGAATTTATTATTAATAAAGTTTTTGGCAAATTTTCAATATACATAATTTAAAAGCAGTTTAGGTGAGATATTCAAATGAGTTTCAATAACCAATCTTACACTGCTTTTAAATTATGTTTTGTACTTAAGTTATTGCCCATTAACCTGTAAACCCTTTCCCCACTTTTTGCACCTTATTCCTTAACGGTTTGAGCCATAACTCCCAAAGACAATTCTTAGCATCCCTTTGTGGTATTCCAATATCCAAAATCTAAATACATGGTTAGATACAGCAAACCAAAGAACCCCAAGAATTCAAATGTTGATGAAATCAAATAAAGTTCAATTTTGGACCCTTTAGACCTCACAGTGGACCAAATTGAAAACCGGGTCCAAATATCATAAATCTAATTACATGGTTAGATTCAGCATATCGAAGAACCCCATATATTTAATTTTTGTTGAAATCAAACAAAGTTTAATTTTGGACCCCAATTTTGACCAACTTGAAAACTGGGCCCATAATAAAAAAATCTAATAACATGTTTAGATTCAGCTTATCAAAGAACCCCAAGAATTCAATTTCTGTTAAAATCAAAATAAGTTTAATTTTGGACCCTTTGGACCTTAATGTAGACCAATTTGAAAACGGGACCAAAAATTAAGAATCTTAATACACGGTTAGATTCGGCATATCAAAAAAAAACTCTCATAGTTCAATTTTTAATGAAATCAAACAAAGTTTAAATTTGGACCCTTTTGGCCCCTAATTCCCAAACTGTTGGAACCAAAACTCCCAAAATCAATCCCAACCTTCCTTTTGTGGTCATAAACCTTATGTTAAAATTTCATAGATTTCTGTTCACTTATACTAAAGTAATTGTGCGAAAACCAAGAAAAATGCTTATTTGGGCACTTTTTGGCCCCTAATTCCTAAACTGTTTGGACAAAACTCCCAAAATCAATCCCAACCTTCCTTTTATGGTCATAAACCTTGTGCTTAAATTTCATAGATTTCTATTTACTTATACTAAAGTTAAAGTGCGAAAACCAAATGTCTTCGGACGACGACAACGACGCCAACGTCATACCAATATACGACCAAAAAAAATTCAATTTTTGCGGTCTTATAAAAATTGGCAACTATTATATAATTTCTAAATGATCAAGACATTTATTATTTAACAGAATAATATTTGACAAGATTCCATATAAAGAAATGTAGGCTATTAACCAAAATTAGACATATTGGAGGAAAACTCCTTCATACACAGCTGCCCTTATAATTACTCAAATTAAAATTAAATATTTTTAAAAATGACATCATCATGATCATGTTCCAGCTCAAATTATTTGAATTCCCAACCTCAATAAAAACATCATAATATTAACATTATACCCCAGAAACAAAATGTTTCATTTTCAATGCTATTCTCATTTTCCGTATATAACAAGATAAAAAATTGTAACAATTCTTTATCAACAATTCTAATATGACGTGCTTCTTTAGCTTTGTAAATAAACCATACTTTATTATCCAATTAAATTAGTTTGCACATGCGTATATTGACTACGACAGAAAATCGAATTTCATCAAATTGGTATGCATTTAATGTATTTCCTTAAATTAAAACACTTTCAAACAATAAAATCATACACAGTTTGTTACTAATACTTTTACAATGGCAACAATGTGTTACAATTCGTAATTGACATATTTGACCTAGATACCACAACGTTCATGTTGGCTGTTCTAATTTCAAAACCCCTCCCTCTAAAAAACACGTTTCATCTCGTCCGTTAAAAAGGCATGTCATTGTATATAATAATTTCATTGAAACATATGTTCCGATGATAAAATATAAAATAAAGTATAGGTTACTATTACTGTTGCACTGAAATGACAAATTTGTTTCATATTTCTGATAAAATGGATTGACCCTAGCAGGGAATCGGACCCCATTCTCCTATAAAAAAAAAATAGGCGTAATTACCAATTTACCACTAAGGTTTCCAATCCATTTTACAAATGCAACAAGATTGTCACCCAGTATTAATTTTAATCATCATTTAATACAGCATTCGAAATCGTCAGATGCACAAAGGCGTGCCCTTTGGCTTTGATCAATTTTTCAAGGTGTAGCCACCGCAAGTATAAATGGATCTCTGTCAAAGTCTCAAATGTCAGCACAACTTTATCAAGGAATCCTCTATCAGATATGAACATATTTACCAATGCTACAATATTAACCGGCGGAATATTTACGATTAATTTAGTAAATAAAGACCTACCCGATTCTCCTTGTGCGTCCACCGCCATTGACAACTGACTTGAAAATGTGCGTGTCAGAAATTGACCTCAAAGGAAAAGACTGTTGTAATATAAATTTTCTGCTATATTGTGACACAAATATTGTTTTAGTTAATAAATTAATTTTGAATTTTAGAAATACAACTTTGCAAAATTAAACTGGTTAGAACTAGTTGGATAAAAATCGATGGAAGGTTGATGGAAGAGCCTACACAAATACGGTACCCTTATACACAGCGAACATAGAAATTACCGTAATTGTCCTAATCAGAATCGAAATAATTAACACTCATCGTTAAAAAGTCTCAGTTTCAATGATTTTAGCATCCCTTGTCAAGTTTTCATACCAATAAAAATATAAATAATTTACCAAATTAGTACAAAATGATCATTTTAATCCTTGAAGCACAGTGGATATTACAGAATGCTTCCTAAATGAAGTAATGGCAAAATCAAAAGCTCAAGCACATCAAACGACTGGACAAGAGTCATATTCCTGACTTGGTAAAGGCATTTTCTTATGTAGATAATGGTAAATTAAACATGGTTTTATAGCTAACTAAACCACTCACTTGTGTGACAGTCGCATAAAATTCCATTATATTGACAACAATATGTGAACAAATCAAAATGTTAACTAAGATATATGAAAAAGGGATAGTTACATTTTCCCTTCACTCAATTTGCCATTATAAAGAAGTAGCATAACATCAATCCCTGACTATTAACAAAAGAATATTTTGAATTATATGATAGTCACTTATGTTTGTTAGTACCATATTTTATGTAACAGACGTCTGGATTTTCTACAATCTTGACCCAACAACTGCTTATTTTTGTGTAAAATTTATAAACTTGAACCATTTAATTTTCCTGTTACTACAGCAACCACAAATAAACCTTTTTTTTTTGGATACTATTATTTTTTACCTTATCCTTTTAAGGTTAAATTATTAAAATATTTACTTGCAGTGACCATGTTCTTAATTCTAATATTATATTTTATGTGGAAATATCCTGTTCTTTACCAAAAATAGTGTCTCAGATTGACTAGTTTCTATGGTAACCATTGTTTGACTGCTAATAAATCCTGATTCCTTTCAATTTGTCTTCATTTTTTGTCATATAGTCTTATAAGCCTAAGATTTTCCTTTAACCGAGGTAATATGATTTTATTTTTTTTTTCACTTTCCGCCTGAAGCTCTATGCTTATTGGCACAGCCTCTTAATATGTAGTCAATAGAGGTTGAGTATTATATTATAACGATTTTCACCTTTGTCTATCAGATATGATCCTCATAGAATGGAACATAGGCACGAAACATGGCTGTTAAAAACCAAAAAGTTCGAATGCGCAATATATTGAAATACATTAATTGCATTCGTACTAGCTGCCTTCTTCCGTTCAGTTTGGGTTACATCTCAAATACAGAAAACCTGGTTTCTTGTCTATTTGACAGCATGTTTTATGTTATCTTACACATAAAACATTACTCATACACATCCTTCCCCTTTCTTCTAATCTATTGAGATCACACAGCATGCACCATTCAAAATTACCTACTATGTTACATATTTGAAAAAATTCAAACTTCTTTTAAAAAATAAACAAATAAACAAATTGAAATCGAATACACACAAAATTCCTCATGCACCATACACCTTTACCTATTGTATCATACCCCATACCGTATAAAACCACACACCATTACACTATATATGCTTTATTAGGAGGTTTATACCTTTCACAGGCTGTATATATTGTTTATGTTTTGAACAAATGACTTTAAAAAACGATAAAAAATATTTCAAAACCAAGAATAAATAAGAACCTAAACAAATGAAAAAATTTACCCCTCCACATTCTTTATGTGCCTGGTCCAAGCCAGGAGCGTATTGTTCAGTGCTTGTCGTTGGTTCACGTCTGACATATTTGTTTTGTAATAAATAAGGCCGTTAGTTTTTTCAATTGAACTGTTTCATATTTTTCATGTCGGGGCCTTTTATAGCCGACTATACGGTATGGGGTTTTCTCATTATTGAAGACCATACGGTTGCCTATAACTGCTTCCATCCACTTTATCTGAACTTTGGCGGATAGTTGTCTCCTTTGCAATCATACCACATCCCCGGTTTTTTTTTATTATATAATACTTTTTAATAAGTGGAAAATAGTATTTGCAACTCTTGTTTTTGAATTTGGCCGACTAACCCCTTCTATTCTTTTCATAATTTTATTTCATATAGTTTAAAAGCCATTTTTGGAAAGTCTTATAACATTCTTGTTATTGTTTTTATATTTTTTGAAAGGAAAAAAGGTGCAAATGATACATATATGAAAAATCTAGAGAGAATCATTTCCCGCCGAATTTTCAATCGACTACATCTCAAGAACAAGTACACGGACCTATCATTTGTTTCTGTTTTTTAAATTTCTTTGGTTCCTTGAGTTCATAAGTACTGACGTTATTTTTCATCTTAATTACGTGTCCTTTTCAATTTTAACCTCTACTGTTTAGTCCATTTTTGCTAACTTAAATATACTGGCATGGCTCTGTATTTATACATCCCACCATAGTGTTATTTTGCTGTGGTCATTTTTTGTATTCTTGTTAATTTTTTCGTATGCTTCTAGGGAATATTATTAACTATAGAGGCAATTTTACAAAAACTACTGAAGAGATGTCTGATAAAGGTATTAAAGTTTTATTTATATTGAGAAAATATATGTCTCATTTTAATTTTGTTCCCACTAATTTGTCATGTTAATTATTTGATACCCTTATAAGACCTATTTTTACAGACAACTCTGAAATTTGGTTTATGTATAATTTTAGTCAACTTTTAAGGTATCTTATAGAGCTGCTGAAAATAATATTATGTGTGGTACTCTTGCACTGGCAGAAAAATATCCATTTGAGAAGGTTCATTCTAAATTTTTTACAGTAGTGTTAGGACTGAAAAAAGACAGCCACTAACATAGGTGCTAGATAATAATTAGGTAGATTAACTTTGGACTCTTATATAAAAACTCGAACACACATGTATATCTATAAAATAAACTCTAATGATATAGTGGAGTGACAAATCACGAAAAAGGTGCTTATTTTACGAGTTTAATGGACCGGCATACCTGCAGGCTGAACATTATATTTTTGCAAAGCCAATACATTAATCTAACTTTTTTGCCCGGTCGTAGACATTTCGTACGGTGCAATTTTTTTTGAGAGTGAAAAGAAAAATGAATTTTCGATTTTAACTTGAAATGCATTCCAAAAACATTTTTTTAACATGATTCAATTTTTATAATCCACAAACTCTTAATTTTGGATTTTATTAAGAGAGTAACTACACATGTATATTATAAAATGAAAATTTGTTCTATTGAACCTTATTTTTAACTTTTTTATCCCCTTTGAAAAATGCATACTCTTTTTTTTATTTGAACGGAGAGGTTACAAAACTTGTAATTCATAATTTATCGATATATTACAAAGTTTTTTATGTGAAAAGTAATAAAACTTCATTTTCTAAACTTATGAGACCAACTTCAGCTCATTCGGATGAGTATATCTATATTTTTAGCAATTTATAAACATTGCTATGAAATTCATTGAATTTCCGGATTTTTAATCAACATTTTGTCATAGTATTTTTCGTAGTTGTTCCTTTTCAAAGTCGTTTTATTAATATTTTTGTATTATAGGGTTATTAAACATTGCTAGTGTTTAATTGTTACTGATTAATTTTGAGTCAAATGGTTATTAAAATGTGTTTTTACTTTGACAAATTAATAGGTCTTTTATAATTTAAAAGTTGAATTGGTGCGGATATTAAGTTGTTTATCTGGAAAATGTCTACTTTTAGTAAAAAGCTAAAATTCGCCGTATGTCAAACCAGTGGAATCTTTGCATTATATGTCAAGTTTCAACAGTGGAAAAACTGTCCTCTTTATCTACGAAAGGACAGCAAACACTTTTAGATGCTGTGAATACAAGAAAAGATGACGTGTTTCTTCGACTTCATGATGAATATAGTTCACTTGCAGATGTAGATATTGAAAGATTGTGTTATCACAAATCTTGTTACAAATCCTACACTAATAGAGTCAATTTAGAAAAGTTTGAAATGCCTGATTTTAACTATCTTAAAGACACTTCCAATGCGAATCAACCATGTTGTTCCCATCCTGTTCAGACCAGATCAATGTTCACGCCATTTGATTGGACTACTTGCATTTTCTGTAAGCACAAGTCGTATAAGCGCGACAAAAACCTACGTCACTTAGAAAGTGATGAAAGACTACAAAAAATAAGTGAATTAGCAGACCATAAACGTGATTTAGAGTTGAAGATGAAAACCGTCTGAATACGATTCAACCAAATGTGTGGAAGGTGTTCCTTGTCACAAGCACACCACAAAGCACTGAAGATATTGAGGAGTTCTTCAATGTTTTTGAAGAAAAGGTTGTACCTTTGTTTGAAGAATTCAGAACACATTCAGGCATATTCTTGCGCATTTTAGAAATGAGAGCAAGATCTGAATTATCGACCGACACAGAAGGTGAGCACGAAGAAAACAAACCAACAGCAATAAATTGCGACGAACAAAATGTGTCTGATTTGGTTAGTTATGTGCATTCAAACATGACTAATCCATTTAACATCACCGATCATCCAAAATACTTGATCAATATTTCTACAGGGATGCAAGCCTCAAAAGATGTTGAAGATTCTCTTCTAAAATCTCTTGAACGTGGCAACCAAATGGTCAAGTCTTTTGTCGAAGGTTGCTTTAATGAAGGTGAAAACCGTGTTTTCTACAGTCCTATTTCGAGGTCTCCACTGAAAACATTTGAGGATATGACTAAGAGTTCAAAACTCAAATGTAAAACAGGTGACTTTGTGAAAGCCCATATAAACCCAGAGATGATATTTCGTCGCGCTTTAGCCCTGGCTAATGGTCGAGAAGATGTTACAGTAGACAAGATCTTGGCATATCCTATTGGTTCAATACCTTCAGCACTTTTCCACGATGATACCATGCGTAAGTGTTGCAAATCAGATATAATTCACCTACTTGAAGAGGAAATCTGCTCTTGCTTCAACATTCCAAGTTATGAAACAGCAATACAGTTTTGATACGTGATGGTATGGGAATTATTCAATGTATGGATGTCAAGAAATGCAAAACATTTGGTGATCTGCTACGAAACTATGTAACAATGCTTCTGACGTGTTTTTTAAATGCTGGAACGGTGGTCGATGTTTTTGATCGCTACGATGTAAAACATTCAATCAAAGCAGCGGAAAGATTGCGTCGAACCTTGTCATTTGGAGTTCAAAAGGTTTATCAGGTTATTAAAGGAAGAGCAATTCCGGACTGGAAAAAGTTCCTTTGCAATCCAGAAAATAAACAGTCACTTATCAGATTACTTGGTGAGTATTGCGAACGGTATTTTGGACAGTATCCTTTGGGGAGAGGTACCGAACTGTTTCTCGCGGGTGTTTTTGAAAACCCAGAAGTTGTCAACAGATTTTCTTGTGATGGCCTGTCAAATTGTACTGACTTATACAGCACACAAGAAGAAGAAGATACACGAATGATTCTTCATTCAGTGTATGCAGATGCCAATATTTTTTCGAATGATAGAAAAGGTCGTATTATTATAAAGTCATCTGACACTGATGTGTTAGTGCTCTGTGTCCACTATTTTCCTAAACTTAAAAATACAGAGGAGATGTGGTTCCAAACTGGTTTCAGTATCAAATTTGAAAGATGGAAGGCGTTTTCTACCTGTTCACGATATATGTCGCTCACTTGAACCCTCAATCTGTAGTTTACTGCCAGTCACACATACCCTCACAGGATGCGATACGACTTCTTCTTTTTTTGGTCTCGGAAAGAAGTTTATGTACAAACTTTTGCAGAAAAGTGCAGACAATTTCCAATCCCTTCAGATAGGTTTTTCAACGGGAGATCAGGAATCCGCCATTCATGATGGACGCAAATGTTTTGCTCTGTTATACGATCCGAAGAGGAAATTCAGTGATTTACATGAAGACCTGAACAAGTAAAGGGTGAAATTTGCCACAACAAAAGATATGAATCTTGTTAGATTACCCCCATGTGAGGAGTCCTTTTTACAACACATCCTCCGTGCAATGTTACAGACGCAAGTTTGGATGCATTCACACATTGCAAAACCAGCAACCAGACAGCCCAAAAACTCTGGTTGGCAAGAGGGTAAAAATGGTTTACTACTGATTTTTTTGAAGGACATATGTCAGCAGCTTTCCTTCAAGACCTTATTTGCACATGCAAGGGTAAAAAAGCTTGCGATAAAAATTGTGTCTGCAACCAGCAAAATCTAGGTTGTACAACTATTTGTTCGTGTGAAGGTTCTGAGAGTTGTAGTAGAAACTATCTTACTCTCATTCAAATTAGTGAAGAAGATGACGATGAAAATGGCGTCTGAGTGAATCATGTAAAGCTGTATATATTCATGACAATATTTTTAACAAAATGATTACAGTTGGTTTTTTTGTGGTTAATATCACTTCGACTATGCGATTATTTGAACCTGTGTATTTTGTTTGGTTCTTTGTTTTTGTGTATGTTTTGTTTTGCATTTGCAACTGCCCTTTATGACTGACCACTTTTCATTTGTTTTATGGGTTTCATGTATGCATAGCTGTCCTGCAATAAGGGAAAGTTTGTTTTTCTATCCGTACAATATGTATTTTTATTGGAGTACACATAACAATGACGCATTGAAATTAATTGTTTCGATCTCATTCACATACCTTTGGTGAAATATTTGCCACTGAGCAATGGCATATACCATACCAGAAGCATAATTTACTCTCTTTTAATTTCAAAAAAACGTATAAATCAGAAATACATCGTAAAATGTATATGTGAAGAAAAAAAAACAATTAAAGGTCATAAACATGTTTATCTTGTGTGTAAATATTGTTGCTGATCTGAATTTTCTTTAAAATCGCCATGTTTTTGAATTTTTTGAATTATTTTTTTTTGGATAGTGAATTGTTACAGTTTATTGCTTTATTTAAGAATTAAATTTTGTTTATTAAAGCAAATGTGATATTATTTTTTTGATTGTTCATAACACCGTGTGAAATAAATGTACTTCGGTGAAAAAATCGACCACTGCACTTTAACCCCAAATTAAAAAAAAAATGCACCATATTTTGATTCTACGACCAGGCAAACATTAAACTTTAATCATTTTTCTATCCAAAAATTTATAATTTAGCCTGCAGGTAGGCTGGTCCATAAAAGTTGAAAATTCATAGACTTTGTCACTCCACTAAGAGTAGACATTTGCGGAAACTAGGCCTATGCCTTGGATTACACTTTAGACTTAAGGAATTACTACAAACAAATATAAATTTACATTCGACAGGAATTTATTCTTGGCACTCATTTGCAGATAAAAAATTTAAAGATATGAAAATAAACACAGACAATCACTCTAATATTAATGTACCTTTTGACTGTCCCTCTGGTGTCTTTCGTCTCTTTTAAACAATAAAAAAAAGTATAAAAAAATGAATTCGTCATCCAAACTTTGTCAGTTACTCTCATAATTTAGACTTGGTGTTCATTCCCTAGGCATTGAATTGGGTAGATACAGAAACATTCCAAGAGCACAATGGCATGTGGAGTCGTAGATGACGAATTTCATTTCTTTTTGTAGTGTGACATTAACATAGCATCGCGTTCAATTTGTGTTTGCTTATCTAAAAGACTATGTACCATTATTTCAACATCTTGATTCATTTAATAAACTAAATCACATTCTAAACTCCACACCTGAACTTGTTTGTCATATTGGAGTCTTAATTAAGCAGTCTGTAGAACTGAGGGGATCAGACCCATGTCAGACAAATTTATAATTTTGTTTTTTACATATATTTGTTAATTGAACTCTTTCTTAAAAAAACTGTTTTATTGTACTGTATTGTATAGCATTGTATTGTATTTAGTTGTATTGTTTGTTTGTATATCTTGACCATTATGTGTGTAATTTTGCAATAAAGATTATATAGATATAAGAAGATGTGGTATGAGTGCCAATGAGACAACTCTCAATCCAAGTCAAAATAATATTTTAAAATGTAAACCATTATATGTCAAAGTACGGTCTTCAACGTTGAGTCTTTGCTCACACCGAACAGCAAGCTATAAAGGACATCAAATATAACAAGCGTAAAACCATTCAAATGGGAAAACCAACGGTCTTATCTATATAGAAAAGGAGAAACGAGAAACACTTATGAACCACACCAACATACGACAACTACTGAACATCAGATTCCTGAGTTAGGACAGGTGCAAACAATTGCAGCGGGTTAAACGTTTTAATGGTACCAAACATTCCCTTAATCTGAAACAATAGTGAAACATCACAACATAGAAAGACACACTATAAAATATATCCATTGAAATGGCTTAACTCAATCAAAAGACAAATTAACACGATCCAACAGACACCGAACAAATAAATTTGATCTTTGATACAATGCAAATATAAAATCAATCAAATGTTAAACAATTTTAGAAAAACAACAATAAGCTTGAAAAAAAATATGCACAATTTGCATTTGTACACATGTAAATGAAAATAATTTTGTAGTTAGATATACATGTATTATTCAAACGGAGAAAGGAAATAATTTCATAAAATACATAATTTTGATGTTCATAGTACGAAGAATTGAAAAATTATAGTAATACCAAACACTTATCAAAGCTGGTATATAGGCCAGTTATAACCCTAAATAAGTAAACATTAAATAACAAAAAAGCATTACAATTCAACAGGTCAAATAAACAAGAAAGTACGAATGAGAGTACTCGCAGTTACTGAAAGCTAGTTAAAAGGCAAAAACAATTAATTATTAAAAATTCATGCATCAGAGACTAATATTATATATATGGCATTTTTTTTTCTTCATAGAAATACATGTAGTTGTTTGTTTTTATAGTGATAAAGATTATAACAAAATGTTGACTGCTGTGCCAAAAATTTTGACAACTTTACCTATTTTGTCTGCTTGTTTTGCTTACACATTGTTGTAAATATACTGGAATTCTTGTAACTGTTATACAAGTAAGAGGTATAGCTAGCTATACAACCAGGTTTTATTCACCATTTTCAACATAAGGAAATGCCTGTACCAAGTCAGGAATATGACAGTTGTTTTCGTTCGTTTGATGGCTTTGAGCTTTTGGTTTTGACATTTTATAAGGGACTTTATCTTTTTATTTTTCCTTGGACATGTTGGAGTTCAGTATTTTCGCTATTTTACTTTTTGCATATTATAAACTATCAATTGATAATAGTCTTTTGAAAAGTTTGTTATTTTGAAACAGAGGAGTGAACATCCTTAACAAATGTCTATTTGGTCATTTCTTAATACCAGAATTTCACAGTTGCAAATTGCCATTTTTCCGTTATAAATTAAACTATATCGCTTGAAAATTCATTTTTTCTAGTCCCAACGTTGAAATTGGCCACACCAAAATACTATTTAAAAAGTGGTTGAAAATAAGAGGAACAATGAATTGGCAGCTTATGAGGAAACTGTTCGAAGTCTATGGGAACAAAATGAAATATATCTGAAATGTGCAAAATTCTGCTTTCATTCTGCATCAAAGAAGAAGTAGCAGAAAATAATCAGACCAAAATCGAAATGCCTTGGAAACAATGGCTCTGGTGTGTTCTTGTGTTGGTATATCGCAAAAAACTTGCAATTACGTTCCTCATTTACAAGCCACAACATTGTCCTATATCAAAAATAATTTTATCTTTCCTTCATGTGAAGCCTTTGATCTATCTGGTTTAAAAAGAAGGAAAAAAAGATTTCAAACAAATTGATAACAACTGTCATGTTCTTTACTTGAACAGGCATTTTCGTATGTAGAAAAGGGTTAATTTAACTTGGTTTATACCTAGCTAAACATCTCATTTGTATGAAAATCGGAATTCAGTGTTTTAACCTGTCGTATTACACACCAAGGGATGGCAGAGTTGACCAAAAAAAAGACAGACGTAGGGAAATCCTGAAATCCTGAGGTGTCAACATAAAAATGTGTCTCGTTGTTGTTTGAGAGAGGAAAAGGTACCAAAGGGATAGTCAAACTCATAAGTCGTTGTATGATAAAGTTGTCATAGTGGAAACATTTACATTTCGAAATAAAAAAAAATCGTAAATAATTATTTAATCTAGATTACAGTTCAACATCCGGTTTATTTAACTATAGCGTCACTTGGCGTAGGTGTGTCATCTGTAAAATAAAAGACTATAATTATATATCTGATATACAATAACATACTTATTAAAATAAATAAGAAGTATTTTGAAAAAAAAATCCTACAATAAATTTGCTTATATCTGATAGTTTAATTCTCTTTCCAATGTTTGTGATGTCTTATGCTGTATTATGCTGTCTGTGGTTAATGGAAGATGTTCTTTGTTATTTTCTTTGTTAAACTTTGTAAGTTTAGCGATATTATTTAACATTGATATATTAGCGGAAAGTTTGGCTAGCCAACAAACCAGGTTTATCCATTGTTTATTTATCAAAAATAAATCCTGTTTAAAGATTATTTTTTTTGTTTACATCCTTAGTTTAAGTCAAAACATATTAATCTGTTCGCAGTCAGTGTTGCTTTTTTGTATTTTTTTCTTCTTTACCTTTTGTTTTGGTCAGGATGTTTACGCGCTCTTCTAAAATATTAATATACTAAACCACCTTTGGGTTTGAGATGTTCTCGCCGCGTTGATGGCATTCGACTGTTATCTGCTCTTTAGTCGGGTTATTGCCTTAGTGACATATTTCCCATTCCAGTCGCAATTTCATGATTATGAAAATTTATCAATCCGAATACCTGTGTACACAATGAAGTTTGATTGCTATTATTTTAACAAATTGATTTTTTTTTATCGTAAACAGACGTCGACAAGAAAAGTGTGAAATAATTATAAAGAGAAACTTACGGTTTTATCAATATGTTAAAAAAATTACGAAAACAAATCTGACTCTCATGATCTAACGAAACCACTAAATTACAGTCCCTTAGGACAGGTGCTTTGAATTTGAGGTTTAGACCATGTGTTTTGTAAAGTGATGCTAGTCTTTAACTGTTTTCCTTTTTGTTGAAAAGATGCAAACGATACGAAAAGGAAGTTGAATTATTTAATATGCGAACAAACTGATCATGTCATGACAAACAAAAGACCAAAGGAACAAAAGACAAAAAACAGTATTTAAAATACCACATAGAAAACTGAATGACTGAACAACACAAACTCCACCAACAACCGGTTTCATGGACTTGTTTTTATTTTGTTTTTATCTGGGTTTTTTTCAGTTATACATGTATTTTTTTTGTTTGTCTCCTTTCTTAGCTGGAATTACATGTAACTTATAAAAATATACTTGTAAACACTTTTTCATATAATGATATTCAGAATTTCTTTTAATAGACTGACCAATAGAATATAAAGTCATGTCACGTCATTTAGTGAATTTTCAGACTCATCGACATTGGTTCTCACGTCTGATTAGGCAATTTGCACGTAGTCAATTGGCCGTTTCAGGATATAATGCAGCCTGGGTAATATTTCCAAAAGTGTACACCTAAACATCTTGATTGGTTAAATCTGTCATGAACAATTGAAATTCAACCAATGACCTGACGTTATTTTCATTTTGGGGTACGAACAATGAAATTATCCATGATTCCTTAGATTCTTAAAAGGCGAATTAGAATATGTCTAATTAATATTACAATATTTTGTAGGCAATTGAATTGTGTCAAAAGCAATTCAACAGCACTTGATTGACTGCAAGAACATTTATCTGAACAGTAAAACATATACTGCAGTGGATAAGTCTGAAATGTAGACTAAAATAATTATTGCTCAGACTATTTCGATGATGTTAAGATCAACATGACAGTTTATGCCTACAAGTAATTAACTAATACTATACGTTATCAGAGTAGGAGCACAATATACAGATCAAAATATACAGATCAAAATATACAGATCAAAATACAGAAGAATACTAACGAAAATATGGGAAATAGATAAAGACCGAAAGACGAACAAGAGTAAACTGAACAAAACATAGACAGCCTCAGACTGATGGTCAACACGATCTGAACCAATCCGATCTCATTTGATCTGGAGGGGTATGCAGATTATAAGTCATGATATGTACTTACCAAATGGCTTTATAATTGACACGGAACCCAGCATAGGTGAGTGACCTATCGGAGACAAAGCGAATTATCATTCTATTGGATGTAGAGTTTACTTCGATTTTATCAGCCTCATTAACATTTATATAATACAGTAAAGCTTCTGGTTTAATTTCTGCATCATATATCTGTTCAAAGAAAGAATATAATTTCAATTGTTTGTCGTTTTTCAAATTAAGAAACAAATTTGGGTTACAATATATAACAATATGAATTCAACAAAATCAGAAAGGGTCATAATTGTCTTGCTTAATTTGGTTCTGTAGTTTGATTTCATTATTCCTTTATTCAAGTTTTAAATTTAAAAAATTTGAAAATAAATGTTTTAACGGATCTTTACTTTTTATAAGTTATAATCACAAAAATACTGAACTCCGAGGAAAATTTAATCGTAAAGTCCCTAATCAAATGGCAAAATCAAATGACAAAACAAGTCAAACGAATGGAAAATCACTGTAATATTCCTAACATGATACAGGAATTTTCAAATGTAGAAAATTGTGGATTGAACTTTGTTTCATAGCGCTTAACCTCTCACTTATACGACATTCGTAGCAATTTCCATTATATTGACAATGATGCGTGAACAAAATGTCATAAATGGTCTACAAAAACAGAACGTTCATTTACGACATGTTCACTTAATATTCATTATATGTAAGTAGAAGATAATAGTATACTTTTTGATGTTCGCTACTCTATTTTACAATTACAAGCTTTTAAAAAAACAAATTTGATAGCATATGATTAAAGGTACTTAATTAGCAAAAAATATTGAAGGGTCCGTCTACTTGTTTTCCAAATATAAACCATTTAAAATTTAGCGGGAAATAATTCTCTCTAGATTTGCATACATTCAACTTTGTAAAACTGTTTTCTTTCAAAAACTATAAAAAAATAACAAGGATTTTATAAAATTTTAAAATATGGCTTTTGAAACTATTTGTAAAAATATAAAAAGAAAAGTAGGGGTAAGCGCGTACACTTTTTGAATGGCACTACTTGGATATAACACGATGATTCCAAATATCAGACACAATTCAAAAACTTCCTTTAGAAGGTGTGTAAACGTTTAAATAATGAGTTATGAGAAAAAATCAAAGCAAGCTATCACTATAACAAAAAGCTTACAATGAACGCTTCAAAGATTTTGAAAGTTTCTGTCCCAAAATATTTTTAATCTAATTAAAAAAACAGATGCTGTGAAGAATCTTCTTTACAACATTTACAAGGATCTGATAGCATTTGATTTTACTTTCCATTGTGTTAATAACGATATCAGCAAATGAAACATTAGCCTTAATTTATAATTTAAATGTGCAATAATCCGTCAACAACCAGATGATATTGAAAGATCTTCAAAACATGAAGTAAAATTGAATATTTTTAATCCTTGTTAGAAAACGGGTTTTTATAGCTGACTATGTTCATTGTTGATAGACGTACGATGACCTAAAGTTGTAAATGTTTGTGTCAAGTGGTCTCTTGTTAAGAGTTGTCTTATACCACATCTTCTTTTTTTATCCTGGACACAAGATCTGTATTTTTATTCAGATAATTTCATGTATATAAAAAACTAAAATCACAAAAACACTGAACTCCGAAAAAAAAATCAAAACGGAAAGTACTCAATCAAATGGCAAAATCAAATGATAAAACACAGCAAACGAATGAACAACAACTGTCATATTCCTGACTTGATATTTTCAAATGTAGATATGGTGGATTGAACCTGGTTTCATAGCGACAAACCTCTAACTTGTACGACATTCGTAGCAATGTCCATCATATTGACAATGATGCGTGAACAAAATGTCACAAATAGGTGTACAAAAACAAAACATTCACTTACGACATGTTCTAGTATTCATTATGTGTAATTAAAAGATAATGTCATATTACTTATTGATGTTCGGTACTCTGTTTTACAATAACAAGCTTTAAAAAAATATATGAATTAATAGGATTTATCTAAATGAACTAAATTAGCAAAAAAATATGCAAGGGTCCGTGTGCTTGTTTTCGAGATATAAACCATTTAAACTTTAGCGGGAATCTGTACTTTTATTTAGATAATTTCATGTATATAGAAAATTAAAATCACAAAAATACTGAACTCCGAGGAAAATTCAAAACGGAAAGAACTCAATCAAATGGCAATATCAAATAATAAAACACATCAAACGAATGGACAACAGCTGTTGTATTCTTGTCTGTGTACAGGCATTTATACCTCCACTTATATGACAGTCGCATCAAATTCCTTTATTTTTAAAACGATGCGTGAACAAAACAGACTCAATCGGAAAAATAACCAAATTATGGTTACAGCAGTCATCACTGTGTTACAATCTCAAGACAAACAAACATTAAAAAAAAACACAAATAGCATCTATCAAATTGAAGAACATATGTTTACCTCAACATAATCGCCCTCTATCTCCAGGAAAACGTTTGAAAAGATCACCATTATAATAGAACCTTCTTCAACTGTAATGGTATATAGACAATGTTGTCTATTGCAGTAGTTGGATGGAGAGTTCGGTGAGAAAAAACTTCCCATTGGTCCAGTAAAACTCCCACCACATTGTTCTGTAATACCAAATAGTTTAGTTATTATTCAGCAATAAAATGATTGTTGGTAATTGCTTTATGTGTAGTGGCATGTTGAGGATCATAAAAACAGTAGCAATAATACAATAAGGGTTTGATAGTAATGCAGTTTATTTGGAATGGAAGATATTGTGTTGGGGACATTAATTATTTTTTTTGTGCTTCAGCCACAGCCAATCCTATCCGAAAATGTTTGTTTGTTTTCTTTCTATCGATTTATGTCTTTCGAACAGCGGTATACTACTGTTGCCTTTATTTTAAAGGTCCATTAAAGTTAAAGAGAGCATAGCATTCCCTCTTCACGATTCGTAGGATCTTTCATCCCCAATCTGATATGGTGATATAACTAACCATATAGCCAAGTCAAACTGGCGCCCTGTTAGTCGTGAAGAAAGGTACCGTTAAATGAAGTGAATGCACCACTAGTCTTGCGAATCCTAATTTTGCCAAAATGTCACAATCGGTTATAAGACCTAATATTTATAATTTATGACAAACAACTATTACCATGATAACCATAACGAGTTTAAACAATATGTGATTGTGACAGTAAACATAGCAAGTGTCCATTGCAGAGGGTGTCCACGTTATCCATGGTAGGTGGTTCAGCTTTTAATTTTGCCCCTAACTTAATAATATTCCGTTTAGAAGTTCTTTTTTTATTATTTTATTTTATGCCTGTGGTTGAGATTTTGATTTTGCCCTTTACTGAAGAATATTCTGTTTAGAAGTTTGGTATTTTTGTTATTTTACTGGTTTCCTATTGGACCAGTTTTAGTGTTAGGATAAAACACCTGTTTTTACGGTTTTGATAGTAAGAATATTAACGAAATCTGTGGTAACGTCATACATTGGAGCAAAATGTTTGGTCCTGAGAAACAGGAAATTTACCACTTGAAAGTTGAAACATTATTTTTGTTGAAATCGAGGCAAAATAAGAGTAGTTTACCGATGTGAAAATTTGGACGTGAAGTCATAAAAGTTCGAGTCAATTTTGTACTCAAACTCAAAAATCAACCAATCAAAATGTTGGATTTCGAGAATGATATTTTGCTCCTAGCACTGAGCAAATGACTTCAACCCCAGTTAATATCATTTGAAAGATAAAATCAAAATAAACACAATGGCAAACTCGCAAGCGAAGCACATCTGGATACGTTGACAGAGTAAATGTATCATGATGTTTGTTTATAAAGGTAGCTGTTCGAAATTCATAAATCGAGTGAGAAAAAACCCAAATCTGTGAAACAAACTAAAGGCGATGGGAACACATCAAATATAAGAGGAGATCAACGACACAACAGAAACACTAAAATGCAACACACATAGAACATGTAGAAGCAAAGTATATTATAACAATTGCCATTTTTCCTGACTTGGTACAGGACATTTTTTAGAAAAAATGTTGGGTTGAACCTGATATTTTTATGACTAGCCAAATTTCAAGATAAATTTAAGATAGATATACTGTTAGAATTCTTTTCATGGCATTTTATTTTGAATATTTTCAAATGGTTTTATTGAAAAAATAACAGAAAAAACGGAACGCCCTTATCAAATGGCAAAATCAAAATCTCAAAAACCTCAATAGAAAGGAAAATAACTGTATTACTCTTGCCTTGTTACATGCAATTCCTGAAGTGACATATAAAAGAAGATGTGTTATGATTTCAAATGAGACAACTCTCTACAAGAGACAAAAAGACACAAAAATGAACAACTTTAAGTCACCTCACGCCTTTCAATAATGAGTAAAGCCCATGCTACATAATCAGCTATAGAAGGCCCCGAAGTGACAGAAGTAAAATAATTCAAACGAGAATACTAACGGTCAAATGTATGTATATTTAAATGCTTTCTTTCTATCGAACACCTTATAATACAAACTTACCATTACAAAGCCTACAACATTTTGTATTGTCTGAACACATCGTAGTGATGTCAATATACTCATTTCCGCCTATGTTACAGGTGTCCCTACATGTGGAATCCTCCCTATCTGTAAACAAAATAGTGTCATTGTAAATAAACAGGCAATCATGATAATGAGGAGGAGGATGTGGAGGATGATGATGCGGAGGACTGGGAAAAGCAAAAGAACGAACATATCGTTCATAAAGATGAAGATGATATGACGTCGATGATGTAGATGAAGATGTAATCATGGCGTTAATTTGCAAACGAGAAGAACGACCACGTCTATGATATAGATAAAGATGAAGATGAGGATGATGACTCATGTTCACTCGCCATTGCAAGAAGCCATATGTTGACAACACCTGTATTCTTTACAGCAAAATCCTGTATCTTCTTCGCTTTCATCACATGATGATTTACATGCCTCGAGCATTGCATTCAGGTGTATCTAGATATAAGTTACATTTATTATGCATATCCGACAATATCATTGACTTAATCAGTTTCGCAAAAATTAATAAAAAAAATTGGGAGTTTAAAGCCGCAACTCGGCGATTTGTTGTGTTGCTTTTATCATTTGTTTTTAATTTTCAAGGACTGTCAATTCATTTTTTTCGTTGGACGCCATTTATCGTGTATTTCGTTAGTACAGGCAAACAAAACGAAATATTAAACGACTTACACATTTCAATTGTCTTGTATGCAGACATCGGACAACAACCCGACCATAGAGCAGACAACAGCAGAAGGCCCCCAATGGGTCTTCAATGTAGCGAAAAATTACCGCATCCGGAGGCGTCCTTCAGCTGGCCCCTTAAAAATATGTATACTAGTTCAGTGATAATGGACGTCATACTAGACTCCGAATTATACGCAAGAAACTAACATTAAAAATCATACAAGACTAACAAAGGCCAGAGGCTTCTGACTTGGGACAGGCTCAAAATTGCGGCGGGGTTAAACATGTTTATGAGATCTCAACCCTCCCCCTATACCTCTACTCAATGTAGAAAAGTAAACGCATAACAATACGCACATTCAAATTCAGTGCAAGAGAAGTCCGAGTCTGATATCAGAAGATGTAACAAAAGAAAATAAACAAAATGCCAATAATACATAAATAACAGCAGACTACCAGCAGTTAACTGACATGCCAGCTCCGGAACCTCAATTAAACTCATTGAAAGATTATATCTTCATCATATGATTATCAGGCACAATCCTTCCCGTTAGGGTTTTAGTATCATACTATCATAAAATATATGAAAAGAACATAACCCGTGTCATGCCAACAACTGGTTTTTTTTTTTAATAAATGTGTTTACTTCCGATGCAAAGACCCTATAAGTGAATCAATATTAAAGCAAAATATGCAATCTTTAATGACCTGACAACAGTATCGTAACTATATTCCTTCTTAATAAGTATGTTTAAAGGTTTTGTAAGTTTTTGAGGTGAATACTGACATGTTTGTGCTTTGTTAAGAATATTACCATAAAAGATTGGATGTGAAATAACTGAACGTATGAGATAACTGCAGGTTGAGGTATATTTTCGAATTTATTTCCTTATACCGATGATAAATTTAGTAAATGTTTTGACTAGTTTGTGATATCGAAAACCCTGATGTAATAATTTTTCAGTAATACATAAATTTCTTTCGATAAAATCTAATACGTTATTACAAACACGAGCGAATCGTAAAAGTTGAGATATATAAACACCATACGATGGTGACAAGAGATAGGAAAGGAAAAATCATCTCTTCTATCATAAATTTTTGTATTAAGCTTCCCGTTAATGATATAGATATCAAGATTGAGGAAAAGGCAGTGGTCATTGTTAGTATTAGTTTTATTTAAAGTAAGTTTAACAGGATAAATTTCTTTAGTATACATACTGGAGTCGTCATTATTGAGAGCCAAGATATCATCCAAATATGTAAAAGTTTTTTTTTAATTTTTGTATCGAATGTTGTTCCTTCGTGTGTTACATTTGTACATACCATTACATGTAGGCGGCTGGCAACATCTATTACTATTGCGGCAACATGGACCTGTGTCTACTTCATTGTCAACACACGTTTGTTTACATGTTCCACCTTCAGCTTTGCATTGACGTGTATCTAGATATACAATTGATACAAATATAATTTCTATTTTTTGATAATCCCTGATTTAATCTTAGAAAATATAGAAAATAATAGTGTTATTCTTAATTGTACACTGTGTCTATATTTCTGCTGGTTTAACTGTTAGTTATAACACAATGTGACTGCTGTTTACTTATTATGTCTTTTAATTTTGTTCACCAATAATGGTCAATATAATGGATTTATGTGTGACTGTTATGGAAATATTAAGTTTAATAAGCAATAAAACCAAGTTAAACCTCTCATGTTTAACTGTTTCAAATCAGGAATATGATAGTTGATATCAATTCGTTTGATGTTTTTTATCTGTTCTTTTTAACATTTCCTGACTTTCCTTTAAAAATTTTATCCAGTCAATCTATATTTTTTATCATTTATTTATTGGTCAGTTTTATAACTTTTGATAAGACCAAACAGAAATGAATTGATTTTAGAAAATACGAAAAGTATATATTAGAAAATATACTCTTTAACTGACTATTCAAATTTGTAAAAATCAAGAAAGCCTGACTACTTGTTATCATAGGTTGTTAAAAAAAATCAAAGTAAACAATTTCGTATAAAATTAGATCGAAAAATACGTATCTAAATGCTGTCATTTGTATTCAAGACCAGACTGTAATCAACTCGAACAAACTTAAAAAAGAACGAGTTAAACTTTATTTTACATACATAATTGTACTTTGATTCTGCATTAGTGTATAAAAACCACATCACAAATTTAAAAAAAAATGAGACAACAGAAAATTGTTGTCCCTAGTTTACAAAAATATAATATATTTTCAAAAAACGATAAAGAAGTCTTACTTTTAACTTGATGAATTGTCACTGCTGCAGCACAAACAATGAAAATGGCATGTACAAATACAAATGTCATCTTGGTGTTCGACTCAGAACAAGTAAACTGTAAGTAATGTATTTATGAATGTATATATATATATATATATATATATATATATGTATGTATTTGTAGTATTGATCGTGGGTTTGTCCTGTTATGAACAAAAACGTTTTTCCACGTTGAAAGCTATATTTAGATACATTGTTTCAATCTGTTGCATATGTAGAGAAAAAGTAAGCACAACTTTGTATTCAGACATTTTTAGACAAGATTGCTTGAAAAATTCAAATATCGAAAAATGTTCAACGAGTGACCGAACAACATATTAATTCACGAATGCTCGAGGGCATGAGTTAATTATTAGTGTTGTTCGGTCACGAGTTGAACATTTTTCGATATTTGAATTTTTGAATTATTTATTTTTCTTCATTACATTGGCAAATGGATTTTTTTTAAAGAAATTAATGTAAAACATGTAAGAAAATATATCTTTTTTCGACGCATTTGCAATATGTTTTGATCCGCCGTTATCGACGTCTTGAAAACGCCTATTGTTGTAGGACGTCAGAGAGTGAAAAAACCACTAACTATGCGGTATGGGCTTTGCTCATTGTTGAAAGCCGTACAGTGACCTATAGTTGTTGATGTCTGTGTCATTTTGGTCTCTTGTGGTCAGTTGTCTCATTGGCAATCATACCACATCTTCTTTTTTATACGTTTATTTCACATGTGAAATTATCAGTTTTTATTTAACTGGGAAATAAATGTTATTCATTGCAATCAATGTAATAATAAAGTTTAATCAACTATACAAATTGCAATGCACTGGAGGACACTTAGATGTGCACTTATACAGGATATGTTCCTTACGTCGTAACTTCAATCACCTTCCCTTTCATTAATGTGTCCTATCGAATTAGACTATTAGACCGGATTTGTTATCTTATAAGCAACACGATGGGTGCCACATGAAGAACAGGATCTGCTTACCCTTCCTTCCGGAGCACATGCGATCACCCCTGGTTTGTGGTAGGGTTCGTGTTGTTTATTCTTTAGTTTTCTATGTTGTGTCATGTGTACTATTGTTTGTCTGTTTGTCCTTTTCATTTTTGGCCATAGCGTTGTAAGTTTATTCTCGATTTATGAGTTTGACTGTCCCTCTGTTTTTGCGACCCTCTTATACAGCTTTACATAAGTGCATTACATATTAATTAATTAATTATCTGATCATTCTTTTCTTCTTAGATTTGTTCCACAAGAAAAATTCATAAATGGACTTGTGTATTGGTCAAACAATCAATAAAACTATAAGTTTTAAACAAGCTAAGGTAATCTATTCCTGGGATAAGAAAATCCTTGGTTGTCGAAAATTTCAAAGTGTTGTAACAGGAAATTTATAAAAATGACCATATAATATTTTTTTCAAACACTTGTATAAGTAATGCCTTTAAAAGAAGTGTTATTAATTACGAATTGAGCGTCAAAAACTCTATATACCACATGGCCTCATATTCTCATTTAGAAAAAAATCACACACCTAATTAAATGGGCATTTAAAAAGCTAGAATGGGATTACAAATGTTTAAAATCTTTTATGTCATTTTCAGTAGCAATAAACAAAAGAACTATGTCAATGAGACATGTTTTGATACTATAACTGCCCTTCATTTTTTTACTAGATAACATTTGTGTTCGCTTTGGAGATTCCATATATATTCAAGTTATTGGAATTCAAATAAGGGTCTTACCGTGCACAAGTAACCTGTGTTCGCTTTGGATCATCAAGTTATTGAAATTCAAAAAAGGGTCTTACTGTGTTATTGTGGACCTGTTGTTTTGTATTGCTATGAGTTTCATGACTAAAATCAGCAAAGACCCATCGCAAAACATTTGCTTCAAAAATTTAATGATACTTTTAGATATTTTGATGATATACTGGTTGTCAATAATGACGATTTTAGTATGTTTACTAAAAAAAATTATCCTGTTGAACTTACTTTAAAAAAAGCTAATACATATAATGACCATTGCTCTTTCTCGATCTTGATATCCATAAAATTAACGGAAAGCTGATTACACATATTTATGATAAAAGAGATGATTTTTCATTTCCTATCGTTAATTATCCATCTATAGACAATGTAACATGTAAATCTTAAGGTTACCATTTTGTTATTGATTTATGATTAATAAGTTTACAAGCGCATTCAATTGATTGTTTTTGTTTTGCATGTACAACAAACTAATAGTAATTAATATATTGGGAATGGGTCAATACGTTTAAACAACACACAAAACCTATAGATTACGTGGATTTGTTTTTAAATGATTTTAAATATGACTTTTAATTGTGGTGTGCATTTCATCCAAGTGGAATTAAAACATTTATATACATGATAATAACATGCTAATGTATAATGAAATCTTCTGTTTAGTATTAAATCGATTTGTCCGGTTATAGAATATGATGTACATGTAAATAACCTATATCATGTGTTGATTGGGATTGAATAAAAAATAATAATTAATATCAGTACCACTCATTTCTTGTTATGACCATCGTATAGGTATCTTGGTTTACAACAATTATTCATGCAATGATCGTGCTAAAAGTTATATATAGCTAGAAAATAAAACTCATATAAACTAAAAACATATTTCAGTTTATATGAGTCGTATTATCTAGCTATATATAATGATTCAAAATGCACAAAGTAGCATTGAGCTGATATATACATGTATTGTTTGCATTTGGAATTGTTGATATTGTTCTTTGCGTGTAAGGGGAAAAGAACACGAACATGACCAACAGTGAACGGTATCTTAAAGATGAACGTGAAGTCAACACTCACAATTATACTTAACAAAGTTAATAAATTGTGATCTTAAGTACACGCGTAGAATACCGTTCAAATACGAAAATTAAAAACAATTAAATGTTCATTTGTATACTATAGCATATTCATAATTTATATAAACATGAGACATTGTACTTTCTCAACAAATTTTGTAGACAAATAAAGTTAATAATTATCATAATTATTCACAAATATGTTACAGAACATTTGAAAAATCTACTTATGACATGTACTTTTTTAAATTTCAATAATGCAATTACATTTTAAAGTACTTTTTAGCTACAATGTGCTTGTATGTTGTACCTCCTTTACTATTAATAAAATTGAGAATGGAAATAGGGAATGTGTCGAAGAGACAACAACTCGACCGACCATAGAACAGACAACAGCAGAAGTTCACAAATAGGTCTTCAATGTAGCGAGAAATTCCAGCACCCGGAGGAGTCCTTTATTGTTTCTGCAGATTTTTCAAATTGTTCAAGAATTATTCAAATCCCGGACTATTGGTTAATATGATCATATCTTGTATTCCTATTCATTTAAGTATTGTTATTGGCAGGATTAATTTGAAATTCTTGAAAAGGACTCTTTTGATACAAAACAATGCCAGCTATAACTGAATTGAAAAGTTTTGTAATACCTAGTCCATAGATCTTTTAAATCTTTGAAAATCCTTGTACAACACTTACGGGTGTAAATCGTGGTTGTGGTGTAAAGAAGATCTATACAAAATTTTAATTTAAGAACAAAAAGATGTTTCAAATTCAAAACAAATAATGAACGAACTTTTTTCCTCTCGAATTATTGATGATTACGACTTATAAATGTATATAACTGATTAAGTATAATGCCAAATATATCTTTTAATCTATATTGTAAATAACTAACATATATAACAGGTATGGCTATAAAACAATATTCGCCTCAGCGAGTGCCGTTTATTTATATCGTAGGTTTCCACGTGATTTGACAATCCAGTATTCATGCAATGATCGTGTCTAATATCAGAAGTCCTATCATTTTTTTAGTTCATATGAGTTTTATTTTCTACCTATATTTAAAGAATAAAAATGCATAAAATAGCATTGAGCTGCTATGTACATGTATTGTTTGCATTAGAAGTGTGCAGTATCTTAAAGATATATGAAGTCAACACTCAAAATTATATTGACAAAGTTAATGATCGTCATCTTGAGTACATGCATAGAAAACCATTCAAATACCAAATTGTATAAAAGTTAAATGTTCATATGTATACTATAGCATTTTCATAATTCATATAAACATGAGACATTGTACTTTCTCAACAAATTTTGTAGACAAATAAAGTTAATAATCATCATATTTATTCACAAATATGTTACAGAACATTTGAAAAATCTACTTATGACATGTAAATACGTCCGGTTGTACAACGTGACAAAATTCCAATAATGCAATGACATTTTAAAGTACTTTATATGTACCCTGTACGTGTATGATGTTCCTCCTTCACAATAAAGTATTGTTTCAGCAGATTTTTAAATTGTTTTAGAATTATTCCAATCTCGAACCATTGACTTATATGTTCATATCATATATTCCTAATTTTTTAGGTATTTTTTTGGCAGATTTTGTTTGAAACTCTTGGTGCAAAAAACAATGACATATATAAACGAAATGAAAAGTGATGTAATACCTGGTCCATAGATCTTTTAAACCTTTGAAAATCATTGTACATCACTTACGGGTGTAAGTCGTGGTTGTGGTGTAAAGCAAATCTATACAAGATTTTAATTTAAGATCAAAAAGATGTTTCAAATTCAAAAACAAAAAATGGACGCACTTTTTTGCTTAGATTATTGATGATTACGACATATAAATGTATATAATTGATTAAGTATAATGCGAAATGTATCTATTAATCTATATTTTAAATAACTAACACCTATTACAGGTATGGCTATCAAACGATATTCGCCTCAGCGAGTGTCGTTAATTTATATCGTTGGTCTCCACGTGATTTGACCATCTAGTAGTCATGAATGATCGCCCTCAATATCAGAAGTCTTATCATTTTTTCAGTTCATATGAGTTTTATTTTCTACCTTTTTTTAAAGAATCAAAATGTATCACATAGCATTGATTTGATATTTACATGTATTGTTTGCATTTGGAAGTGTAGATATTGATCTTTGCGTGTAAGGAAATAAACGACACCGACAAGATAACCAGTCAGTGTACGATATCTTAGAGATGAAGTGAAGTCAACGCAGTAATGTTAAGGCAGTTCTCCATAAGGTTTCAACGATTCTATCGCAATCTAATTATGACGTCATGTAGTCGTTTCTATTGGTTGTCGTCACATTTATTCTTACACTCAATGCATTTCAAAGCTTGAAAAGGCATCAAAACAAGCAAGTACCTATCAGCTGTTTGTGAGGTTTTCATACGATTTGATGATGTCCCTGACAGAAAACATGACTCGAGTATCAAACTGTAAGTATAATATCACTTATCTTATGTTTGTTTTCATACCATGTGTTAAATTCGCGAAACGTCAGGTGTTGTTTTCTTTTTCTATACAAAAAAGGGGGACCCGAAGGTGTTATCGAATTCCAACTTGACCATGTTTATTTGATAGTCTGACCGCGTGATCACTATGAAGTGTTCGTTTTTTAAGTCGAAAATAAATATGGATTCGGGCATATAACACTATTTGTATAATTCTTTATTAGGTTACAATAAATTGCCATTTGATTTCAGAAAAAAAATCAATTAAAAATTTACATAAATTTACTGATTGATTGTCTTATCAGACTGACAGGTACATATAATGAGACAAACCTGAATTTGTATTTATTTCACTGGTACTTTATGTCATGGAAAATAGTATAGAAATACAAATGTGGAGATATTTTTCAAATGAAAAGTTATGAATAATCAATTTTGAATATTGATGTATAAAAAAACATAACTCTGAATATATTGTATTGCTATGAGTTTCAATTCACGACTAAAATCAGCAAAGACCCATCGAAAAACATTTGATACAAAAGTGGGACGAAAGATACCAAAGGGACAGTCAAACTCATAAATCGAAAATAAACTGTCAACGCCATGGCTAAAAAAGAAAACAAACAACAGACAAACTATAGCACACAAAACACAACATATAAAACTAAAGACTCAGCAGCACGAATCCCAATTTTGGGGATTATCTCAGGTGCTCCAGAAGGGTCCTGCTCCACATATGGCACCCATCATTATTTCTCCAATGTAATGCTGTTGTTTCTAGATTCTTCGAATCTCCCTGTTTTGTCCAAATAGAATGCCTTCACTGTGTTTTTTCATTCCGGATTTTGATCTAAATTTCTCTATTATTTTAGCAACCAAATCCGTAAAATAATTAGGTGAAACATAATTATGTACAACTGTCATCTTCATTTTCTATTTTCAATTTCTCCATCTTGCAAATGCTTTGAAATGTTCATTTCCAAAACTGACCTTTAAAGGATAAAGTTTTATAACTCCGGCATGTTTTGGAAGAAACAGAGTATGACTTAAACCGATACCATGTACACCAATCAAAATGACTGTTTTCGATATAATTTCTAATTGTTTGTTCATTGAATAACTGTCAATTTGAACTGCTTATACACAAACGCTAGCGAAACAAATGGATAAGCTGGTCAAAATTTTGTTTGCATTTTTCAGTTTTCGTGGTACTTTCCCCTTTGGATTCCTTGGATGAGCGATGTAGTCATGTCTTAATATTACCAGGATGTTGACTCGGTCACAATCAAGTTTATTGGAATCATCTATCTAATAAGTCTTCAAGAAAATCGTTCTGAACTCTTCTGTATAAGGAATAAATAGTTGGTGTTGGTTGAGTAAACTGTCGTACCTATTTATACTCCATATCATCTTCGTTGGTATAAGAGGCGTGCTCAAAGAACGTGTTTGTAAAGCCTTCCACGTTTCATCTAAATTGCCTTTTGGATGCGCATCTATCCATAATACTGTTAAATTTCGTTTTAATCTCCTTAAATGTTTTGCCATTATAAAAGTGTTAAACCAGCAGGTCATAATGTGATACCAATTTGCATATTCAAACCTCGTTAAAGCAATAGCAAAATCATAAAACCTGGTAAATAAAGGCAACAGTAGTATACCGCTGTTCAAAACTCATAAATCCATGGACAAAAAACAAAATCGGGGTAACAAACTAAAACCGAGGGAAACGCATTTAATATAAGAGGAGAACAACGACATAACACCGAAACGTAACACACACAGAAACGGACCAAGCATCAGACAAAACACCACGAGAATAACAAATATAACATGAAAACCAAATACATGAATTTGGGATAGACAAGTACCGTGCCACGTCTTATCTCAATTTCTCAAAAATAAGAGAAAACACAAACAACTCAACGTTAAAATGCAACACACACAGAAACGAACAATACTATAACAATGGCTATCTTCCTGACTTGGTACGGACACTTTTAAAGGGGAATAAAAGTGCTGGGTTGAACCTGGTTTTGTGGCATGCCAAACCTCGCACTTTAATGGCAAAGTTAAATATAACATTGAAATGACAACATAATATTACAGGACTACAATACAAATTAATAGAACATATTAGACAAAGAAAAACATGATTAATAGATAACAAAAAGCATCAGGTTTAAAATTCAATACGCCAAAAACGCGCCTTGTCCACACAAGACTTACAAGTAACGCCCAGATATAAAAGATCGAAAGTGAAAAAAGTAAGACCTTTGTCATAAGTGTTATAAGAACACACTATAACGTTTACCCATCTGGCTTTACGGTCTTGTTTCTCATATTTGCCATTTGAAATCTTTTTACAGTTTAAACACATAATCCTAAAACATCCCCTTTATAACTTTTAAAGGTATTCACCTTCGTCCGACTTGTTTCGAAAATAATTTATTTCTTCTCCCCCTATGCTGCCATGAATGAATCTTGGATTTATAAAAACCATTGATAATTAAAAATATAAATTTGAATAATTATGCAATGATATAGCCATAGCAATATTCTATTCTATTTCTATCAGAAATCCATTGTTCTAAGGTATATTCGTCTGGTCTGATCGGAGTTCTTGTAAAACCGGTTTTTGTAGCAGTTTTATTGCATTAGTCGGCAATAGTTTTATCATTTTTGATGTTTGCAGAGATACTATCTCTAATGTCAGGTTTTCTTTCATTTTTGGTTTTCTTGTAATTTCTCCTTTCGCTTTATTTGGTTGTACCTCATTACTTGAATCATTGGTGCCATCAAATAAACCAGAATGTATTTCGTCAATGTCGTTATATATCGGGCGTGTTTCGTCAATACTGTAATCTATCGGGCTTTTCATTGCTGCTTTATTATTCAATTGGTTTAAAAATAGACAGTAAATACGAAAGTACATCTAAGCAAAAATTACAAAGTAATGCTTCACAGTCATCGTGTACTTCTATCAAACCAGCATCAGTTGGTCAATGTATCAACACTACTCGAGATACTATGAGATGTTAAATGTGTAACTGGAGAGCATTATTTTGATACTATGAGATGTTAAATGTGTAACTGGAGAGCATTATTTTGATACTATGAGATGTTAAATGTGTAACTGGAGAGCATTATTTTGATACTATGAGATGTTAAATGTGTAACTGGAGAGCATTATTTTGATACTATGAGATGTTAAATGTGTAACTGGAGAGCATTATTTTGATCAAAAAAATCACATTTTCTTCTACGAGTCTTGAACAAAGAACTGTTTTCTACAAGTCGGCTGTAACCGAACGAGCGAAACAAGTGCTAATATATCTCAAAATCGTAGATTGGTTAGGTATGTACTATGCCAGTGAGAAAATCTCATCATAAATATAAGACAGTATCTAAAATAATGAAGATATATTCTGAAAAAAACAAAACAAAGAATTATTCAATACAAATGAACAGTTTGAAATAAAGTATCCCGTTCTGAAAAATAGTTTCCAAAGAAAATTGATGCTATGGTCTGATGGTTAAATGTATGGATACACTACATTGTAGAAAAAATGGTCTGACGGTTAAGTGTATGGTTAAACTACTGAATAACTTAAACATGATTACAGTTTAAATTGTCAGTTATGTAAATGTATGATTACTTACCTTCAGAAACCGTTTATCTTCCATATTAATCAATTAAACATTGCTGCAAATGTTTGCACCTGTCCTAAGTCAGGAATCTGATGAACAGTAGTTGTCGTTTGTTTATGTAATTTATACATGATTCTCGTTTCTCGTTTTTTTAAATTTTATATAGACTAGACCGTTAGTTTTCCCGTTTGAATGGTTTTTCACTAGTAATTTTGGGGCCCTTTATAGCTTGTTGTTCGGTGTGAGCCAAGGCTCCATGTTGAAGGCCGTACATTGACCTATAATGGTTTACTTTTTAGAATTGTTATTTGGATGGGGAGTTGTCTCATTGGCACTCATACCACATCTTCCTATATCTAAATAAACAAAACAATCAATACAATAAAACACATGATATGATCATTGAAATGTTCATGCTTACATGGTATAAATATACAACATGTACATGTGGATCTTGTTGAGGATACATATAGATGTAGGTGCCTCTCAAAATCATGTTGGTCCTTACAATATCATGTTGGTCCTTTCAATATCATGTTGGTCCTTTCAATATCATGTTGGTCCTTTCAATATCAAAAGACTCCTGAATATCGACTTTAGTGCCTGTCTCAGATAAATCAATGCAAAGTCATCAAGAGCGAAGGTTACAAGATCATCTTCATATTCTGTTAGGATGAAGGTTTAGTCATGTAATGATTTAAGAATAAAAAAGTTCAAGGATTTGCCTTTGAAAGGAATGTTCCTTGTAATTGAGTTTCTATCAAGATAAATGGTTAAAATCATGCTATGTTTGATCCAATCGGCCTTTTATATCCATTAAATGAATGTTTTATAGGCATTATAGTATGGTTTTTCAATAATATGAACCAGTATGGTATATATAGTTATGCTATTGTTGGCCTGTCCAATTTCCTTTAAAGTGCAGACAGGTCGTCAAAAAGGTCAAATTTCATATTGTTCAAAATTTGCAAAATTTTTCCCGGGAACAATTCTTTTAATTTTGGTGTTTTAACTATTGATATAGCTTTATTTACAAAATGTTAAAAAAATTGTCTTTGGCAAATGGATTTTTATTCATCTTTCAGTCAAAGATATGGATTTTGGCGAATTTTATATCAGTCAGGGGCTTTACTTAAACAAGTATTTTTTTTAAGTTACTTGTAATTTTTGTTTTTGAAAATAATAAAATTACTTGATAGAGTTATTTTAAATTTCATAAGAAGCATAGACTAAATGTAGTTTTCATGAAATGTTACATCAATATATATCATAAAATAAAGAATTTATAAGATTTGAAAGGAGTATAGAGATAAAGGAATACTTTAAAAATATTGATAAAAATATTACTTGAATAAGTTATTTTATACATTTTTGAAAAAAATAGTATTAAGGAACATATGTAATTGATTTGGGTTACAAACTATAAATAACTACAAGTCTTAATTAATTCACAAGTATCTATCTATTTATATCAGTCTACCTTCAAGGTTTTGGAGGAAAATGATAAATTAATAGTCCCAAAAGACCAATCTTTGATCCAGAAGCGTCGATATGAAAGATAACGCTGTGTGCTTCAGAAGGATTAGATTTTATATTTGATGGGAAAAATAACCAAATGACTGTGGAAATTTGATAAAACTAGTAAAATCTGTATTATTAGTGACCTATAAAAACAATATTCAGAAAAGTTACTGATATAAGTAATATTTAAAGTAGCCTCGTTTTCAACATTACTTGTATAGGTAATTTTAATTGTTACTTGTTTAAGTAATGCCCCTGACTGTATATTATAATTTACTTTCACAAATTGTGACTTGGACATCATACTTCATCTTCTCAATTTTTAGAAATGTTTATTATACCAAAAGATGTCTCGAATATTCCACCGTTATGTAGTTGTGGACAAACCATTAACTCTTCTATCTACATGAAGCTATATTTGTAAAAAGCTAAGTCTCGCGATATATAAGAAACGTCTCACGAAATACCTTATTTATGAAGAGGATATCAAGGGGTGGTTCATCAACAATAAACACAATCGTTAAAAACAAAAACAATAAAAACAAACATGCAGAGAAGGACAAGACATCAATATAAGTTCTCAAAAGTGTGTCTTGGAATAATACGTAATGAGTTAAACGGAAATTTAACTATAACCATTAAGTAACCCCAACCTATACAATGAGGACTTTGATTTAGTGAATATAAAAAAATAAAAAGCAATAGTAAACCTTATAAAGTTGACATTCGAAGGATCAATGTACAATTCTCTTTTCGAAGAGAATGTAGCCGAGAAAAATCCTATGGTTTAAAAAACTTCTATAAATGTTAACAATCAAATTGCCACAACGACTAACGTTAAACTAAACCAATCTTGTAAATTTTGCATAACAAATATTTCTACAATATGGCATTGACTGCGACAAAATCACCAATACATGCAATCAAAACTGTTCTTAAAAATGCTGAAAGAAACCAAGCTCAATCTATTAAAACAAAATTATATAAAAATCAATACAAATATGTAATCAACATATGCACCAGCCACGGAAGAGTACATGTATGTAACAATGTTCTTTCAGGTGAAACTAAAAACATACAACATTACATGTTAAGTAACATTTAACATTGGTCAATATTGTATAATGAGTTACTTAGAAATTGTATTCGGGATTGTATTGTGTATTACAAGAAAAAAGTGTCAAACAAATCAGTTAAAAGGTACATTGTATTCGAGATTGTATTGTGTATTGAAAGAATAAAGTGTCGAACAAATATAACCAACCAGTTAGAATGCACATTGCGACGTGCGATTTACCAACCAGTAAAATTATAGGTAATTTTATCCCATTAAAAAGATAAGTTAACATACTATGAAATATAGTCTAGCACCGCAGTTGACGTTGATGTAGACGATACGCCCGTCTGTCTTACCAAGTTATACACTAACATGTAAACAGTTAATAAAAGTCATAGTTGAACTTAAAACTTTTACTAAATTCTTTCATATACACAACTATTTGATTAATAATTGTGACTGTATGCGATGTATAAAGACGCACATTTATGTTCATTTTTATCTTTACAGAGGTTAACTCCTAAGTTATCTTACATTGGCAAAAACAAATAATCCCCCCGGATTTGGCGTTCTACACAATGGCTAAAAAAACGAAAAACGACGGAATGACTTAACAACAGCCTACTAAACACAACTTGAAAACTAAAAACTGATCAACACAAATCTAACATTAAAGAATACTCCCTTAAACAAAACGATGAAATAGTTCTAAATCTCCTACATTCATTGATGATGAAGCTTCTATAAACAAGGGATGTTTGGTAAACACAGTTGTTCAAAGTATGAAAGATCAATTTGAACTTAATTGGCAAAGTGACATGGAAAACACGTCAAAATCACTTTGGTATTGGCTTTTTAAAGAACAAAATCGAAATCGAAATTTATTTTGATATTTTAGAAACCAACGAAATAGTAGAAATCTGCAAGTGTAAGGTTGTTGATACAAACCAAGCAAATGCTATCAATTTCCTACACTTTCGCTAATATGTTCTTTAAAGATTGTTTTTGCATTGCGTTTTAAATGCACAGATCTAGTTGAGCTACAGGAAAATTGATGCAAGAGCGTTCTGAATTCATTGCCTATACATGAATGATGAAATAGCACTTTGACTCCCTTTGCTAGACAAAAAGTACACGGAAGCGCACAATTCTTGTTAACAAAAATTATATAAAAATCAATAGAAATATGTAATCAACATATGCACCAACCACGGAAGAGTACATGTATGTAACAATGTTCTGTCAGGTGAAACTAAAAACATACAAAATTAAAAACCAATTGTTCAGAGAACAATTGAAAGTCTTTCCACATCAAAGAAATTTTGATAAGATAATTTCTTCATACTGATGCGATAAATAATGGTTAAATTATATTTTTGAGTGATATAAGGGAGATAATATAATGCTTCCGGTGAAAAATAATGTCACTGTCGGTCTCATATGATAGCTTCTTTCACACTGATTCCAAAAATATATAGTTTCTATATACTTTTGTATGTAGAATGGGAGATAATTGGCCACTTCCGGTTTGTTGGAAGTAATTTTTAGTCTTTAGTTATCAGTTTATATTTCTATATGACAAAATATATGGGTTCTGAGTACTTTTAAATGAAAAAATTGCACAAAATGCTACTTCCGGTTTTCTCAAGGTCACTTCCGGTAGTCATTTTTCAAGGTCATTAGTCGCCTTACCTTTTGTTTAAGGTCAAATGCTTTTATAATAAACTTAGTTGATGTTATAATCAAATAACCTCATATCAAGACATTTCAGGGGCACCAACTCCTAGAAGATGCCATTCATTGTATAAGACTAAATGTAGCATATCTTTATTACAATAAAGCAGACATTTTGCACTTGTTCTTTTATATGTATCTTTCAAAGTGTCGGAGAAAATGCAAAAACAAGCAAAAGTCACAATTGATAACTTGACCTTGACCTTTGACCTTGACCTCATTTTCTAAGTTAGGACCTAGGGGCCTCAAATAACAACATTCCAGGGTTATACGGTTAACTGTTTATGAGTTAAAAAAAACATACCGACAAATTTAGTTTGTAAAGGTAGATAACTCCTATAAAATGTCATCGAATCGCTTCGATCTAAATGGGCCAAAAATAACAGAGGATGTAACGAACAATTTTTAAAAGGAATTTTGTCGCTATGTTTTTTTGTTACGGAGGAGATGCACACAGATGATAAACAGTGAATAGGGAGATAACTCTTACAAAGAAAATAGTTCGCCTTAGCAGGGTGAAATTTAAAAGCGCATAAACTATACGATAACATATGAGAAATATCTAAGCAACATATTGCGAAACAAACATTTATCGCAAGAACAAAATTTGGCGGAAGAAAAAAATAATAATTAAAAACCAATTGTTCAGAGAACAATTGAAGGTCTTTCCATCAAAACAATGTATTTTGATATGAAAAATGTCATTTCAATCGTCAAATGATAGCTTCTAGTAAGCTGATTCCAAAAATATATTGTGTCCATACATTTTTTTTAAATAAGGGAGATAATTTGTTTTATATTAATAAAGTACAAAAAATAGCTACTTCCGGTTTACAAAAAGTCACTTCCGGTTGTTTTTTTCAAGGTTAAATGGTTTGATACCTTTTTCTAAAAGTTGTATATCTTTATCATGTATACATATAGAATAAAAGCAAAGGTCAAAATCTAGAACGTCAAATTAAGCTATGACCTTGAGATCAGTTTCAAGGTCATAAACCAAGGACCTCAAATCAAAAGACCATAGGCCTTAATTATATTTAGTTAATGAGTTATATCACCAAACGCGTATTTTTAAATACAAGAGGGGAGAAAACTCCCTTTTACATTCAACGTACGCTTGCAATCAAAATTTACATCTTACGACATGTCGCAACTAACAATTTAGTAAAAATAATTTGTTGATATCTTATACAGTCTTTGGATATAAGTGAAAATAAGCCAAATTCAAATATTAGAATATGACCTTGACCTTTGACCTTGACCTAATTTTCATTTTTTGGGACCAAGGACCTCAAATCAAAAGATCCTAGGTCTCTATCACTTATGGTTTATAAGATAGAAATTCATATCACTTATATCAGATGCATAAGGGGAAATAACTCTCATATGGAGCGGTCCTATTGCTTCGGTCAAAATAGGACAAATCATGCGAAGGATATAACGAGCAATTTTGTAAAATAAATTTGTCATAATCTTTAACGGTTGCGAAGGAGATGCGATAACAAGGAAAACAGTGTTTGGGGAGATAACTCCTACAAAGAAAAGTATTCGTTTACGCAGGGTAAATTTCAAAAGCGCATAAACTGTTCGATATCATATACAAAATATCTAAGCGACATATTGCGAAACAAATGTTTATCGCAAGAACAAAATTAGGCGGAAGAAAAAAAAAAAATAATCAGAAGAAAAACAATAGGTCTTTCCACAGAAAAGTGGAAAGACCTAATAATAATCAGAAGAAATACAATAAGTCTTTTCACAAAAAAGTGAAAAGACTTAATTACATGTTAAGTAACATTTACAGTAACATTGGTCAATATTGGATAATGAGTATGTTAAAAATTGTATTCGAGACTGTATTGTGTATTGAAAGAAAAAAGTGTCAAACAAATATAACTTAAGGTGGTATGGGTGTCTTCCTCCATCTAGGATTGTAAAAAACAGAGAATCAAAGGTCCAGATTTTCCATCAATTTAGCAAAATTTGATGCAGGAATGCAGATGTTTAATGTACATTTTTATTTAAAAGTACCAATTTACAAGAATATAACTTCTAAATATTGATATTTTTGCAAATGTTAATTATTTTTGGTTGTTTTTTTTTTAATTTTTTTTATTGGCACTTTAAGGGGAGGTAACTCTAAAAAAGTGCATTTCCTGATAGATTCTGTATGGAATTTTCCTATTTTGTATTTTAGCCGGAAAAAACGTACGGTGACCCTATCTTTTCTTTTGATATTCTCAAAGCAGTGTCTGAAAGCTGTCTTTTCCTGAAGTATTTAACAATTCTATCATTTTGTTTAGTTTCTATTCATAAAATGGTGTTTTTTCCTGTATAATCCATACAAAATGTGTCATTTTGTCCCGTCCTGTAGCTTGAGAAAATGCGCGGTGACCTATCATTTTTATTATATTTTTCAACATGTATCAATAGATACAGCATTTTGGCAAAGTATGAACAAATTCTATCATTTTTATTTTAGACTCCCATACCACCTTAACAGTTAGAATGCATATTATAACGTACCAACCGGTAAAATTATAGGTCATTGTATGCCGTTAAAAGTTAGCATACCATGACATACAATCTAGCGCCACTGATGTCTTTTATGTAGACGACACGCACGTCTGTCTAACCATATTATACACTCACATGTAAACAGTTAATAAATGTCAAAGTTAAACTTAAAACTTTTACTAAATTCTTTCATATACAAACCATTTGTTTAGTAAATGTTACTGTATTTGATGTATGGAAATGAAAATTATCACTAATGTATCAACGACACTATATATTAAGTGTTGAACGCTGGATTGTATATCCACGTTTAATGCCTTATTTGGGGTCACTGTTTCAATATGTTGCATATGTAGAGAAAACATAGGTATAATTTTGTATTCAGACATTGGTTAAACATGTTAAAGTTTGTAAAGTTTAATCAACTTTAAAAGTTGCAATGCCCTCGATGGGTCGCATTTCCAAATTTCAGCTTTACTAATATTTTCAAAAAGCAAGTTTCTTGCATTGACGAACTAGTATTGTACAGTAGTTAGATTTTCTGTTTCAATCTGTTGCATACACGAAGAAAAAAGGTATCAGACATTGATTATGTTTGTGAATGTTTGATCAACTTTAATAATTGTAATGCACTATACAATGTTATATTATACATTCATTTGCATTTTTACAAACTGAAAACAAATTATCTAATAAGCTAATTAATTAAATATCTGATCATTGTTGACGTCAAAAAGAGAGGCAACATATACCAGAGGAACAATCAAAATCATAAAATGGAAAATAAAATGACAACGCCATGGCTAAAAATTGAAAAGACAAACAGACAAATAATAGTACACAAGAAACAACATAGAAAACTAAAGACTGAGCAACACGAACTCCAAACTAGGGGCTATATCGGGTGCTGCAGAAGGGTAAGCAGATCATGATCCACATGTGGCATTCGTCGTGTTGCTCAATAAATGTTTTCAAAAAGCAAAGCGTTTTGATCGTTGTATTGTACCGTTATTTATATTGGTTAAAACAAGTATAATCAACGCCATAGATAGACAATTATTCATATTTTATTAATGCACGAATATTTTTAATTTTTAGGTAAATGACATGTTACAAACTATATATACAATGATTGTTAATAATAATCAAACAGACAAAAAATACACATATTTTCGTATGCAACCGGACGTACTTTAATTTCGTAGTAAATGTCTGACAGCTAAGAGACCAACCGATAAATAATAAAGGAATAAAAAAAATGCAAATACAACGAATTGAGGGAAAGTTGTCAAAATATAAAGAACACAGACATTATTAGAGTTTACGATAAAGATAAGATAACTTAACAATATTTAGAAATAAAATAAATAATGAAACATTTAGAATAGGAACATTTAGATTAAACTCACAATATAAACAATGCAAATTAGACAAAAAATAAAGACCAGAGAAACATGCATTCTTAACATATCATAACAAGATATATAGATCGACAACTTGTTAGAAATAGTGAACGGCAGATGAAAGCATAAGAACAGAAACATTTGGAATAATTGTCATATAAAGTACAAGTACAGATGTGATAATGAAATATGGAGAACAGCGACATTTGACATCATGCAAGCAACTATTGGTGATGAATGTAAGAAACATTGTACAGTTGTTTATCAATTTAGCATGCTCGACAAGAAAGTTGCAGGAATGTTTAAGACACACTGATTTGTATTAATCAAAATCTTTCTATGCGCTCATATGCTAGAATATGTTACATTTGTTTTCATAGTTCAATGAATATCATTAAAAAATAGTAAAATCAATATGTCATATTAGTCCGTTATTCTATTGCACATTCAAGATTCGATTAAGTCCTTAGAAACGATCCTCCAATACAAAAAAAACAAAAACGTTCACAAATGTTGTATTGAAAAATTAGCAAAGTTCAGTAGCACCAGGGTTCTCACAAAGGAATTTTGAAGGCAAGTCTTTGTCAATCCAAATGCTGGGAATACTAATGTCTATCGATGTCTAAGTCTGAAAGTTAATCATTAGTGTCTGTATATATATAGTTGTCACGGAAACTTCTAGAACACTCTAGAAATTGAACGTCCTAGATAGTTACAACGGAAGATTCTAGTAAAATGTAGAAGTTTAAATTACGCATCTTTTATTAGGATCATTCTGGAATCATTATGTAAGTCAAATGGAAAGTTCCAATCATTCTGTGATTGTTCCAGTGATTTCTAAACTGCACAGTTATAAGATTATTTTGTTAACAACTATCAGGCCACACAAAACAAATTAGGCCAACTTTAATAAATATAATAATTACAATATCATAACAAAAAATGCTTTAATTTGGCAAAAACATAATATAAGGATTATGACTTCGATTCAGACCTTCTTTGACTAGGTACACCAGTTCTTGTGCTGACATTTAATGGCTTACCTTGATTATTGCGGCCGGTTCCCTGTACCATCTTAAACTATAGCCGTTGTGTAAAACCAAAATTGTTGAATTTAGCATTCTAGACCAATAAATAAAGGCAACAGTAGTATACCGCTGTTCAAACTCATAAATCCACGGACAAAAAACAAAATCGGGGTAACAAACTAAAACTGAGGGAAACGAATAAATAATAGAGGAGAACAACGACACAACACTACAATGTAACACACACAGAAACGGACCAAGCATCAGACAAAATCCCACGAGAATCACAAATATAACATCAAAATCAAATACATGAATTAGGGATAGACAAGTACCGTGATACGTCTTATCGCAATTCCCATTCATCATTGTTGCATCGAGTCGTTAATATGACTCATGTTTTTCAGTCTTTCCGCGGGTTATTATAAAAAAACACACTGATAACAACTATCAGGATTATAATTGTAAACTCCGTAAGCATGGTCCGTTTCGATAGACTGATCATTGAAACTTGTAAAAAAGTCAAAAGGCCAAAGACAGTACAAAGCATTCGAAGTTGCCATTTTTATTGGACTTTCACTTCTTGAATTTAACTTTGTATATATATATATACATATGTAAAACATTCGTTTTGATAATATTTATAGCTACAAAATGTTATTTTATGGTAAATTATTATGAATAAGAATGAAACTAATAATTATATTTGTGAATTTCCTAAATATAAAGTACGAGAGTCAGTATGGTTTTAAATGTATTTTGAATTTCCATAGTCTCCTTTAACGAAGCAATTTTAAAATCACTCACGAGTGAGTGTTGACCTCACTTCATTATTAAGATACTGTACACTGACTGCTAATCGTGTCGGTGTCGTTTATTTCCGTACACGCAAAGAACAATATATACACTTCCAAATGCAAACAATACCTGTTATATGTGTTAGTTATTTAAAATATAGATAAATAGATATATTTTGCATTATACTTAACCAGTTATATACATTTACAGGTCGTAATCATCAATAATTTAGGGAAAAAGTGCATCCATTATTTGTTTTTGAATTTGAAACAATTTTTTGTTCTTAAATCAAAATCTTGTATAGATTTGCTTTACATCACAACCACGATTTACACCAGTAAGTGTTGTAAAAGGATAGTTAAAGGTTTAAAAGATATATGGACTAGGTATTACATAACTTTTCCTTTCGTTTATAGCTGTCATTGTTTTTGCATCAAAAGAGTCATGTTTCCAAAATTTCAAATAAGTCCTGCCAATAACAATACTTAAATAAATAGGAATATATGATATGATCAAATTGACTAACAGTCCGGGATTTGAATAATTCTTGAACAACTTAAAAAATCTGCAGAAACAATAAAGGACTTCTGCGGGTGCGGGAATTTCTCGCTACATTGAAGACCTATTTGTGAATTTCTGCTGCTGTCTGTTCTATTGTCGGTCGGGTTGTTAGTCTTTGACACATACCCCATTTCCATTCTGAATTTTATTAATAGTAAAGGAGGAAAATCATACAAGTACAGGGTACCTATAAAGTACTTTAAAATGTCATTGAATTATTGGAATTTTGTCATGTTTACAACCGGAAATATTTACATGTAATTAGTAAATTTTTCAAATGTTCTGTAACATATTTGTGAATAATTATGATAATTATCAACTTTATTTGTCTGCAAAATTTGTTGAAAAAGTACATTGTCTCATGTTTATATGAATTATGAAAATGCTATGGTATACAAATGAACATTTAACTTTATAAACTTTGGTGTTTGAATGGTTTTCTATGCATGTACTCAAAATAACGATCATTAACCTTGTCAAGCATAATTGTGAGTGTTGATCTCACTTCATCTTTAAGATACTGTACACTGACTGGTAATTGTGTCCGTGTCGTTTATTTCCTTACACGCAAAGGACAATATCTACACTTCCAATTGCTAACAATACATGTATATAGCAGCTCAATACTATTTTAAGCATTTTAATTCTTTAAATATAGGTAGAAAATAAAACTCATATGAACTTTAAAAAATGATAGGACTCCTGATATTAGGCACGATCATTGCATGAATACTGGATGGTCAAAACAAGTGGAAACCTACGATATATATAAACGGCACTCGCTGAGGTGAATATCGTTTGATAGCCATACCTGTTATATGTGTTAGATCTATGTGTAAGTTATTGAAAATAATGATTAAAAGATATATTTTGCATTATACTTAATCAGTAATATACATTTATATGTCGTAATCATTAATAATTTGAGAGAAAAAAAATCGTTCATTATTTTTGTGTTCTGAATTTGAAACATCTTTTTGTTCTTAAATTAAACTCTTGTATAGATTTACTTTACACCACAACCACGATTTACACCCGTAAATGTTGTACAAGGATAGTTAAAGGTTTAAAAGATCTATTGACTTGGTATAACATAACTTTTTCTTTCGTTTATAGCTGTCATTGTTTTTGCATCAAAAGAGTAATTTTTACAAAATTTCAAATAAATCCTGCCAATAACAATACTTAAATAAATAGGAATATATGATATGATCAAATTAACTAACAGTCCGGGATTTGAATAATTCTTGAACAACTTAAAAGAAAAAGAAACAATAAAGGACTCCTGCGGTTGAGGGAATTTCTCGCTACATTGAAGACCTATTTTTGAACATGTTTGAATTTCTGCTGATGTCTGTTCTATTGTCGGTCGGGTTGTTGGTCTTTGACACATTCCCCATTTCCATTCTGAATTTTATTAATAGTAAAGGAGGAAAATCATACAAGTACAGGGTACCTATAAAGTACTTTGAAATGTCATTGCATTATTGGAATTTTGTCATGTTGTACAACCGGAAATAATTACATGTAATTAGTAGATTTTTTAAATGTTCTGTAACATATTTGTGAATGATTATGATAATAATAACTTTATTCGTATGAAAATTTGTTGAAAAAGTACAATGTCTCATGTTTATATGATTTATGAATAAGTATAGTATACAAAACAGCCCATGTCAGGAGCCTCTGGCCTTTGTTCGTCTTGTATGATTTTTAATTTTAGTTTCTTGTGTATAATTCGGAATTTAGTATGACGTCCATTATCACTGTACTAGTATACATATTTTTAGGGCCAGCTGAAGGACACCTACGGGTGCGGGAATTCTCGCTACAAACCCATTGGTGGCCTTCGGCTGTTGTCTGCTCTATGGTCGGTTGTTGTCGCTTTGACACATTCCCCATTTCCTTTCTCCATTTTAAATGGTATTTGAACGGGTTTCTAAGCGTGTACTTACGATCACAATTGATTAATCTTGTTTAGTATTTTTGTGAGTTTTGAATTCACTTCATCTTTAAGATACCGTTCACTGACTGGTGATCGTGTCTGTGTTCTTTTCCCATTACACCCAAAGAACAATATCTACAATTCCAAATGCAAACAATACATGTATATAGCAGCTCAATGCTACTTAATGCATTTTCAATCATTATATATGGCTAGAAAATAAAACTCATATAAACTAAAAACATAAAAGGACTTCTGGTTTTTAGCACGATCATTGCATGAATACTTGCTGTATATCAAGAGACCAATACAATGGCCGTAACAAGATATGAGTGGTAGTGATATTAGTTATTATTTTTTATTCAATCCTATGTTCAACGCATGATAGAGGTTATTTACATGTTCTTCATATTCTATAACCGGACAAATCGATTTAATACTAAACAGAAGATTTCATTATACATTAGCGTGTTATTATCATGTATATATATATATTTTAATTCCACCTGGATGAAATGCAGTTTACAATTAAAAGTCATATTTAAAAACAAATCCACGTAATCTATAGGTTTTGTGAGTTGTTGAAACGTATTGACCCATTCCCGATATCTTAATTAATATTAGTTTGCTGTACATGCAAAACAAATACAATAAATTGATTGCGCTGGTAAACTTATTAATCATTACAAAAGTGAAACAATAAAAAATGGTAACCTTAAGATTACCTTGTTACATACACGAGCAAATGGTATAAGTTGAGATACATAAATACTGTAAGATGGTGGGAAGGGAACGTGAAGTTCTATAGATGGATTATCAACGATAGGAAATGAAAAATCTTCTTTTTCATCATAAATATGTGTATTAAGCTTTCCGTTAGTGATATATATATATCAAGATCGAGGAAAGAGAAGTGGTCATTGTTAGTATATGCTTTATTTAAAGTAAGTTCAACAGTATGATTTTTTTTAGTATACATACTATAATCGTTATTATTTACAGCCAGTTTATCATCAAAATATCAAAAAGTATCATTAAATGTTTCACAAATGATATCGGATATGTTCCATACGTCGAAACTACAATTCCCTTCCCTTTCATGAATGTGACCTCATGTAAAAATGAAAAGGACAAACAGACAAACAATAGTACACTGGACATAACATAGAAAACTAAAGAATAAACAACACGAACCCCACAAAAAACCAGGGGTGATCTCAGGTGCTTTAGAAGGGTAAGCAGATCCTGCTCTACATGTGGCACCCGTCGTGTTGCTTATAAGATAACAAATCCGGTAAAAAGTCTAATACGGTAGCAGGGTTTCCGCTGGCGGTCGCCATTTTCGCAATTTGCGAAAAAATAATAATTGTGGCGATAAAAATTCGTCATTTGCGAAAGAATTTGGCCAAAGAAATATATAGAACGATTTATTTTCCTCCATCTTGTTTATTTACTTTTTTCGAGTTTCTCGGACTTTACCCGATCAGACAATATTCGGAATTCACCTTGACCTCATTAAGGTTTGAACAGAAAATCAATAATCAGCTGATTGCATTTTATAGCTATCGACAACAAAGGACTATATTAATAAAGGTGTTGATTGAATTGTTTGACAAAATGATACGGTTAAATGGCTTCTGCTAATTGTCACATACAGAAGTTATTCACCACTTTGCGACGCACGTGTTTGAAGCAAACTTTTGACGTCTCCTCCGCTTTTAAAGATAGTTTTGAAAAGAAAGCTGTTGGTGTGACAAAAAATGTCCAAAAGCAAGAAAAATCTCGGATTTAAAACTTTTAATTATCCTTTGACTAAAATATCGGTAATTGATAAGAAAGACGTTTTTAAAGTCGTTTGAGAGAATACACGTGTTTCAAGCCTAGTTTTACGTCTCAACATTTTCATTTACGATGGTCAAGAAAAGAAAACTGTCGTTATGAAAAAATCTATCCAAAAGGTTGGCTCGAATGAGAGTAGCCCTTCAATGTAATGACTACACATGAAACGAGGTATCAGTTTCATGTGATAAAAGCTTTTGTTTTGTTGTAAAAAGACTTCTTAGTACAAAAGGGAACATCAGTATTTTTCTTTTAAAGAAACTTTTCCTACGAACTATACTGGTATTATATAATCAAAACATGTCCATTAATTTTGTTATATTCCAGGACGTATATCTTCTTTATTATTAAAAGTATAGTGGCCCAATCAATTAGAAAAGTTGTTTAAAATACAATGAATAGTTTTCCTTTTTAAATTAAAAATATCTGCTGTTTTAAAGTAAATTATTAGTGTTTATTCACTAACATGTAAACTCTAAAATAAGTTTGAGAGCATAATCATAGACACAATGGGCAAAATCATCTCATTTAAGGGAAAGGGGGAAGGGGGGGGGGGGGTATGGGTAGAAAAAAATGTAAATTTTAAACGAAAATATGGTTATGTTATTTGGCGAAAAAAAAAATAAAGTGGCGAAAAATATTGTTTTGGCGAAAGAGGTGGCGAAAAAAATAATTGACCCAGGGGAAACCCTGTACGGTAGGTTACATTCATGCAAAGGAAGGGGATTGTAGTCACGTCGTACGGAACATATACTGTATAAGCGCACATCTACGTGTCCGCCAGTGCATTGCAATTTTTATAGTTGATTAAACTTTATTATTACATTGGTTGCAATGAATTATATTGATTTCCCAGTTAATGAAATAAACGTATAAAAATAAGATGTGGTATGATTGCCAATGAGACAACTGTCCACAAGAGACCAAAATGACACAGACATTAACAACTATATGTCACCGTACGGCCTTCAACAATAAACAAATCCCATACCGCATAATAGTGGTTATTTCACTCTCTGACGTCATACATCAATAGCGTTTTCAAGACGTCGATAACGGCGGATCAAAACATATTGCAAATGAGTCGAAAAAAGATATATTTCCTTCCATGTTTAACATTGATTTCTTAAAAATTGTTTTAACTAGTCATTTTCTTTATTTAATGTAATAAAGAAAATAACTAATTAAAAAATTCAAATATCGAAAAATATTCAACTCGTGATCGAACAATACAGATAATTAACTCATGCGCTACGAGCATTCGTGAATTAATGTGTTGTTCGGTCACTCGTTGAATATTTTTCTCTATTTGAATTCTTCGATTAGTAATTCTATAGCAATTTTTAAAAATGTCTGAATACAATTGTTTGCTTACTTTTCCTCTGCATATGCAACAGATTGAAACAATGTATCTAAATATAGCTTTCAACGTGCAAAAACGTGTTCGTTTATAATAGGACAAACCCGCGAACATTACTACATATACATATATATATATATATACATTCATAAATACATCACTTACAGTTCACATGTTCTGAGTTGAACACCAAAATGAAATTTTTATTTGTACTTGCCATTTTCATTGTGTGTGCTGGTGCAGTGACAATTCATCAAGTTAAAAGTAAGACTTCTTTATCGTTATTTGAAAATATATTATATTTTTTGTTAACTAGGGACAAGAATTTGCTGTTATCTTATTTTTTTTCTTCAAATTTGTAATGTGGTTTTATACACTAATTCAGAATCAAAGTACAATTATGTATGTAAAACAAAGTTTAACTCTTTTTTAGTTTAGTTTTTTTCAAGTTGATTACAGTCTGGTTTTGAATACAAATGACAGCATTTAGATGCGTATTTTTCAATCTAATTTCAAACGAAATTGTTTAGTTTTATCTGTTTGTTTAACAACCTATGATAAAAAGTAGTCATGCTTACTTGATTTTTACAGTTCTAAATTGTCAGTAAAATAATCAAATTTCTAATATATACTTTTCCTTTCTCAATTTTATTTTCATATTATTTAAAATTCATTTACTTCTGTTTAATCTTATTGCGCATACCAAACGCTATAAAACTGACTAGTAAATAAATGATAAAAATATAGGTTGACTGGATCAAATTTCTAAAGAATAGTCGTTCAGGAAATGTTAAAAAGAAAAAATTAAAACACCAAACGAATTGATATTAACTGTCATATTTCTGATTTGAAACAGTTAAATATGATAAATTTATCTTGGTGTTATAGCTTATCAAACCTGTAACTTCCATAACAGTCACATATACATCCATTATATTGACCATTATTGGTGAACAAAACTGAAAGACATAATAAGTAAACAGCAGTCACATTATGCTATAACTAACAGTTAACCAGCAGGAATGTAAACAGAATTTTTGTTTCTCTACATTTTCTAAGATTAAAACAGGGATTCTCAAAAAATAAATACATGTATAATATTTGTATCAATTGCATATCTAGATACACGTCAATGCAAAGCTGAAGGTGGAATATGTAAACAAACGTGTGCTGTAGATGACGAAGACACAGGTCCATGTTGCCGCAATAGTTATAGATGTTGCCAACCTACATGTATTGGTATGTAAACCGCATACTCATGTTACTATTGATTGATTTCAGGTGGTTCATAGAAAACGATACCATTTTTTCGTTAATTAATTTTCTAAAATAAATGAAAATAAGGTAAACCTGTGTGTGATGTTAATGAACAAGATACAGGAATAGGACTTTTTTGCAATCCAAACAGATGTTGTGAGCCGCCATGCATTGGTATGTAACAAATATCTCCCCCGTTGTATAGTAAAGTAGACCACTTTATTTTTTTTAAACAAGTATTGTGCAAGTAAATGTAATTAACATGTCACTTCCATACATCTAAGTAAGTAAAATGTGTGTCACAAATACTAGTTCTGTTTCCAAGATTCGTTTACCTTTTTTAATGAGAAATGGTCAGACAATTTCAGGATTTTTACTACTTACAGATCATGTAGATAGACGTAGGAAAATATTGAATGAGTGCCAATGAGACAACTCTCCATCCAAGTAACAATTTATTAAAGAAAACCATTATAGGTCTTCAACACAGAGCATATATGATTGCTATTTTTGGCTATACGCACAACCAGGTTCAACCCACCATTTGTTTTATTTAAATTCCAATGTTATAGTTCATTTCTTAGTGTGTTACATTTTAGTGGTGTGTTTCTGTTGTGTCGTAGTTCTCCTCTTATATCTAATATGTTTTCCTCAGTTTTACTTCGTAACCCGGATTTGTTTGTTTTTTCTTAATCGATTCATGATGGTTATATATCTCAACTTGTACGATTCGCTCGTGTATGTAACAAAGTATTAGATTTTAGCGAGAAAAATTTATGTATTACTGAAAAATTATTACATCAGGGTTTATCGATATCACAAACCGGTCAAAACATTTACTAAATTTTATCAACGGTATAAGGAAATAATTCGTAAATACAACTCAACATGCAGACATCTTATATGTTCAGGTATTTCACATCCAATTTTTTATGGAAATATTTTTTTTTTAAGCACAAAAATGTCAGTATTCACCTTAGAAACTAACAAAACCTTTAAATAGACTCATTAAAAAGGGATATAGTTACGATACTGTTGTCAGGTCATTAAAGATTGCATATTTTGGCTTTAATATTGATTCACTTATAGGGTCTTTGCATTGGAACTAAACACATTTATGTAAAACAAAACAGTTGTTGGCATGACACGGGTTATGTTCTTCTCATATATTTTATGATAGTATGATACTAAACTCCTAACGGGAGGGATTGTGCCTGATATTCACATGATGAAGACATAATCTTTCAATCAGTTTAATTGAGGTCTGGAGCTGGCATGTCAGTTAATTGCTAGTAGTCTGTTGTTATTTATGTATTATTGTCATTTTATTTATTTTCTTTTGTTACATCTTTTGACATCGGACTCGGACTTCTCTTGAACTGAATTTTAATGTGCGTATTGTTATGCGTTTACTTTTCTACATTGGCTAGAGGTATAGGTGGAGGGTTAAGATCTCATAAACATGTTTAACCCCGCCGCAATTTTGCGCCTGTCCCAATTCAGGAGCCTCTGGCCTTTGTTAGTCTTGTATGATTTTTAATTTAGTTTCTTGTGTATAATTCGGAGTTTAGTATGACGTCCATTATCACTGTACTAGTATACATATTTTTGAGGGGCCAGCTGAAGGACACCTATGGGTGCGGGAATTCTCGTTACATTGAAGACCCATTGGTGGCCTTCGGCTGTTGTCTGCTCTATGGTCGGGTTGTTGTCGCTTTGACACATTCCCCATTTCCTTTCTCAATTTCATTATGAATTTTGAACAGCGGTATTCTGCTGTTGCCTTTTTTTGGGTAGTGAAAAGAGAGACAAAATAACAACACAAAGTCATGTTTATTAAAAAACAAAAAACTTATCATTTAAAAGCTTCAGTAGATTGCAACTGTAAAAGTAGTACTTCCGACTGTCATCCGACAACTGAGTATCAGGACAACGCTGGAAATTGTTCAGGAAGTGATAAATGTTGCAAGCCCTGTTGTCGTAAGTTTTTGTATCAATCAAAACATAGCATACACCACGCGATTGATCACTAATTCAGTGAAATTTATTTCGCTAAACGTATTGTATACATAAAGATTTAACCATTGCATCAAGTATGAGACAATATTAATACTCTCAAGACTGATAGATTTTTAAAATTAAAATCGAGAGTCGACGAGCGTTTTGAATAGTAAAATTTAATTGTCGAGATTGAATATATATCATATGGAACGAGGTTTGATGATGGAATCTGTTGCTCTTTTGACTTTGAGACGATATGCAGATATCTTACACCTTCTTTTCAAATTTCCTATTAAAAGATATATTCTTTTTATGTAATGTCATCAGGCATTGCCGCCACTTTTTCACGATGACGTAATATACTTGCAGAGGAAAGTAAGAACATTGGAAGTCATAATCAAATTCTGAGTAATGAATAAATGAGATCAAATGAACAACACGTCGTTTAATTAATAATAATAATAAATGGATCAGTGAAAAGATGTATTGAAAAAATAACACAAAAGCACACTGATAGTTTTAATAAAGCCTGGAATTATTTTTGTATTCCAATGTGTAATTTATATTAACTATTAATAAATAAGAGTTAAAACGGGATGTTTTAAATTGGTTCGTTTTTGTCTATGAAACACATCATGGTCATGAACATTCGCGTATGGTCCAAATACTCACATGGTTCGGAAAGAATACATGTAGCATACCGTATAGCGCATTATTTTTGCGGTGTGTAAATTTTTTATTATTTTCGCGGATACAATAAAATCGCCAAAAATAAATTCCGCCAGTGTACATTCAAATATATTCATAAAAGTTTTGAATCCGCCAGAATAATAACTGCCAGAGTATTTCGTATTCCTTTTTCATTGCGAATTTTGAAATTTTACACCTGCAAAGATTACCCGCTATAGGGTATAACAATTTCTTTAAATTTTCTATAATTAATACATGATTAGGGTATATTTTATATGTCGGTGTTGTTTAAAATGTCATTTAGGTTCATTTTGTAGGTTTCGACAGTTGTTTTTCAAGATGTTGTTCAATGGCAAGGTTACCATGTTGTTTTACAGGTTTTAACAAGATGAAAAGTAATGTTTTATCTTTTAAAAACAGACATCTATGTTGATACAATAATTTTTCGAATAAACATGTACATTTTTTACCATTACAGTTACATGTGGTGGAACTTTTAAAGGGCCAGAGGGAAGGTTTACATCACCTCATTATCCTTCAAACTATTGTAATGAACAACTATGTACTTACATCATAATAGTTGAGGAAGGATCTAAAGTAATGTTGAACTTTACTTTCTTCAGATTGGAAGACGGTTTTTTTGATACAGTTAAGGTATACACATATATTAAGCAATTAGATTACAATAAATATCATGCTATATTAATATTATTCTTGCATTCATACTTGTTTTGATAATGCTAAATATTAGAAAATAGTAGTTTTATACATGTTTAATTCGTGTAGGATGTAGTTTTTTTTTGTGTTTTCTTGTATACAAATAGAGATGGAATTATCAAAGGTTAAACAAATAGTTCATTAAGCCTAAAATCGTGATGTAAAATAGCAAGGTCGAAGGATAACAAGTGTACAAAACATTTTACATATAACCATCATCAATCATTATAATGAAGCGGTTGATTCAGAATTTGATTCCGAAGATTCAGAAACTACTAAATATTACAAAATAGTAGTTTTGTCAATACATGTTTAATTCGGGTATGCAGTAGTATAACAAATACCAATCATTACAATGAAGCGGTTGATCTCAGATGATTCAGAAAGTATTTATATGTTGATTTATATAGTGATACCCATAGTGATGGTGGACGTGTCGATGTGATATGAAAATTTAAACATTTTTACATATTTATTTTTGAGTAGGTTTATGATGGCGACATTCAGACAGATACATTAATGGCAAATTTACATGGTGGACCCTTTGAAGGATTAGCATTTAATTCGACTTCCAACAAAATGATAATTGTCTTCACGTCTGATTCTAGTTTTGTCTATAATGGGTTCAGTGCCATTTATAAAACAATAAAGTAAGTGGAATTTACTGTAAACCCATACTCTAACTTCAAACAAAAGTGGAGTTTACCTCGAGTCTGATTACAGTAAATAAAGATAACAGTAGTATAGCGCTGTTCGAAATTCATAAGTCGATTTAACCAGCCCGGGTTACAAACTAAAACTGAGGGAAAACATAGATATAAGAAGAGACACAACAGAAACACAAACTTAACATGTAACACACAGAAACGAACTATCATATAACATTGGCAATTTTCCTGACTTGGTTTACTTTATATCAATAGATATAGGAAGATGTGGTGTGAGTGCCAATGAGACAAATCTCCATCCAGATAACAATTTTAAAAAGTAAACCATTCTAATTACAGAAAAACCTATCATTAGGTGAAAGTAACAGCTTATCAGATGATTGATAAATTCGTTCATTACAAAAGGTTTTATGAAACTCAAAAAGGATACGAATTGACTTATATATACCAGAACAATCAATAAGTGATACATGGGTTATACAAACCAGAGCAATCAATAAGGGTTCATGGGTTCTGCCGTTTAGATTATACCATATCATATGAAGTCAAGATATTGACTCAAATAGTCTCCTACATTAACCCGTAGTGTCTTTCATATTATTATATTATTTATCTTTCTTATGACAGAATGATATACATACTGCAAGAACATTTATGTCAACGTAAAATGATAATAATTTTCTGATTGAATCAGAATAAATTAAATTACAATGATTAATGAGTTGCTATCAACAATAACGGTTTGCAATGTGTACGCACAAATTTGTGAATAGAATAGATAAGGGTAAACAGATGCAGTACACAATATAAAGTAAAGTACAACTGTAAGATGGCATTGATCATATAGTTGTATTGCATTTAAATACTTAGCTGTATATGGCAGACCATTTAAGAATTGTGGACCTCATTGCTCTTGAACTTCTTTGTATTTAAAGTTCTTCGGATTCGAGCGTCACTGATTAGTATTGTGTAGACTACACATGCGTCTGGCGTAAATACAAAATATGATCCTGTTATCTATGAGGAGTTTATATGCAAATATAAGAAACTACTCAACTAAATATGAAAAAGCAGTGTGGTGCTATACCTTAACACAATGAGAGAGCACAGTGTTCTTAAAATAGATAGTTCTTACTATCAACATGACGAAGCAGTGCGAAAATTCACATGATATTTGGACAATACAATATCAATTTTGCTTCACTTTGTAACACTTTATAAGTACGACATAAATAAAGGCAACATACTACGTTCGAAAACACAAGCAATAATTTAAAAGGCCAACTGATTGAAATGTATTATTAGCTAACGGTATATAGAAATTATGCATATTTATCACAATTATAAATTTGATAGCTACACCGTATAATTCACTAATCACTGTTCATTATACGTATTGAATATTATTGTGTCTGCAAATAATATTCTGTAATGACTAATGAAGTATCGATCGTTATCAATAATTAATGGTATTTGTTATTATCATATATGCATAATATTCATTTTTAATTTGAAATCCTGCTTCTTTTACAGATGATTTTCTCACATGACCTGCACAAAGTGGAAATAATATCAGAAAAGAGTTGATAATAAAATATGTTACTTCCAGCATACTTTGTTTTCCTAATGCATTCTCATTACTTTGACAAAAGAGGGACAAAAGATACCAAAAGGATAGTCAAACTCATAAATCTAAAATAAACTGACAACGTGATGTCTAAAAATAAAAAAATAAAAACAGACAAACGATAGTACACATGACACAACAAAGAAATTCATGATAGGAAATATAACCTTTAAACATTTCGGTATCTGATGAAGTCAAACTAGATCTTGACACCTCAAATGTGAATTGAAACAATTCTGTTCGATATGTTTAAGAAACGTTATCATCAAAGGGTAATAACCTCCTTCGAGAAGAACTCAACTCGTTCGGACCAATGAAAGATTGATAGATTGTTTTAAATCAGTCATACTTTTTTGAGAATGTAATAGCCAACAAAACATGTAAAGTTCTGTTTTTACTTATTTCAGCCATGTTTATGATTCCGTCGTAGCGTCAATCATTCGGTATTGCGGTACGTCCCGAAATTGGTTTCTATTCTTCTATATGATTCTTATACACAGAGATTTGAGTTTGTGTGGCGTAAATTTTAAAATGGTTCTAGGGTTCTGCTCCCTTATAAATGGAAAAATTTACCTGTATCAAATGTTGTATACTTTATACATAATAAAATTGAGAATGCAAATAGGGATTTTGTCAAAGATACAACAACCCGATCAGCGAGTAGACAACAGCTGACGGCCACCAACGGGTCTTCAATCCAGCGATATCCCGCACCCGGAGGCGTTCTTCAGCTGGCCCTTATACAAAAATGTATACAAGTTTAGTGATAATGGAAGTCATATTAAACTCTGAAATATAAAGAAGAAACTAAAATAAAAACTCATAAAAGACTAACAAAAGCCAGAGGCTCGTGATTTGAAAGACGGACGAAAGGTACCAGAGGGACAGTCAAACTCATAAATCGAAAATAAACTGACAACGGCATGGCTAAAAATGAAAAAGGCAACTGACAAACAATAGTACACATGACACAACATAGAAAACTAAAGAATAAGCAACACGAACCCCACCAAAAAAAAAAAACAGGCGCAAAAACTAGGCAGCGTTAAAAATGTTTTTTTTAAAGATTTCTAGCCTTCCCTAAATCTCTAGCCAATGTACAAAAAAGGAATAACACTTCGAAGTAACAATTGTTATTATCACAAGCTCTGATAGTGGGAAGCGTCACCTCAACGGATCTAGAGTTATGTTCCTTTGTAAGTGTTATGCAAGTAAAGACATCATATTTGTCCATAGACGCAGTTTTCAAACTTAATACCCTTAAGATTGTGAAGGCAGTCGGCTCCATGTTTCAAAGGAAATGTTCATGATTGTGAAAAGAAGCTAACGGACATTAATCGGACAGCGCAGTTACAAAACATGTATCATGGCTCTTAGAGAATTTAATTTGCAGCAACAATTATATTTAATAAAACCAAGAAATAATAAGATGAAATTCTACATCAGTAGTATGTGTTATTTTAACTCTAGAAGGTAACCTATATATAGTTTTCTATTAGAACAATGAGATAAAAATGGACAGCTGACTTTTTATAAATTTCCCGTGAACAAAACTTTGAATTTAAAAAAATCTAAAGATTTTCTTATCCCAGGCATATATTACTTTAGCCGTATTTGGCACAGTTTTTTTTGGAATATTGAATCCTCAATGCTCTTCAACTTTGTAGTTGTTTAGTTTTATAAATATTTTGATATGAGCGTCACTGATGAGTCTTATGTAGACGAAACGCGTGTCTGGCATACTAAATTATAATCCTGGTACCACCCCATAAAGCTATCGATTTTACTACTGTATGAGTAATATAATATAACTCTGCAGCTTTCATCAATTCCCAAAATAGTATCGCTAATCTAAGAGTGTCTACATGTAATTACTATTTTGCTTTAGTCTGTGTTGAAAAAGCCTTTTATAGTTAGTTAGACTTTTACCATATTTAGCTTATTATTTGTATGTGTTTTACGCACATGTTGTTGTCAATAAAATGGAATATCATGCAATTGTCATACCATTGAGAGGTTTGATACTAGGTTTAATCCACTATTTTCTTCATACGGAAGTGTTTTATCAATGTAGGGTTATGACAGTTGTTTTTTATTCAGTTGATTGTTTGAGTATGTTTTTGTCATTTAATAAAACAAACTATTCGTATGGATTTTTCCTTTAAGTTTGGTATATTTGCTATTTTACCTTTCACAGCATGAAACATTGTATACTTTAAAGTGATGCATAACTCTGATATAACTTTAAATGTTAAACGTATATAAATAATATCATCTTACAGTCACCTTATTGTTAACGTTATTACCAATTTTGTAATCTTTAATATGAGTTAGGCATTAAGGGAATATATTTTTCTGATAGATAGATACAAATGTTAATGTCAGTATTAAAATTTGCATAATAAACACATAAATCAAAATGCTGCCAAGATAAGTAGTCATCGAGGGAGATATTACATTTCTTAATATAAGACAACAATTCCCAAGCTTACTACGAACCATATACTTTAAATATACATGTAGCATGATACATGTCTTTTTAATGTAGTTGGTACATAAAAAGTGAAAAGACTTATAGACAGCTTTGATATACTGTAGATATTCCATTGAGAGGTTATAAAAATTAACCAAAGGTACCAGGATTATAATTTAATACGCTAGACGCGCGTTTCATCTACATAAGACTCATCAGTGACGCTCATATCAAAAAAGTTATAACATACGATATACATGAACATATTGTACGTCAATTTAGAGAGCTTGAGATGATCGATATATAGCAATAATTCAAATTCAATTCAAATATTTATTGTCATATATACTTTGAACAATAAGTTTGTGACAAAAAATATAAACATACACAAAATACATTTAACAAACAAAACCATAAAAACAAAGCAAAAAAGCAAAACAATATATATATATATATATACAACTCGTCTAAACATCAACCCAACAATGTTAGATCTGTAAATTTGCTTTCGCAAATTTTTGGTTCTTCCCTCGCCGGGATTCGAACCCATGCTACTGTGATATCGTGACACCAAATCGCCTGCACTGCAGCCGTCCCGCTAGACCACACGACCACCTGGGCTCTCAAAAAAAGAGCTTTCGCTGGCCATGTGTTACCTTTCCACGTCAGTTTTAATCTAGCGGCGTACTACAGTACATGATATATAAGGCATGAAGATGTTATTGTTACAGATCAGCTAAATTATCTATAGTAAAGGATCCTACAAATTAATGTAAGATACAGTCACAGAAAATAATTATATTCATAAGTACGTCTGAGTCAGTGACAACCCTACAACAGATGTATCCATCGGATCGCCATCAATGATGGTGATACATGGCTGTGTACATAATGTATATACAACTCGTCTAAACATCAACCCAACAATGTTAGATCTGTAAATTTGCTTTCGCAAATTTTTGGTTCTTCCCTCGCCGGGATTCGAACCCAAGCTACTGTGATATCGTGACACCAAATCGCCTGCACTGCAGCCGTCCCGCTAGAACACACGACCACCTGGGCTCTCAAAAAAAGAGCTTTCGCTGGCCATGTGTTACCTTTCCACGTCAGTTTTAATCTAGCGGCGTACTACAGTACATGATATATAAGGCATGAAGATGTTATTGTTACAGATCAGCTAAATTATCAATAGTAAAGGATCCTACAAATTAATGTAAGATACAGTCACAGAAAATAATTATATTCATAAGTACTTCTGAGTCAGTGACAACCCTACAACAGATGTATCCATCGGATCGCCATCAATGATTGTGATACATGGCTGTGTACATAATGTATATACAACTCGTCTAAACATCAACCCAACAATGTTAGATCTGTAAATTTGCTTTCGCAAATTTTTGGTTCTTCCCTCGCCGGGATTCGAACCCAAGCTACTGTGATATCGTGACACCCAATCGCCTGCACTGCAGCCGTCCCGCTAGACCACACGACCACCTGGGCTCTCAAAAAAAGAGCTTTCGCTGGCCATGTGTTACCTTTCCACGTCAGTTTTAATCTAGCGGCGTACTACAGTACATGATATATAAGGCATGAAGATGTTATTGGTACAGATCAGCTAAATTATCTATAGGGTTCGAATCCCGGCGAGGGAAGAACCAAAAATTTGCGAAAGCAAATTTACAGATCTAACATTGTTGGGTTGATGTTTAGACGAGTTGTATATACATTATGTACACAGCCATGTATCACCATCATTGATGGCGATCCGATGGATACATCTGTTGTAGGGTTGTCACTGACTCAGACGTACTTATATATATATATATATATATATATATAAGTGTCTAAGAATGTAACTTTAACACACTAATGAGTGTTATAAAATTAGTTGTTATATTTTATATATTATTCACGCAATATTTCGCTAAACAAATTAGCTTCATCGGGCGTGTGCATCTATCTAGGTGAAATCGGATGCATGACAAAAAAATATCTTTGTAGCTTGACGTTTTTGTTTAAAAGTTTAAAATTGATTGTTGCTATTTTTAGACACTATATATATATATATATATATATATATATATATATTCGATAAATAAATCAAGAGTCCCCTATCCTCAGTTCTGATGCCTGTTTAAAATATGACCCTCAGCTTTCTACTTCTTTTGAGGTTGATGGGCAAAGAAGATATTTAATTTGTTCATTTTCTTGCCAGGACATAAAATCTGGCATATGTTTAAGTACATTTTTTATAAAGTTATCTCTTAGTTTAGCATTTTTTTACAGTATAAAATAAAATGGGCTTCATCCTCCATTGTCTTACAGGATGTGCATAGTCTTTTTTCTCTAGGTATTTTTAAATGTCTTCCTTTTTCTATCATTAAACTATGATCGCTTATTCTCCTCTTTGTTATGTAACTTCTCTTTTCAAAAGATATACAATTTAAGTAGTTTTCTATTTCTCTATTTGTTAGATGAGGGTACGGAATCGACCGAGTTGAAACAATTAAACTTGACGGGTTCCTCCTGAATCTGTCACGTGATCTTCCATTTATGGTTTTGTCATATTCGTTTAAGCCTAATCACGTTAGGAGAATACTTTCGTTCCACATATCTAAAAAGTAAAATCACAAAAATACTGAACTTAGAGGAAAATCAATTCGGAAAGTCCATAATCATATGGCAAAATCAAATAACAAAACGCATCAAAAACGAATGGACAAGAACTGTAATATTCCTGACTTGGTTCAGGCATTTTCAAATGTATAAAATGGTGGATTAAACCTGGTTCTATAGGGCTAACCCTCTCACTTTTATGACAGTCTCATCAATTTCCGATATATTTACATTGATGCGTTAAATAAACAGACACAATAAATAGATAGTCAAAATATGGGTACATCTTCAAAATATGGATAAAGTTCTTCTTAATCAAAATACATCAAATTACACAGTAGAGGAAACAAATAAGTCTGCTTTTACAGGACAATAAATAAAACGTTCAGGTAAAATAACATGTTCAGTATTTTAAATTTTGACTATTAAAAAAAGATACAATCTGATAGTCTGTATTAAGGGAGACAACTATCTGCAACCAATATTATTACACTATGGAATACCCTGCTATATAAAACGAAGGGGAAACATTTACTTCCATCACATTTTGTCTTGAGTAACAAGAGACCAAATAAATACCCCGAAATATATTATCTATCTCTCCCTTTCCTCCATCTCCTCTTCCTACACCAAATATTTCTTTGATCCAAATATATCCTTGAGACAACAAATTATATTGAATTTTCTATAAAAGACGGACAAAAGATACCAAAGGGACAGTCAAACTCATAAATCTAAAACAAACTGACAACGCCTTGGCTAAAGATGAAAAAGACAAACAGAAAAACAATAGTACACATGACACAACATAGAAAACTAAAGAATAAACAACACGAACCCCACCAAAAACTAGGGGTGATCTCAGGTGCTCCGGAAGGGTAAGCAGATCCTGCTCCACATGTGGCACCCGTCGTGTTGCTTATGTGATTACAAATCCGGTAAATAGTCTAATTCGGTAGGTCACATTCATGAAAGGGAAGGGGATTGTAGTTACGACGTAAGAAACATATCCGATATCATTTGTGAAACGGTTATTCCATAACGGTCAACCAACTCGTGATGGCGTCCGTAAAATTTACGAAGGGATGATTTCAACTTCACCATTTGGAACTCTTGGTTTAATAGCTTCCTTGTGAGCAGTAACCCTCTATCAAGAAAATCATGATAGGAAATGCAAGCACGGGAATATCGTATCAATTGGGAGATATATACCCCGTATGCAGGTGCTGCTGGAATGTTGCTACTTAGAAATGGAAAGTTCACAATTGGGAAGCTGAAATCATCTCTTTTGTCGTAAAGTTTTGATTTCAACCGACCCTCATTGTCAATTTCTGGATGTAAGTCAAGATATGAAGCCGACTTAACTGTATCTGTAGTATCCTTTATCTCCAATTCGATGGGATAGATGCGTTCCACATAGTCACCAAATTTTGAATTGTTTAGTGAAAGAACGTCATCTATATAGCGAAAGGTAGAGTTAAAGGATATTGCTAACTTCTTGTATTTCTTCCCAAGAAGTTCCTGCATGAAGTCAGCCTCATAATAATAAAGAAACAACTCGGCAAATAGAGGGGCACATTTTGTTCCCATTGGGATGCCGACAGTCTGTTGAAAAACACGTCCTCCGAACGTTACAAATATGTTGTCAATCAAGAAATCAAGCATCTTGATAATATCGGTTTCAGAGAATTTTTTGTTTGAATCAGAGTGATTCTTTACAAAGTATGATTTGTCCCTCCCTAAGACAAGATACTTGTATCTACGTTGGCCATTCTTTTTTATGAAGCAAAGTAATACCAACTCTTTCAATTTGTTTTTTAGTTTTGAATGTGGAATACTTGTGTAAAGAGTAGAAAAGTCAAATGTTTTAATACTGTTACAAGATGAAAGAGAGTTAGATTGTATGTACTCTAAAAGATCTTTGGAATTTTTAAGTATCCACATCTGATTCACGCCACCTCTAGAATAGGCAGTTTCACACTAACTTTGAAGCCCGTCTTTGATTGCTGATAAAATAGATGCTAATAATTTAGAAAGAGGTTTCGTGGAGTACTTGGAAGACTATAAATGAGGCTTGATATGAGATACACGTTTTATATCTAAATGTTTTTATAGAAGACAAAACTTCCATGGTATTTGTTCCCCTCAATGTCAGAGTCTGATATAAACCGAATATTGCCAGGGATATATAAAAAATCGTGAGGACTTCTATGGAACCAGCTTACCTTGTGAGAGCTGCTGTTGGTGTTAAAACTTTAATTTTAACTGTAATTTTGGCTGTAAAAATGCTTAAGTCTTAAAATTAAAAGGTGTTGATTTGTTACGAAAACATGAAATATTTAACACCGAACGTTTTGCATACAATCAATGATCAAATACAAATCTACAGCATCTAAAAATATACTACAATTGTATATATGAAAGAGACTAATATATATAAATATTGATTATTTTACACATATTTGAAGGATCGAAATAATCAGTTCTACAAATGCTTGTTATTGCAAATCTTACAAATATTACATGCCTCTATGAAATTTCATATCGACGCACCAAACTATTTCCTTTTATCGTGTATAGATCATTTCCCGAATCACTTCATGTTGTTAACGATCTTCTTATTTGTTTATTACATTCTAAAATTAAAATCCTACACAAATTGCCAACACTTTTTATTGGTCTGTCAATTATTGAAATGTTTTTTTTTCAACTTTTTATCGCACGAACTTTGTGATTGGATTTTACGAAAAAATGAGGCGAAAGACACCCATTTTTTATTTGATCATTAGGAAGATTTATGAACACAGTTTCTAAAAAGGTATCACTCAAAGGCATTGAAATTCTAGTTTGATCCAAATTTTGGGGGGGATATGTGACATATCCACCCCCCTTTTTGCAATATTTTATGGTAAATAAATTCAGAATGTTGCCATGGATACACATAAAAGGAATTAATTTTCACTCTTTTAACTTTTGAAAATCAAATATATGGAATATACTGATTACATACATATGCACATGTACAACACAAACAGTTAGGTTAATGTATTAGAAATCCACGAATAGGAGATGATAAAACATTTTGTGACTGATCATTTTTAATTTTATTTTCTAACTGTGGAGTGCTACCTCTATTATTTTAGCAACCAAATCCGTAAAATAATTAAGTGAAACATAATTATGTACAACTGTCATCTTCATTTTCTATTTTCAATTTCTCCATCTTGCAAATGCTTTGAAATGTTCATTTCCAAAACTGACTTTTAAAGGATAAAGTTTTATAACTCTGGCATGTTTTGGAAGAGACAGAGTATGACTTAAACCGATACCATGTACACCAATCAAAATGACTGTTTTCGATATAATTTCTAATTGTTTGTTCATTGAATAACTGTCAATTTGAACTGCTTATACACAAACGCTAGCGAAACAAATGGATAAGCTGGTCAAAATTTTGTTTGCATTTTTCAGTTTTCGTGGTACCATCCCCTTTGGATTCCTTGGATGAGCGATGTAGTCATGTCTTAATATTACCTGGATGTTGACTCGGTCACAATCAAGTTTATTGGAATCATCTTTCCAATGAGTCTTCAAGAAAATCTTTCTGAACTCTTCTGTATAAGGAATAAATAGTTGGTGTTGGTTGAGTAAACTGTCGTACCTATTTATACTCCATATCATCTTCGTTGCTATAAAAGAGGGACGAAAGATACCAAAGGGACAGTCAAACTCATAAATCTAAAACAAACTGACAACGCCATGGCTAAAAATGAAAAAGACAAACAAACAACAGCACACACGACACAACATAGAAAACTAAAGAATAAACAACACGAACCCCACCAAAAAATACGGGGGATCTCAGGAAATCCGGAAGGGTAAGCAGATCCTGCTCCACATGCGGCACCCGTCGTGTTGCTTATGTGATAACACATCCGGTAAATAGTCTAATTTGCTATAAGAGGCGTGCTCAAAGAACGTGTTTGCAAAGCCTTCCACGTTTCATCTAAATTGCCTTTTGGATGCGCATCTATCCAAAATACTGTTAAATTTCGTTTTAATCTCCTAAAATGTTTTGCCATTATAAAAGTGTTAAACCAGCAGGTCATAATGTGATACCAATTTGCATATTCAAACATCGTTAAAGCAATAGCAAAATCATAAAACCTGGTAAGACCTTTGTCATAAGTGTTATAAGAACACTGTACAATGTTTACCCATCTGGCTTTACGGTCTTGTTTCTCATATTTGCCATTTGAAATCTTTTTACAGTTTTAACACATAATCCTAAAACATCCCCTTTATAACTTTTAAAGGTATTCACCTTCGTCCGACTTGTTTCGAACATAATTTATTTCTTCTCCCCCTGTGCTGCCATGACTGAATCCTGGATTTATAAAAACCATTGATAATTAAAAATATAAATTTGAATAATTATGCAATGATATAGCCATAACAATATTCTATTCTATTGCTATCAGAAATCCATTGTTCTAAGGTATATTCGTCTGGTCTGATCGGAGTTCTTGTAAAACCGGTTTTTGTAGCAGTTTTATTGCATTAGTCGGCAATAGTTTTATCATTTTTGATGTTTGCAGAGATACTATCTCTAATGTAAGGTTTTCTTTCATTGTTGGTTTTCTTGTAATTTCTCCTTTCGCTTTATTTGGTTGTACCTCATTACTTGAATCATTGGTGCCATCAAATAAACCAGAATGTATTTCGTCAATGTCGTTATATATCGGGCGAGTTTCGTCAATACTGTAATCTATCGGGCTTTTCATTGCTGCTTTATTATTCAATTGGTTTAAAAATAGACAGTAAATACGAAAGTACATCAAAGCAAAAATTACAAAGTAATGCTTCACAGTCATCGTGTACTTCTATCAAACCAGCATCAGTTGGTCAATGTATCAACACTACTCGAGATACTATGAGATGTTAAATGTGTAACTGGAGAGCATTATTTTGATACTATGAGATGTTAAATGTGTAACTGGAGGGCATTATTTTGATACTATGAGATGTTAAATGTGTAACTGGAGAGCATTATTTTGATACTATGAGATGTTAAATGTGTAACTGGAGAGCATTATTTTGATACTATGAGATGTTAAATGTGTAACTGGAGACCATTATTTTGATACTATGAGATGTTAAATGTGTAACTGGAGAGCATTATTTTGATACTATGAGATGTTAAATGTGTAACTGGAGAGCATTATTTTGATCAAAAAAGCACATTTTCTTCTACGAGTCTTGAACAAAGAACTGTTTTCTACAAGTCGGCTGTAACCGAACGAGCGAAAGAAGTGCTAATATATATCAAAATCGTAGATTGGTTAGGTATGTACTATGCCAGTGAGAAAATCTCATCATAAATATAAGACAGTATCTAAAATAATGAAGATATATTCTGAAAAAACAAGACAAGGAATTATTCAATACAAATGAACAGTTTGAAATAAAGTATCCCGTTCTAAAAAATAGTTTCTATCGAAAATTGATGCTATGGTCTGATGGTTAAATGTATGGATACACTACATTGTAGAAAAAATGGTCTGACGGTTAAGTGTATGGTTAAACTACTGAATAACTTAAACATGATTACAGTTTAAATTGTCAGTTATGTTAATGATGTACAGTAGTTGTCGTTTGTTTATTCAATTTATACATGTTTCTCGTTTCTCGTTTTTTTTAAATTTTATATAGACTAGACCGTTGGTTTTCCCGTTTGAATGGTTTTACACAAGTAATTTTGGGGCCCTTTATAGCTTGTTGTTCGGTGTGAACCAAGGCTCCGTGTTGAAGGCCGTACATTGACTTATAATGGTTTACTTTTTTAGAATTGTTATTTGGATGGAGAGTTGTCTCATTGCCACTCATACCACATCTTCCTATATCTAAATAATCAAAACAATCAATACAATAAAACACATGATATGATTATTGAAATGTGCATGCTTACATGGTATAAATATACAACATGTGCATGTGAATCTTTTTGAGGATACATATAGATGTAGGTACCTCTAATATCATGTTGGTCCTTACAATATCATGTTGGTCCTTTCAAAATCATGTTGGTCCTTTCAATATCATGTTGGTCTTTTCAATCTCAAAAGACTTCTGAATATCGACTTCAGTGCCTGTCTCAGATAAATCAATGCAAAGTCACCAAGAGCGAAGGTTACAAGATCATCTTCATATTCTGTTAGGAGGAAGGTTTAGTCATGTAATGATTTAAGAATAAAAAAGTTCAAGGATTTGCCTTTGAAAGGATGTTCCTTGTAGTTGAGTTTCTATCAAGATAAAAGGTTAAAATCATGCTATGTTTGATCAAATCGGCCTTTTATATCCATTAAATGATTTTTTTTATAAGCATTATAGTATGGTTTTTCAATAATATGAACCAGTATGGTATATATAGTTATGCTATTGTTGTCCTGTCCAATTTCCTTTAAAGTGCAGACAGGTCGCCAAAAAGGTCAAATTTCATATTGTTAAAATTTTGCAAAATTTTTCCCGGGAAAAAATTCTTTTAATTTTGGTGTTTTAACTATTGAAATAGCTTTATTTACAAAATGTTAAAAACATTGTCTTTTGCAAATGGATTTTTATTCATCTTTCAGTCAAAGTTATGGATTTTGGCGAATTTTATATAATGATTTACTTTCACAAATTGTGACTTGGACATCATACTTCATCTTCTTAATTTTTAGAAATGTTTATTATACCAAAAGATGTCTCGAATATTCCACCGTTATGTAGTTGTGGACAAACCATTAACTCTTCTATCTACATGGAGCTATATTTGTAAAAAGCTAAGTCTCGCGATATATAAGAAACGTCTCACGAAATACCTTATTTATGAACAGGATATCAAGGGGTTCATCAACAATAAACACAATCGTTAAAAACAAAAACAATAAAAACAAACATGCAGAGAAGGACAAGACATCAATATAAGTTCTCAAAAGTGTGTCTTGGAATAATACGTAATGAGTTAAACGGAAATTTAACTATAACCATTAAGTCACCCCAACCTATACAATGAGGACTTTGATTTAGTGAATATAAAAAAATAAAAAGCAATAGTAAACTTTATAAAGTTGACATTCGAAGGATCAATATACAGTTCTCTTTTCGAAGAGAATGTAGCCGAGAAAAATCATATCGTTTAAAAAACTTCTACAAATGTTAACAATCAAATTGCCACAACGACTAACGTTAAACTAAACCAATCTTGTAAATTTTGCATAACAAAAATTTCTACAATATGGCATTGATTGCGACAAAATCACCAATACTTACAATCAAAACTGTTCTTAAAAATGCTGAAAGAAACAAAGCTCAATTTATTAAAACAAAATGTATATGAAAATCAATACAAATATGTAATCAACATATGCACCAACCACGGAAAAGTACATGTATGTAACAATGTTCTTTCAGGTGAAACTAAAAACATACAAAATTACATGTTAAGTAACATTTAACATTGGTCAATATTGTATAATGAGTTAGTTAAAAATTGTATTCGAGATTGTATTGTGTATTACAAGAAAAAAGTGTCAAACAAATCAGTTAAATGGTACATTGTATTCGAGATTGTATTGTGTATTGAAAGAAGTGTCGAACAAATATAACCAACCAGTTAGAATGCACATTGCGACATGCGATTTACAAACCAGTAAAATTATAGGGAATTTTATCCCATTAAAAAGATAAGTTAACATACTATGAAATATAGTCTAGCACCGCTGTTGACGTTGATGTAGACGATACACCCGTCTGTCTTACCAAGTTATACACTAACATGTAGACAGTTAATAAAAGTCATTGTTTTAGTAAATGTGAATGTATGTGATGTATAAAGACGCACATTTATGTTCATTTTTATCTTTACAGAGGTTAACTCCTAATTATTCTACTGTCTGTCGATACCTTCATGTTTGCTTTTGCACAAGTTATCTTACAATGGCAAAAACAAAATACCCCCCCCCCCCGCATGTGGCGTTCTACACAATGGTGAAAAAAAAACAAAAAAAAAACGATGGAATGACAAAACAACAGTCTTCTTACATTGTAACACAACTTGAAAACTAAAAACCGATCAACACGAATCTAACATAAAACAATACTCCCTTAAACAAAACGATGAAATAGTTCTAAATCTACTACATTCATTGATGATGAAGCTTCTATAAACAAGGAATGTTTGGTAAACACAGTTGTTCTAAGTATGAAAGATCAATTTGAACTCAATTGGCATAGTGAAATGGCAAACGCGTCAAAATCACTTTGGTATTGGCTTTTTAAAGAAAAAACTCGAATTCGAAATTTATTTTGATATTTTAGAAACCAACGAAATAGTAGAAATCTGCAAGTGTAAGGTTGTCGATACAAACCAAGCAAATGCTATCAATTTCCTACTCTTTCGCTAATATGGTCTTTAAAGATTGCTTTTGCATTGCGTTTTAAATGCAGAGGTTTGGTTTAGTTGAGCTACAGGAAAATTGATGCAAGACCGCTCTAGTTCATTGCCTATACATGAATGATGAAATAGCACTTTGATTCCCTTGGCTAGACAAGAAATACACGGAAGCGCACAATTCATTTAAACAAAAATTATATAAAAATCAACTTAAAAATTGTATTCGAGATTGTATTGTGTATTGAAAGAAAAAAGTGTCAAAGAAATATAACTTAACAGTAAGAATGCACATTGTAACGTACCAACCGGTAAAATTATAGGTCATTT